>NW_026294562.1:45394131-46594131 GCF_007827085.1 Peromyscus californicus insignis | reverse complement strand
TTGTCTTCTTCATTGTCATTTGCATTAGTGATGCAGAATCAATGGCGATAAAACCTGCTGGAGTTTTAGCACATATCAATTCATGTGCCCACAGGTTTGATTTTGTTTTGTTTTTTTAAGTAGGGAGGATATAAGAAAAAGTGGATTTGCCTCAAAATCCTAGATGAAGCAGTAAAAATTAGTTATTAAATATAATCTCTTGAAGATACATCTTCCCAATGTTTTATGTATCAAAATGAAAGCTATGCATAAAGTCCTTTTGCTGCATGTCCAAAAGTGACACTTGTCTCACAGAAAGTCACATAAGCAGCTGTTTGAATTGTAATCTCTACCAGTCACTTCTGTCATGAAACATTTAACTTGAAAGAATGACTGACAGTCACACTACAGTTATTCAGACCTGAGGACTGAGATATTTTAGTGAATCTGTCACTCCCCCAGAAAATAAATGGCAGTGTTTATTACCAATAAGAACTTTTTAGATTTCAACTGGAAATTCAGTTTTTGAAAAATTTAGACTCTACCACTAACTTTAATACTTCCAAATACTTAAAGATTTCTGGGAAAAAAATCAATGATATTAGCCAGACTTGACGACACGAGTTTATAATCCTAGCACTTGGGAGGCTGAGGCAGGATAATCTCAACTTTAGGGTCAGCCTAGGCTACATAAAAAGACCTGTTTTCCAAAGAAAGACTCAGTGGTATTAGTGACTATTTAGAAGATGGCTGAATGCCAGTATTTAGAGAATCCACATAACTCACTAAAACAGTATTTTCTAAAGATTCTAAGAGCGCATATGACAAGCCTGCCCCGCCTGTTTAGTTTTGTTTGATTGTTGTGGTGGGTTTTGTTGTTTTGTTTTCTGACTTGACACAAGTTACAATCATCTAAGAAGAAGGAACCTCAATTGAGAAAATGTCTCCATCAGACTGGTATATAGGCAAGCCTGTAGGGCATTTTCCTGATTGATGACTGATATGGGAGAGTCCAGCCTAGTGTGGTTGGTGCCCTCCCTTGGCAGATGATCCTGAGTTGTATAAGAAAGCAAATCAGGGATCAGACCTTAAGAGCACTGGCTGCTCTTCCAGAGGTCCTGAGTTCAATTCCCAGCAACCACATGGCGGCTCACAACCATCTATAATGAGATCTGGTGCCCTCTTCTGGTGGGCAGGCATACCTTCAGGCAGAACACTGTATACATAATAAATAAATAAATCTTTAAAAAGAAAAGAAAGGGCCTAGTCATGGATCTCTGAGGGAGGGAGGGAGAGGGAAAGAAAATCAAGCAATCCAGGGGGAACAAGTCAGCAAGCAGTGTTCCTCCACGGTCTCTGTATCAGTTTCTATCTCCAGGTTCCTGCTTTGAATTTCTGCCCTGACTTCCCTTAATAATGGACTACCACATGGAAGCACAAGCCAAATAAACCCTTTCCCTGTAAGTTGCTTTTGAATGGTATTCTATCACAGCAGTAGAAAGTAACTGAAACAAAAACACACAGCTATAATCACAGCACTCACAAGGCTGGGGCAGGATTCAAAGTATAAGAATGCCCTTGGCTATGTGGTGATGTCCTATCTCTAAAAGGAAAAAGGTGAAAGGCACACTAAAATGGAGTTAGCGCAACAAGTAGTTACAGCTCATTAATACAACTTCAAGTACCACAGAGCAGCTTATTTTAAAGAATCTGCCATTTTTTCAAGTTCTAATATAACATCCTACCATAACAACCACAATAATCAGAAAAGTGCTATTAAAATAGTTCTCTTTTTCAGCATATGTGATGCTTAAGTGTGTGAGTGTGTGTGTGTGTGTGTGTGTGTGTGTGTGTGTGTGTGTGCGCAATAGAATTTTATTCGCTCATAATTCTTGGTTCTGGGAAGTCTGAGAACCTGACATCAACACTCAGTAATGGCCCCTATGCTAAATCATAATATGGATGCCTACTTTTCTTCATGTATTTCCATAGAACAATAGATTAAATCAAAAATCAGATGTGAAATTATAGCTATCTTCCACTAGCAGACAAAATATTTTTTAAAAATGTAAAATAATGCCATTCTTAGTTTATTTTTATTTATAAAATACAATTATAGTTCACAAATTTTGCTACATATTAACATGTGATAAATGTTATTTTTTCAATAAAGTAAATATTCTTTTTAATTTTTCAGTTTTATTTTCTAGCATGGGAAATCCAAAACACCAAAATTTCAATGCTCTCATTTTATTGACAATGACATAAAGGTTTACTAATTCAGCAAGTCTTACTAATAAGCATGATTACTGACCTCAAAATTATGCAAATTAAGTGGATGAATTCAACCTAGGACCTGGAGAGAAGAGCCAACAACATGGAGAAGAAAGTTTGTTAAATATGAGAAAATCTATAACATGGAAGAATTCCCCCAAGGAAATTGAGATTTTTTAAGAAAAAAGCAAATAGTAATGTTGGAAATGTAGGAACTCAGTGAATCACATAAAAACTAGGGGGAAACATCACTAACAGACTGGACCAAGCAGAAGAAAGGTGCAGGACAAGGTTGACAAAATACTGCATTCTACTATTGGATTATTTGCTTTCGGCTGCTGTGTAAAGACTCCCTGACCAAAAGAAAGTTGAGAGGAAAAGGAGGGTTTCTTTTGGCCTACAGTTCCAGAGGGATAAGAGCCCGCCATGGCAGAGCAATGGAATTGCAACAAGCCGCAGGCATGGCAACAGGAACAGGAAGCTAAGTGCTCACATCTTAGACTTCAAGCATGGAGCAGAGAGAGCAAACTAGAAATGGGATGAGGGCTAAACCTCTCAATGCCCGCCCCCAAGTGACGTACTTCCTCCAGCAAGACCATATCTCCTAAAGTTCCCCAAATAGCACCACCAAGTGGGACCAAGTGTTCAAATTCCTGAGACCAAGGGGAACATTTCTCATTCAAACCACCACATCTATAAATAAGGAAAAGTGGAATACAATCTAGAGGTCAAACCTGAGAATCCATGAGATAAAAGAAGGAGCTAAAATAGACACTAAGGAATAGACAATCTATTCAGTGATGTTATAGAAGAAATTTCTCAAAATACAAAGAAATAGACATTAAACTACAAGAGACAATTAGATATGACCAGAGAAGAACCTCTTGATAACATATTATAGTCAAGATGTCAAGAAAAAAGGTAAAAATGACAAGTCCCTTATAAAGGCATAAATATAAGGATAACATCAGATTTCTTACCAACCAGTCTTAGTCATTGTTCTACGGCTCCTATAAAAGGAAGCATTTAACTGGGGGCTTGCCTATAGTTCCATAGGGTTAGTCCATTACTGTCATGGCAGAAAGCAGGTAGGCATGGCACTGGAGCAGTAGCTGAGAGCTTTACATCCTGATCCATAGGCAGCATGCGTAGACAGAGCTTTTGAAACATCAAAGCCCACTCCAATAACACAACTCATCCAACAAGGACACATCTGCTCCAACAAGATCACACCTCCTAATCTTTTCAAACACTTCACCAACTGAGGAATAAGCATGCAAATATATGAGCTTCTGGGGGTAGGGATGGGGTAGATCTCATTCAAATCACCACAAATGCTAAAAACCAGTTAAGCACATAATGATATACTTTCATCCCTGAACATGGATGTCAACTAGGAGGGCTGTATTCAGCAAAGATATCTTTTTAAATCAGTAGAAGAATAAGGACAAGCACAAACTAAAACAGTTCAGGACCACCAAGCCAGCACTGCAGAAGAGTTCTAGTTACAGAGGACAAAGAGGCACAGTCTTCATCCTGAAAACATAGCAAAGAATACGTTTCAGCAGATGAATGAGTGGAAAAAGGAGATGTAGGAAGGATTCTGTCACAGAAAACAAGCAAACCCCTAACACTAAAAAGGGAGAAAGTTAAGAACAAACACTAATCCAACCAATGAAAAAAAAAAATAACGCACAAAATTACAGAAATTAGTAAACATTTCTCAGAATAACCATACATAATTAGCCTCAATTCACCAGTAAAGAGATGCAGACTACTTGAATGGATTAAGAAATAGATAACAACTTTCTTTTGTCTCCAAGAAACACCTCACTAGTGAAGATACCCTGCGATAATCAAAGAATGGAAACAATCTACCAACTAAAGGAAACTGACAGATTGTGTGTCTGTTGTGGTTTGATAAAGTAGACTGCAAACAAAAACTAGTCAAGAGAAATAAAGTCACTGTGTCTTATCAAAGAGAACAATTCATCAAAAAGATATAACAATTGCAAATGTTCATGTGCCAAATACTGGGGCTCTCAATCTTACAAAAGAAACACTAATGGACACAAAAAGTCAGGTAGATCCCAATACAATAATAGTGGCTGATTTCAATACCACATTCTCATATCTACATTGGTGAACCAAACTAAAAGTCAACAAAGGAACCCTAGAGTTAAGCTTTACCACAGATCATATACAAATATTTACAGAATATGCCATGGACAAGAAACATATCTTTTCAATAGCTAATGAAACCTCCTTTAAAATAGATCACATTTTAGGCCATAAATCAAGTCTTAATAACTACACAAATTCATAATAATTTATCTACTTAGATCAATAATATTAAAACTAAATATCAATAACAAGAAAAATACAAAATATGCATGAAGAGTGACTAGTGGGTCACAAAAAATCAATGAGGAAATTAAAATTTTCCTACTATCAAATGAGAATGAAAGCAGAAATATTTGGGGCACAGCCAAAGCAATTCTAAGAGGAAAATTTATAGCTGTGAGTGTTTACATTGAAAAATCAGAATGATCATAAATAGATAATCTAATGATATACATCAAGGTCCCAAAAGAAGAAGAATGAAAACCCCAAGGAAGTTAGATGGCAAGAAACAGCAAAAATCAGGGCAAATACTTATGAAATAAAGACTGAAAAAAAAAAACTTAGAACCAATGAAGCAAGGAGTGAGTGAAAAAATAAAATTGAAAAATCTGTAGCTAAACTAGCCATAGGACAATTAACACAAGTTAATAAAATTAGAGATGAAAAAGGGAAGGTTGTTACAGATTCCAATGAAGTGCGGAGAATTATTAGAGAGTACTTTGAAAATATATTTTCCAAACTGCAAAATCTAGAAGAAAAAATTCCTAGGAAAATATGATCTTACAAAATTAAATTGAGAGGTAAAAAAACAACTTTAAAAAGATCAATAACAATCATCAAAAGTGACACAGTAGCAAAAAGCCTCCCATGACCAGAACAAAATGGATTCACTGCCAAATTCTACCAAACTTTTAAAGCAAACACCAGGTCTCCTCAAATTGTTCCACAATATACAAAGGGAAACAGTATTACTCAATTCACTGTATGAAGTTGGCATTAGCCTGATACCAAAGCCAGACAAGTACACAACACAAAAAGAAAGCTATGGACCAATCTCCCTTATTAACACACATCCAAATGCTCTCCATCAAATTCATGCAAATCAAATTCAAGAGTATGTTAAGAAGATCATATATATAAGCCTGACCTGGTAGTTCATGTCTTTAATACTTGCACTCAGGAAGCAAAAGCAAGCTAACCTCTGTGAGTTCCAGGCTAGGCTGGTCTACATAGTAGGTTGCAGGCCAGCCAGGACTACATAGTGAGATCTGTTTCAGGAGGAAGAGAAGGAGAAAATAATAATAATAATAATAATAATAATAATAATAATAATAATAATAATAATAACAAATACAATAGAGGATGAAGAAATAACAACAATAATAATAATGGCAAATTTTACTTCATTCCATGAGTACAAGTTATATACAAATCTATACATATAAATTCCTTTTGTTTTTATGATTTTCGAGACAGGGTTTCTCTGTGTAACTTTGCACCTTTCCTGGAACTCACTCTGTAGCCCAGGCTGGCCTCGAACTCACGGAGATTCGCCTGGCTCTGCCTCCTGAGTGCTGGGATTAAAGGCATGCACCACCACCACCTGACTGTATATAAATAAATTTAAGACAGAAACCAAATAATGATCTCAATGCAGAAAAGTCACTAAGCAAAATTCAACATTTCTTCATGATAAAATTTTTGAAGAAATCATGAATAGAAGTAGCATAATTCAACATAATAAAGACTGTATATAGCAAACTTATATCTGACATAATAAATAAAGAAAAACTGATATTTCCTCTAAAATCTGGAATAAGAGAGGAACTACCATATAACCCAGTTATACCAACCGTTGTGTGTAACACAAATGGCTAAATGGTCTTATTAATAAAAAACCCAGAGCCAGATATTAGGGTGAAAGCTGAAAGATCGGAGGAGTGGAAGAAGCCAACCACAAGTTCTTACTGTTAGGAAATCTTCAACCCAAGAGAGCTACTTCCTGTATACTCATGCCTTATATACCTTTCCGTGTCCTGCCATCTTACTTCCACTCTCCATCCAGCTCTATCACTTCCTATCTGTCTGTACAGACCTACAGACCTCTATGGTTAACTAGTGCTGAGATTAAAGGTGTGTGCCACCATGCCTGGCTCTTTTCCCAGTGTGGCCTTGAATTCATAGAGATCTGGATGAGTCTCTGCCTCCCAAATGCTAGGATTAAAGGTGTGTGCTACCACTGCCTGACCTCTATGTTTAATACAGTGGCTGGCTTTGTCCTCTGATACCCAGGGAAGCTTTATTTGTTAGAGCACAAATAAAATATCACAATTGTGCTTACATACTTAAGTACAAGGTGGGGGCTGGATAAAAGGCTCCATGGTTCAGAGCACTTGTTGCTCTTACAGAGAACTAGGGTTGTATTCCAAGCACCCACATGGAGGATCACAAACATCCATAATAACTCCAGTTCAAGGGGACCTGACACTTTCTTCAGGCATCCTTGCACACCAAGGCACATACATACACGGAGATAAAACAATCATACATATAAAATAAATAAATCTTTTCAAAAGGATTACTTAAACATCTGTGTTTATTTCTTCACCAATCACAATAGCCAAGAAATGGGACCAACCTAAATGTCCATCAACAGGTGACTAGACAAAGAAAATGTAGCATTTATACACAATGGAATTTTATTGTAGCTGTAACATTTATGGAAAGATAGATACAAATGGAAACCATTCTGTTAAGCACAATAACGTAGACATACAAAGACAAGTACCATATTTTCACTCATATGAAGAACCTAAATTTGAACAGGCGTGTGTGTGTGTGTGTGTGTGTGTGTGTGTGTGTGTGTGTGTGTGTGTGTGTATGTGCTTTTATTTGTAGGTCATGAATATGGATATAGGAGCCTGATAGGTAAGAAAAAGATCACAGGGGAGATGGAATGTAGGATGTTATAGAGTACGTGTAGTAGGAAGATAGCAAAGGAGGCTAATTGGAAAGACAGGAGTCATCTGCAGAGGCTGAGGTACAGGGGAGGGCAACAGGTAAAGGGAGTGATTGAGAACAAAGCATAGTGGCATATGTATGGAAGTGCCATGATGAAATCTGTTTATTTTATTCTAACCTAAAAAGATTATGAAGGAAAAAATAAGTAAAATGCCTCCCTTCTGTGTGTGACACTTTGCTAAAGAATGGAGAGTGAGATAAACACAGTTCTCTTGTGTAGGTGGCAGAGATACAGAGGCATGGACAACTACGATATCAGGGAAACAACTGAGAGAGCTGGATGACAGCTATCACAAGAGGCAAGTGACAGAAAATCTCCACTTTTAATAGCAAAATAAAGTGGAACACTATGGGGAGCAGAACAGGAGAAAAAGACCCAAATCTATCCCAGAGGAATTATCTATGAGGAGTGAGAGGGATTGCAAGTGCAAGCCACAGAGCCTTAGGAAACCTGCATTGTGATTTCAGTGAAAAAAGAATTTTTAAGAGCAGCAAAAGAGAAATAGAAACAAAATCTGCACATAGCACTTGTACCATATATGTGCCATATATATGCTATATATAAAATATCACACACCTATATTACCCACATATATATTACACAAACACATACACACACACACACATACACATGACTTCTTGTCACTGTTCTAGTAGAGATTTCCTGATGTCTCCTGATGTACATGTAATATGATATATTACATATTGCACATATATTTATATATTTTGTGTTGTATATAATTATATATTATATTACATATACTATACATTTATACATTATATGTATGTGTAATATTTTATATATTATATACTACGTATATTATGTATATAACATATATATAACATATATATATATATATATATATATATATATTTGTTCATGGGTTTGAAAGCCCTAGGGGAAAAAGGTCCTCATTAAACCACACACTCTCAGAACCCCAAGCAAAATCACAGAACTATACTCTAAAACTTGATCTGTAGAATATCAGTAGACAGTGAAGGAATTTTTTAGTCAGACCTGTACAATAGTGAGAAGGGTAGAAGTCTTGTCTGAGTTTGTCTGTCTGGGCAGAATATAGACATGTTATCTGACATTGAAAATGGATATTATGTGATATTTTGATCAAGAATCTAGCTTCATTCTGCCAGTGTCCCTATAAGCTGAGTGAAGTTGATTCAAAAGTGACTAATTTGTTTGGCAGAGGAAATCTAAAAACAGGGTATCATTCAGGTTAATGCTGAGAAAGCAGCCATAGTTATTAAAGTTATCATTAACACCTCTAAAGAGAAAACTCTTGTGATATGCTGGGACAATAGGAAAGATATCATGAAAGAAAAGCCCAAACCATTGGAGGATACCTCTAGCAAAAATCCAAATTTGTTTAAAGAAAACAAAAAAAAATCTAAGCTCAGAGGGTTCCCTACTTCTCAAAAGCAACTACATTAAAAAAAAGAAAGGAAGAAAGAAAGGAAAGAAAGAAAAAGAAAGAAAGAAAGAAAGAAAGAAAGAAAGAAAGAAAGAAAGAAAGAAAGAAAGAAAGAAAGAAAGAAAGAAGGAAAGAAGGAAAGAAAGAAAGAAAATATTTTCTTAGGGTCAGAACATAGATGTAATGAAGCTGTGGTCCAGGGTAGGCAAGCTCCATTCCAAACTGACAGCGGAGCTTGGCGATATCATGCAGGTCCTGGTTTTGTGAGTATGAAATATGCCAGGTTGAAGGGGGTCAATAATAGAAGGTGACACCAGAGAAAGTGAGGTAGGATCAGATTCCCTGTAAGGAGACCCTAAGACACTGTTGTGCGGAACTATGGAGGTGAGACCTATGATGTGTTGGAGACCTCAGGACATTAAAATCACCAGGACTATGGCACATCCACCAAGAAGAGCTACAGGTAAGGAGTAAAGCCAGTCCAAGAGACAATCTATGTGTGCTGGGGACAGAAATAGGGACTGGCAGGGCTGTGAATACAAGCAAAGCATCATCATACACTGAAAAAAAAAAAACAAAAACAAAAGCCTTCCACATGAAACCCCTCACTGAGTGCATTAAAAAAAAAAAAAAAGATAAACATGGTTCTCTTCCATTCTTATCTGAGATTCTGGACAAACAAATAGATTAAAATATAATGATTTGTGATGATAGACAAATGTGGTGTGGGTCAGAAAGCCACATTAGAAGCAGTCAATCAGGCTGATAGGCAAATATAGTCATCCCAGGAGATTTTCTAGACTAAAGCCTTCAGACAAGGCCAGGAGATGTGGGTATCGGCCAGGCCACAAGATGGGGCTCAAAACAGAAGGTTGGATGTCTCAGCAACTACCAGATTCTCAGCCTCTGTAATGGGAAACAGTCATTGTTTGACTACCAGGAACATATCCTGAAATCCATCCTAATAAATCTCCATGAAAAAAAAAATATGTGTGTGTGTGTGTGTGTGTGTGTGTGTGTGTGTGTGTGTGTGTGTGTGTGTGTATGTGTGTGTGTGTGTGTGTGTGTGTGTGTGTGCGCACATGCTGTTTTTTATTACTTTAGAGCTCTCTGACCAATACAATGTCGTTATTATATATTTCATTCATATCTTCCCTTACCCTCCTTTGTCTTCCAGCCCTCCTTTAGATGTCGTATGTGAGAGGATGTAGTTGCATTGGTTTGATAATGAAGTAACAAGACTAGATTCTCATCACCTTGGCTTTTATAGAGAGAATGCATAGGAAGAGACCACTCTAGAAACAAAAGACCTTGATCATTCAATAGCATAGGAAACAGTCAACAATGCAGCAGGAAAAATGGAGGACATACAGTTAAAATTCAGAAGATATGGCATTCTCAATAGACTATCCCTTTTCTTCCAGATGGGTCCACACTCAAGCATCAATTTCAAAACCTTATACTATGTGGATCTTGGTCCCAGAGACTTAAATCTACTGAAAGTGGCCAAGTTCTCTCCTCTAATTTTATATTTCCTCTCCACTGTGTAGGTCTCTGTAGAGCATGATCCCAGGCAGAGAACACAGAGCAGCATGCAAGCTCAATGCAATGTGTTGACCTCACACCATCTGTCCCAACCACTGTGGTAAGCACAGCTTGTAAATGTCCTTCTAATTTTTAAATTGATTATAACACTTCTCAAATGTCTGGCCTCCATCTTGATAGTATTCTTAGGGGTTCATGATATCACATTCCTATGTTTTATTGCAAATATTAATCATTTTTCATTCTCCTGATTAAGTTCCACTCTTCATCTGCTCACAACTTTTTTTCTCATGCTACATCTCATCAGCAAAGATCCTTCATGCAGATTTCACCCACTTAGCATCTGCTTGTGATAGACATCTCCAAGGTATTGCAGATAAAATGACCAACAAGACATGGCTCTTAACCTTGGTCACAGTATATTGAAAAAGGCAAAAATACAAGGGGCCATATTCACATATTGTCCAATAAATACACCAAAAGTATTCAGAAATATATTTTCAAAGCTCAGATCTCCTCCTGGGGGAGGTAGGGAATCCTTCATTTGAGAGGGGGCTTTTCTTCTAAGTGTTAAAGGATACTCAAGTTTTGACCTGCAAAGAACATAACAAAGGCCTGGCCATTAGAGAACAGCACATATAATTCATTAAATTTTATTTAACATGACTGCCAGACTTTCTAGAAAATCAGCCCAGCATTTGTGTTGCTTTTCTTAGCTGCTTCCTAGTCGTACTGTGAACTTCTTTTAGGACATCTCTCTTTGTATCAGAAACTGAGGGCTTCTTTAAGAACACAGCGCAAAAATACTCTTTAATGAGACCAACAGCTCGTCAGCCCCTGTCTCCAGGGAAACCCACAAATATGCATCTAACCAATAATCATTCTCATTAGCTATGGAGAGAAAAACAAGAACCAAGAGCAGGGAAGGGTCAAGAGCAGTTTTCTGTCTCTACCATGAAGAGACAGGTTTTCTTTAAGCTAAAAATGGTCTCTGCTGAAATAGCTGTTCCCAGATTACAGCTAACAGGACCCATAGCACCACCCATCTGACAGAAAATTGCCAAGCCTTTTCCATAGGTTCCTGGAACCCCATGCTGCCTGTCAACTCTGCCACAGAGTAGAGCAGCTGGGTGGCTACAGACACTGCCAGAGAGCACCCTCTCCAGAGGCCCTGTATTATTGCTGCTTGCCCTTCGGCTGGCATAGAATTAACTTGTTCTGACTGTGTGACAGTTCTGACGACTACACAGTTTTCAGCAAGGAGCCAGGTCACATGCTGCTACATGCTTGGGCTGTCACTAACTGTGCCACTAGAACCAGACAAAACCTTGTCAGGGGAGATCAACTCCTCTGGAGACAGAGGCGAGTGACTCAACCCATGGCCTGCTTGTGAGGATTTTGTTCAGTTCAAGGACAGAACCAGATGACAAGGGGACTTTATGCTTCAGGGAGACACAATAGATGCCAGCAATGAAAGAAGGCGGAGAGACAGAAAAAACATCCACACACATTTGGGAGTGCTGAAGGCAACAGTCTAATGGGAGGTGGCAAAAAGATAATGGCCTCATTTTTGAGAATCTGTGATATAAACTTTCAAACCAGACCTATTTCACATTCACAAAACCTCTACCAGGAAACTAAAGCAGTCAACCTTGGTTTTATGAGTGCAGAATCTGCTCTGTGTTTGACACTATATCATAAAGGCCATACACACAAAAAAAAATGTAATGCCTGTTAGCATCCTTATGATTTAGTCTTAGATAAGACTCACACTCATAGAAACATGGGATGGGCAAACAGCCATCTTTCTGCAGACCTGTATTGACAGTGGACTTGAACTTTGCATGGAACTTCAGAAAGGATAAGGACTCAAAGGGGTGTGACACCCCCAGGAGAAACAGCATGAGCTTGTTCCATAGCTCCTTAAAGACGTGGCCTTGGATAATCCTAAGGGTGCGATAGTGGCCCTTCTAAGCATGACCAGTAACCAACTGCTGCCTAACTGGACTGCAAGCCCACTCAGTATGAGGGAATTCATGTCTGATAGTGTCAACCAAGCTGACTACCCATGGCTGGTGAGGTCATGAAACCTAGAGGAGAACCTATTACTGCCACTTTGCCAAACCAGTATAATCTCTAAGTGCATTCTAAACATGTATCCCTAGACGCACAGTAAGTGCAGCTCTTACCCCTTATCTAAGAAGCTTCCTTTTGCAGCAGATAGAGAGCATTACAGAAAGCCACAGCTGACCAAAATGCAGGGAACAACTGACCTTGGGGTGCCCAGCCCGTATCAATACATCTATAACAAAACCCTAAGGCTCGGGAAACATTGCAGAAGCAAGGGTGGAAAGTTTGTAACAGCCAGAGAATCAGCACATCTGTTGTGATTGTATCTTCTACATAAAACAGAGAAGCTACAGCCATGAAATTTCAACATTATGGTTGCCTAAACAACACCTGGACAATGATACCACTAGATAGCATGCTATGGAATGGGAAAGTTCACAAGGCCCCAACCCTAGATGAAGAGTTACAGACAATTAATACCTACTGAGAGAGGGATAGCCAGTCCTTCCTAGAGATGAACCCCATAACTGATTATTCAATACCAAGTGGTCAGATCTAAAACCATACACATACCGGCAACACAAAATTGGACTCAGCAGGTTGGATTTACACACACACACACACACACACACACACACACACACACACACACTCACATATTGGGGCAGGGGGGGAGCTGAGGACCAAACCCAGGGCCTTGTGCTTGCTAGGCAAGTGCTCTACCACTGAGCTAAACCCCCAACCCCAGGTTTATAGATATATTCATTATAATATAGGTAATAATAATTAAAAAGACGATTCCTTTCATTTGAGAGAGAGCTGCAGGGATGTGGAAGGGGCAAGAAGAAGGACGAAATGATATAAATATGGTACACATATATTAAAGTAAAAAACAAATTTAAAATAAGAAAAGAAACAGCCTTGAGGTTCAGGGGCCATCTTGGAAAAGGAGGAGATTATAAAGGCCACCGTTTTGGGAATAGTGGGACAGAACAGTATCTTCCTGACATGGCTGGACAGCTGCGCTCATGAACAGCCAGCAGCTGTGGCTGCCTGCACAAGATTAAGCCAGTCAACATTCCAGAAAGGAGAGCTCACTCAAGGGCCCCACCCCCCAACAGAGAAGCAATTGGCAGCAAGTGATAGCTTCTGGGGAAGGAAGGTTCAGTTTTCTATAAGGCCATGGCCCTTGGTAGGTTGACCTTGCTCCAGTGCGTACTCTAACACCTGTGAGTTTATGGGCAGCACAGATTAAATTACGTAGGTTAAAAAAAAAAATAGGACGTGAAGTTTGTGGAGGTGAAACCAAGGGGGAGGCATCGGGGATGAATTGTGATCAAAAGACACTATGTGTATATATAAAATTGAAAAAATATAAAAACAGTATTTTTACAAATGAAATTTGCAAAGAAATGGCCTTAGTCATCCATCCTTGGGCTGCTGCAGGAAGTCAGGACACAAGCTGTTGTTTTCTCCCTTTTCAGCCACACCTGATGATAGTCCCTTCAGACAAAAGGCTAACTCTTTTTCACACTGCACCAGGAGCCTGCCTCACCTTAGCTTCCTTCTGAAAGCACTCACAACCACGGATCCTAACAACTCAGTTTAACTCCATGTTTCCTTCTCTGTCCCTCCATTCTCCATCAACCAAAAGCTTAGCAAGGAAAGAGATGGGAACAACCTGAGCATCCATCCCAAGGTCGCCGTTCTACAGAGCTGGGCTTGAGCTCCATCATGCTGGCTATGTAAATTTGGTCCATTTATATGCCCATTCTGAGTTTCCTTTTTTAATAAAAACTTCAAGAATTAATGTAAAAAGGAAAGAAATTATGGACAAGTGTGTACTGTGATGTATGTCATTGGGTAGACGGTTGACAAATGCTTACTTCCTTCTGCTTCGATCCTCTAACCCAGTGGTTCTCAGCCTTCCTAATGCTGCAACCCTCTAATACAGTTCCTCGTGTTGTGGTAACCCCCAACCACAAAATTATTTTGTTGCTACTTCATAACTGTGATTTTGCTACTGTTATGAACTATAATGTGAATATTTTGGAGATAGAGGTTTGCCAAAGGGGTCTCGATCCACAGGTTCAGAACCGCTGCTCTAACAGAACACAGAACACACAATCAGGTACACGCTTGAATGCACAGTCTCTAAGCCATTAATTACTACAGTTGGCTTCACTTGCAGAGTCCATACATTCCCACTTGCCATAACTTATGTGTCACCCCCAAATCAGTATTTGTGGAAACACATCTCCCAGCTATTTGCAGATAGGCAGAATAACAAAAACTTTGAATCCCAATAAGCGCATTTCTGTGCTGAACAAGGCTTTCACATTTTAGCTTACATACAGTATGAATCTCTTTCAGAGTTTGTTTGGTTTTTTTTTATTTTTTATTTCCATCCTTTGTGCTACTAGTTTTGCCATTTAAAATGGATGCTGAAGTGCTGTTGTTCCTAAGTAAATGCTTTCTAGCATAGTTTATGTCTACGCTAGCAAGTATAAGCACGTAAATGTCACAGACTGTAGAGTCCAAATCCTTGATGCCCAAGAGGAAGACATAGAGCATCGTCTGTCTGTCCCTGTTGAAGTTGCCCTAGAAAGAAATCTAACAGAGTCTAATCCCCTTTATTTTAAAAATTTATTGTGACTCTTCACAGCCCTGTTGTTAAATAGTCGTTAACATTTTAGATTTTTCTCTCTTTGCCCCAAGTAAAACTTTTTCACAGTTTACACCATGATATAATACAATTTCACATCAAGCCTCAACCAAAACCCCTTTCCAAGGTTTTTCATAGAACTATCCATTATAATTGTGGAATCCTCTATATGTTTTTTTTTATTGTTATGTCACACTTTTGGAAAATGATAGCCCTGATTTGAGTATCTAGTTTCTCTCCATTTTACTATTAATATAAGAAAATTTTCTTCAGCTCTTTAAAAAGAAGAAGAAGTAGAAGCTGGGAGTCAGGGAGAAAGACAAGGGAGGAAGGGGAGAAGGGTGAGAGAGGAAGCAGTAAGGGGCGGGGGAGGAAGGACGTATAATTACCAGGATAAATTGAGGCTCTTACTTCTGTTCTGACATTTGCTTCATGTAAATGATGGAAATACCATGCCAATTCATTTAAATACATGTCAAGTCTCTCCATGAATTATAATAAATGTCAGCATCATTCTAATATTTAAAAACAAAAGCTATCTATAAGTCAGACATGACCCTTTCCCTATTGCGTGCTTCCTCGTGTAAAATAGCCATTGTCTGGCCTTTAAGGCCTTGCCTACTCCAGCACATACAGCCAAACCAATTTTTCTCCTGGCAAAAACCTCATCACTAGCCAGCCCTACTACTAGGAAACAAACACAAAAAGGTTGCGTGTCTGATGATGGAGTAGTTAGAGCAGTATAAACTTCCCATACTGAGAATTAAACCACATTTAAAAAACTAAAATTTTTAAGATAAAAGATATTTGGAGGCATGGGAGAATAACTGGGTGAAAAAAGAGAGCTGAAGCAGGGAGGCTCGGGTTTGTAGCTTTTGTCTAAGGAAAGTCCCAAGTCTGAGAGATGCTCTACAGCTAGGCTTCCCGGAGCACTAAGACAGGCAAGTGAGGGAATAGTTTAGTGATGTGGGACTCCTCTTGGTATGGGCTACACACAGCCCTCATCTAATAATGTAGCTTCCCTGCCAGCTCCTTTACCTGAATGTACCACATACACACGCCTGTTTCCGAAAAAAAAAATGCACCTAGTAACCTCAGCCCTCCTGTCTGCATCATGTTACTGTACACTCACTTCTGAGGATGGAATGGGTTCCTCCTCCCCTTGAAAACTACCACACTTTGATAGATTTTATTCAATCACATTCTCATTATGTCCAAGCACAAGACCAAAAAGGCCACTCTGGCCTAAACTAGGTTTGGGTGCCTTCACAGTGAGGGCAACTGTGTCCTCAAAGTAAACTTGTGGGAAAATTCCCTATTCACTACCTCATGCCAATGCATAATTGGGCATGCATGATTAAAATCAGATTCACAATGGGAATCAGCATATGCTGTAGAAAATTACATAATCCAATCACTTAAAATAGAGATCCACCCAAGCTGTGCCCCCTTACCTTTCATAACCAGCCCCCCTTCCTTGTAGCACCATAAAAGAAGCCCCAGACATTGACCTGGAGCCTTTGAGTATCTTTACCGTGTGGCTACTTTCTTGTAGTGTATTCCAGCCTGTTCCGTCACTCTGTGTTGGTTTCCTGGCTACTACACAATCTGTCCAGGCTTTAACTTCATCCTTTAATAAGAGGCCAAGAACCTGGAAACACCAGCCTAGAGATCCTGGCAACTGTGACAGCACTGTCACCTTTCTGTTCTTGTTGTTCTGAGAATGTCCAGTAGTTCAAACCGACCTGGAACTCACAATCCCCCTGCCTCTGCTACTGCATGCACCATGCTGTCCTGCATTGAACTGCACTCTCAATAGCTCAAGTGCATGGGAAAGGAATTCAAGGCCCTCAAAATGGCGGGGCATTAAGAAAGGAGATCTAGAGACTAGGACTGTGTCTCATTCTACAGCATGTGCCTAGTTGGAGGAAGGCCCTGGGTTCCATCTTACCACTGGGAGAAAGAAAAGACGGGAAGTCTAAAGGAGAAGCTGTAGGAAGAAGCCCCCAGTGTACATGGAAACTCCTCTCACATCTTTAATTTAGCTTATATATTGTGTTTTCAAAAGAAGGCTTCAAAGAACCCAGTAGAAGGCCCCCCAAACAAAACCCAAACCAATGAACAATAGCAACAACAAAGCCAAGTAGAAACATCTAGGGTACTCCAGCTGCAGGAGACAATGCTGTGACACTCACCATCTTCATGTTTAAGGGCTTTGATAAATCAGGTTTTCACTGACACTCCAGATGTGGATATTTCAGGGTTAAGTGTGTCTCTGAATTAAAGACACTCTAGCAATTCTGAGGGCAAAACCAACAGACACACCTTAATAAAACATCAGGCCACCCTGAGTTCAAGCAGGTCAGCCAATAACTGAACTACATTGAAAAACAAACCTAATGCTCTTCCTCAGAAGATAAAGATATTTTGTGATGTCTTATCCAAAATGTCTAGTGTATAACAAAGAAATAGGAAATATTCAAGGAAACAGAAAAATGTCACATTAGATACAGAAAAAAATTATCCTGAGAAGATTGGAATTAGGAAACATGATTCTGAAAGAGCTGTTTCAAACATTTCCAAGGACTTCAAGAGAACATGTCAGAATGGCTACACAGATAAGGAATACCAGCAGAGAAATGGAATATGGGGGGCAGGAACAGAAGGGAACTTCGAAGAGTGAGGTTGGGGAGGAGAAAAGATCGACGGGTACAAGTGACTCTTAGAGCAGTGCAAGCTTCACTCCAGGAAAGACCCGTGGAGCAGAGATCTCTAGTTCAAGAACCCAAAAATCTCAATGTCCACTCACAGGCTGGGACAGTGACAGGGAAAGCGTGAGAAGGGGAATTGGAAAGTTTCCCTTTCGGCCTCCTATTGGTGTTGCCAGGAGTAACCAGACAGTGCTGAGTCAGAGCATGCCAGGTGGATAGGTGCAGGAGGGCAAGGTCTGGAGAAACAAGTCATTTTAGTGCTGGAGACCAAATTACATTAATGCTGGAAATCGTCTTGTTCAACCAAAATGAGGGGGCTAACAAACAATATTAATCAAATCAGCGTTTGGAATGAAGAACAGAAAGAAATAAGACAAAAAAATAATATTAAGTGTTCCTCAGTGGCTTGAAAGACACTAGCAACTGCCTGTGCATGTCTTTGGAGGCCCAAAAGGAAAAATGAAAAAAATAAAGAAAAAATTATTTTTTAAATTCCCAAATAGAGTAAAAATAATAATGAAAATTACTTTCTTCTTTAGAAGTTTGTTGAATCCTGGGGCTGGAGAGATGGTTCAGGGGTTAAGGTCACTGACTGCTTTCCCAGTGGACCTGGGTTCAATTCCCAGCACCCACATGGCAGCTCACAACTGCCTGTAACTCCAGCTCCAGGGGATCTGATACCCTCACAGACATGTGTGCAGGCAAAACACCAATGCACATAAGACAAAAATAAATAAGTCAAAAAAGAAAAAAAAAAGAAGTTTGTTGAATCCCAAGAAGAACAAATGAATAGAAAATCAACCATGCCGGGCGGTGGTGGCGCACGCCTTTAATCCCAGCACTCGGGAGGCAGAGCCAGGCGGATCTCTGTGAGTTCAAGGCCAGCCTAGTCTACAGAGCGAGATCCAGGACAGGCACCAAAACTACACAGAGAAACCCTGTCTCAAAAACTCAAAAAAAAAAAAAAGAAAAGGAAAAAAAGAAAAGAAAAAAAACAACCATATCTAGAAAATTTATAAACTGTTTTAAACCAAAGGTTAAAAAAAATCTTAAAGCAGGCATAGTGAAAGATGCCTGAAATCCCCGCACCTGGAAGAGAGAGGAAGGAACATCTGACATTCAAGATCATCCTTACCTACTCCATAGTGTTCTAGGCCACCTAGGCTACATGAAATTTGGGGGGGGGGGGGGGGGAGTGAGAGAGAACTTAACAGTATTCAGAGGGAAAGAAGATGTGACAAACAATGGAAATGACCCAAAAGGCCTGAACTACGTGACATTAAGTCCATCATTCCTCTGTACAGTGGGACACTGAGTCACTGAAACTTTTTCTGCCTCGCCCTCCCTTTTGCTTGGAAGTGTTTCTTCATCTAAGAGTGTCCTTTCCTCCGTAGCTATCCATGTCTCTGTCCAGTGCCTTGTTCTGGGACATAAGAACTCAAAACCCCTCTGTCCTTCTGGAGATGCCCACCAAACCCAATGTCCACCAACATCAGACATCACCACACCTATTCTCATGATGGGGGAAAAAAGTAAAACCAACGACTCTCCTTAGACGTGAGAACTAAGGTCGTGAACAACCTGCTGCCAGAATACCTAGGGTGGGGAGTGTGTAGGAAGAACCACAGCAGAGACTTACAGCATGTGCTGCTAACTCGGGGGGCACTCTATAGTGGACAGATCACTGGAGGCTCAAGGCTAACACACTTGAGAATTAACTCACACGAATTTTACTCCAAGAAGGCTACCAGGGTCTCACTGTAGACTCTGAAGGAAATCCCCTGTGTCTCTGCCAGGGGAGGGAAAAATCATCATTCTGAAATGACACCAAGAGCTCCAGTATTCTATAGCAAGGCTTGCCCTGGGGAGAATCTACTTTCTCAGAATCTAACCAGCTGAGGCATTATCCAGCCTTATCTGGGCTGTGGAAGGGAAATAACCCCATTAGTCTTCAATGCGTAAGATAAAAAAAAATCTAAGCCTGGCTCACTAAAAAATTAAAACTGAAAGGATCATAAATTACTTCCCATCCCATACCTACTGTTTACTGGTGGTCAGGTCTGGTTGAGTGTTTCCAGGTTCATGGCCTTGTATTAAAGGAAGTAGAATAAGTCTCACACAGACTTACAAAAGCTCCAAGGAAACTACTTAAAAGTAGAGCAATGAAAGAGGTCAGAACATGTTGGAAGAGCTGGGCAGGCATGCCTTTAATCCCAGCAGAGGCAGGTGGATCACTGTGAATTCAAGGCCAGCCTGGTCTGCAGAGCTAGTTCCAGGAGAGCTAGAGCTGTTACACAGAGCAACTTTGTCTCTGAAAAAAAAAAAAACAAGCAGGAAGAGCAGCAGGCTATGAAAGTGAAGACACTCAAGAGCCCTGATTACTGTTCAGGGCTTCTTCTCGTTATACAAGAGGAGTTGGCTACCAGGGGGCATAGCAAGGGTGATTCCCTGTTTTGATTGATAGATTAGGTCAGTACAGTCATTAACGTATTGCATTTGTCTGCTTCCACAATACATATTACTTTAGTCATATATACACCCAATTATGCATATGCATAAGATGGAAATAGGGGATTTTTGACAACACAATTTTACCTTCTTGTACATGCACCCAAAAGCAGTTCAGGTTGGATTGGCCTTCTCATTCCTGCAAATTTCATGCCTTATTAAGAGCTCTGGAGAGGGGGCTGGAAAATGGCTCCGTAGTTAAGAGTGCATGCTGCTCTTAAAGATCCGAGTTTGTTTCCCAGCACCCATGTTGAGTGGCTCATAACCACTTGTAATTCCAACTCTGGAGAAACTGACACTCTCTTCTGGCCTCCACAGGCACCTGCACACACACACACACACACACACACACACACACACACAATTTTAAAGTAAAAATAAAGTTTCTAAAAAGTCTATGTGTGTAGACATAAAAAAACAGAGATGCAAATAAGCCTACTTGGATAATTTTTAGACCCAAATATTACAGCAGCAACAATAAAGATGTCTGCTCAACTAGAAAAACAAAAACCCTACTGGAAGCCTGTATTGCTCAGTTCTTACTACCCAGTACCCGAGGTCCAGTTTTCAACTAAAAATTACAAAGCTTACTAAAAGGCAAAACCAGTCTAGAAAGGCCAAGGCAACATCGGAACCAGCAGCAGAGCTGGCAGAGCTCTAATAACCGTCTGGATGGGGGTTTTAAATGACTGTGAGTATGATTCTAAAGCTCTAAAGGGAAAAGTAAGCATCGAGAACAGATGGGTAATGCAGACAGAGCACAGCCATACTCACTAGAAGAATCCGAAGGAAATGCTAGCAATCAAAGTGAGTTCATGAAATGGTTAAATGGGAAAACTTACACCAGATTTCTAAAAACTTAGATTCATGTGATATAGAACCTGACACCATTTTATTACAAAGAAAATACAAAGAGTATAACAGAATTATTTTATTGTTGTCAGCTTTCAAGTCCTCATTCTTTGCCCTCTTTCCAGCCTACATTTATAAGCAAGCTGTTAAGAAAGCCCCAGACTCCTTCTTGGAGCTGGGGAGAGGGTTTAGTAATTAACCTACTTGTTCCACAAACATGAGAAACCAGAACTCATAAAAGCCTTGTAACCCCAGTGCTGGGAGACAAAGTCAGGCAGATCCCTGGAGCTTGCTGGTCAGTCAGTGTAGATTAATCAGCAAGTTCCACACCAGTGAGAGATTATTTCAAAAATCAAAGTGGACAGGATACTGAGGAAGAACATCTGAGGTTGACCTTGGGTCATAAAAACACGATTGCCACTAGAGGAAAGTTCAGACCAAATGAGACTCAGTTTTTAGAGCAGTATTCAAGTCATACACAAAAAAAGACATTTTCTCAATCACTCAGGCTCCCCAACCCCACCTCTCTCTCTCTCTCTCTCTCTCTCTCTCTCTCTCTCTCTCTCTCTCTCTCTCTCTCTCTCTGTGTGTGTGTGTGTGTGTGTGTGTGTATGTGTGTGTGTGTTTTGCTTATTCTCAAGCCATTTTTCCACCAGCTTGGGTTCAGCCACCATTCCTCTCCTATGGAAGCCTTATTATATAAGGAATGAGCCCTTTCATACCTTCTTGGTACATGTGTGATATTGTCAGTTTCAACATCCAAACTTAACAATATGGGGTAAAGTCTACCCCATACATGTTGGGTAGCCATAAAAATCTTCGTTCTGTCTACAAAAGACATACTGTAAAGACAACACTCAGCCAGGAATATTACAAGAGAAATAGTGGTATTTTACAATAAGGGGAAATCCTAAGTGTGCACATACATAATAGCAGAAAAATAAGAGAAATATTACTGGTAGGAGTCATGAAGAGGAAGACAGCACTAAGTCATACCACAGCATGGAGGAATCACCAAAGCACCACGTTAATTGAAAAAAAGCCAGATGCAAATGGTCATATTGTGTGTGAACCAGTTCTTGTCAAATATCTAGAACAGGTCAAATTCATGGGCACATAAAACAGAGCAGTGGTTGCCAGTAGCCACAGAAGGGAAGAAATAATAGCTATTTCATGACATAGGGTCTTATTTAGTGATAAAATGCTTTGGATCTAGATAGAGGTGATACCTGCCAACATTTGAGAGCAGTCTAAACACTTAATTGTGCATTTTTTTTCCTCCTACAATGCTGACGTGAATCTTAGAGTCTTACACATGCTAAGCAAGTGCTCTCCCATGGGACTTCTGTTTTATTTGTCTACCTTGAGATCGGGTCTAATTAAGGGCACTGAACTCATTGGATAGCCTATGCAGACCTCCTGCCTCAGTTTTCAGCATAGCTGCGATTAGCAGACCCAAGTAAACTGTACCCTCTTAAACTGATGGTTTTATGCCATGTGAAATTTGTGTTATTAAACAACCAAAAGAGTTAAAGAAGAGGGAATTCAGGTGGAGGTCAGAGTGGAAGCAGGTGTGAATGGGTGCAAGAGAAGGAATCATGGCTGCCAAAGTGTTTGAGTCCATCGTAAAGTTCGACCTAACTTTAGCAGTTGCAGGAGAACTCTGCCTTACATAATGTGGATGCTGGATACAGAGGTGTCATCTTTGGCCAATTCCTTGGAGTACAGGACATTGTGGTAGGGGAAGGGACTCGCTTTCTCATCCCTTAAGTACAGAAATCAATTATCTTTGACTGCCGCTCACGACCACGGAACGTACCAGTCATCACCGGTAGCAAATATTTGCAGAACGTCGTCAACATCACGCTACACATCCTCTTCCGGCCAGTAGCCAGCCAGCTTCCTCGTATCTACACCAGCATCGGTGAGGACTATGATGAGCGGGTGCTGCTGTCTATCACCACAGAGATCCTCAAGTCAGTAGTGGCTTGCTTTGATGCTGGAGAATTGATCACCCAGCGAGAGCTGGTCTTGAGGCAGGTGAGCAATGACCTCACAGAGAGAGCAGCAACTTTTGGGCTCATCCTGCATGACATATCCCTAACATGTCTGACCTTCAGGAAGGAGTTCACAGAAGCTGTGGAAGCCAAACTGGTGGCTCAGCAGGAAGCGGAGAGGGCCAGAATTGTGGTGGAAAAGGCTGAGCAGCAGCAGAAGGCAGCCATCATCTCTGCTGAGGGTGACTCCAAGGCAGCCGAGCTGATTGCCAACTCCCTGGCCACCGCAGGTGATGGCCTGATTGAGCTGCGCAAGCTGGAAGCTGCTAAGGACATTGCTTACCAGCTCCCAGCTCTCGGAATATCACCTACCTGCCAGTGGAGCCGCTGCTGCTCCTCCAGCTTCCCCAGAGAGGCCTCCTCCTCCTTGCTCCTTCTCAGGCCAACCAGGCCATGGCCTTGATGATTCTGAATACACTTTCCTTCTGCCTCACCCCAGAAATCACTGTGAAATTTCATGATCAGCTTAACTTGAAGGAAATAAAAGCAAAATCACTTCAGATCTCTAATTTAAAAAAAAATTAAAGAAGAAACAGATAAATTCCTAACAATAGTTGAAAACAGTTTTTTCAGTATTTAAGATAATTTTATTTTTAAAATAATAAATTAAAAAGCAAGCCCAATGTGGTGGTACATAGCTATAATCTTCACACTAGGAAGGATGGAGCAGGTTTAAGCCCAGCCCGTCTCAAAAGAAAAATGGGAGCTGGAAAGATGACCCAATGGTTAAGAGCACATAACACTCTTACAGAGGACCTGAGTTGGCTTCTAAGCATCCACATTGGGCAGCTCACAACAGCCTGTAAATCCAGTCCCAGGGAATCCAGTGCCTCTAGTCTCCACAGGCCCCTGCACTCACAGGCACATACCCACACACAGACACATACCTACACACATGCACACACCCACACACATGCACATACCTACACACAGGCACATATCCACACACAGACACATACCTACACACATGCACATACCCACACACAGGCACATATCCACACACAGGCACATACCCACACACAGACACATACCTACACACATGCACACACCCACACACATGCACATACCTAAACACAGGCACATATCCACACACAGACACATACCTACACACATGCACACACCCACACACATGCACATACCTACACACAGGCACATATCCACACACAGACACATACCCACACACAGGCACATACCCACACATAGACACATATCCACACACAGGCACATACCCACACACAGGCACATACCCACACACAGACACATATCCACACACAGGCACATACCCACACACATGCACATACCCACACACAGACACACACATACCCACACACAGACACATATCCACACACAGGCACACACCCACACACAGACACACACCCACACACAGGCACACACCCACACACAGACATACACCCACACACATGCACATACCCACACACAGACACACACATACCCACACACAGGCATATACCCACACACAGGCACATACCCACACATAGACACACACCCACACACAGACACATACCCACACACAGACACATACCCACACACAGACACATACCTACACACAGACACATACCCACACACAGACACATACCCACACACACCCACACACGGACACACACAGGCACATACCCACACACATGCACATACCCACACACAGACACACACCCACACACATGCACATATACACACACAGGCACACACCCACACACAGACACATATAAACACACAGGCACACACCCACACACAGACACACACCCACACACATGCACATACCCACACACAGACACACACATACCCACACACAGGCACATACCCACACAAGGCACACACCCACACACAGACACACACCCACACACAGACACACACCCATACACACCCACACATAAGCACACACATATCCACACAGAGACACACACATACCCACACACTGATACATACCCACACACAGACACACACCCATACACACCCACACATAAGCACACACATATCCACACAGAGACACACACATACCCACACACAGATACATACCCACACACAGACACACACCCACACACACCCACACACAGGCACACACCCACACACAGGCACACACCCACACACAGATACACACCCACACACAGACACACACAGGCACATACCCACACAATGCACATACCCACACACACGAACATAGCCACACACAGACGCACACCCACACACAGACACACACAGGCACATACCCACATACAGACTCATATCCACACACAGGCACACACCCACACACAGACACATACCCACACACAGACACATAATCAAAACTAACTCTTTAATAAAAATTTACAAAATTATAAAATCCAATAAGCAAATAAATAAGCAATCATGTTATCAAGAAAATACAGATTAAAATTAAAGTGACTGCCCTAAACTAAAATAGCTATTTAAACAGAATGATGCCACCAGATATCAGCCAAAATATCAGCAAGTCCATCTTCCACACTTGCTGTTAAGAATATTAATTTGTGTGACCAAGCTGTGGCAGTTTCTCATTAAGCTAAACATCCGCCCTATCTATAAGCCAGCAATTCCATATCTAGGAAGATACCTAAAACTGAGAAAATTCATGGTTCCTGAGATGCTTGGTACATGTGCTTATTATTCTTAATTCATAAAAGCTACAAACTAGAAGAAATGCAAAAGTGAACTGATGAAAATGTACACAAAGACTGCACATTAACAGCACTGCTCAACAGGAGACGAGCAAGCAAGCTCCGGACACTGACAGCATAGAAACATCACAGCAGAGAAACCCAGACTCAAAAGAACACGGTGTTACCCCTTCCTGTCAGGTTTCAGGAAACAATGCTGTGTAATACTGTTTATATTATATGTATAGCCATTTATAACAAGAAAATCTCATCATGGAAACAAATCAAAAGACTGAGAGTCACGGGAGTCAGAAAATCTGGAGGCAGGTAAGAGAGGACATTATGAGTAGTGATGCTTTTCTTTATAACAGTCATACGACACGAGTACTTACATTTACCAAACCCACCTAACTGTGCTCTGAACCTGGGCAGTTCGCTATATATTTCTATTTTACTGTGCATGAATTTTGCTACACTCAGAAAACATACCCTCACCAGGTGGTGGTGATATAGTTCTTTAATCCCAGCAGAGGCAGGCAGATCTCTGAGTTCAAGACCAGCCTGGTCTACAGAGTGAATTCCAGGACATCCAGGGCTACAGAGAGAGACCGTCTCAGGGGTGGCAGTGGGGGAGACCTACACACTCACTTGAGACTCTCACCGACATTCTCCGTTTTCTAGAAACACTCCACCTCCAACACCTTCCACAAAACAATCTGCTGACTTTCAGGGCACTCTCTCCTCCCTGAATGCTGTATGTTAGCTTCCTTTCCCCAAAGAGAAGGCAATAGCACGGAGATCAACAATTAATAAATGGAACCTCATGAAACTGGTAAGTTTCTGTAAGCCAAAAGACAATGTCCAGAGGACAAAAAAAAGTGGTAGCCTACAGAATGGGAAAAGTTCTTCACCAACCCCACATCTAACAGAGGACTGATTTCAAAAATATTTAAAGAACTCAAGAAATTGGACATCAACAAACCAAATAATCTAATTTGAAAATGGGGTACAGATCTAAAGAAAGAATTCTCAACAGAGGAATCTCAAATGGCCAAGAATCACTTAGAGAAATGTTCAACATCCTTAGCTATCAGGGAAACACAAATCCAAACGCCTCTGAGATCCCCTCTTACACCATCAGAATGGCTAAGATCAAAAGCACAAGAGACAGCTCATTCTGGAGACGGTATGGAGCAAAGGGAACACTCTTCCCTTGCTTGTGAGAGTGTGAATTTGTTTAGCCACTTTGGAAATCAATATGGTGGTTTCTCAGAAAACTGGAAATCAATCTAACACAAGACCCAGCTATACTATTCTTGGGCACCAAAGGATGCTCAGTCTTACCAAAATGACACTTGCCCAACTATGTTCATAATAAGCAACTTTATTCACAAAAGCCAGAACCTGAAAACAACCTAGATGCGCCTCTACTGAAGAATGGATAAAGAAAATGTGGTACATTTACACAGTGGAGTATTACTCAGCGCTTAAAAACAGTGACATCGGGAAATCTGAAGGCAAATGGATGGAACTTCTAGAAAAAAAATCATCCTGAGTGAGGTTTTCTAGAAAAAAAAATCATCCAGACCCAGAAAGACAAACATAGTATGTACTCACTTGTAAGTGAATATTAGCTGTAAAGTAAAGGATAATGCTATAATCCACAGTCCCACAAAAGCTAGGTAACAAGGAGGGTCCAAGGTTGGATACATATATTTCCCTGGAAAGAGGAAATAGAAGAGATCTCCTGGGCGGACTGGGGTCAGGTGGGGATGGGAACTTGAAAGATCAGGTTGGGGTGTGGGTGGATGTGGAGAGTACTGAAATAGATGACTGGAAAGGGGTTGTGTTTCGGAGTCAGGTAAAAACCTGATGCAAGGGAAACTCCCAAAAATCTACAAGGATGACCCCCGCTATAGTGGGGTCCTCCTAGCAATAGTGGATATGTAGACTGAGCTGGCCATCTCCTGTGACCAGATTAGTGACCACCCCAATTATCATCAGAAAGCCTTCATCCAGTAACTGATGAAAACAGATGCAGAGACCCACAGCCAGACATCAGGCCGAGCTTGGGGAATCCTGCTGAAGAGAGGGAGGAAGAATTACAGGAGTCAGAAGAGTCAAGGACATCACAAGAAAACCCACAGAAACAACTAACCTGGCTCATAGGAGCTCTCAGAAACTGAACCAACAACCAGGGAGCCTGCATGGGACTGACCCAGGCCCTCTACATATGTGTGACAGTTGTGTATCTCGGTTTACTTGTAGGATTCCTAACAATGGGAGCAGTAGCTGTCCCTAACGCTTTGGCTGGCTCTTGGGAACCTATTCCTCATACTGCATTGCCTTGCCCAGCCTTAATACAAGGAGAGATGCTTAGTCTTACCGAAACTTGATAGCCAAGCTTTGTTGATACCCATGGTAGGCCTGCCCCTTTCTGAACAGAAACAGAAAAGAAGTGGATTGGAGGACAGGGCAGAGGGAAGGAGGAGGGAATGGGAGGAGAGGAGGGAAAAGAAAGTGCAGTTGGGATATAAAATAAATAAGGTAATTAAATTTTTAAAAATCAGCCCGATCATTTATAAGCCCTCGACTTAGGTTTAGATAAATCAAAGTGTTTCAAAATTCTTTACTCTAGGCATGATATGGCTGTTGCCATTTTGAAATCAGAGCAGCTGTGATTACACACAGGTGACCATCCCTAGCACCAGGTTTCTCCCTAACCCTATACTGGCTCACTCTGTCAAGACATTTCTTTCATTGCTCTTCCTCTCCATCCCTCCCCCAACTCAGCCATCTCAATTCCTCATGTTCCCACCCACCCCCCATTTCCTCCCCTCTACTCTCCCATCCCAGTTTACCCAGGAGATCTTAAAATCCTTTCCTCTTCCTGTAGCAATCCATACATGTCCCTCTTAGGGTCCTCCTCTTTACCTAGCTTCTCTGGGGTTGTGGATTGTAGCCTGGTTATCCTTTGCTTTGCATCTAATATCCACTTATGAGTGAGTACTTACTGTGTTTGTCCTTCTGGGTCTAGGTTACCTCACTCAGGATGATTTTTTTCTAGTTCCATCCATTTGCCTACAAATTTCCTAATGCCATTGTTTTTTTTTTTTTTACCGCTGAGTAATACTCCATTGTGTTTTACTCCACATTTTCTTTATCCATTCTTCGGTTGAGGAGCATCTAGGTTGTTTCCAGGTTCTGGCTATTACGAATAATGCTGCTATGAACATAGTTGAGCAAGTGTCCTTGTGGTGTGGTTGAGCATCTTTTAGGCATATGCCCACTCAACATCCTTAGCCATCAGGGAAATGCAAATCAAAACAACTCTGAGATACAATCATCTTATGCCTGGCAAAATGGCTAAGATCAAAAACACTGATGATAGCTTGTGTTGGAGAAGATGTGGAGAAAGGAGAACACTCCTCCACTGCTGGTGGGAGTGCAATCTTGTACAGTCACTCTGGAAATCATTATGGCAGTATCTCAGAAGATTGGGAATCAACCTACCTCAAGAGAATTATATTTTTAAAAATGAATTTTAAAAGCAAATCCAGCATGGTATCTCATAACTTGCTCTCACTCCATCACCCTCCCTCCCTCCCTGCTTCCCTCTCTCCCTTCTTTACCTCTCTCCCTCCCTCTCCCCTTCCTTTTCCCTTTCCCCTCCCCACTGAATTCAACTCCACTACCAAGGGTTATGGAAGCTTTGGAGAAAGCACTCTCTAACACAGATAATACAACAATAGACAAACATTTCCCTCCAAGCTGAACAATTGATTTCAATAGAGAGACAGAAAAAGAGAAAGGGGGAGGGGTACTCTCAAGTCCACCCATCCAAACTATGGTAATAATTGACAACTGATGCTCACTAAAAGTTTAATTATCTGCACATAATATACAATGCCGAAGTTGAAGGGTATACTTTACTGAATGCTTAGACCAATCTAATCCCCTTCTCTATTTAGACACCAATTTGCAAAAATAATTATACTTTTTTCAAATTCAAAGCTTCAGGTACTATTGTTGACTGAAGCCCTTGAAATGTGCACTGATTACAGGGCCAATGCAATGTACATTAGCAGAGAGCTCAAGTATTATACAATAACCTTAAATCAGAGAGAGTTATAAGAGGCTAATAACGAAGACGAAGTAATGCTGAAAGTACTAGCCTTTTATTCTGAACTCAAGAAATGCATTTGAAAATATATTTTAAGAATAGGTCATAGAGGATATAAATGCAAAGTAGAAGAAAGGGGGAGAAACTCCAGCAGGCTGGGGGAAGAGAGAGTGAGTGGGAGAGAGGCCGCACCTTAAAAGGATATGCATAATTTAGAGACTGGAGATTGAAGAGAGCCCAGGACAAAAGTCCCATCCATTTAGATACAGTGGCAATGGCTTCAACAATGAGAGGCAGAGCCTGCCTGCAGTCTGTGAGAAGTAGCATTTGAATTTGAGAGCACATTTATATGAAAATCCTCACAATTGCATCTTACACATGCTCTAAAAGGCCAACACACCCTTTTCTACCAATGTTTCATTTCCAACAGCCCATAGCAGCTTGCAAAAAGCTTATAATTTAATATTTTTAAATAAAGAGAAAATATGAGAAATAAACAGATCATAAAATTATTAGGAAGAAAATGGAGTAAAAATAATACATGGGATAATATTAATGTCTTACAAGCTCAGGGAAATGCTGGAAAGGTGGTCTGTAAGTTGGGCACAGTATTCCTGGCTTCCAAAAACAAAGAGGGAGTACATGAGAGGTTATAACAATGGTTCTCAAACTCCAGGTCTTGAGACCTATTCATACTTTTAAGTTTATTGTAAGTCTCTAAAAGCTTTTATGAGAAGGGTTATATTTGCCAATATTTATCTTATTAACAGTTAAAAGTGAGATGTTGAGTGTTTTGCAATTTACCTTAACATAATAATGAACCCATTGCTTGTTAACACGAAAAAAAAATCTTATAGGAATCACTATACCTCCTCCAAGAAATTACAAGGTCGACATTGCTTTCCACTTTTATGAATTTTGCTATAATCTGGATTATCATATCTGCTTCTACAAATACGTCACAACACAACATCCTGCAGCCTCCAGAAAACTCTACCACATACTTGTAAGATGATGGGAATAGAAAAGTCACACCGCTGTGATCTCCAGAACTTCTAAATCAATCTTTACCTGTGGATCCCTGGAAGGCACCTCAAGAATCGCAAAGGTGCAAGAATATGGCTCTTGTACCTCAAAAACAAGACACATATGATGGAAATGGAAAACATTGTCCCCTACTCCTCAAGAGAATGCTATAGGGGTTTATCCTCAACTATGCCTCCATGATGGATCAGTTAGCCACTGAGAAGAACATACATTCGATCCTGCCCATAATTTACAACTCCGTACAAGATGTGAGTTAATGAAATCAACACTTCCTGTAATTGATGTCAAGTGCATTTTGTAATTATGTTTTGTGGTCTGTGACTTTTATGAGCTTGCTCCATAAAACAATTAACAACTCCATAAAAATAATACTTTTACACTGTTATTTTCACTGAAAGGCTCCTGTTAGATCCATGCTCTGGGGGCAGGGAGTGGCATCACTAAACTTTGTGATTTTTCGATACTCAAAAAATACATTATTTATCCTATCCCCAGACAGTTCCAATATGCTTTTAAATGACAAATCCTTCACAGACAAAAGTGCCTGGTGGTTAAGAGGATGAATATGGAGCCAAGTTCATATGGTGTCCAATCTATAGACCCAACTCTACCCTGTACTAGTTTTATAATCTTAGTTACTTTATTTGAGCTCCTTGAGCCTCAATGACCCCATGTGCTGAAGAGAAGAGTAAAAGCAGTCACCTCACTAGGGCCCTAGGAGGGTTACAGGGAACTCAGTTTTAAGATACACACACTAAATATTGTCAGCATTCTTGGTGTATTACAAGTACTGGGAAACATTAGGTACCGTTGACCATAGCATTATTGAACCTTTCTCTGGCAGCATTTCCCTCCCAGGGTCACTGCTTTGGTTATATAGTAAAGTGCACACAATGAACCCCAAAGGGAGGTAGAAGTGAGAGAGAAACAAGGGCCAAGAGAAGGAATAGCCACAGGAGATGCAGAGATTGAGTTAGGGATCAGAAACAGGGAACAGATCAGTGAAGGCTTGACTAGGGATCAAACAGACCATGAGGAGCCCATGCCTGAAATTTTCTGATCCTTCCGTGGGACAGGTAATAAAACGAGGTGACAAGGAGCTTCTTTGTGTACCTGTTCCTTTGGAGTCCCTATGATGAGTAACAAATTTTATTGGTTGACTCTTCAGGCCTAGTGTGTGACTACTAGGTTCTCTACTAGCCAAGCTGCTTGACTCCCAATTATTCTGTTGATTACTCTAAGCCATACCTAGTAACTTCTTTCTCCCATTTTTGATGATCAGTTTAGAATTTTGTGTTTGCACTAATTCTAGCTGAGGTCCCCTGAGACAAAGCCAGCTTGGGGAACAAGGGGTTTAGCTGACAGATTATTAGGTATTTGCTACCTCCCTTCTTTTTCCTCTGTACCCTTCTGTGTTGAGCTTGGCTATGAACCTTCCTTTGGCTGCTGGAATATTAACAGATGGGCAACTGCAGGGCTTAAATGCACTACATGGAAAGCTTGGCTCTTGCTTTCTATTGACGCACCATCAGAAGAGATGTTCTCAGTGGTTGCTACTTCAACTCTGCCTCAGAACGAACACATAGAAGCAATTAGAACCCAACTTGCAGGCTGAAGCCAGTGCCAGCAGACTGTTGACTGAGGGGAGCGAGCGCCTTAGTCTTCCGTGGCCAGATGCAATCAACTCAATCTACAAGCCTGAGAGGCATCAAGTCTGTGATAATTTGTCGTTTCATTATTGTGGCAGTAGGTGACTATTTGGCTAGACAGAGAAGCTAGAAAAATTTGCCATCTCCTAAAAAGAGGTATATCAAAAGGGAAATCTGAATGAGACACGTGGACCTGCTGCACACATCTTATAACCATGAAGAAGTCGCACTGATACTGAGAAGACCCTGTCTCTTGTGTTCTTAACAGCATTAAACCCACTGATCATGGAAGATCTATACCCTCCCCCCACTTGTGAAGCCTTCCTGTATAATACTGCTTATGCCTTGAAGCCAGTGTTCCTTTTACTCCAAGAATATTAAAACAAACAGAAGCTACAAAAGCCAGCAAGATGGCTTGGTGGGTTATGGTGCTTGCTGCCAAGCCTGAGTTCATTTCCTGGGATTCACAAGATGGAAGCAGAGAACCAACTCCCTCTGATCTCCACATTCATTCTCTGGATGTGCATGCGCTCTTGAGCACACACACACACACACACACACACACACACACACACACACACACACATTCACATTCTCTCTGTCTCTTTCTCACACACACACATTCACATTCTCTCTCTTTCTCTCTCTCTCACACACACACATACACACACAAATAAGCAAATGAATACATAAATAATTTTAAAAACAGTACTACTATGCCAAGGCAGTGTATAAACAGTAAGAGATCAGGAGACAGCCATTTTCTACTACAGTAAGACCCCAGGACTCCATGAGGCATGTTGAACAGCTTTCCAGGCAAGCTTTTCCCTCAAGGCATTTGTATTTTCAATACAAATAAGAAGATTCTATAATATTCCAATTCTTAAGATCAAGGAGTAGAATAGCAGTTGCCAAGGGCTAGGTTTGGAAAGGGAATGGGACGTTGCTAACTCAATATGGGTAAAGCCTGGGTTATGCAAGGTAAGTCTAGAGATCTGCCACATAGCACTGTGGGAAGATTGACCACACTGCCATGTACACTTCGGATTTTCTTAAGAGGGTAGATATCATAATAAATGTTCCTGCATGAGAGAACAAAAAGAAAAACAAGATCCTAACTGAAGCAGTTCTCTTTTACTGTCCACTGCTACCTACCACTTACAGTATGCTAAACATACCTTTCTAAAGACATAAAGTAGAGACAGAACAAAGGAATGTACTCCTGAGCATCCTAAGAGACTTTTTCTTGTGCAATTTTTCTCAGTGCAATGGTCACTCAGAGCAACACATCTGATGAACTCGTGCTGTCAAGGGTCTGGCCCCTAGGCTCACACCAAAGCTGCACACCCTAATGCTTACTGGACACCCTGTCCACTACTACTCTTTCAGTTTTTCCTGGATCTGTCACCCTGCCTGTGCCACACTGAGCTCTCTCAGAATCAGGCCTCTGGGGCCGCCTGCACTTCCACATCCAGTCCTGCCCTCATCAAGCCAATTCAACACAACTTCCATGCTGCTCCTTGCAGGCTTCTGACGCCTTCGTCTTCCTGTTTCCAGATTTTCTGGGACCCTTCTTTGCACTCAGCTCTGACTCCCTCTTAGAGTCCTCAGATCTCTCCCTGACCTTCAGGGACATTGGCACTTTCCTAGAGCTCTGAGAGCTGAATGAGCAGGCATAGAACTCTTCTTGCTCCAGGAGTCCATCTGACCCCAGGGATACATGGCCTGTACAGATGGCAGGAGATTGCATGACAAATTTTAGAAGCCTCTACAAATGTCTGAAATCAACATTCAATTCTCTGCCTTAGAGTAATGTAGGCGATACAGACATTCAACCAAGGGAACTTGGAATATCAAGTTATAAAACTACTACACCTGTCACATGGAGGAGAAAGTGGTTTTGTCACTAAGTTTGGCCTAGAGAAGAGAAAGAAAGATTCCCTGGATTTACTACTGACTATACTCTTCTCTAGCTAGAACACCCCAAATGTTATAGTCCCATAACTCAGAGGTCCAGGCATTCATGATCCCCCATTTCACTTTCTCCAATCCTGACTCCTCAGCAGCTTCCCAGTACAGTACAGAGGAACATGATTAAGAGATCAAGATCCCATCACCATCAAGTACTGCAAGCCCCACTGTGAGAGTAAAGACTCCCAGGTGCCTTTAGACTGAGGGTTCTCAACATGTGGGTCATGACCTCCCCCCCCTGGTTGCATATCAGATATTCATGATTCACAACAATAGCAAAATTACAGTTATGAAATAGCAATTAAATAATATTATGGGTGGGGGTCACCCCAACATGAAGAACTGTATTAAAGGGTTGAGGCACTAGGAAGGTTGAGAGCCACTGCTTTTGGTAGACATTACTGCTGGAAGCTTCCCAAATTTATGCCCCCAGGTACCTTTTTACTGAGCCACCCACAAACACATACATTTCCATGAATCAAAGGAGCTATAACTATCAGACCAGGACCAATGACATTTGAGGAGTTCATGGCTTTTTACAAACCTTCTGGTCCTAGTTCTTATCCTTTGTTGTCTTTTAGGAAGCCTCTGTCCTTGGTGAACAGTCCTAACTTTACCCATCCAGAATGTGTACCAAATACCCACCACGAGTGAGGCACCATGCTTATTATTAGCTCCTCACAGGGCCCTTCAATTAGCTACCACCACATGTGCATAGTTGCCCCTCCACCCTGACAGAGTCCTAAGCAAATGTTTAAATGCACAGACTTCCTGACACTCTGGAAGCCCATTATTAGATCATGGCAAGCATTATACTGTGGGGGATGTCTTTCTGTACACTGTGAATATATTTTGTTCCCATTGGTTAATAAATAAGCTGCTTTGGTCTATGGCAAGGCAGCTTCGAGGCAAGCAGGAAATCCAAGGAGAGAGACAGGAAAGAGAAAGGTGGAGTAAGAGAGATATCAGCCACTGCCAAAGGAGAAGCAAGATGCCAGCAGACCGGTAACGCCACAGCCACATGGCAAAACATAGATTAATAGAAATGTGTTAATTTAAGATGAAAGAGCTAGCTAGCAAGAGGACTGCCATAGGTTATACAGCTGATAATTAATATCAAGCTTCTGAATGATTATTTTATAAGCAGCTGAGGGACCGTGGGGCTGGGCGGGACTGGAGGAACACGGACCGCAGGGTCAGGCGGAACCAGAGAAACCTCCCAACGATACTATACAGAAACTTAAGCTGTGAAATTGTACTTCTGCACCTAGTCACCCACTGTCTAGAATAGCCAGCTTCTCCCAAAGACATTCCTAACAATCCTTTAAAAATGAAAAACACTGTCTATACTCTAAATTAGGTTTTTTGCCTTAAACTTCTAAGTGACTGAAGATCCACCTTGCCATCCTGAAACAAAGAGTGTCCCACTCACCAGTCACCAGTTGCCCCTGTTTCATCAATCACATGCTGACAGATCTCCCACACAGTGTTGGACCCCAAAGTTTAGGGTCTCAAGTGGGCGCCCCAAGAACCCAGACTCCAGTCCAGTTGATGCAACAGCACGAGGAATTTATTGGCTTCTGTACAGAAGGGCAAACTCTACTCCTAAGAGCAAGAGCCGCATCTTACTGCAGCCCCATGAGGGCTTTTAAAAAAAAATCCACAAAAGCCATAAGATTACAATTCCCATACAATTTTGTTTCACAAGAACATGGTCTGATCACAGAATGGGTACAGTCATGTCAGCATGTACATTCTTCCTGAAACCTCAAGGCGGGTATCAGGGCAGGAGTGGAGTTTACAAAGGTCACAGTGGTCCTTCCTGGAACACTTGCAACTATCCCAGTCACAGTTGAGCACATCTCTTAACAGAAATCTTTTTACATTGTTATATTGTTAAAGGGGCTGAGTCAGGTGGCCCTTGGAACTAGATTTTTAGTTTCTCATTTCCTGGTGCTTGAAGTTTCTCTCTTTCTGAGGCTTGGGGGTGTAAGCCTGAAGGGCTAGGGTCTTTCAACAGCAGCCACCATGATCTCTGAAAACTGAGTTTGAAGGCATCGTTCTTCTTACTCAGGAAAGCCATATTTGTTACTTCATTATTGGGCCTTCGTCCTTTCTCAAACCACACTATCACACCATCGGCCACCATTTACCATCATCTGAAGTTCTTTTACCAAGTGCTTTAGCTGACTCTTTTAGAATGTGTGAGCCTAGGGGGAGCCATCCTTGCTGTCATTTATTCAGGGTCTAACTGAACACCTGACTCTTAGCAGGCATTCAGAATACGTAAGGAGTTAGCTCATTCATGGCAGAATGGCACTGGGCTCTCCTTTGTACTTTATAAACACTACTGGGAAGGAGGGCAGCATGTTCTAGTACAAGAATTTTTATTCTTCCCATTGGAAATCAACAACAGTGTCAGTCAGTCTCCTGTGACTGGCCCTATGTACATTTACCACTTTCATACTTTCATAAACTAATGAGCACCTTGAATGCACATGTCTCCAAGGAACTTTGCGAACCATCACAGCCTTGTGGTTACACCTGACCCAAGCTGCGGTTGCTGAGATAGTTTTGGCATGCAGAGTGATTTTTTTTTTTTTAACCTTCAAAGATATAAGATCCCCCACCTAAACACGAAGCCAAGCATTCACCTTCCTTCTCTCAATTAGCCACAAATCCTGCCACTGAACTTGTGGGAAGTTTTTCTGTTTGGGTTTTATTTTCATTTACATGTATGTGTATGCCTGGATGAGTTTTGTGTATCACATACGCACAGGTACCCAAGGAGATCAGAGGGTATCAGATCTCCTGGAGCTACAGTCACTGGCAATGGTGAGCCACCTGAACTGCATGCTAGCAACTAATCCCAGGTCCATCTCTCTAATCTAGCTGTTTTCAACTGTATATGAGGTTTTTCCCATTGTCACAACACAATATATAACTAATAACTTGAAACTCTTTAAAATGTTGTTTTAAATCTATAGGTGTATTAAGTATTAAATTTAGTCATGGTTTAGTTGTCTGAGTCAAAAGAACTTATTGTGGGCATGGGGACAAAAGCTTATAATCAATCCCAGCACTTGGCAGGATGGAAGCAAGAAAAACAGAGCTGTGTGGTTGCCATCAGCTTCATATGGGGTCGAGGTCAGCCTGGGCTACATGAGACCCAATCTTTTTAAACACACACAGAGAGAGAGAGAGAGAGAGAGAGAGAGAGAGAGAGAGAGAGAGAGAGAGAGAGAGAGAGAACTTATTTTTCTGAAGCAGCTGATCATTATAGTACTCCGGTGGTTTGAATGACAACTGCCCCCATTGGCTCATATGCTTGACTGCTTGGTCCTCACTTGAACTGTTTGGGAAGGACTAAGAGGTGTGGCCTTGTTTCCAAAGCCCACACCATCCCTAGTGCCTCTGCCCCACCCCTAACTTGAGGATAAGATGTAAGCTTTCAGCTACTATTCCAGCACCATTTATTCCTGCCTACCGATGCTCCCCACCATGATGGTCATGGACTTACTCTCTGAAACTGTAAGCAAGCCTCCAGTTAAATGTTTTTTTTTATAAGTTGCCTTGGTCATGGTGTCTCCTCACAGCAATAGAATAGTAACTGAGACAAGTGCCCAGAAGGTTTGCCTTGCCTTACAGGTGGAATCAGAGGTGGCACAGATGAAGTGGATTAAGGAATCCAGCAAGCCTCACTGCCGGCCCCGGGCTGCCCCACTGCCTGTGGAAGCAGCTCAGGATCCCATGATTCCGTGGACACAAAAGGCAGAGTCAGCAAATGCATGTGCTGGGCAGACCTGTAGGCATCAATTACCCACACGTCCGCTGTACAATTGACACAAGAAAAGCACACTCCAAGGAGAGGCATTCTGAACCTGCTCTATGATGGGACATGTTCATCTCTGTCACTGCATAGACTAAGAGTTAAGACCAGAGGGTTTGCTGGCCCAGGAAGATGCATCTAATCTTGTTCCTTTCCCTAATAGACATGATGAGGTCGAAAGCCAGTGAGGAAATAGATGCAGAAACTTAGCTTTTTCCCAGGAATGAGATGGCAAGGGTGTGAAAAGAACCCTGGAATCTGTCAGAGGAGGGAGAAAGCTCATGTGCCTGCTGGCCCACATCTGTTCCCTTCTTATTAATGCCCCAGATGTTCGGTTTACTCACACTGGGTAGAGAGAGACAAAGAGAAAGAGAGATAGCTTGTGCTCGGAGAAGGGATGGGCAGTGAGGGATCCACTCCTTTTCATAAACTTGGGTGAAATCTTTTCAGAAGACTGTGTTGCCATGTTCCTAAGGAGGTGTACATCAGCAGAGGCAGCAGCAAAAGGCCATGTTCCCGTGGGATTCCACCCTCCTTCCTGTGTGCTGCCTAAAGCAGGCACATTTATTCCCATCTTACTCCTTTTCCTTCAGCTGCTACCAAGAACCCCAAAATGCTCACTCTGAAGCTAATGAACTTTTACAGCCTAGGAATATTTTTCTCTCACTGAGGAGAAAGCAGAGAGGAGGGAGAAAAGAAGCCATTTAAGGTGCCCTATTGTTGGGAGTGGAAAGAGTAATTCTTGCTTCTATCAGCAGTTTGCTGAACCCCAGCCCCACTCCTACCCCCTTTACTTTATTTATCTCTTTACAGCCTATCTGATAATGCTATAACCATTTCCTGTTGTATACTGGCTGAGGAAGCGTTCTCCAGGCCCAAGAGCAAATCAATAAAAGGAAGCCATAGTGATTCATAAAAATAAAATTGTCATCATTATTGTTCAATTATTGCTGTGTCTGTGGAAAGAATCTCAAGAAGTGAAGGGTTCTTGGCTAATATTTATAATCTGCATTGATGGTACTAATGAATGAGTGGGTGTGCAGTAGGGTGAAATGTGCTGGTGTTTGATTTATACCAAGTCCAGGTCTGATTGCTAATGTTAAATCCATTAAAGTGTCTCTTAGAGCTGCCTTAATGTACTCCCCTGCACATAATAGAGCCTAAACAGACCCGTTTACTTAGCTTTTCATTATTGGTTGAATATTTGTCTTTATTACATTATCCCCATGATAAATCTGACTTATGATAGTTTAAAAAACAGCACTTCAAGAAAGCTTAGCTTTTAAAAAGCTCCAGAAGTAACTCCATATTTCCCAGTCTCCCCACAGACCAGAGAGACCATTCCCTGCATAGTTATTATTTTCAAAAGTTCGAGCTGCCAAACCTAAGCATGCCTCAGATCACAAAACCCAGATGTTCAGAGGAAGAAGAAATTTCCTCCTGGAAGGAAAATCACAAACCGAGGGTGGGAAGCTGTCTGCCTAAGATGCCACCTTTGGGTGTCTCTGGGGCACAAAGCTTTTTTTAGCCCTTTTAAAAACGCCTTTCCCAAAAGGAATCTACAAAGTCAAGTGCAAATAGGAACAGCAAGTTGAAGAGACTCGGGCACATCACTGAGTCCCTCTAAGGTCAACCACTTCAGGACCACTGTGAAGGTCAGTGGATAAGCAGCACACCCCCTGTCTGCTGTCCCCTTCTTTGATCTACAAGAGTTTTCCATTCACAGCCAGAGTCCCAGGTGACAGCCCAAGCTGTAGGAGGCATAGTCCTGCCACTTCCTTTCTGGGAAGGTTGGCTTTCCTGAGTCCACATTTGCTGACATACAACTGAATCCAGATAAAGAACATATTTCTGACACTGTCACTTCTCTGACAGTGTCCTCTCACCTCGATGAGGACAGTCCTTTTCCTGAAAGCCAAGATGGAGACAAGAGAAACAGCACAGAAAACAAACCCAGAGGATCTAGATACAAGAAAATGAGACAAACAAATAGGCCAATCCCTAATAAAGCACCAAAACATACATGGTGTGTAACAGAGAGGTCGCCATGGTTTGTTCTTCAAATGCTCATGTGTTAGAAGCTTGGTTCCAAGTGCACTGAGGTTCAAAGATGGGGCTGAGTTTAAAGTAACTAGGTCATAGAGTGCGCTGACCTCAGAAGGGATTAGTGTGGTTCTGGTGGGCCTCTAGTTAGTTCTCAACAAGCAAGATTAGGCCCTGCCTGTCTCACATGCTCTGGCCAGGATGTCCCACCAGGATGCTATCTGACATCATGTGATACAGCAGGGGAACACAGGGTATGACAGAGAAGAACCATGCAATTTGGGTTTTCAGATTCCAAATGCCAAAACTAAATGGCCTTTCTTTTCTTTATAAAGTACCTGATTTCAAATAATACATTATAGCAACGTAAAATAGACTAACACAGAAGTAACTTGCTAACTGTATGGTTATTTACTTGTTACCCAATATGTAGGCAAAATTACTCCAGCCAACAGTTATTTTATACCCTCATGCTGGTTAGTGTGGGAACTATAACAAATAGGCCACATTACCCTTTTGCTCAGAAAGTTTATGACTCTCTTTTGCTAAAGTAAATAAGAAAAATATTCAAAAATCCAATTATGATACAATGGTCAGAGATGGGGCAGATGCAGGCTGGTCCCGGATGCAGGCATTTTTAGAGAACAAGACTGTATCTTGTGAAGGATATGAAGGAATGTGTTTGTGAGAGAGGCATAGGTTGAGCTACAGCAGAAGAGAGATGTGCATAACAACAGCAGACTATAGCATATATTTTGTATGAATTTAGTAAGTCCGTATTTTAAGTTGAATGGAGATGGAGAGAGGCCTCAGCGTTTAAGAGCACATGTTAGCCGGGCGGTGGTGGCGCACGCCTTTAATCCCAGCACTCGGGAGGCAGAGCCAGGCAGATCTCTGTGAGTTCGAGGCCAGCCTGGACTACCAAGTGAGTTCCAGGAAAGGCGCAAAGCTACACAGAGAAACCCTGTCTCGAAAAAAAACCAAAAAAAAAAAAAAAAAAAAAAAAAAAAGAGCACAGGTTCCATTCTGAGCATTCCCCTGGTGGCTCAGAACCATCTGTAACTACAAGAGGATCCAACACACTCTTTTGGCCTCCAGTGGCACCAGGCACACATGTGATGTACATATATGCATACAAAACACTCATGCACATGAAATAAAAATAAATATTTTTTTACAATTAGGCATGGTGGTACATAGTTATAGATCCAGCACTGAGGAAACTGAGATATGAAGGTGGCTGAGGCTTGCTGGCTGGTCAGTCTAGCCATGTCAGTACATATACCAACAAGGTAGATCTTTGAGTGTAGAACTGTTGTACACAGTGCCCCATCATTCCCTTCAATCTCTGAGATCTTTACGTTTCTATGCTTCTTAGGATAAGAAAGGACATGGAGTCTTGATAATATAAAGAAAACAGAGGGTATATAGATGAGGACTAGCAATTCCATAAGCACCTACTGTTTGCCAAAGAAAATAGTAAATACTCTATGCAATAAGCAAGTCAATATTTCTAATAGTAAAAGCTATCTCTACTTTACCAGTAGATAAACTAGAACTCAAACTACTTAATAAACTCATAGGTCACGATTGTTGGCTTGGAAAATATGGATTTTATCCTAAGTAAATGGTTAGTTATCTGCTCCTGAGTATCTAGATGGACAAAGGCCTCATATGAATGGGGTACCCCAAAGCTCTCAAATCTTTGAAACGATTGAAACCATTGACACTGTTGAGGCTGAGCCTGTGATGTGCAGCCCCTCAAATTTCTAAGATACCATCAAAGGATCATTTTTACTGTCCCAATGAAAAGTAGTTGGGTTTTTTGTTGTTGTTTGTTTATTTGTTTGTTTTTAGAACTAGTCTTGCCAGGCAGTGGTGTCATGCAACAAGTATTCTTGTCAGACTATCTTTGGACCACCAGCTTAAAAATAATGAAAATAACAACCTGGAGACTTATTATTAATTATTAAAGCTTGACCTTAGCTTAGGCTTTTTTCCCAACTAGCTCTTATAACTTAATTAACCCATATTTTTAATCTACATTCTGTCACTCGGCACAGTTACTTCTTCTCAGTACTGCACATCTGACTTGCTCTGAGTCCTCTGGAGAAATTGCACACCTAGATTCCTCCTCCCAGTTTCTCTTTCTCTGCCCAGAAGTCCCACCTGTTCTCTCCTGACTATGTATTGGCCATTTAGCTCTTTATTAAACCAATCAGAAGGTGTGTTAGACATAGACACATCTTTACAGTGTAAACAAATATTCCACAGCAGTGTTACATGCCTTTAATCCCAGCACTTGAGAGGCAGAAACAGGCAGATCTCTGTGAGTTTGAGGCCAGCCTGGTCTACAAAGTGAGTTCCAGGACAAACAGGACTGTTACACAGAGAAACTCTGTCTCAAAAAACATATTTAAAAAAAAAAAGAAGAAGAACTAGTCTCTTTACCAGACACACTTTCCTTGGCCCTAACTTTACACAGACTTGTTTGCTGGGCAATTGCAAGTTTCCCCAATATTTTGTCTTTTTTTTTTTTAATCACTTTAAATCTGGTCAAAAGCAGCTATCGGTAACCATGATATAGCCCAGATCCTGGGCTGCCTTTAAATTTCTTCTGTCAAGTTAAATTATTCTATCACCTTTAAACTCAGCTTCATGCACAGTCTCAAGAGAAGTTATTGGCCAGAGATTAACATACAAGGCTCTCCATTTCAGTTCCTGATAGAGCTCTTCCCACCTGGCGCCTAACAAGCATAGTCAGGTCCACACTCTTAGCAGCATAGGATCCCCCAAGAATCACCTGTAGACTCTGCTACAACATTTAGGGATTCTCTAGCCTATTTCTCCAAACTCTTCTAAAGTCCTCCCACAATTAGTTCCAAGGGTTTGTGACACACATGGCAACTACCCTACTTGTCTGGTACCAACTTTCCACGTTAGTCAGTTGCTCATCACTGCGACAAAAGAGATGAGAAAACTTAAGGGAAGAAGGATTGATTTTGGCTTATAATTCTGGAGGCTTCAGAAAATGGTCACTTAGCTCCATTTTTATGGACTTGGAATGAGGCAGACAGACAAGGCATAAGGGCATGGTGGGACAGAGATGTCCATGTCATAGTGGAAACAGAGAGAGAGAATGCCTGTGCTAGTTTGCTTTGTCCTTGCATTAGCTAATGTTGCATCACTGTGATGAAAACACCTGGCACAAACATCTTGAATGAGGAGATGGTTTAATTTATTCACAGTTTCAGAGCTCAGCTCATTATCAGTTGTCCCCACGGCCTTGGACAGAACATTACCCAACAGGAGCATGTGGTCAAAGAAAACTGTTCAACTGGTAGCAGACAGGAAGTAAAGGAAAAGACAAGAAGGGGTCAGACATGGGCTCCTATCATAGACTCACCTCCAGTGGTCTACTTCCTCCAGATAGACTCCACTTCCTGAAGTTCCCAGAACCACCCAACATATCACCATCAGGACCTAGACTTTAATGTATGGACTTGCTAAACCTCACTTAAACCCTAACAGTCCCTATCTCCTTTATCCCCTCTGACACCCAGACTATGAGACAGTGTCACACACACACACACACACACACACACACACACACACACACACACACACACGCTTAGCTAATCCTTTCTGGAAACACTCTCCTTGCCATGATAGAATGAAACATCTGACACCGTGAACCAGTATAAATCTCTCCTTCCCAGAGTTTGGATTGGGCATTTTGTCACAGCAACAATAGGCTAACCCAGCAAGTGCAACCAGGAGTGTCATCAACACGTATGGTATGGATACTGGTGGAGCAGGCAGAAGTAGAAGCCAGTAACAACAGAGGCTCAATGTCAACTAGCACAATAATGCTTGCAGAATCAACAGAGCTTTAATTTAGGGCTCAGGCTCATCCTATTGAGCATCAAAGACGGGTTTGAATTTGGTATTCCAACCCTTGCTTTGTCTCTGAGCTAATGTTAAACTGGATAATTAATAATTAAAATAATAACAATAATTTGATAATTACAACATTTTATCCAGGCATCCATTAACCTGTTTAAAGGCCCTGTAGCATTTTACCTACACAGCAACCCTCAGGGCATGCTTCAGTTATCACCAGCAAGTACACAAACGATCCTTCTTCTTCCCCAATACCAGTGCAGAATTAATATGAAATGGCACCGAAAGTACAGTTAAAGTACAGAGTCTACAACTTGCAAAAGTAATATCCAATTTTTTAGCCATAAGGTGAAACCAAAACAAACACAGTAAGTTGCTTTAAGGGTGTTTCTGTTGAACATGATTTGGTGAATATTCATTATAGTATGAAAAATAGTCTATAATAAAGAACTGGCATTGTCCAAGTCGTCATTCACATGCAATATCAATAGATAATAGCCTTTTAGAAGGCATTTTAAAGATTTTTTATGTATATGTATGGGTGTTCCTTCATGAGTTTACATGTACCATGTGTGTGCAATGCCAGTGGATACTAGAGGATGTCAGATCCCCTGGAGTTGAAATTACATCAGGTTGTAAGTCACCTGATGTTGGTGCTGAGAACCAAGCCCAGGTCCTCTACAAGAGCAGTAAGTACTTTTAACCATTTAGCTATCTCTCCCACCCTAAAGGTTTGTCGTGAAGTACCCAACATGGGTGCTGGGAACTGAACTTCGGTCCTCTGAAAGAACAAGTACTCTTAACCATTAAATCAGTTCTCCAGCTCCAAGATATTTTGTTTTCATCTAATTATATCAAGCTAAAACCCACCCCCAACCCCCCAATAAGGTATAGAGAGTCCTTTTATTCTACTGTGTAACTCCATGTAGCCCTTGACAATGAGGTGGAGGCATGGTGCCTAAGAATGGTTATTGGCCATTATGAGAAATTCAGTTTCTTCTTTGGAGCAACAAACTTTAGGACATAAATGCATTTAAAAATGAAATGAGAAACTGGTAGAGACAGACAAAACTTTTTTTTCTGTGAATTATGATATGTCTGTGTTCTTTAGAAAACATGATAAATAGATATGCCTTTTAGGTGCTGGAAAAATGGCTCAGCAGTTAAGAACATATACTGCTCTTGCAGACTACCTGAGTTGGGTTCCCAGCAACCACACTGTATGGCTCACAACCACCTCTAACTCCAGTTCCAAGCAATCTTCTTCTTGACTCTATAAGTACCTGCCTTCATGTGTACATAACTACAGAGATATACATGGATACAATGCCTTAGAGTTAGGGTTTCTGTTACTCTAATAAAACACCATAACCAAAAGCAATGTTGGGAGGAAAGCATTTATTTTATCTTATACTTCAAGATAAACACAGTCCGTTACTGATGAAGGTAAGGACAGGAACTCAAGGCAGGAACCTGGAGATAGGAACTAAAGCAGAAGTCATGGAAGAACACTGCTTACTGGCGTGTTCTCCATGGCTTGTTCTTTTACAACCCAGGATCCCCTTTCCAGAGGTGGAACTGCCCACAATGAGCTGGGCCCTCCCACATCAATTAAGATATTGTCCCACAGGCTTGCCTATAGGTCAATCTTATGGAGGCATTTTCTCAGTTGTGGTTCCCTCTTCTCAAATAACTCTATCTTCTGTCAAAGTGATTTTTTTAAAGGTATAATCTTTAAATAATAAAAATAAATATTTTAAAGATATAGTCTTTAAAATCAAATATCCTATATTTGCACTGAAGACAGAACTCAGCTGTGGAATGCCTACTATGCAAAATTGTGATTCTATCCCTAGCACCTCAAAAAAACCAAAATCATTTTATTTGTCACATGTGCACTATTCTCAACACAATGCCTGCCCTTTACATATGTTATTTCAGATAACCCTCCTAACTTACTGTGATGTAAACAAAGGATCTATTTTATAGATCACAGCAGACAGAGACTCTAAGACAATGGTTCTCAACCTGTGGGTCATGACCACTTTGGGGGTCATATATCAGATATTTTCATTATAATTCATAACATTATAAATAAAAATTACAGCTATGAAGGAGCAACAAAGTAATTTCATAGTTGGGGGTCACCACAACATGAGGATCTGTATTAAAAGAGAGGTGGTATGAGGAAGGCTGAGGACCACTGCTCTAAGAAGAGATTTGCACATCGATCCATATCTGATACCTCAGATGTCTATTCAGATTCATCACTATAAACCTGAGTACAGATGAATAAAATAGAAACAAAGCATCAAATGACTGAACACAGAACACTGCGCCCTTCTATACAAGTACAACAGGGTGTTCAAGGCCATCTTCATGGTGGTAACAAATCATCAAGCACAGCTGGACATGGACACAAAAGGTTTAGTTCTACTATAAAAATGATACTATTGACTCAAGAAAAATATTTTTATTTAATAGTTGTCAGATATCTAAATTCATTTGAAATTAAAATTATACCTTACCCTATACAGTACATCCTTCACATGTTTATAGAATATGTGTTATTTGTTAAGCATCATGAGAGGTATTGGGAATATAAATGTGAATAAAATATAATCTCTAACCTGAATGAATATATATTGTTTTAATATGTTTAGCTATTGTTGAAAAACTAATATGTTAAGTTTTATATTCTGAATTTGCTTTGGGAGTATGATTTGTAATTAAAATAGGTTTTAGCTATAAAACTGAAGAATCAGGTATCTTGAAAATGCGAATAGTAGATTTTGGCTGAAAACCCATCATGTTTTTAGTACTGAGTAACTTAACTGAGCTTATGAAAGCATCTTAGGAGAAATTCAGATTATGAGCTTTCCATCATGTGCCCTTCCAGGGAGCCAGCCACTGAAATATTGGCAGAACTAAACACCCTTGAGCCAACATTCAGAGTGAACAGCATGATTGGCTGTTTGATGTCATTGCCAACCAGTTCCCCCTGTGACAAAGTTTCTTGTCCCTCAGAGCTTCCTTCTTCCATCCCCTTTCATAAGCCTCAGCATCTCCTGGCTTTCCACTATCATCTGACTTGACTCAACCACCTCTCCTACATCATAAACCATTCCATCATCCTGCCATACCCCTTCTCTTCCATGATTTGTTTCTTCCTTCCTAGCCACTCTCCTGACATACTCCACTGTATGGCATCTGGATTATATTCCTGTCTCAGCCTGTCTCCTGACATTCTCATAGTCAAGTTAGCATAAGGTTCCAGATACCTCCACACTGTGTACAAGTCATACCTGGCCTGGATCTGCCTTCTTACTTTCCTTTCTCTTACATAATCCCTGAGCTTGTCCTATTTTATGGCCTCAATTATTAGTTCTGATGTAGCCTTAGTGCTGTCTGTATCCCCTAACAGTTCCCAGAACCCTGGACTTCTACCTGCTTGATGGGTATACTAATAGATAATTTTCATGTCCAAATTTATTTCATCACCTTTATTCATCAACCTCTCCAGCCACCAAGATCTACTCCCATATCTGTCTTACAGCTCCAGCAACCTCTCCTCTCCAGGGCCTCCAAAGGCTGACACTACTTCACAGCTTGTGGCATGTCACTTCCAATGTTTCCAAAGCCTGGAAGTTTCCCCCACCAATTTTATACCTTATTTCCTGCTGTCGTGGGTGTTGCTGATACACTGTTGGCTTCTTAACATCTTTCCATTTGCCTCATTACCTAGACAATTATAGATGATTAGTAAGTAGCTATTCAACTTCATTCTGTAAAAAGCTTTCTCAACAAGTTTGGGTCCTGGGGTTTCCCAGTAAGTTATGGTTTGCATTTTATTTTTGTCTTTTAATACACAATTAGGTAATACACAAATTGAGAGTATCTGCACAGTGTTCTAAAGTTCAATCAGTTTCGCAGGACACACCATATTGTATAGCACTCTTTTCTTTCTACACTGAGGATTGGGCCAGAACCTTGTGTGTGTTCACCAAGCACTCTCCCACTAAGCTACATGTCTAGCCCTACAAACACATCTTCTGATTCAGGTGTTAACTATACCCTTTAACATTAAATTTTTCAATAGAAATGACACACTATGCTATCAGTGACATTTTAGAATTGAAACTTCCATTATTTCTTACAATAACATCCTAAAGCTCCTTGCATATAACTGTGACTAACCTTCCAAGTCCATAGCTTCTATCCTCCCTCCAAATCTCACTATGCCCTCCCTGACGCCTACGGGACTGGGGACAGGCCTCAGTCTTCTGTTATTCAAAGCCTTTATTCGAAACTAGAAAGATGGTGCTGTCAATTGTAACTGTATTTCCCACATTCTGTTATCAGCTCTTTTCCCCATTCCTTCCTCCCTCTAGCAAGTCCAATAAATGGTGGTTATTTCTTCAGCCAAAGTGACAAACATATAAAAAGTACTTACCAATGCCTCCTGACCCACCACCTAAATGGAAGAACCCTTGGACAGAACAGAGAAGATTTGGGAAGGATTCAAAAGATAAATTTGAAGACAGAACCCTTTCTCTAGCTTTGAGGAAAGAAGGAGATAAAGAGTCAGGTCCTAGGAGAAGATCTGGTTCCTGTTTTCCACATCATGGTAGGTTGAACCATGTGGTGGTGACCTTGCTGAGATGCCAATGCATCATTGAGATGGGAATGGACCATGTGCTCTAAAAGAGCAGCCTGTGTAGATGGGCAGTACTTACTAAGACAGGACCTGGAGTATCTTGACAACTACCAAGTCTTGGGACTTATCAAAGTTCTAGGTAAAAGAGGGAGATGCTTGGAACTGAAACAATATTTCATGTCAGAGTAATATTAATTAAGTTGAACTTCAGAAAAAAATGGGAACTATACTTCTTGCACGCTTATTCCTGTACTGAGATCCAAGTCTGAAAACTTACATAGACCTAAGATCGCACAGAGAAGCCTGTCTCATCTCAGCATCAATTCGGGTCACTTCAGAGCTCCACAGGCGCTCCCAAGCCCACCCCATGCCTGACCACACAGGACACTTTCTTTTTAAGCATCTATGTCTGCAAACAAGGTCTTGGTTGGACTTCCTTCTCAGAGGACACATAAATCAAAGCAGCTTAGCCATGGGGTGGGGCGGGGAGTGGGGAGAGACTCTTCTTTCCAAAGTTTAGGGATTTTATGGGTCTTTTCCCCTTAACCCATAAATCTAAAGACCAGAAAAAAACTAATCAGCAAATAATTTTACTAAGGAAATAACAGCCCATGTAGGTCCAACGTCAGTGATAGATATGCTTACCTCTGCCAGATAACCACCAATAAATAATCCTTGTGGTAATGCATGAAAACGATTGCCTTGTATAAATGTCATCCTCCTAGACTGTACAGGACAAAAGGGGAGATTCATTAATAAGGGAAAATTGGACACAAAGGACAACCCTACAGAAAGAGATAAATGAGGCACGAACACCAGCCAATCTACTGTGCACGGGTTATGAAGAAGAACAAGGGCTTGGCTCTGAGATTACTGCCATTTCCTTGCTTTTTTATATTTTGTAACATGCAGCAAAGCACACTTCAGCTGTCACCCCATGTCACTAATAGAAGAGGAGCATAGCAAAGTGAGGATAATACTGCCGGACTTCGCTTTTATCTTCATGCCTTTCATCCCAGGATCTTCCCATCCTTAGATAATAATTGATTAAATCTCACAACATCCCTACTGAAGGTGTCTTCTGAGGGCCAAGATAGAAGCAGAGGGAAGTGGAGAGGAATGTATCACCCAGGTTTACACCTCGGGGCTCTCACAGAGCCGGACAGAGACCAAGAAGCATCACTTCCCATTACCGGCCTTTAGTCACCTAAAGTAGGTTGGCCCTGTGGGGTGATAGCCGGGCAATCTTCATTCTTGAAGTTAAGTATATTTTCCATTTAATTATTTTCAGAGTGACTGCCTTTGATAGCTGTTCTTCTTAAAGCAGCACTGGAGAATTGTCAAAAGGCTCGCCCTATGGCCTCAGAGTTATCTCTGCAGAGAACCTGCAGGTAGCACAGATCAAGTGCAGTTCAGTAGTGGGGGGAGGTTGCCACAGAAGTACATTAATACTGACTAATTAATCTCTCCTAATTAGCACTCAGATGTAACAAGTGTAGCATTTAAGGACCATCGCAAGGGAAATAAAATCTGCTCTTCAGAATCTGTCTCAGAGTTTGCCTTTTTTCTTTTCCTTTTTCCTTTTTTTTTTTTAGATAAATAATGGCACCCAGGCATAGATGTTAAAGAGGAGAGTTCCCTTCATATGCCTATTCTAAACACTGCCAAAAATTCTAGTACCGAAGAATACTTAAGATCATTGTAATGCCTTTAAGATGTTATTAAAATTCAGAGTTCTAAACTCGCTAGACCTAGAAAACACTTCAGAATCATCCAGCTCACAGGGCTACAGAGATGGCTGCACAATTAGAGGACTTGAGTTCAAATCCACAGCACCCAGGTAGATGGTGGCTGGTGATGTTTACTTGCCTTCAGCCTGGCCCCAGGCTCCAAGAGATAGAGGGTAAAACAGAATGCTAGGATACCTGATGGCCTCTGCATGCACACACAGCATCTATGCATCCGTGCCCACACCCAGGTATACAGGCATCACTCACATACAGCAAAAAAGAATGAATGAATGAAAGAGAGAGAGGGAGGGAGGAGGAGAGAGAGAGAGAGAGAGAGAGAGAGAGAGAGAGAGAGAGAGAGAGAGAGAGAGAGAGAGAGAGATCATCTAGTCCATCTTTTTCTTCATACAGATAAAGAATAGGGACCCAGAGAGAGAGTCCAGGGTCCCACAGATAGTTGGGGCAAAGCAGTAACTAGGAAAATGGGCCATCTACCTTCATGCTATTTTCTGCTGTGCACAGGGTTTAGACCATGCCTAGCCACAGAGCATCCTCAGAAACTCCCTTGAGAGGCAGCATCAGTCAATAGCGGGGGCCAAAGCATCTATGGCACCTTCCCTCTTCTGGATTGTGATCGGGCTCTGTCTTGTGTCCACAATCTACAGGGCACTTCCCACACTGGTGTGGTATAAGCTCTGCAGATAGATAGTCAGAAGGCACAGGCAGCCAGGGGTGAGGGAAGTAGAAAATCCTGAGTCTAAGTGAATTTATTCATGAGAGGAACAAAGCTATGCTGGGGGCAGAGAAAAGGGGAAAGGAAATTAAGAGGAAGAGTGAGACCTTGAATACCACTGAGACTAGATGGAGATATAAATCTCTCTATTAATCTCAAAACAAGGGACCGCAACTGTGGCCATGTCAGTGTCGTTTATAGATTCAACTCTGTCCTTTCCTTTGTCCATGTATCTGGCCTCAGTCTGGATCCTCTTCCATATCTGAGTCAGGTTTTGTGGTGCACACCTGTAATCCCAGCTTTCTGAAAGCTAAGGTAAAAGGATACAGAGTTCAAAGCCAGCCTGAACACTTTCAAAAGGGAGACAGCAGGGAGAGAGGGAGGAATATGATAAAAAAAAGAAAAGAAAAGGAAAAAAGAAATACCCATTACGTCCGCGCCCCCCCCCAAAAAAAATGGAAATGTCAACAGGTAGGAGGTAGGAAAAAATTAGAGTTCTGAGCAACTGCTCTTGGGGAGCCTTGCCTGGACCTGGTACTGAGTGAAGAAAGGTAGGGCAGAGGCCAAGCAGCTCAGTCTCAGCAGCGATCTTCACTGTCCACATGTATAAAAATGCAACCCCTCCCAAGGCGGGGTCGGGCAGTTAGTCTACACTGTGCTGTGCTTTGCTATGAGTAGAAGGTAGAGCAGGAAGTGAACTTTCCAGAGCTGTCCCTGGTTCTCTTCCCTCAATGGCCAGCTCTGTAGAAGGCAGTCCCAACCTCTGAGACATATGATGCACTGTCTGAAGTCCTCAAGAGGGACAAAAGGAGATGTGTAATGTAAACAGCTCCTAATTTCTGTATACCTTGGGCTTAGATGAGATGTTTCCCAAGTTTCTTTCTGACCTAAAATTACAGCCCTACATTTTGTGTTGGTTTGTTTTGCTCTGCTGTATGTATGTGTTTAAGTGTGTGGTATATGTGGGAATAGCATATGTACATATGTGTGGGTGGGGGTGTCAGCTCATGCACATGCACCTGAAAGCCAGAGGAGGATGTTTGGTGTCTTCCTCTATCACTGTCCACTTTATTCCCTTGAAACAGTGTCTCTCTCTGAACCAGAAGGTCACATTTTCAGCCATTCTGGTTGAACAATTCCTAGGATTGATGTGTTCCTGTCCCCCCTCCCCAATTCTGGGGTTATAAGGCACTCACAGTCACACTTAACTCAACTCCATATTTTTAGCACACATTTGTTCAATGTCTGCTCGTGTAAGTCACCATCCAAATTGTAAGAAGTAGAGAGGTTAGTTCAGCCCTAGTTCCCACTCTCCAGGAGCTCATGTAAATAAAACGGTCACGTGATTTAAGAAATACAATGGCAGAGTATCTGAAGAGCTGTAGGTAACTGCAGTGAGGTCATAGGCAAGAATAGGGAGAAACCATGGAAATTTTCACAAAAATGATGATTACACTGAGCATAAAAGACGTGCTTGAGTTTCCAGACAGACAAGGCCTTTGGAACAGGAGCTGGAGTGTTGGTTGTCTAAGTCTGCTCTCTTGGCCTTAACAGAGTAGCATATACTTGGTATTTTGTAGAAGTAAAACGTTGCTTGTTTTACAGTTCTAGAGACTAGGAACTCCAGGACCATGATGCTTGCACCTGCTGAGGGACTTCTTTCTTTATCACGGTGAGTGCATCGGCTTGCAAGAGACAGCATGCTCAGGTTGCTCTCATGAAGTCATTAATCCTACTATGGGTACCCCACCCTGTGACTTCATCTAAACTGAGTAACCTCCCCAAGGCTCCACCCCACATGCCATCAGCGTGTGACTAGAGTAATAAGGTCCAACAGAGGGTCATCAGGAGACACAATCAAATTAGGCGAGTACAGTCCAGATAGAAAAGCCACCATGAAGAGAGGCCTGCTACAAACACTCTAGACTTAGGGAATGTGAGACAGCGTGGTGAGACGTCAGGTAAAGCATGACAATCAGAAAGGCAACATCAAGGAGCCCAGGCTTCGGGTGCACCATGTTACTGTGGAGAGCTACTGTGTCTGCAGCAGCCTGTATGTGCTCTGTTGGTGAAGCAGTGTGTGGCGCTGCTTCGGAAAGCCTGAGAAACTCTTTAACATCTTCTGGCATTATTTTGAAATGATTTTTTCCCCCTTTTCCAGGGAAAACAGAAGGCTGACACTCAGCCTATTATCTCTAAGCCAAGTTCTGGCAAGATCTCTGAAATAATTTCCCAGAAGATGAGCTGCATGTAAAAATAATGGGGGAACATGTAATGACTGCAACTTCTCTAGTTAAAAATCCCTCTTCTGCTAAGGGTCATGCTTCTCTGCTTTCTCATTCTATTAGGGAAAAAACAGTGAAGCCTTGATAGTCCTTCAAAGGGAGAGAGCAGGAATCCTATCGATCATCTGCCCTTTGTCTCAGTCCAATTTCCTGCTTCTTGAACAGAATATCATAGCCTGGGTAACTTCTAATCAACACAAGTTCGTTTGTTCAGTTCCACAGTCTGGAAATCCAAGATAAAGGGGCCTCCAAGTAAGGGCCTCCCTACCAATAACAACATGGTGGAAAAACAAATAGGAAGGAGAGATCAAACCACATCCTTCAGCCCCTTTTCCCTTTTAGTGAGTCTGGAATCAAATGAATGCTAAGCAAGCACTCAACCCACTGAGCATACCCCCTCCCCACCCCCATCATCCCCACCACCACACCACCCCCACCCCTGCTTCAAGCTCTTTTCTGATTGACAACGATCTACTCATGAGGGTGGAGCCATTACCTCCCAACACTATTGCACTGGTAAGTTGCCAACATACACATCTGGAGAATACATACAAGCGTGGCGTCTTCTAGCTATTTCCCCTACACACCCACAGAGTGTGGTTGTGGCTTATAGACAATCCCCTTTGACCTACCTCTGTGATCTTTAAAGATGGCAACCTGGGAGTTCTACACTGCTTAGATATATAAAAGAAACTCCCCCTTTGGCTGAAGGCTGTACACAATATAGATATTATCTGAACGTTGAGTTTATTTTAAAAAAAATTGTCATTTTCTTAAGCTCCTAGGATTGGATACCACCCTCGGAACTATCTTACTATTTCCACAGAAAGATACAGGCAGAGTCCAGCCAGGAAGAGAAGCAACATCCCTGGACACGAGGCAGAGTCATAAAAATGTCTACCATATTATGTCATAAAAGCCGAAAGAATAAAAAAAAAGTAATTGTTCAATGCTATCCATGGTCAATCCCCACTCAGAAGTCTAGCAGCCATTAGAAGCACCCTTAAGACCATTTTGACTATTCCCAAAAGCACTTCGCACTTGTATGAGGAGTAAATGTCAGGTCGGACTAACTAACTCCATTAATTTAGATTTACAACATGGTTCCAGGCAAGGAGGAGGCTCATTTCTGGAAAGGATACAATGGTAAATATTTTGGGCTCTGTGAGACATGTTACTCCACTGTTGTGGCCAGAAAGCTGTCAGACACGTACACAGCCAATGAGCGTGGTGGGCCAGTAAACGTTGATGGCCCCTAGCAGGCACATCCGGACCAGGTCTGCAGGCAGTGGGCTTAATTAGACGAGGGCACAGACCTGTCAGCATTTATACTCAGTCTAAAACAGAAGAGAGTTTCCTATGCTTATGAAGATCCAGACCTGAGCAGAACGGAAACGCCTGGACAGTTACAGAATGGCACAAGACAGCAGCCAGCACTTAGGATGCTGGGCACAGGCGCGCACTATCCCAGGCAGCAGAGCGGCACTAGGGTGGGGTTGGTGAAGATGGTGTACCTGCCTCCTTCGAGGACGCAGGCTTCTTGTGCTCTTAATTAAGGCCATTTCACGAATGGCTTGGGGAACACTGGAGAGTGAACAGTTTGTCAAACCTGTGAAACAGAAGAGCTGTCAGCCCTGGTCCCACCCCCACCCCACTGCCACCAGCAACTCACCAGCCCTCAGCAGTGAACACACTAGAAAAGGAAGCCTGTACGCACGTGTTTTCAATGATTAATCTCCCTGTTTCACTTTGAAACCTAAAAGGGAAAAAAAAAATGGAAGCATTCCTATTTCCCATTGAAAGTAATCCTGGCTTTATATCCTGGGTGTTTACATAAAGAGAGCTGTTTATTTAGAATCCTTGCTGATAAGGACACCACAGGCTCATAACTTATTATATATTCTCTTTCCATTTTGCCTTTTTTTTCTTGTTGGGGGAGGGAGAATTATGTATATTTTATGATAACCCAAAATGACTTATACATAAAAAATACAGACTTTAAAGATAAAAAGGATTAGTCGCAGGTAATGCATTTTCCATGAGTGGCTATAGGGCTCTCGGTTCCAAGAGGCACTGGCTGCATACAAATGAATTGATAAAAGTCTGACGCTGTGGATGGGTAGCAGGGCTCATGCTTTGCTGGAGATGATTCTTAAAGTTACAATAAATCAGACAGACAGTGTCGGCCTTTGAGGATAAACCTGTGATGGCTTGTTGTGCCTCTCTGAATCGCCTCAGAGGCCCAGGGACTAAAAAGTGCCTAGATGTCACATTAAATCTACCGGGAGGGTGGAGCACTTCAAAGGGGAACGCAATCAGATCTGATGGAAAATACATTTTCTGAAAGCTACTGACAAAAAAGTAATCTTTGATGTGGATGTTGAATAACAATTGATATTGTCTTTCCTGACATTTTTCATTATTGCTGTCTTATACAGCCTACTTCATGTATTAAAGCAATATTAACTGTTTGACAGGGACAAATCCTCCAACTATCACATAAGCAATTGTTTCTGAATTGTCCTAGCCCAGTGCCTGTAAAACCCATCCCAGTAACAGCTTTTAAATACGACGGTAGACTGTCTTCTCTGACTAGCTAGACAGTGTCTGAGCTGGAGCATAGTTCAGTGGAGTCTGGGGAATATTAAAAATGGTTAGGTGGTTACGAGGCATCATTTGATTATAAGAAAGGAGCAGAAGTGGTTTCTGAAGGTGAGTTTTAATGAGAGAGGTCTATAAAAGTTAGTCCTTATTATTCCTCCTTCTTTGGTACACATTTATGTCAGGTATATGTGCACAAACCTCAGATCTGCCACCATTCTTGCAGCTCAAAGGGGGGAATAGAGGAATGTACAAAAGATCTTGGTTATTTATGCAATGAAATAAAGTGATCTCTGGCTGTGCAAGCACCTATAAAATACACTAGAATTAAGTCCCCCGGGTATGCTGCTGGGGAAAAATTCATGCAGCCCTGGGAGGCACGCGTCACTTTCAGAGCCCAGCATGCCTTCTGAGGTTTGATGTTTTAACCTTCCACTGTAAATACCTGTGCTTTCATTGTAGGTATTTGTGAAGCTTAAAATCTCTAATTTTCGGATGACCTTGAGCTTCCCGAGGAACCAGGAGGAAGTACTACAAAAGAAGAGCTGAGATTTTCTTTTCCCATGAAATGGGGCTAATTGCACCCCAGAGTAAAAGACAGCAAACTAATAACCCACAATTCAAAAATCACAAAACCATGACAACCCTGTGTTGTAGACTCTCAACAGTTATCATTTGCACGGACGATGCCTGGGGATGTGATGTATATTCTTCACTTACATTATTATTATTCCCATATTCCCCAGGGCTTCTGGCTTTCTCTTGCCTTGACAATATTATGCCTCACCTTTATTTTTTATGGTGTAGAGATTGTACTCAATGTCTACTTCTCCACTGGGATCTACAGTTGGTCATATATATAAATATAACTTGAAATGAGACATATGAGGATAAGCAAAAAGAAAAAAACACCAAAAAAATGAAAAATTAGAACAAAGCATTAACTCTTGAGACTGAGTTTAAGCAACACACACACACACACACACACACACACACACATGCACACACACACACACACACACACACACACACACATGCACACACACACACACACACACACACACACACACACACACACACATGCACATTTTGACCTGTGCTGCATGGCTCCATCTTTGAGTCTGTGGTGAAGCAGAACATCTTTTTAGAGTAGGATGCGGAACAAAGCTACTCACCTCCAGGCAGCTGGAAGCGGAGAGAAAGCAAGAATGGGGTAGTTCCAGAAATGCTAAATGGCACCACCCAATGGCGGAGCTTCCTCTTACTAGGCCCTATCTATGTCCTACCTCCCAATACTGCCACAGTCTGGACACCCAGCCTTTAGGACATGAGTCTTTGGGGACGGGGGACATTTAGGATCTAAACTATGCCTGTGTGCTTGAATTGTTTAAAAGGGGGAGCTTCTCAGTACACACAAAACTTGTCCTCAGCTTGGCCTTTCTTGGATTCCGGAATATAATTTACAATAAAAGTATAAGGTCAATAAGTATATATGGCTTGTCAGCTTACAGATAGAATTTGGGAGTTCTTGTAGTGGAGAGGGTCATTAAAATGTCATAGAATCACATTAGTCAGAGCTAATGAAGCTATGCTACAATAACAGGTGACATAATAACAGATTTTATTATGGCTTTTTTTATTAAAGGAAAAGAATGCTGTTTTTGTTCCATGCTGCTCTGGTACCTTGAGCCATCAAAAAACTTTATCCTGTGTAATCAGGGCCCCGGCCCAGCAGAAACACAATTCTGGCATAGGGCTTCTTAATCCTGCATGCAAAGAAGAGTTACGGAAAAGGACAAATGGTTTAAAATGGTACCCAGCACACCTCTACACACACACCCAGCCATCCAAGCAAACCCACCACAACACAGTAAGGAAGTGGGCTTTACTGTTAGTTCCTGTATTCTCATCTGGGGACAAGAGTCTAGTTTCTTAGTAGAAAGAATTAAGGTTGTGGCTTTTGACACCTAACTTTATTGAAAACCAAACTGAGAAGGCATCCTTCAGGAAAGAGTATGAAAGTCCTTGAAAAGAGGCTCACAAACGTAAGTCTACATTGGCATGCATTCTCTATGCCGGGGCCAAGGGCCTCAGAATACCCTGGCTGCTCTAGTGTGGTGCCGAGGGCCTCAGAACGCCATAGCTGTTCTAATGTGTTCTAATGCAGGGTGGCATGCTTTGAGCTCAGCTGCCTTGTGCGAGCACCAGCCGAACAAAGCTGCAGTCCGGCTGGCACTGAGACCTGGATGGCTCATGGGCAAGGCCATAGCTGGCTAAGACTGTCCAATTTCCAGAAGATATATGCCACTATGGGACCAAGACTCCATCAGATTCTCAGCAGCAATGTGTCTATTTGCTGAGGATGAGGACATGGGACCGATGGGACTGAGTCTCTAGTATTCTTACATGGCTGGGGCAGGTCTCAAATATCAAATATTAGATGAAAGGAGAAAACACAGGGTTGGAAGGTCAGCTGCAGGGAGATGAAACCATCTATTCTTGTCTGTGAGATTCTACAGTGTGAGGTGGCCTTAAGACACCCCTGGTTTCTGCTGAATTGGTGATCTCAGACTTCTACCCAGCCCTAAGTGAGACTTTTTTAAGTGTCTAGACAAGGCAAAACTTTACTTTTGATCAAGAGAGTGCACTGGTCACAAAAGCAGAGGACCTAGCATACCAGGGCAAGAAATGCACTCCGTCTTTATCCTGAAGCAGATAATTCCTTTTCCCCATTGGCTGGAGGCTGATCTCACAGTCTTTCACTATTGGCTAGTTTTCAAAGGTTTGATGCAAGGAGAATGAAGGGGAAAGGAGCCAGCAGCCACTTTAATCCAAGCATGTAACAGGGCCTTGTGTATGCAAAGGTTTAACTTAGGTAGGAGGTGGGGGTAAAGCATTTACATACAAGGTTGGAGAGATAAAAAGATTTGAATTCCTTACTCTAGAAACAAGTTTTATACTATGTGATAGAAAAGACCTATTTAATGTTTCTTACAAACCCCTCCTCTTATCTTTACACATTGTTGTCCTCAAACTTTTTAAGATATTGACTCCCTCTTTCTGTCATATTTCAGGGTGAAAGAATGCTGTAGACATGGGGAGTCTGTTTAGTAATAGCTAAGTCAATAAGCCTCTGACTTTGGCCCCTAGTACAAGGAATTAAATTATTCCATCTATTTCATTAGCATGGTTTAAGGTGAACCTACTGCCTTCCTAGAGGTGGTCCCTTAGCCAGAGATTGATCTGACCCCATTAGAATGTGAGGTTACCTCTGGTTAGACTGGCTAGAGTCACAGTGTGAGGTCCCTCCCAGATGGCTTCCCAAGAATTGTGGTGATGCATGCCAATTGAGGTCACCTGACTCTGGTGTTGATCTCTTCTCAACCACTAGGCACAAGCTATTACTAGCAAGAACTCCATGAAGGAAAGGAAGCAGGGGTAATGGGGGAGTGTACCCACTGATGCCCATCAGTAGGCCTTACTCTAGAAGCACATGGGGAAGCTGGAAAAGGGGATATAATATGACCTCGGTTCCATGTTATCCCACTCAAGCATGGCATGAGTTGAGATCAGATGGCTCTGGGACTGTTTCATCTGGAATTTAAGACCCTTTGGTGTATGTAAAGAGTTTTCCTGCTTGCTTTGCTATTTCCTTGGGCTGGCCATCCCAGTGTTGCCTATCACTTCCATTCCCCAGTTATTTTGCCAAGCTGGAATGTCAGAGACTTAGAGGCCAAGGGCCACCAAAAACAAAAACAAAAACCTAAAGAGTTGTGTCTCCCCTATGAGAGAATCTAAAGTACCTCCTCAAGTGGGCTACATTCTCAGATGAACCCCTAAACTGTTAGAATTAAGTTTAGGGTTATAAAGAAACAGACCACTGCTCCAACTGACTTGCCTTGACAAGGCTGAGCTTGACTCTTGTTCAAGAGTGTGCACAGCTCACACAAGCAGAGAAGCAGGACTTTAAAGAAATGTGTCATTTGTTAGAAGAGGTAAACTTCTCCCTTGAAGCCCTAAATTCACAGATAAAGGCTCTGGGAAGAAGGGAGAACTGGGTTTCCAATGTTCCTAAGCAACCAAAAAAGGTGGTTTTTCCTGTACATCAATTCAAATCTTTCCAGTCACTGAAAGTCATCATTCATAGCCTTGGGCTCCATATGCCAGTCACCTGTCCCTGACTCCAGCTCACTTCCCAAGTTCCAATCACAATTGGACAAAAGCCCATCCCAAAGACAGGGAATGTCTCTTTCCTCCCTGCAACTCTGCTTTCCTTTCTTTCCAATACCACGTCTGTCTTCCCTGGTTCACTTTCAGGTCCAACCACCAGCCAGGCTACATTGCCTACAGCAGGTAGCTGACACTGAGCAGATAGGAGGAGGGGAGGCTGGACACAGCCTCTGCACAAGCTGTGTAGCCTTGGGAAAACAGTTATATCTTGTGAGCCTCAGTTTTCACATCTGTGGAAAGGGGATGATGTTTACCTCATAGGCTACAGTGAAGGTTGATGCAAATCCATAGCACTGAAGAGAGTTGCTAGGCCATCACTATCCTTTGCATCTAAGAATACTTCCATGTCAACAGTACTCACTGTACCCCCATCATCTAGTGTAGCTAAAAGTTTTCCTGTGCCAACCCAGCTCCCACGTCCTCATGGTCCCACAGACACTCAGACCCAAATGAACACACAGAGGCTTATATTGATTACAAATTGTATGGCCTATTGGCTCAGGCTTCTTGATAGCTAGATCTTACATCTTAAATTAACCCATTTCTATGAATCTATACTTTGCCACGTGGCTCGTGGCTTACCAGTATCTTTATATCTTGCTTCTCATGGCGGAGACTGGCAGTGTCCTCTCTGTTCTGCCTTTCAACTTCCTCCTCTCTAGTTAGAATGTCCCGCCTAACCCTATTCTGCCTCACCATTGGCCCAACAGTTTTATTTATCAACCAATCAGAGCAACATATTTTCACAGCATACAAAAAGACATTCCCCCATCAATCTAGCTTTTGTGAATCTAGAAGAGTGAAATTATTCTGTATCAGCCACTGGCATGTACCAGTAAATTAACACATTTAGTCTCCTATTTATTAATTTAATCTCCCCCAAGAGCCCTACAAAATAGATACATTTGTGTCTATCTCACAGATGCTAAAACAAAGGCTTGGATTCACACTTTCTAGACTCACAGCCAGAGAAGACTAAGGACTGGATAAGGCTCCTCTTGGAGCAGAGGAGGAGGGGGTGGGATGAGAGAATTAGAGGAGGGTGGAGTAGGAGAAAGATGATCTTCATTGATAAATGCTCCATCCAAACCAAAAGAAAGAGAATAAGAAGAGGGGACAAAAGGGGCAGGAAAATACAAAACAAAAGAGAATGTGGAGTAATGGTGTTGCCCATGGCTGTGCAATCCTAAAGACCCTTAAAACTTTCTTCTTTCAACCTCCCATCCCACTGGACATAGGCCCCATCTGGTGTAGCACATATCCTTGAGTTTCAGAATAGAGCAGGCAGACAAGCTGAGCCCTCTGGCAGGTTCCTGAGGACAAGTATGCTGCTGGTTCCACAAAGCCTCCAGTGAAGAGCCTGGGCCTGGAAATTAGAGGTCTGGATTCTGCTCCTACTATGCAGTCACTCGGCCAAGGCCTCCCTGAGGGGTTCACTTTGCTCATCAGGTGCTCTATGAAGGGAGGAGAGGGAACGCTGTCAGCCATTCCTCACATTTAACGGGCAAATCTACATCTAACTCCTCCCTTGTCTCATATCCACCTCTGAGTTACAGAAAATTCCAGGGAAAGCATCACACATTGTCACAAGTGCTCTTGCTGTCTTTTCTTTATTTCACTTAAATTGGCCAACAAGGCAAGAAATGTCTTCTCCACACATTGCAAATATCCCAATAATTAAAAATGAGTAAATACCACTGAAACACCAGAAAGAGAGCAACCATCAATGATTCTATTGCTCATAATAGTACTGAAAGAGCCGCAAGGAAAAAACTCAGACACAGGGACACAGGTTTGTGCTCAAACAGAGGAGAAGGGTGATGTATGCATGATCATCTAATGATGCAACTCACACCTGTCCTCAGACCTTGACTAAGTTATATAAGAGAATTTATGAATGCCCCTGTGAGAACCAAGAAGCCTGGGTGAATGCGTACGGAACAAATAAAGTATGGAGTAGATTACAGAGTTTGACATGGGTACAACCATGTCAGACCCATGGAAATTCGGCAAGACCTTCCCCATAGGGGTCAGGCTCAGAAATGGCAAAGCCTTCCTCTGGACTGAGTGTGAACGTTGACAGTGTGTCCAAGCACAAGTGTTTACAAACAATTCCATCATTGTGTGCAAAAAAACTAGCAACTACAACTTCCTTCTCTCAATATTTACAGTATAAGACTACTTGCCTACAGAAACATCCTACCAAGACTAGCTAACTCTTCCTCCTGTGCTGTGCATAACAAAAGCACTAAGGAGTCGGCCCTTTTATTGTAGTAAGACATATTACTCCATCTGAGTGCACACAGCCCACCTGGCCCCAGCTTTTCTGTGTCAGTGTGCCCATCCTTTCTTTAGTGTCTGTTCTTCTTTCCCTTGCCACCTCCAGGCAGGCTTCCAGGACCAAGCCATGCAGGATGCAGCACATTCCTGAAGGAAGAGGACCTCTCAGGGTGCCTACTGCACAGGAGGTCCTGTGATAGATGCTTTTATCTCATGTATCTTTGCATCCATTCTGTGGGGAAGGGTCATCTCTTCATTGGCTTTCAGACCTCAAAATTTAACTCTGAAAAGGCCATAATGACTCCAAAGTCACTCAACCAAACAGGGGAGAGGCATGAAATTCAAGTCTCCATTCCCATCACAAGCAAAGCTAACCTTGCTTCTGTGAACACCGTCCTGGGGTTGAACTAAGGCTCACATAAAATGAGAGAATGAGCAGTTTAAGAGGGGTACTGTTGGCAACAGCTATTTTTTGCTGTCTGATATCCATTCAACACTCTCTTGACTAAATAGAAGCTATGCCCAGTGGGCATAATCTACCGAGTCACATGAAAAAAATCTCTGCTCTTTGTGACATTGGCTTCCATGTGGTAGGAAAAATGGCCACTAACAGTCATAGCACAAATCCTCCCACTTCAGTGACCCAGCCGATTTTTCTTGAGTTTATTTAAGCACACCCTTCTCTAAATCTACAGTGAATGTCCTACTCTGATTCTAATTTGACCAGTTGGGGCCAAATACAGTTTTAGGGACCAATAGCATCACCATGCAAAATATATAATGTTCCATTAAATTTAAAATCCAGATAGACAACAGTTTCTTGTGTATGTTCCATGCACTATTTCAGATTCACTTATAATAAAAGAACATAATCTCACTTATCTGAAATTCAAAGTTAGCTGGGTCTTATTTCAGGTTTTATGGCCATTATTTTGCTAATTCTGGCAAATCGCTCAACCATAAGGCCGGAATAGGTGAAATAGAAGGATTTTTATCACATCTGAAGATCATGTCCACCCCAGCACTAAAGTCCAACTCATTAAAGACACATGTTCCCTGAAGAAAACCAGGTACACACTAGAAGAAGAAGGATGGACATCTAGCAGCCAAACACAGCAGATGTGCCCAAAATTGAAGTGGGTGTGGCTATGGAAAAGGACCATATGTTTTTGAAGGGAGGGGGACTGTGGGCCGGCTGAGTGGGGAAAGAAGCTTGTGCCGACTCCTTCTCAACCTTCCAAGTTTGTGTTTTTACCCATACACATTTGCCAGATTGCTTGAAAAAGGCAACAGCTGTGAAAACTGACAGTTTACAGTTGTGAGAAATCGCATTAGTGAAGTATTTCAATTAAAGTGATATCGAACTAAAAAACAAGAAGTCATCGCTGAACAAATAAATTAGCACTTCAATTCACGGAGCCTTCAAGTGGAAGATTTCAACGGTATCTACCTGCTGTATTGCTGCAGTTCCTGATGCTGCTGGTGTAGGAATGAAAGGCTCATAGGTCTTGCTAGAGAAGAGCAATTAGTCAGGGCCAGTCTGTAACTAGGCATTTATTTCATTCCTGACCAACAGCCAAACTTGTCTCAGATCAGCCTGTAACATCCCTCTTGTATGTCAGAAAGCCTTCCTGGGGGGTCCCGACCCAGCCCACTAGCAGGGTGGCCAGGCCACACCCGGGCTGGGCTCTCTTTCCCAAGCCAATTCATCTACATCTATAACACTTTTTAAAGCAACTCAGAGACCTGTCTTCCAGCAGATGCTTTTTCCACTCAGTTTAAAGAGTCATTCGCCTGCAGGAAATGAATTCGGGGAACCACTGCTCCCTTGCTCTTTCAGGGTCAGGGCCAGCTCAGCCCACACACTGCAGGCATCTGAGCCCTACAAAGGCCTTCTGTCAGCCTGGCCTCCTTTCCCTCCCCACCCATTCTCCTCCTCCAAAATCACACTCAGTTCTCCAAATTCCCCCACTCCAGCCTAATTCTCTGCAGAATCTTTCCTCTGCCAGCTAGTGATTCGGGCCTAATTAGGTGGCTGCTTTCATTTACTATAGTAGTTGGAAGAGGGGCTAAAACAGCATCGCCCCTATTCATGTTGGAAAAATAAAGTATGCCCATTGTTATTCAAGATCATCCTTTCCCCACCCCACCCCCACCCCCAATCAAGCAAATTAGCGGCATGGTTCATTTTCCTAGCATTCACTTCAGAGCAGTCAGCAGCTAGCTCCCCGGAATGTGGCTTGAAGCTTGTGTGGTCAGTACAATTGTTTGGAGCTGTTTGTGCCAACAATGGGAGGCAATGCCTGTCTTCCAAAGGACACCGAGTGGCACTTGTCTTCCTTAGCCTAAGGAGGTCTTCTTACCAGCTGCAGCCAAGCCGTGCTTCTCAGGAAGATGTACACCGCCATCTATTGGGCATGGAGGTTAACAGCAATGCTTTCCCACCCAACATTTGCTCGAGGCCACTAAAGGACAGACAACAAAGCTTCCGGTAAGTTTCTAAAAATAAGCTGATTCTTTGTACCTCAGAATGAGACAACGTTGGCCTCTAAGGCTGCAATGGAAGTGCAGTGCAACGCATGAATTATGTCTCCGCTGCTGGGCGCTTTCCATGGTGCTGATTTTCAGACCTCAGACAGGACTGGTGGCTGGCATTGTCTGAAGGAGCTTGAGGCCCACCACTTCTCCATCCGATCTCAACTATCCTGGGCATCAGCACTTCTGGGCAATGGCTCTTATCTTAGAAGCCTTCCCAACACCCTTCTCTCGAGTAAAAGCAAGCCCAATTTATTTCAAAGACCACAAGGTAGAGGCATTCAAAAGTTTCCTGAATGCAGGGACACTTGCTAGTGGACCAAGGATCAAATATTAAGTCTCTTTGGAGCCTGGATTCTGAGACAGGGGCATACACTACCCAACTCTTGACAATGCATGCTTTACTTTCTTTTTATATGATGCCATTCTATATACACAAAGGACACACTTATCTTTAAAAAAAAAAAATCCTGATTTACTGAATTTGTGTAGAGGAGGAAGAACATATGCAGCAAATATACCCCAGTATGGAAGGTTTGATCTGTAGTTCCCCACCAGGGTAACTGGCAATGCCACCCATACCCAAGAGACTTTGGTACCATATTGGAACATATTGGATTGACACAACTTGACAGAGCGTGGAACATCCTATGGCATTCAGGAGAGACCCACCACATACACACACACACACACACACACACACACACACACACACACACACACACACACAGAGCAAAGAATTACCCAGCCCAAACTGTCAATAGCACAGATGCTCAAGAAGCCTGGTGTAGGGTAAAAAAAGATCGCCCTCTGGTAATGGGGTTATGATAACATTGATTGTTCTCAAATGAGCCACACCGCAGAGACGGGGATAATTCGCCCTTTCCCAAGTCGGTATTTACTGCCTTTTTTTCTTCTTTAGACTCTCCCATTTTAAACATAATTTAGCTGTCTTTTTTTTTTCCTTGTGCTGCTGGGAAGAGAAAGGACTGGAGGGGGGAGGGGAAGGTGAAAAGAAAAAGAGGATTAGAGGCTTGACCTGCTTCTCGGGAAGAGCCGCCACATTCCTCTCTCAGATGTGCTTTGTGACCAGGCAGGGTACAATTAAAAGCACAATAATTTGCTTGTTATTCAAGTCAGGCATTAGTCCGGGTAATGGCGTGCTTGGTGGAGAGATGGATTTCCTTGTTAGGCTCTAAGCACAGGATTAACTGAATTCTCCATGGAGAAATCTTGATTTGTTCAAGGTCTTTCATGTTTTCTACAGAGAAGGGATTATGTCTTCTTAAAGAGGGGCCTTGCTTAAAAAGCTACAAAGTATAAGAAAAGGATTTAGGGCAGAGGGGCCTGTGGTTAAGTAGCTGAGGGGTACAGGGAATTTTAGAGCAAGGGATTATTTAAAGCCATAAAGTTCAAAAAATAATTGGTTTAGCACTACTGGGTCAGTGCTGGCAAGCGTACAGTAAGGCAGTTAAGCATGGGCTAATATTCATTTTACTTTGGCTAATTATTGCATGGATCCAGGAGAGGAGGAAGGAGAGCATGCGCGCTCCCTCCCTGGCAATCAGGAAGTGTGTTATCTTTGGTGTCCGTGCCTGGCAGACTTGCTTTTTATGTTGGGATGTCCAGAATGTAAGAATCACAGAAGTGTTACTTAAAACACAGGCACTATTGTCTTGGGATGGGCCTGCTATCCCAGAAGCACAGTACAAAAACACTACTAGCTTTTTGGTTTGATTTTTAGGGTGCTGAAGGTGGAGCGCACGGCCTGGCACATGCTAGGCAAGTGCTCTACTACTGAGCTGCGTCCCCCAGCCCCCAACAACCCAGTTTTAAGTCTACTGACACAATCAGCCAGCCAGAGAGGATATGAAGTAAAACCCTGACTTCCCCTGTTACCAGATTAAGTCAGTGAGTCTCAACCAGGAGCAACTTTGTTACACTCCCAGAGCTGTTTTTGTTACCTCTAGAAAGATGCCTCTGATATCAAACTGCAGAGGCTGAAGGGTCTGTTAAATAGACCATAATCCATCCTCTCTCCCCCACAGCCATAATTCACATGACCAACCATTTTTCTACTTTACTTCCCTTTTCATTACTGGGTATTTCTACAAATCAAGAAAGAAGGGTGTTGCCTTTGATATACTAATGTTAAACCTGAAAACCATGAGGAGAAAAGACCAAATCCACAATTGACCAACTAAAGCAAGCTGTATTTTGGGGTGCACCTGGGACTGGCCAGCTGGCTGTCTCACCCTAAGAGCGGCCCCTGCTGGCCTCCTGAGGTCCTTTTTATAGGATAAGATGGTCATGGGGTGAGAGAGTTGACTGATATACACTGTTACAAAAATACAACAAAAGGGTGCTGTGGATAGCACTCTGTATAAACAAAATGCTGATTGGCCAGTAGCCAGGCAGGAAGTATAGGCAGGACAAGCAGAGAGGAGAATTCTGGGAGGAGGAAGGCTAAGACAGAAAGATGCTGCCAGTCGCCGCCATGAGTACCAACATGTAAGATACTGGTAAGCCACGAGCCGTGTGGCAAGGTATAGATTTATAGAAATGGGTTCATTTAAGATATAAGAACGGATAGCAAGCAGCCTGTCACGGCCATACAATTTATAAGTAATATAAGTCTCTGTGTGTTTACTTGGTTGGGTTTGAGCGGCTGCGGGACTGGCAGGTGAGCGAGATTTGTCCTGACCATGGGCCAGGCAGGACCAGAGAAACTCAAGCTACAAAGGGGAGAAACAAGGAAAAGGCTAGATAGACATCATGTGAACGGGGGCTTGAGTTTAGTGGAGGTGGAAAAACATGTTTTGCTGTTTACTAAACAGGAATTTACTCTTAATTACAAACAGAAACTTTAACTTGCAAGGACTTAACACTGGGCAAACAGGAAATTATTCTTTAACTACAAACAGAACCCTCAACCTGCACAGGACAGACAGGGACTTACCCTTAACTGTCTTAACTACAAACAAAAACCTGAACCTGCAAGGCATATGTTCCTGTTTTGGATTGCATGTGACAGACAAAACATATCCCCCTTCCATGACTGATGCACACCCAAGGAAGGAAAATGCTAGCTCCTGCATCCTCCCCAGATGCAGGTGACTGAGGACTTGCACTCCCGTCTCTGAGATTATTCATTCTTCTCTGCGGAAAGGGGGAAGGATGTTCAGTCATCATTTGTCCTGCAGCTTTAACCGGGTTGAGAGCCCACAGCCACAAGATATCCATTTTCTCCCTAGTGAATGATGATTCTCTTCCCAAGGGAAGTTAACACCTTTGACAGGAGCTTCCAGGAAGCTCATTAAAGCCAAGAGGCTGAGAATCAGCATAGCCATCACCTCTCTGGGAGCCTGAGGATACACTTAACCTGCACCTCAAGGATGCCAAAGGGAGTTAAAGAGGAAGTCAGAGAGTCCCTTGAAATAAAAGGCGAACACATCCAAACTAGGCCCCTGACATTCAGCAGGCAGACACAGGGTGGCTGTAAAGAGGGGAAAATCACCTTCTTCCCAGGAGCCTCCTGTTCCCTGTATCCTCTAAGGCTGGTTGACAGCTTTGTAGTCATGGGCTTCTGTTCACTCTCCACCCAGTGGTTTTTCTCTACAATCCTGACAAATTCTATCAAGTCATACCCTCCTGGCCTCGAGGCATAACAAAGGCCTTTATCTTCTTCCCCATCCTCCTCCGGTATATCTATTCTTCACCCTAAAACTCACAGGTCCACTGGTCCTGACCACCTCTCACTGTTCCTCCATCTTGTCGCATTCTTCATCTTCTCTCAAAGCCAGGCCAACCACAGCTGGCCTCCACATCTCCACTGACTCCACTGGTCCCCTCTTACATCTCTCTCACAACTGCCTTCTTTACAATGGTCTCCTTCTCCGTATCTATGGGTCTGCTCCCTCACATCCTTCCATTCTCCTGGGATACTCATCCTCTTCCTTTTAGGCCTTGTCTTTACCATCTTGAAATATAAGAGAAAAAATGTATTTTTGAGCCTTTAAGAAGGTAGATTCAAGGGTCTTTTTTTTTTAATTATTGATATCTTGAGACAAGTACAGCTCCTGGATCCAGGAGGCACTCAAACATAAGCTGAATAACTGAGGAATTGGACTAAGTTACTTATGTTCACATCACCCAATTCCTGATTCCTGATACATAACTGAATAATAGAACCCTGATAAAAGGCTCTAGACCATGATCTACAAGAATAATTAATATGTCTCCCAGGGGCATTTGCAATGCTGCTTGTTTGTTTGTTAGTTAGTTTGTTTGTTTGTTTGTTTGTTTGTTTGTTTGTTTGAGACAAGGTTTCTTTGTGTAGCCTTGGCTGTCCTGGAACTTGCTTTGTAGACCAGGCTGGCCTTGAACTCATAGATTCACCTGCCTCTGCCTCCCAAGTGCTGGGATTAAAGTGTGGGCCACCACTGCTGCTGCTTATTTTTTAATTTTGGTAAAATAAACATTATAAAATTTACTGTCTTACCCATTTTTAAGTATAAGGTTCAGTACCATTAATGTGTAATCTTTATAACCTTTCCATCTTGCAAAACTGAAACTCTATATCCATCAAGCAATAGTTCCCCAAGCCCAAGCCCTTGATGCCCACCATCTACCTCCCAAAAGCGTCTCTAGAAATACTGTTGTGGGATATTTGTGCACTGTGTGAAGATATTGTTGTGACTGGTTTAATAAAGAGCTGAATGGCCAATGGCTAGGCAGGAAGTATAGGTGAGACTTCCGGGCAGAAAGAGGAAGTAGGAGGAGACAGTCGAGGTGCGGAGGAGATGACAATGAGACATGGAGGGAGTCGCACATACAGAATGAAAGAAAGGTAAAAAGCCATATGGTAAAATGTAGATTAATAAAAGCAGGTTAATTTAAGTTATAAGAGCTAGTGGGACAAGCTTAATCTAAGGCTTACTTTTTATAATTAATAATAAGTCTCTGAGTCATTGTTTGTGAGCTGGGGGCCCCCCAAAAAATCAAAATATACAACTGAGATAACTTTCAAGAATGCTGTCTGTCAAATGGAATGTTGAGGGTCAGGGACAACACTAACAATGCCTCTAGTATCACAAGCCCCTGGACCCTTGGAGAGATATTTGCCTAACGTGGAGAGAGGAACAATGTCAAACTCTCTTCCAAAGAGATATGAATAAGAGGGAAAAAAACAGTTCCTGCGATAAGCAACTGACACTTGTGATAATTTAAGGTTTTCTCATCCCTAATAGACTATGAGATATGACTTGAGTTTTGGCTAGGTTTATGTCAACTTGACACAAGATAGAGTCATTTGGGAAGAAGGAACTTCAGTTGAGAGTATGCCCCCACCAGACTGGCCTGTGAGCAAGCCAAGCCTGTGGTGCACTTTTCTTTGATTGATGATTGATATGGGAAGGCCCAACTCACTGTGGGTGGTTCCATAACTGGACCAGTGGTCCTGGGTGCTATAAGAAATCAGGCTGAACAGGCCATGACGAACAAACCAGTAAGCAGTACTCCTCCATGGCCTTTGTATCACTTCCTGCCTCCCGGTTCCTGTCTTGAGTTTTTGACCTGCCTTCTCTGGAAGATGAACTACAAAGAAAAAAGAAGTAAACTCTCTCCTCCAAGTTGTTTTTTGTCAGAGTGTTTTATCCCAGAAGTAGAAACCCTAACTATGACAGAAACTGGTACCAGGAAGAGGGTGCTTCTGTGATGGATCCGACCACGTATTTTTGGGGAGAATTGTGTGGCATATGAACTTTGAGCTGAAAAAGTCATTGAGTGTTCAGAGCTCAGTAGGCTGTTCTGTGGAAGATAAGAACACTGAGAGAAATGCAAACAATGGAGGCCTGGCTTGTGAAGTTTCAGAAAGAAGTAAAGACTGTCAGGGTCATTTGTGTGCTATTTTGAGTTCAGAATCTGTGGTTCTGGGTCAGTGGGAGCTGAAGAATCAGCCATGATTAACAAAAAACATCACCACTGAACTGAAGCTTTGGTTTTACTGAGGCAATTGATCCTAGTTACCTGGAGCTAAGAAATTAGCAGTGGTTAAGGAGAGACTAGCATCACTGAATACTATAAATCTAGGAGTATTTCCTCAGGGTCAGCACACAGAAGCTGTAGTCCAGAGGTCCAGAGAGACAACTGAGGCTGTCTCTCATGTTGGCGGCCAAACTAGGTAATGTAGAAGAGTCACCCAGGTGGTGCTGGTTTTGAAGGCATGAAGAAGTCACGGAGAGCAGTTAAGCTCAGCACTGTTTGCAAGAGCAGAGTACCTGAAGAGGCAATTTGTGAAGGTGCAGCCTCAGTTACATTTGAAAATTTAGGATTGAGGGGATCGTGGGGTGAAGTTGAGGCTTGGCACTGTGTGTCAGGATCACAGTCACCGAAGAGAGCCCAGGAAAGGCTATCGGTGAAAGTGCAGCCTGGCTGCGGCAGGAGAGCATAGCATTTCAGAGATGTCAGTATCACAAGTGTGAAGTGGAACCAGTCTGAGCCTACAAGATGTGCTATGTGTTCTGTGGCAACACTTTGGGGCCAGAACATTGTGAGTTCCAGAAGTCTGACATTGAACCTTACACTGAACTTTAGTTTTGATTTCATGTGATTATGGACTGTGTCCTGATTCTTCCTTCTTGGAGCAAGAAGGAAGACATTTTTACTTTTACAAGAAGCCACAGTTATGAAAGTTTAGAGAGGCTTTGGATTTTTTTTTTTTTTTTTTTTTTTTTTTTTTTTGGTTTTTCGAGACAGGGTTTCTCTGTGTAGCTTTGCGCCTTTCCTGGGACTCACGTGGTAGCCCAGGCTGGCCTCGAACTCACAGAGATCTGCCTGGCTCTGCCTCCCGAGTGCTGGGATTAAAGGCATGCGCCACCACCGCCCGGCAAGGCTTTGGATTTTTAAAGAAACTTTTGGTATTTTAGAGAGACTGAATTTTTGTTGTTGTTGTTGTTATTGTTGTTGTTTGTTCTGTTTGGTTGCTTGGTCTTTTTTTTTTTTTTTTTTTTTTTTTGGGAGACAGAGTTTCTCTGTGTAGCTTTGGAACCTGTCCTGGATCTTGCTCTATAGACCAGGCTGGCCTCAAACTCACAGAGATTCACCTGCCTCTTCCTCTCAGGTGCTGGGATTAAAGTTGTGTGCCACCACCACACAGAGAAACTGAACTTTTAAGGTGGTTGAATTTTTAGAGTATGGGACTCTTAGAAGTTGAATTAGTTTATATTGTAATATTAACATACCATCTTGGGGGGAAATGAGAAAAGAAAGGTTATAGTTGAATAATGATACATTTGTGTATCAAATTGGCAAGGGGACATTGTGCTACCTAGTTTTATGTCAACTCAACACAAGCTAGAACCATTTGGGAAGAGGGAACCTCAACTGAGAACATGTCCCCACCAGATTGGCCTGTGGACAAGCATAAAGGTGCATTTTCTTGATGTATGTAAGAGGATCCAGCTCACTGTGGATGTTGCCACTTCTGGGTCTTGATTCTAAAAGAAAGCAGGCTGAACAAGCCATGATGAGCAAGCCAGTAAGCAGCACTCCCTCAAGAACTCAAGCAGGACAGGAATGTGGAGGCAGGAACTGAAGCATAGGCTATGGAGAAGGACTTTAATTGAAGTTCTCTCCTCCCAACTGTAGCTTGTGTTGATATAAAAGTAGCTAACACAGACCTACCCTAGTTAGCTTTGTCAACCTGACAGTCTAGAGCAGTGTTCTCAACCTTCCTAATGCTGCAGCCCTCAACACAGTTCCTCATGTCATGCTGACCCACAACCATAAAATTATTTCATTGCTACTTCATAACTGTAATTTTGCTACTGTTATGAATCATAATGTAAATATCTGATATGCAGGATATCTGATATTTGAGCCCCAAAGGGTTTGTAACCCACAGGTTAAGAATCACTGGTCTAGAGTAATCTGTGAGAAAGCCTTGATTGAGAAATTGCCTAGAAATGGCCTGTGGGCATGTCTGGAGTGCTGCTTGATTATTAATTGATATAGGAGGGCCCAGCAAGTGATCCTGAGCCTGGGAGCAAGCCAGAGAGGCAGCCATCAAGCAGCATTTTTCCATGGTTTCTGCTTTGAGTCCCTGCTTTGCCTGACTTACCTTAATGACAGATTGTGGCCTGAAAGTATAAGTCAAATGAGCCTTTCCCTCACTGAGTTGCTTACAGTCAGAGCATTTTATCACAGCAACAAAATGAAGCTAGAATAGCCCATGACTTGTTCGTGTGGTTTGTTAAACACATGTTCCTAAGGGCAATTGGCAAGTGAATCAGGGAATGGCACAAGACAGGAAAGCCAAGTGAAGGGAGTCCTGCCAGATGAACCACAGAGGGCAGCTTTACTCCAACTCCTCAGAGACACTCTGAAGGGAAAACAAGGTGCCTCCATCACCTTCCTCAACCTGCCATGGTTTAAGGGCAGTACCTCAGTGTTCAGTCACTGAAGTCTCAAGTCAATGTCCCTGGGAAGTTTTTCTAAAAGGAGACCCAGGTACCTGCTGTTGTCAATAAGAGTACTTCAAGGCCAGTGGGAACGAAATACAGAAAGCCATTCAAGGAGATATAGGAAGCATTCCCTGTTCCATATGTCCTCACTCTGTAATTCTAATAACATGCAGCTGGGGGAAAAGTCACAGTTGGGTGTACACAAAGAATTTTGGGGGGAGGCACATAGCTAGAGAGTTGGCTCAGCAGTTAACAGCACTGGCTGCTCTTCCAGAGGATGCAGACTTGATTCCCAGCATTCTCCTGCCGTCTCACAACCATCTGTAACTCCAGTCACAGGGGATCTGAGAGTGCCTTCTGGCCTCTTCAGACATGTGGTGCACAACATACATGTAGGCAGTATACATAAAAATAAGTGAAATTTTGATCCATGCCAAAGAGGAGGCAGAAATATCATAAGAACCAGAGGTGGTGGACAATCCCAAAGAAACAGTGTTTTCTAGACACAACATGACTGAAGGACATGTGGACTCACAGACTGTGGCAGCATACACAAGACCTGCACACGTTCAAGCTAGACACATTCCTAGCATAGAGAGGGGGAAATAAGCACAGAGTCCCATCCCTTTCCAAGAAGCTATTTGTAACTGAGAGTTGCTGAGAAAAGGGAAAATCAGTTTTCTTTAATGGAGTGACACTGGGTATATCAACTCTACTTCAGGGTAGGCCCCATGCTCAGGAGTAAGTTGGTCAACACAAATGGACTCCATGGTTTTTTGTATTTTTGTTTTATTTTGGTTTTTCTAAGAGAGAAAAAAACATTAAGTTGGGTAGGTAGTGGAGTTAGAGGATCTGGAAGGAGTTGAGGGAGGGCTAAGAATATGATCAAAATATTTATGAAATTCTCAAAAATAATTTTAAAAAGTACAAAACAATGTAAATACTAATGTGGTACTATATAAAACTTGGATAGATGTATGCCCCATTAAATGTTCAAAGCAAAAAAAGTCATGGGTATCTTGCTGCTGAGCCATTTTAAATGGATGCTACACTTAGGGTGTACTTGGGAGAAAATGCAAATCATAGTGGATTTAGTTATAGGAGCTGAGTCACATACCGAGAGGCTCAGGAGTAGTTTAACTTTCCCCCATCAGTTTATCTGGGCTCAGCTTCTCTGACTAGTTCACCAGCTGTTCTACTCTGTTCTGATTTGGACCTTGGCTTGGCCTCCATATGATTGCAATATTATGAAAATGGCATAATGATATCAATTCCTTTGTATGCTAACTTTATTTGTGCCTATATATTATCTCTATCTTGCTAGCTAGCTAGATTATATACATGTGTATATATCTGCAGCTCTTATAAGAAAAGAGATTTTCTTTCCCCAACTGCAGTACACAGAACTGAAATGCATTCCAACTGGATTTCTTCTTGCTAACTCCTGACACAGGGCTATCTCAGTTGGGTTAAATCAAGCAAAACTAATTTGAAGAGGTGAAATGCTCCCAAAACCACATGCTTGACAATGAACAGGAGGAAATGCTAAATATCCACCCACATAAGGCAAAGTGAAAATAGACTAAACATTCATAAACATGGCATTTAGTTCTTTTGTGTGTGTATGAGTGTTTTGTCTATGTGCATATGTGCACCATGTATGTGAAGTACCTGCAAAGGCCAGAGAAGGGTGTCATATCTCCTGGAACTGGAGTTACTAGCAGTTGTGAGCTGCTCTGTGGGTGCTGGGAACTGGACCCCAGTCCTCTGCAAGAGCAGCGGGTTCTCATAATCACTGAACCATCTCTCCAGCCCAGAGTGTTTGTGTTATGTCACAGTATAACCACTCATTGGAACAGCATGTGTCCTCTGAAACACATAATATGAAGGATGTTCTTGATGTACTTTATGTGCAAACAACAGATTATAAAACTAAGAAGGCTGCATATGCCAACCCATTAGCAACTGAAATCCCTTCATGTGTTTTTTTTTGTTTGGCTTCTGTGGTGTCAATGGTAAACTTTCTTGAGTTTATTCACATCTTCTAAAAGGTACATAATAAATGTACTACAGGTTAAGTATCTTACCCAAAATACTTAGAAGCAGATATGTTGCGTTCTGTTTGTTTGGGGATTTGGGAGTGTTTGCATACATACTGTGCTGGTCGGTTTCATTCATGCTGTGAAAGAATCTTTGATATGAACAACTGAAGGAAGGAAGGAAGGATTTATTCAGCTCACAGATCATTTTCAGCCCATCATGGGGGAAAGACAAGGCAAGCAGTCCAAGCCATTCTAACTGGGAAGCTGAGAGGAAGGGACAGACAGATACAGAGCAATAACCAGCCTAAACATCTCCTACCCCACAGTCTACATCTTCCAGATAGGTTCTATCTCAAGTTTCCAGAACCTTCCAAAGCAGGACCACCAGCAAGGAACCAAACCTCAGGACAATGAGTCTCTGCAGTGGAGGTGGGGGGTGCACCGAATAGATCAACATGACTGACAGAACATCTCGTGGATAGGACTGCTGTTTAAGCATGAAATTTCCCATATGTTTCATACATACCTTAGGCACTTAGCCTATATATGATTTTGTGTGTTATCTTTAGGACACCTGCATTTTAACTATGACCTGACACATGAGGTGGGCTATGGGATTTTCTATTTGCAGCATAAAATCAGTTTTAAACTTCAGAGGACTTAATGTTTGCGGCTTTCATCTCAAGGATTCTCAGTCTGTACCTTGAGGAAAAGGAGGCTATGTGTGTAAATGTGTGGTAGGTGTATGTATGTATCTCTGTGTGTGGTGTTAAGGTGTATGGTATATGAGGTACCATGTATGAAGTATGTGGTGAGGTGTGTTGTGTGTCATGTGTGTGTAGTGTGTGACATGTATGGTGTGTATATATATATATATATGTCTCTGTGTGGTATGTGAGTATGGTGTGTGCCTGCAGATGTCAGATCACATCAGATGTCAACATCAGATGTCTTCCTCAGTTGCTCAAACTTACTTTTTGAGATGGTGTCTGTCACTGAACCTGAAGCTGGAGCTCACCTATCCAGCTAGAGTGGCTGGCCAGACAGCCCCTGAGATGCTCCTGTCTCCACCTTCCAACGCTGGAATTACAGATGCTCACTTCCATGCCAGATTTTTTACTGGTTCTGGAGATTGGACTCAGGTCCCATTCTTGCACAGTAAGCATTTTACCAACTGACCCTTCTCCCCATTTTCTCAGACAGGATTTTATTAGTCCAGGCTTGCCTCAGACTTACTGCCTCCACCTCCTCAGTACTGGGATTACAGACACAAGTCACCACACACAGTGTTTACCACACTGGGAACTCCTCCTACATGCTAGGCAGGCACTCACCAGCTGTGCTGTGCAGAGCTCCAGCTTATTAGTCTGTAATTTTTTTTTTCTTGGTTTTCTGAGACAGGGTTTCTCTGTGTAGCCCTGCCTGTCCTGGAATTCGCTTTGTAGACCATGTTGGCCTTGAACTCAGAGAGATCCACCTGCCTCTGCCTCCTGAGTGCTGGGATTAAAGGTGGCTTTTTTTTAGTATAATTTTTAAAGAGAAAAATGTTCGTTTCCATTCCCTTCATACCTGTTTTAATATATTTTCCTTTCCAAAATAAATATTTATTTCAAAACATGTTTTAAATAGCAGATATAGACAATTTTTATTTATGAATTAATGTAAGCCAAAATTTAATAATTACAAAAACTTGTTTGTAAAATTCAAATGAGTATTATTGTAAGGCATGAATGCAATAACTTTACTAATATTTAATTATTTAATTTTAGCATTAATTGCATAAGCTATTGCCCATGTCTTTGGCAAACTGACACACAGAGAACAAAAGCATCTTGCTAGTGAATTACCAAACTGAAATTAATACCTATTATTGTAATTTTTCATTTTTTGCAATTAGATAATTACATCATTTCTCCCCTTCCCTTTTCTCCATCCAATCCCTCCCATGCATCTCCCTTGCTCTGTCTCTGTCTCTGTCTCTCTATCTCTCAATTCATGGCTTCTTTTTCTGTTTCAATATTTTTGTTTTGTTTTGTTTTTGTTTTTCGAGACAGGCTTTCTCTGTGTAGCTTTGCGCCTTTCCTGGAACTCGCTTTGGAGACCAGGCTAGCCTTGAACTCACAGAGATCCGCCTGGCTCTGCCTCCCGAGTGCTGGGATTAAAGGCGTGCACCACCACCGCCCAGCCTGTTTCAATATTTTTAATGAAAGAAATTGGTTCAATAAAATAAGTGATCTATAACCAAGTTCTCTAGGTTAATTGCTACAGAAGTTCATAATAAAAATCAAGATAGTTTGGTGGCCATTGTAATTCAGTTGCCATGTTCTGTATTCCTTCTTGCCTTCCTCAGTAGGTGAGGTGTATTCATGTCTTTATACTCTTCCTCCAAACAAAATTGTCCCTGGCAAAGGGAGCACCAGAGAGTGTCACCATTCAAAAGTCCCATTCTTCTCCATAATGGCCCCTCATAGGTTCTCTAGGAAGAGTCCTGAGTAACTCTGGCTGCCAGATGCCAGCTGCAGGGGGAACATGGCATCTGATTCCCAGGCGTCATGTGTTGCCATTCTTCTCTGAATTATTAGTTCCTCTGTGCCAGACAATTGACCCAACCGTCAGAAAGCAGGAACCATCTCTCAGGCCCAAAGATGTTCAGGGCTGTCTTTTCTGCCTTTCCTCACCATACCAGGGAGGCCAATCTTGACCTTTGAAAAACAGCAGAGAGAGCTTCGGGACAAGATGGCAGACCAGAAGCTGTCCTGTGACCCAGTGAAGTGGAATGTCAGGATAAAAATAAACAAATAAAGAGAAAGAAAGGAAAATCTTTGAAAATCCTCAAATGTGAGAGGGCAGCTGCACAGTGCAGAGAGACAAAAGAGTGAAGAACCACAAGGAAGAGAGCCAAGCTCCACACAGCTCCAGACTCACTGCTCGCCCGTGGGAGACAGAAAAAGAAGCCTCATCCAACAGTAAGCCAACTGCCCTGGTGAAGAGAGACCGGCAGTCCAACCCACAGGACAAGTCCACAACTCTCACATACCCACAAATCAAGTTGAGGTCTTCCTGAGACAATGACTTCTCTGTTAGGAGAAGTCAGGACAGGCCAGCAGTGCACAGGAGTTACCCAGGTTCTGCAGATGGTGGCCAGGCGCCACCTTAAGAAGGAATCTTGTTTGAAGTTGAGACTGTCCTCTGGAGACCTGAGGACAGTCAAGCATCAAGTCAACCTGCCACTGCCACCGAATTAGGCAACCCTGGGAGTCAGGGCTGAGAACAGGAAGGAGAGAGGCCAACAAACTGCAAAGTGCAGATAGCAGGAGGACCCAAGCAGGCGCGGGGTTGTATAACAACAGGAGCCTAACCCTCTGCACCCTGTTGCAGAACTTGCCAACAGAGAACCCTCTGATAACCCAGAGCTTGCTGGTGGGCTGGTAAGCAACCTCGGCAGCCAGCTGTTTGCATGCTTCCTGCTGTAGAGTCCGGGCACTCTGAAGCTTCATGGGACCACTTATCATCCACAGCCATATCCACTCAGCATGGTAGTTAATGCTGAGTAGGTTTCAGGAAGTACCAAGATGGGCCAGTCTGTATAAACCTCATTGTTATGGTCATTTGCCCCACCCCCAACTTGTGAGAACATTAGCCACCACAGGGAATCCAAGCCAGGAAATTATGGAAGGATAGGAAAACGTGCCCAGACTGTATTAGTCAAAGTTCTCTAGAGTCACAGAACTTATGGAATTCATTCATATATATGAATTTATTGGAATGGCTTACAGGTTATAGTCCAACAATGACTAGCTGGCTAGCTGTGGATAGAAAGTCCAAGAATAAAGTAGTTGTTCAGTCCCTCAAGGTTGGGTATCTCAGCTGGTCTTCTGTATATGCTGGAATCTTGAAGAAGTAGAAGTAGGTTCCAATGCCAGTAAAAAGAAAGGATGTGCTAACAAGGTGAAGGCAAACAGACGAGAACCAAGGAATCCTTCCTTCTTCCATTGTCCTTAGGCTTCCAGCAGAAGGTGTGGCCCAGATTAAAGGTGTGCCTTCCTGCCTCAAGATCTGGATTAAGGTGTGTGCCTTCCCACCTCACGATCTGGATCAAAAGTCCATTTCTTCCAGCCTCAAGATCCAGATCACAGGTGTGCCCTCCATTTCTGGATTGTAGTTCATTCCAGATATAGTCAAGTTGATAACCAAGAATAGCCATCACACAGACCATTGACTAAAAAGCCGTGTGGAGCAAGCCATGGTACACGAAGGAGGGAAGCTTATAAAGTAAAACAGCTCTGACAGACATCAGACATTTACTTGATAGAGCACTAGCATAAATCATGAAAGACAAAAGTCCTGGGATGGGGATGTGGCTCAGTTGGTAGAGTGCTTACCAAGCACTTCTGACACCTAGAGTTTGATCCCCAGCACGACTATAAATTGAGCATGGTGGTGAGTGTCTAGAATCCCAACACTCAAGAAGTTGAGGTAGGAGGTTAAGAGTTCAGTGTCATTTTCAACCACATACCTTGCCTGAGGCCAGTCTGGACTCTTGGAGAAAAAGAGACAGAGAAACAGAAACAGAGAGAGATAGAGAGGCAGAGGCAGAGACAGACAGACAGAGACAGAGAAAGGGGAAGAGGAGAGGGGGGAGGATGAAGGAGTCTATAAGTACAGTTGACCCTTTCTCCACCACACCCTCAGCCTTGTGTTTATCCCATGTGTTTACTCTTTTTTCTATTATAGTTTCAGTGACATTCTGACTTTCTCTTATTCAGTTTTTCGCACTTTTTCTTTTTATTCCCCTTCATACACTTATCTAAGTTTTATTACAATTTTTCTAATTATTGGAATATATGTGTGGTGATATTTTATCTGTGTACCCCAAAAAGTCAGGAAAAAGGAAAAAGCCAGTCATTATAGTAAATATAGAGGTCAGGCAGTGGTGGCACACACCTTTAATCCTATCACTCGGAAGGCAGAGATCATCTGGATCTCTGTGAGTTCAAGGCCACATTGGGAACAGAGCCAAGAGTGGTGATACATACCTTTAATCCCAGCACTAACCATAAAGGTCTGGAGGTCTGTACAGACAGATAGGAAATGACAGAGCTGGGCAGGAAGAGGAAGTGATGTAGCTGGGTGGAGAGAGGAAATGAGATGCAGAACAGAAAGGCATATAGGTGTGGGTATACAGGAAGTAGCTCTCTTTGGCAGAGGATCTCCAAGTAATAAAAAACATGACTGGTTTCTTTCTGCTTTTCTGATCTCTCAGCTTTTTACCCCAATGTCTGGCTCCAGGTTTTTATTAGCAATTTGTCTACATATATGTTTAGACTGTTTTGTCATAATTTTATTTTTTAAGGTTTATTTTGTGTGTATGGGTGTTTTGCCTGCACGTATGTCTGTACACCACACATGTGCAGTGCCAGAAAAGGCATCAGATCTCCTGGACTTGGGGTTTATAGATGGTTGTAAGACACCATGTAGGAGCTGAAATCCAGGTTCTCTGGAAGAGCAACAGGTGCTCTTAACCACTGAGCCATCTCTCTCCAGCTCCATATTTTTAAAGTTTTCTAATTGCTTGCTTTTTTCTTATCTACTTTGTAACATTCTTCTGCACCCTTCTTTTTCCTTTTTTGATTGGTTGCTTTGGCTATTTGTTTGTTGTTCCATTTTTGAGACAGAGACTGGTGTAACCCAAGCTGGCCTCAAACTCCCTATGTTGCCAAGGCTGACCTTGAACCCCTGATTCCCCTGCTTCTGTTTTTGAGTGGTGGGGTTCCGTTTCTGAGTTGCAGGTGTGTGCCATCCCAGCTGGCTTCTATTCTTTTCAGCCTTGTTACTCTCTCTCTCTCTTCCCCTTTGCCAACCGCTTTCTGTTACTCACCCATTTACTATTTTTGCATTTACCCTAGATAATTATTAACTTCACGGCGCACTCTGCTGTTGCCATAACAGGTTTTACAGTAATTAGTAATTCATTGCTGGGCTTTATTTGGTTTTACTGAACTTTAACTTTTGAAAGGACTCCCATTTTTGACTCTTTGGCAGTTTGTCCTCCCCACTCTGAGTGGGACTGGGAACACGGCCCTTAGGAGAGGCTGCTGCGGCTGCTGAGATCCTCCAGTAGAACCGGAAGCTTCCAGGCAGATGAGCAACTCACAACACCGAAGTCCCAGAAACATGAAAAGCAAATCAACATGACTCCACCAAGATCTTTAGTCTTTAAAAACTCAGTTCAAAGACGCCAAAATAAGGAAAGCATTGGAAGAAGACTTCAGTGTTTACCAGTAAAAATGATTACTTACCTCAAAGGAGATCCAAATGAGCAGGTGAATCCCATCCTGAATCTGGAAGAGAAAAGCATTAATATTAAAAAAAAAAAAAAAGTCAGCAAAAGGAAAAAAAAAGCAACATTTAAGAAAAGTTCATCAAGGAAATTGAATCTTGAGACAAAAGTAAAATGAAATAGAAATGCTGGAAATGAAATTTTCAACTAATTAAATAAAAAGCACAATGGGAAGTCAGCAGACTCACACAGAAGAAAGAACATCAGGTAAAGGAACGCTGCATTCCAACAGCAACAAGGAGAATAAAGAGCCACAAGTCCAAGAACCCTGGGATATGACCAAGAGACCAAACCTAAGAATTCGTGGGTTGAAAAGCTCAGAATGAAAGTTCAGCAGAAATCCCCCAAACCCACAGAAACAATCCAACCTCAAACACAGGAAGCAAATGAAAACCCATGTAAAAATGACCAGAGAAGAACATCTTTGTGGCACATTATAGTCAAGTTATCAAAATAAAAAGCAATGAGCCAGGCATGGTGGAGCACACCTTTAATCCTAGGACTAAGAGGTAGAGGCAGGTGGATTTCTGTGAGCTTGAGGCCAGCCTGGTCTACATAGAGAGTTCCAGGCCAGCGAGAGTTGCATAGCAAGCCCTGTCTTTAAAAAATATATATATAAATAAAAGTGAGTATAACTGAGTGGGTTTACTTCTGGATTCTGTCTTATATTCCAGTGCTCTACATGTCTGTGTGGGGACTCATGCCATGCTGTTTTGGTTACTATGGCTCTTTAACATGATTTGAGGTCAGGTAGTATGATTTCTTCAACCTTGTTTTTTGCTTAGAATGATTTTGGCTATTCTGGGTCTTTTGTGCTTCTGTATGAATTTTAAGATTTTCTTCCCCTTTTGTGAAATTATGTCATCAGGATTTTCATGAGGGTTGTGTTGACTCTGTGGCCATTTTCATATTAATTCTGCCACCTCATGATCACAGGTGTCATGACCTTTGGGGTTCTGCCACTTCCTTCACGTTTTCTCTGAAGAGGCCCATCCCACCTTCCTGGCTTGGTTGATCCCTGGGTTGTCTGTGGGGTTGAGTTTGGTTTGGTTTGGTTTTTGAACAAATGTGGAAGAAATCAGCAGAAAAATTCCATTCTTAGCATGTTTGTTATTGGTATATAGAAAAGCTACTAATATTGTATGTTGAATTTTGTATCCTGCTCCTTTATAGAAGTGATCACCAGGTCTAGAATTTTCTGGTGGCTTTTTTAAGGGTCTTTCAAGTTTAGGATCATGATTCTATAATTAAGAATAACTTGATATCTTTCTTTACCATTTATATCCCTTTTATTTCTCTTGTCTTATTGTCTAGCTAAGATGTCAAACACCACAGTAAGTAAGAGTAGAGAAAATTAGGTACCTTTGTCTCATTCCGGATTTTAGAGTGAATGGTCTCAGGTTCCACCCACAGCATAGTGCTGCCTATAGGCTTGTCATGTACGGACTTGCTCCTTCCATTTCTAGCCTCCTCGGGTATTTTATCATGAAGGATGTGGAACTTGGTCAAAAGCTCTTTCTGAAAATCAAGATGAACACGTGATTTCTGCACCAAGTATGTTCATGTGCTGTATTCCACTTGCTGATAAGCATATGTTGAAACAAATTTGCATCCCTGGGATGAAATCAACATGTCACACTGTGTAATTTCTTAATGTGTTCTTGAATTTGGTCCGTGAGTGTTGTATTTTGCGTTTGTGTCCCTCTGGGATGTTGTTCTATTAGCTGTGTCTGAGCATGTCCAGAACCAGCTGTAGCATCAGAAATACTGGCTTCCTAAAATGAGCTTGCTGGCTCTCCTCCTCTGTTTACTTTGTAGAATGCTTTAAAAAGGATTGGTGTTAGATTTTTTTTAATCTATCTATACAGATTTTATTTATTTCATACAGTTTATTATTAAAAAAAACTTGCAAATAGCATCATAAATGGGATTGGAGAGAGAGTTCAGTGGTTAAGAACACTGGCTGCTCTTTGAGAGATCTCTAGTTTGATTCCCAGCACCCACATGATGGCTCACAGCTTTTTCTAACTCCAATCCTGGGGTAACCCTTTTCTGGCCTCCCCAGGCAATGCATGCACTTGGTGCAAACACATGCTGACATGATATCATACACAGAAAATAAAAATTTTCTAATAATGACAAAGAACTTTCATGCATGTACACTTTTATGTATATAATGCTTTGCTATGCTCTAACAAATTCAACTGGAAAAAAATAAATATACCATATCTTAGTATTTCCAAAGTTTGATCTCTCTGGAATATAGTCCATGAAAACACTTATTATGGTTCAAAATGATGGGTTTGCTTTATAATTTAAGAAACTGCTTTCTGTTTTGAAATATTTTTTTGGAGGGGGGGACTTCAGTGTAGCTGCTATGTACATGATCTAAAATGATTCTAAACTTCTTAGTAGCCCACTGACATGTTACCTTTTATTTAAAAACAAGCAAACAAACAAAAAACCTAGAACAAAAAAAGGAGCTTGGCAAGATGGTTCAGCAAGTTAAAGCACTTGCCACCAAATCTGACAACTTGGGTTCCATCTGTGGAACCCTCGTAGTCGAAGTCACACTCTGACCTCCACATGCATGCCATCACACACACACACACACACACACACACACACACACACACACACACACACACACACACACACACACACTCACACAAATAAGTAAGTAAATAAACACTATACAGTGTAAGTATAAAGGTCAAAAGGGATCCTATCAATAGTAACTCCTTACCCGTCATCCTTGCAAAGACATGCCTTTTCATTTCCCAAGCACCCACCCACACCACCAACCCCCTCCCCCCCCACACACACACCCCATAGCAGCACTTATTCCCACCCACTGCAAATGCTTTTCTCCTCTGATCTCTTTCCCATGCAGATCCCTCATACCCGTTAGAACCCGGTCCAAATGATGCCTCCCTGACACGTCCCACAGAAAACTCAACCCATTGTCAATCTTCCTCCTGTCCATCCGCTCTTCTTTCATCGCAGGCTTCATGTGAGGTTATTTTAGAAGCGCTTGTGGGTGGTTAGTCCTTTACCTAAAGAACACAGCCACATCTTAGATAGTCCTTTCCCTGCATATCTAGTGTGATATTCATCACATTCAGTGGAGCAAGAGGCCCATTGAAATGCAGGATTTGGATAAGCATTGTAAATAATAAAGGTTTGGAAACGGAACAACAAAAGCCGTAATTTAAGATTAGAGTCCAGCATCCTCAATACAAGTGGCAATCAATCTTAATTGTGGTAAACCCGGCCCCAGTGACCTGATTAGTCATGTAGAAACCCATAAATAAATAATCTGAAGCTATCCATCACTTCTATGGGGGTCAGAAGGTTACAGCCTTGGGTTTTTAAAGTGATCTACTAACTCACTCTCCAGATCAACATGTACTACAGAAAGCAGCTCAAAGGTCAAGCTGAGGCTGGATTTCCTTATAGGGAGACGTGTGTGGAAACATGAGCTCTGATGCTGCAGTAATATTGATTTTCTAGAACACTCCGTTTCAGTAGTACTAGCTTTTGTCCATTAAGCAGCATCCACTGCTGGGCATGTCAGACAAAAATTCTGAGAATCTGACATGAACACACTTTCATTGAAAAGTTTCAAATCCAATTTAGCTGTGTTATTGGGTAAGACTCAAACACTAAAAAAGCTGGATAGCCAACCATAAAGGAATAGGCAACGCTCACACAGCAGACACTAACGTTGCTTTTCTTCCCCTTGTTCTCTGCATAGCAGACTGCCTAGGTAGAAATCTATACCCTCAATACAAGCCAATCTGCATAATGTTATCTCCATCCACAAACCTGAGGCAATTGGTCTATTCATTATGGGGGCGGGGGGGGGGGGGGGGGAATGAGTTTATGGCATCCTCTAGCTATAAGTATTGGTTTAAATTAGTCCTCTACAGATCTGTTCCTGGAATCTTCTCCCTAGAGAATGCGCAAAGTTTACTGGTATAAGAGTCCAAGCAAGTTTACAAACAAAAACTATCTATGTCTGAACTTGACATAAATATTAGTTACTATTACCTCTATGACAACTCAGAGGCAACCACAGTACTGGGGACACAGGAAGAATTGAATAAATATTTGTTGAATTTTATGAACAGCCATGAAGTTAATCCTTTGAACTATATTTCATTTCTCCAATGTTTATCCAAATGCTTCTGTTGAAAGTTCATTTTGAACATTCTGGCACAGGAATATACTTGACTGAACAATGTAGACCAAACTAACATCTCATAGCAATATCTGGAGGTCATTCATTGTTTGTTGGGGGGAAGTTTTTCGTGAAGATATTGGTGTGTGTACACACATGTGGTTGGGTTTGTCTTTGTCTATAAAACACACATACATGAAAAAAAATAGCCAGAGTCTTACTACATGGCTCAGGTAGACCCCAAATTTACCATCTTCCTCCCTCAGTCTTCCCAATATTTGGATTCAGGTGCGTGTCTCACATGCCCAGGCTGTTAGTGAGTGTTCAAAACATCCTGCTAGGTGGTTTCTGTTGCACATCAAATATACTCCCACTCTCCCCTGCTACAAGCATGATTGCACTGACAGACTTCCACTTGGCCTTGGCCAATAAACAGGCCAGATAGTAGACAAGAGAGAAGAGGATGGAACTGGGATACTTATTGCATTGGCTTCCCCAGTGGACGGTCTCCATAAGTTGGCTGCCTCCTGTTTTTCATCCTTTCCTCTCTACAGCCTGCCCAACCTCCAGATTCCAGGAGACCGTATCTCTACCAGCTACACTTCACATCCGACATATGTCCTACTGTTTCTAGCCCTACCGTGACATAAGATCACTTTTAATTCTTCTCCATGTCTGTGTAAATAATCCCTTTTAGGTCATTAAAAACTGTTCAATTATGGTGTCACCATTGATTTTGCCTAACCTCAACTGCTACAAACATGCCACCCAGTTGATTTTCTAAAACAACTTGAGACAAAAAGGAATAGGTACTTTCTTAGCAAAGGAAGACCTAAAAAAGTATGCAGCAATGGGAAGACATGTCTCAAGTGACTAGTAAAAAGCTACTGAGTTTGTGAGATACCCAATTAAATTTTTAGACCTCTGTGGTGGTATTGTGTTCCCCAAAATATTGTGCACCCTAATAAACTTATCTGGGGTCAGAGACAGAATAGCCACAATATTAAACATAGAGGATAGGCAGTGGTAACACACACCTTTAATCCTAGCATTCCAGAGGCAGAAATCCATGTGTTCAAGGATACAGCCAAGCATGGTGACTCATGCCTTTAATCCCAGAAAGTGAGCCTTTAATCCCAAGGAATGGTGGTAGAAAGCAGAAAGGTATATAAGGCGTGACCAGAAACTAGAAGCATTTGGCTAGTTAAGTTTTTAGGCTTTGAGCAGCACAGTTCAGCTGAGATTCATTCTGGATGAGGACTCAGAAGCTTCCAGTCTGAGGAAACAAGACCAGCTGAGGAATTGGCAAGGTGAGGTGGCTGTGGCTTGTTCTGCTTCTCTGATAGTCCAGCATTCACCCCAATAACTGGCCTCAGGTTTGATTTAATTAATAAGACCTTTTAAGATTCCTGCTATAGACCTCCATCAAGATCAAAAATAATTTTAAAATGTTAAAATTTCTGCCCAGTGGGAAGGACATGGTGATGTTTTTCTATACTGTTCTCATGGCATGAGCCCAAGGAGCTTCCAACATTGAGCTGCTCTGTCAAGCCCACAGGCCCAGTCCTGCTGAAAGCTTACATACTCAAATCCTACAGCCCCAACCATACATTAGAGTGATAATCACACCAGATACACTCATATATTTTCAATCTAAGGCTTCTGTAGTGTGTCATCTACACAATGATCATGAAGAACAGATTGCCTCTCCAGGGTTCTGTGAGTGTGCTTCCTTAGCTTCTAACCATCAGCTCCCTTGAGTGTAATAAGCATGGAAGCCTGGCTGCCTGCCTCAGTGTGCTTCTTAGAGTATAGGTACATGTGTAATCTGAATTGTTTGACAACCTAAAGATCCTCATCTTCAACTTTTGTTGAAGTAAGTCTTCAAAGTAGGCCTCAGTGACATATACTAAGCACTGGATTCTGGAAGGATCTGTGTGGTCCAAGCCTGAAGACCCAAAAGAAATGGGTTCCTTGACTCACATTGTCTCTATCCCTGGAGTAGAATTTCAGGATACTTAGTCGGTTTGGAGACCTCGAAGTCTCATTCTGATGAACAATAAAAACAAATGAATTCATATGGCCAGGGGATAATTTCTTGGCTGTAAAAAGTGTACACTTTGCTAATATTTTGGTGAATAGTAGCCTTCCTGGATCCTAATATGATGTCACAGAAAATTGAGTTGCATTCTTTACCAGGCCAGGAAGAAGGCTTAGTGGATAAGGGTACTTGCCAACAAGCCTATGTTCAATCCCCAAGACCCATAAGTAGAAGGGGAGAACCAACTCCCAGATGCTGTCTTCTGACCTCTCTATAGACACCATCAGCATACACACACATATAAATAAATCCATTCTCCAAACTCAGAATCATCTCATGAAAACTCTCTAAATTGAGGGAGACGTATTTTGTGGTTTACTCTGCACTAATATCAAACTGGGTCTCCGACAACATTCTCTTCTCTTCACCCCAATCCAAAGCCTAAAGGATGAAAAAAATAGCAGCACATTCTCTTGGCTCCACCACCTGGTTTGGAATCCATATATATTTGCCAATATTCACCTGCCTTCAGAACTTATGACTAGTTCCACTACAGCCTCCGACAGGACAAAATAGGAAGGCAGATGAGGGGCCACTGTCACTTGCAGGCAGTTTCATTTTGTCCACCACAGAAGCAAGGCAAGACTTAATAAAACCTGAGTCGACTCATCCCAGCAGCCTCTGAAGGGAGCAGGGAATCTTGTGCTTAACATTTCCATCAGGTGACCAAGATCACTGAAGACTGCTACTCTGGAGACAAGTCAAAGGCAAGGTAGACTTGAAGGGGAGTATGCCAGCTTGGCAGGAAGAACCAACATGAAATTGAGAGGCACAGCAGGACGTCACCAACTAAGTCTCCTAAAGATCATTGACTGCAGAAACCTCACCCAACCTCTGTTCTAACTGAAGACATGGAGCCTAGACTCTGTAACTGGTTTAACCAGCATGTCTGCCCTGTTGATCTCTGTATCCCAGCACTCAGCACCTTGACTTTCACATGACAGTAGGGGGAGGGGACATTCCATTCTCAGGCCCATGAAATGAAAATGAATATATGGAAAAATCTGAACCGAAACGAAGGGCAAGGGATTTATAAGCGGTGTTTCCTTACCCTAAGGGGCGTTATCAAAATAGCCTTAGGAAGATCCCTGGGACTCCATCCTATGTCCAGTCAGGATCCTAAGATGTGGGAAGCTGGTAGTATCAATTCCCCCAGTTCATTCTGACAATTACTCAGGTTGAGGGACCTTTGCACTGAGCACTAACTACCACCTCTAGACACCTGCTATGTGTGACTAGGAAATGTACCCCACAGGCCTGTGTGCTTGCCAAGTACTCTGCAGTGTTAAGAATTTGTCACCTGGTAATGCTACTTTGGAAAGTTCTGGAAACTTTAAGAGGTGGGGCTAGTTAGAAGAAGTAAATCACTGAAGGCATAAACACGGAAGGTGATTCTGGTCCCGGGTCCCTTTGTCACTCTTTGCTCCCTAACTGCCAAGAGCTGGAGCTCCTCCTCATGCTTTGATATTCTGCACAAGCATCTATGGATTGAAGCTTCTGGAACCATGATCAAATAAACCATTCCTTCTTAAAGCTGTTCTCCAAGACAATTCAGTCACAGCTATGCAAAAGTTACATCTAGCACACCGCCGGCAGTCGGCATTTATTCCAGAATGTCAAATCACTGCAGATAGCAATGATTCCCCAACCACTGCTCATCTTGCATTGCTGAGGCTCAAACCCAGGACCTTGCACATCATAGACAAGTACTGTACCACCGAGCAACAATTAGAGGTCTCGTCCCCCGGGAAAGGCTAATTCTTACTTTCTCTCTGCAGTCATTAATGACCTGTATTTCTTTATCTAGGCATGGAACCCTGCAAGATTCCCCCCTTCCACTAAACTCATCTAGTAATATTGCCATTGTTCAGGTCTTATTTTGGCAGTCATATTGTTGTGGTGACATAGATATGGCTTCCCTGTCATTTCCAGGAGAAACAATCTCACAGCAGACTTCCTATTCCTCTAACTCTTACAATCTTTCCACCTCCCTTTCCTTGATGCTCCTGAGCCTTAGGTGCAGAGGCTGTGTTGTAGGTGCATCCACCAGGACTGGGTTCCCCACCATCGGTTGATCCCTGTGTTATGAGCACTTGTGTTTTTCTACAGCAATCTCTACTGCAAAGAGAAGCATCTTCGATGAGAGGTGAGAGCTTTCTTAGTTGTGGGTACAAGTTTTCCAATTCAGTTATTAGTTATGCCAGTCTAGTAAAGTGGTAGCAGCATGTTCTCCTCTAAGTCCATGACCTTACTAGCCCCAGACAGTTTGAAGCTATACCACTTGGGTTGACAAAGCTTCCCACAAAAGTTATCACAACTTTTATTCTGACTTGGATTCCATGGTTAAATATTGACATCTTTATTTTTATTTATTTTTAATCTGTATGAGTGTGTATATGATTGTGTACCACATGCACACAGTGCCCACAAAGCCCTGAAAAGGATGTTGGATCCCCTAGGAGTTACAGATGGTTGTGAGCTACCATGTGGTTGCTTTGAATCCAACCAGGGTCCTCTGGAAGAGCTGCCAGTGTTCTTAACTGCTGAGCTTCTCCTCGGCCCCAGTACTGACTTTTAAAACAAATCTATAGCACTGATGTGGCACAGGACACACAATCAAAGAAATATATTAGATTCACAGTACTGCCTGACAAAGATTTGTCCCTCATACCAACAATGAGACACCAAATGGTATATATAGAAATATAATGACAGATGTTATGAACAAGGATTCAGGGAATCATTCAAAGATCAGTTCTTCATTAATATTGTAGGTGAGGTATTATTATTTCTAAAATGATAGCAATTAAGCCCAGCCTGGTAGCATACTCTTGTAACCCCAGCCTTTAGTAAGGCCAAGGCAGAAGAATTGCTGTTAGTCCCACGCCAACCTGGCCTGTGTAGTGAGACCCTGTCTCAGACAATCAGATGTTAATGACCAAAAGAAAAAATACAAATAAATGCTTTGTTAATAGCAAGCATGTATATTTTTTATTTCTTTATTTCTTCCCTTTTAGATGCCTTTGTCTGGCATTCATTGTGGGTCTTTTCAAACCTATCTGATATTCCCTGTAAGCAGAAAAAGAAGCTAAGCATGGGCCATAACGAATCAGAGGCCAATACGTTCACTAGACAACACTCTGAGGGTTATTGTCCAAATAAATGCACGTATGTTCACACGGTGTTCTGAGGTCCAGAGAAGAAATGTGTACTATGCACCCCACTGTGCTAACTTCCTTGGCCTCTTACCCATACGCTAATACGAGCTGTGCAGTCTGGTTCATTCACTCATTTTGTAAACACTAGGCCCTTTCATTTTTTCAAACCTATACTCCCATACTTAAGTAAGAGGGAAGAAAACTCCATGACACCTCCTTCCATGCTTGCTTAAGCCCCAAGCCCTGCCCTTCTAATTAGTGTAGCACAAGGCTGAGTCTGCAAGCCAAGAGCGCTGTGTCCTGAGGCACCAGTTAATGCCTCGCATTCCAGACACCTGTGCACTCCAGCGGCCTCTGCCCACTCCAAGAACTCCGAGAAGCGCAGACACAAGTTTTCAATTACTCAGCCCCCTCCACTCCTGAGAGATAACAAAGGACTGGTGAGGGAAGGCAGAGTCTGTGGCAGTAGGAACAGTGCTAAAGCAGGAACACAAACCAATAAATGCAAGTGAGTTGCATGTCTGGGCCACTGTGGAGCCTTAAACCAGGCCTGTTGTGTTTTGATCTTACAGAAGCGCATATGGCCTTCCATTAGCAGGTCTCAGAGCAGTGGGCCACGTTACCATACCATATGTGCCGATCGCGGCAACAGGCCTGATTTATGGTGGTGAGCACAGGCATTTCCTTTGTATTTCATCTCCTTGTTATTTCAAGAGAAACGTAAGGGCAGATTTATTCTGCCATTACAAAGAGGCTTCCTAGAGATTGCTTCTTCAAAGTTGATAGTTTCCAGTGGGTGAAGCAGGTCCGTTTCCAACAAAAAATAAAAATTCAGTGAGCGGTAGAAGCTTCTTCTCCCCATGCCCCCCAAATGAGAACACATTTACCCTCCACTCTACCCCCACTCCCAGAACCATGGCAAAATAGCCAAGGCAAGAACATTGTGGGGTACAGTGCATGGTCAGTTCAGGGCTTCCATGCAGTCTCCCTGCTGGACTCCACTCCTGTCCTTACCCCAGCAGTAACTGAGGAGATTTATCGGCCTCATCAAGAAAATCAGGAAAATCTGAAAGATGGCAAATAGCTCTACAATCATCATCTCTCTAGAAGAATTTAAGAACCCCCCCTTCCCTAATCAAAAGTTAATTTATGAGTAGCACAATCAAAGGGGAGTCGTGTGCAAGGAAAGGATCGGACATCTTGGCACAAAGAGATAAAAGATATTAGAAGAAGATGCCACCACATAGCCTATAGGCCTCAGTCACCCCTCCCATTCTGAGCTTGGAAGACCATTTATCTCGAGTGTCTCTGGGCCCTGTTCTTATATTGCCAGGTCCTAGAGTAATCCGTACTTGCCTCATTATACAGATAAACTACCCTGCAGCTCTAAAAACAAAGCGAACATTAGCCAAGTGGTTTCACTTTGCTAAGTCTCTCTGCCAGATACAGAATAAAAGATTTCACCTGGCTTTTAATTTGAATCCATCTCTAGTTTAAAAAAAAAAAAAAAAAAAAAAACAGTATTTTTCTCAATTCCTACGAAGGTCTCTTCTGAAGAAACTTGATGGCTGTTAAATTGGGCTGGCCTATCAAGCAATATAAGTTATTGCTGGTTGTAACACACACACACACACACACACACACACACACACACACAACTCACACACACACACTCACATATGCACACACTCCAACTTCTCTGACAGACACCAGCTATATGGAAAGACGGGCTGAGTCCAAGTGTGAGTGACTGGAGGCCATTGTAGAGTGAGCTTTCTAGTCACTGTGGGCTGCCAGTATGAAGAACGAATTTCTTATTGGGATTGGAGGGACCCTTTCTAGGCATCGTGGGAAAGAGACATATTTTTACACTAGTTTCAAATCCTCATCTCCTGTCAGTACCTCACTCGCCCCTCACTTTCGTTTCTGCTGGCTCCTCAGAATAGCTGGAGGAGCTAGAGGAAGTGCTTCATTGGCAATGAAATCCACCAAACTTTAGAGGAGTCTTTACTACCTAGCTACCAAGTCTCTTTCCCCGATCTACCTTTCTTGAAACTGAAGAAGTGCCGTCAAGAACAGAGTCGTCTCCCCAGGCACTGCCCCGAGTGTTCACTAGCTATAATGTTTATATAGGAAAGATTTCAGTCAGTAGCTGTCCTAGTCTAATTCACTGTTACTGAGACCAAAAAAAAAAAAAAAAAAAAAGCCTTTGGCAACAGCTACTTAGAAGAGGAAAGGTTTGTGTTAGCTCATAATCCCAGGTTACAGTCCATCGCTGGCCACAAGTCAACTGATCTAAATAATCCCTGTTGCTAAAAACTCCTTCCCTATGAGAGACATGAACTACACCCACCCCTCCAACCCCCTTCTAAGGGCTTCAACAACAAACCAAAGTTCACCCTGAGAAACCAATGAGTCTATTAGGCCTACTTATAAAGCATGGCCAAGGAGTTGCTGACAGGAGTGTAGGTGACCTCAAAGCAGCCATACTGGAAAGTCCTCACCTAACTTCCCCACAGCCTCATAGATAGAGGTCCCTTCTCCTAGTCTTCCCCAACCTTCCCCTACTGGAGAACAATCATAATTAGGTCAGAATTACATACAAATGTCAGAGAGGTGGCTGAACCCTTGGATGAGGGGGTTTGATGCCCCTCCCTACCCCTTCAGGGAGAGAATATCAATAGACAGACAACAGGTTCCACATTGTTCTTTTAGCTGATCCAATGCAGATCAGTTTGGCTCAGAGGACATCACCTATGACAACCCCTCATGGAGATTTCCTTCCCAGATGGTTTTACATTGTGTCAAGTTGACAATTAAAACTGACCATCACAGTAACATTACATAAAATAATTTAATATATTACGGATATTTGCCACATTTCAAGCCAAAGTCTCCAGATGTTGGCTTTACTACAATAAGATTGAGATTTTACATGGAATACTAGGAAGCAGACTGTGGAGGCAATTCAATCGGTAAAGTGTTGGCCATCATGAGGACCTGAATTTGATCCTCATACCCATGTAAAAGTCTGGACATGGTAATGTATGCTTGTAATCCCAGTGCTGGGAATGCAGAGACAGGAGGACCACTATCACTAGGACTTACTGACCTGCTACCTTAGCCTAATCCACAAACCCCAGGTCCCCACAAAAAACTGTCTCAAAAACCAAGGTAGATGAATCTTGGAGAATGACACCAAGGTTGCCCTCTAGCCCCACACGTGCACGCATGCACGTGTGTACACAGTATCAGAAGGTATTATACTTTCTTGGTCTCTGGGTTTTGTGGTATTAACATTTGCATTAAAAAAAACTTACTGAGGGCTGGAGAGATGGCTCAGAAGTTAAGAGCACTGGCTGTTCTTCCAGACAGAGGTCCTGAGTTCAATTCCCAGCAACCACATCTGGTACCCTCTTCTGGAATGCAGGCATACATGCAAGCAGAACACTGTATACACAATAAATAAATAAATATTTTTTAAAAAACTTACTGAAATGGGGCTAGAAAAATGGGTCAGTGATTAAAGCCTTTTTCTACATAATCATGAGGACCAGAGGTCAGATGCCAGAATGCATACAAGATAATCCAGGCATCCAGCACATTCCTGTAACCCAGCTCTGAGAAGGATGGAGACAGCAAGATGACTGGGGCTTACTAGCTTCCAGCCCAGCAAGTAAATATGAGACTCAGGTTCAGGGAGACACCTGCCTCAAAGGAATAGCCAGAGAATGATAGAAGAGCCCAACTGGCACCCTCTTCCAGCCTTTGTGCACAAATCTATGAACATGCCTATGCAAAGTATTCTGTGCCTACACCACACACAGAGATAACAAAGAAATGTACAACTCGTTTTTAAAAGAAAATTTACTCTAAGAATATTCATAGACCTTGTAGGGGCTCCTTGGGTTTCTAGTTCTGACTTGTCTTTCCATTTTCAACATGCTTCTTCTATAACTAGTAATAATTGTATTATTCATGGTGGGGTGTGGGATGGTATCTCAGTATATATGTCTACAGCATGAACACATCCAATCAGAGTAATCAATCTTCCCACTTTGTGGTGGTTTGAGTAAAAATGGGCCCCATAGGTTCCTATATTTAAACGCTTAGTGGCACTATTTGAAAGGATGAGGAGGTGTGGTCTAGTTGGAGGAAGTGTGTCACTGGGGGTAGGCTTTGAGATTTCAAAAGCCCAAGCCAGGCTTTGGTTCTCTTTCTGCTGCCTGTGGATCAAGATGTCCAACTCTCAGCACCTTGTCTCCAGCACCAGGTCTGCCTGTGTGCTGCTATGCTTCCTGCCATGCTGAGAATTGACTAAACCTTTGAAACTGCAAGCAAGCCCCAATTAAATGCTTTCTTTCATGAGAGTTGCCGTGGTCATGGTGTCTCTTCATAGCAATAGAACATTGAATAAGACACACTTCTTGACGTTTGGAGCCTTCAAGCTCTCCTTTACAGTTCTTCATAAAAGACAACAGGTTAGAGTGAGCGCTCATTACACACTGGGCTGTGGACATTAGAACCTGTTCTTCTGCTTAAGAAAATACCTGTGTAACAGAGATCAGGAGTGTAGCTTTAGACCTCAACTTGAGGCCAGTGCTGGCTCGGACAATTTTTACCTATATGACTTTATGGTAGTTATTAACAATCTGAATTTGTTTTCTCAGTGGAAAATGGGTTATTAATACTTAAGTCCTAAAGTGTTGAGAGAAATATTGTGGCCCCCTGAGCACTCTTATCACAGCGCCAGTACAGAACAGACGTACACTAACCACTTTCTGAACCACCCAAAAGAACCATGAGCATAGTGAGTTAAGTCACTCACCAAGGAGCTGTCAGGTTCCTACTGGACAATGAGACACAGATAACCAACCAGCCAACTAACAACCAGTGTACCCCAACTAAGACAGCAATATGAACTATTATACAACAAAGAAAACCGCAGAGTGACATGGGGCAGTAAGCAACTCAAGGAATCATCTCTGAAATCACTTCAGAAGCAGGACACTAACTTCGCTAACTCCCAGCAAATCAAGGACAGAAAGTAGGAAAACCTGTATTTAGACACACGATCTTGGTGCTTGCCATAAGAGAAAGCAGCCAGTGTGATGCAATGACAGAGCCGGGCCCTGGAAAAGGCACAGCCAACAAGAGAGGTTGGTCAGCTGGCATAACAGTTTCCCTTTTCATTCTGCTGCTCCCCTGAGGCCCTCAAAACTCTCACTGCTGGTGCTATCAAAACAACAATCATGGTTAGTCTAGAGCCTAGAGATGTCCGAGTAATCATCACTGCCCTCAGAGCTGAGATCCACGGGTGCTGTGCTGATGAAGCTGCCCGGCTCAGTCTGGACTGCCTTGTCCCCAACTACTTCTGCATCTCCAGGGGCCCAGGAGTGTTTTCATCCCCTAGTGTCCTGCCGGTTCCTCCCATTTGCAGAACATACATAGAAGTCATCTGGCAAGAGGATTAAAAATGTTGTTTATAGACTTCTACACACCCCCTTCCTGGGAATATACAGAAGGGCATCAATGAACACAAGAGCCACATAAAACACTTTTCCCCTCAAATTTCTACTGTTAGAAATCTTAGAAACCAAGATAAAGAAAGGTTTCTTACATGTGTTCTCAAAAAATATTTGGAGCTAAGCTAAGGGGGTAGGTCAGAATTCAAACATCCCAGAAATGATGGAGGACAAGCTCACAAGACAGTCAACAACATGAGTACCTCTTTTGCATCCCATCTCTTTCCAATACCAAGGACCAGAAATCACCCAGCCCCATTCACTCTAAATTGTAAATAACTGATAATAGTTTCATGAACATCCAGTATAGTCTAGACAAGAGAAATTAAGGTGTAATATCAACTAAAGTTTTCAAGTAAATGATCCTTAAGATGTTGTATAGTCAGAACAGAATAGCCTGTCCTCTAGTTCATACACTCTAAGTGGATTAATACCATCAAAATAAATACCATACAGAACATAATAAAAAGAAGAACACAACCCCCAAAAAATAGTAGCATGCAAACTAATAGAGTGCAGAGTTTTTGATGTTCAGCACTTGGGTTCACTAGCCTCATATGGAAGAGGACGGTCTTGTGCTCTAGAGAATGGACCATGCTTGGCAGCATTCTTAACCAGGAGCTCCCCAACCTGTAATAATCAAAACATCCTCCAGACATTGCCAAATCTCTCCCAGGAAGCTATCTTTAACTGGAGCTGAGTTGACATGAATAAAAGAGCTGCCTAATGGAAGCAGAGAGAGGGAGAGAGAGATTAATCTCAGTAGATAAATCATGTGCAAAGAGCGGAAGGTACAAAGCAGCAGAGAATGTGACAGAGAGGATGGAGGGCTGTGAGTCCAGGCAACAGAAAGTATCTCACGTGTGCGGGACTAAAGGTTTACACTAGGTAGGGGAAGGCCACTGCGGGAAGTTGAGTAGGGCAGTGGCTTATCTCTATTTACATTTTAGAAGCATTTCTCTGGTGACTGAGTGGATAATGGGATAAAAGCAGAGGAGATTAGAAGGGGAAACAGTTTCCTGCCTAGATGCCATGTTCTGACCAGATAACAACAACATAAAGAAAAAAAAAGACGTTCTGAAGAAGTGGAACTCAACAGGATGTTTATGTGGTGATGGATGATAAAGAGGGGGTAAAGGAACCTGCAGGATGAAGGCTTGAAGCTAGGGGTGGATAAAAAAAAATAAAAGTGGAAACTGGGTCCTTCTTAGACATGCAAAGGGTGAGTTGTACATGATTGGTGAGATTGGGGCCATGGGTCAAGACGTCAAGATGTCTGGTGAGGGGCCTTAAGTGCATGTGCTGTATGTGTGCACTCTGCGTGCACATGTATACTTGTCACTCAAGAACCATTTGTGCTGGGTGTCTGGCTTTCCACAAGAGGCCACAGCCATCGTGGAAGGACAGGAAAGATGTCGTGGCAGACTTCAGAAGACACTTAATTTGGGGAAAGAGAAGGTCAAGGAAGAAGAAAAGTCTTAAAATGATTCTGGAAAGAGACAGAAGAAATAAGCTGCCATGATCTGAATGTTTGTGTTTCCCCCAAATTCACAAGCTGAGAAGTCCTTTTGAGAGACCTCATGAGAGCTTGTTTGCCCCTCCTGGGCAATATCAGCAGGTTCACGAATCTGACAGACAGGGAGACCACAGATTCCTTAAGTGCAGACAATGTTTTTAAAATCTGTACCAAAGCTGGGTAAAGTGGTGCACACCTTTAATTCCAGGACTCGGGAGACAGAGACAGGTGGCTCTCTGTGAGAGTGGGGCCAGCCTGATCTACACAGTGGGTTCCAGGCCAGCAAGGGTTGTATCGTGAGACCCTGTCTCAGGAAAAAAAAAAAAAATCTGCAGCACTGTTAGACGTTTGTGTTGAGACCAAGCAGGTTTAGAGGCTGAGAGAAGGACCACTGAGTAGTGACCAGTTTTTGAGGACAAGAGTGGAAATGGGGGGTGCAGTCGAAGGAAGGCATGAAGGAGTGGAGACCCTCACTACAGACATCGAGGTTTCAAGAATTGTGGACAGGTGACAAGGAACATGCCTACCCTGGAGAAGGAAAGCTACCTGCAAAGAGATCAAATGACAGGCTCTGAAGTGAAGAGCTAAATTGGAGGGAAGGGGTAGAAGGGAAGGGCTGGGCTGAGCATTTCAGGAGATCGTGACGTGCTGCAAGAAAGCAGAAAGAAAGCAGAAACAAAGCTCTGAGGATGCACTTGAGACCCGAACCCTCTTTCTTTGTTGGAGCCACTATGCAGAGACACCCAATTTTCTGGGCCACACTCAGCAGCTCAAATAAATATGAGAATGGAGGCACGGGTTGCTCTCTCTAGTCTGTGCGTTTGCAGAATTCTGGCGGAAGATCCCCAGAGGTAGGAACACAGATTATTGGTGAGATACCAACCAACTAGGTTAGGAGGGACACAAGACATCTAAATGGCTGTGACAGAGGCAAGATCTGGTGAAAGTTGGCAGATTCAAGATGACCATAGACTAATGCCTGTGTTAAAAACATCTTTCCTTTTTTTTTTTTTTAATTGCATGTCTGTGTGCATGAACTGCATTTCTCTGTAAGAGCCGTACTGGTCTCTTAACTGTCGAGCCACCCCTTCAGACCCACGCTCGCACGTACATCCCTCCACCCATAGATATGCACCCTCCACCTCTTTCACCTCTTGAGTCTTTGTGACAGACAACACTGTCTCAAATGGAATAAAAATGAGATGTCCTGCATTCTTCCACAGCCACTGGCAGTTTCTACTTCTGGCCTTCAGAATTCCTGGAGCCCGCATGTAAGCACACTCTTACTGCTAGCAAGGTCATACACAGAGGGGGACCTGGAAGCCCAGCCAAGCCATCAAAGTACCAGGTATTTGAGCAGAACCACTTTGGACGTTCAAGACCAGCCAAGCATCAGAGCTGCCTAGTCCCTATCATACTGGGCAACTGAGTTGCCCCGAATCCAGACCCACAAGATTTTGAGGGAGGTGATCTGAACTTGTCTCACACCAGCTGAGAATTTAGAAACAAGGTTTTCTCAGGTCTGCGGTGGGCCAGGTCTATACCCTGGGGCTGGGCTGCCAAGACTGAGCAACCGTAAGCCTTGCAGTGCTAAGGATGTGTGGGAGAAAAATGACTACTGAGGGCTGGGGTGCCTGACTATGCTGGGTGAAATGATCGCTAATCACTTGCTGTTTTTACTCTGGAAAAAAATGGGGGGGGAGCACTACACATCATTCACTAGTGAGTCACCTCAGCTGCCACTGTGATGCCTGGTGACACATAATTAGAAAACAAATGACAGATTAGTTTAATAATATTCATTAGCAACTAATGAAACTGACAGTGTTTCCTATTGAAAGCAGGTTGGGCTGTTAGTTGATTTTAAGCAAATTATGCTCCTCCCTGTCCATGCTCCCTCTCCACCTCCCTCCTCCCTCAACACCTCCCTGCTTCCTCCTTCCCATCTGCCTTTCAGCTACATGAGAGGCTGGAGGTGAAGAGCAGGAGAGGATTGTAAGTGGGTCATAAAATAGGGCATAAAGGGTGAGATGGGTGAGGGGAACAAAAGGAGGCGAGATCAGAAAGCGAGGGAAGAGGCTGGGTTTGGGGGTGGGGGTGGGGAGGGTCGTCCAGAGGGGAGGAGAAGAGGAGTGAACCATGCCTTCCCAGTGCTCTTCAGACAAGCAGCTTCTATCAAAAGCGAACTTCCACTTGCCACAGCGAGGAAATGGTTAACAGAAAAATCACTGCTTCCTTTCAGGCATTGTTGCTCTTTTTCCCTTAAAAAAAAAAAAATTCTCCCCAGTAAGAATTTTAACGATATGCAGAAATCATAGCTGTCTTGCTGAATTGGTGTAGGACTGACCCCCCTTGACAGTTCTTAAATTATTCAGCTATCAAGGGCCTGCTAAACATTAAATTAAGCATCCTCTCTCCCCTGTCCTAAACCATTAAGTTATGCAAATGCACGGATAATGGGGCTTATGACAGCTGGAGGCATTAATCACGCGGCTCTGTCTCTGGGCCGTTGTTATGTGGAAACTGCATCTGCCAACAGACGGAACAGCCACAATTAGATCTCCTAATGGAACGGGGAGCCACTACCTGGCCCTCCACGCGGCTCAGGTTGTAGACCTGGGAGTGAATGAGGCACTTGGGAGAGCTTGTGCGCTCCTCTTTTCCCCCCCCTCCCCCCTCCTTAATACCTGCTCCTCCAATTGAAATGAAAAATTACCTGTAATTGTTATCATTTGCAAACAAAACCTGTCAGAAGATGAACCTGCTGTTTACAGCGGATGTTTTTGTTGCTCCCTGGGAAGGTTCTTTGGGGAATTTCCTTCATTTGTTTTTTTTTTTTTTTGTTTTTTGTTTTTTGTTTTTTTTTTTAACTAAGTCTCTTGTCTTTGAAGATGCACAGATTCTGTGCTGCAGAATGGGAAGTAACCACTTTCCCATGAGAGGCTCCACCGTGCCCCCATCAAAAGGGGGACAGACTACCCCAAAGACTGAAATACTCCCCCTGCTTATCTGCAGCTGCTTGTCAAAGAAAGTCCAACTGCTCTACCAGGCTCCCCACAGGAAGTCATGAATAAGGAGATAATGGAGACAACTCATTATCTGCCAAGGAACTTTCACCTCCTTTGAGATTTATGACTTAACACACTCAATTTACAGCTGGTGGGGGTGTTAAGTCCAAGTTGTTAAGCATGTATAAGACGGCCAATTATTTTGTCTTCTCTCGTCTGCATTTTACTATGTTAGGAGAACAGAAGTTTGTAAGAGTTCCTGATCAGCTGATAGTTGTCATGCACACAGGACTTCAGTTGGCCCAACATCACTCTTCTAATGGCTTCCTCAAAACGGGACTCTGATTCCTCATAGTACTTACACTGGAAGCTGAAGTTGGAGACCACACAGGACTATTTATTACCCTCCCCACGCCTCTAACAGCATTTCAACAGGTTCACATCCCGACATTTTCTTGGTGGTGGTTATGAAAAGTTACCTTTTTTGAAACAGTTGTGGAAACTATTCACAAATGAAGTCAAGGACTATTCCCAAGGAGTCACTGGCAACAGCTGTTTTATCTCACACCTGCCCTCCCTGGTCCTTAAAATCGGACGCAACTAAAGAGCTAACCATCAACTAAATCATGCTTTCTCCTTCCCTAAAAAGTACTCCAATGCTTTCAGAAAGTCTGTATATACTTATGAGCAAGAAACCAGGCCTGCCAAGGAGACTGTGGCCATAGCCAACAGCAGAAGTCAACCAGTCCTCCCTCCCACCTCTCCCACCTACCCCACCCCTCCCTCCCACCCCCACCCTCACCCCTACCCCCGTGTTTGTACTAACCACCCTTTCAGGCCAATTACCTCTGAGCTAGGTCAGCACTCCTCCAGCACTGGCCTCAGCCCTGACCTTGAAAATGCCTGGCTTGTGCAAAGAGGGAGGATGCAGGCCAGCTCTCAGTAATCTCTGATTGCTACTGACGGGGGAACTCACCCAAAGACTTACCTGGAAAGACTTGTCAACTTCAGCATCTACAGGACACAGTGTTTGTCTGCTAAGCCTTCCCATCTGGCATGCTTCCTTTTCCCAAATTTCCAAGCAAGTCTTTGCCTGAAGAGCCTTCTGGAAACTGGAAAAATGTAATCACCAGTTGACCTGAGTTTCAGATTCTCATCCCGTGTGGAATGTGGCTCCATTGGCTACAGACTGACTCCAGGGTTCTGTTTCAATTTTCTAAACAAAACGGGAATGACCCAAATCAAGTCTGTATGGCATTTCTGCACTTGACAGCTGTAGGAGCAACGAGCCCCACGGGTATGGAGCACGGACGTACTATCAAAAGCTGAACCCGGCAACACCACACGGAAGTCCACTAGTGTGCATACTGTAGTATTTTGTTGTTGTTTTTGTTTATGGTTTTTTGTTGTTGGTGGTGGGTTTTTTGTTTGTTTGTTTTCTTTTGAGATACCCTGAGAATGAGTAGTTCAGAAAGAGGGAGCTTTGGCCAGGTGTGGTGGTACACTCCTCTAATCCCAGCACTGGGGAGGCAGGGCCAGGTGAAACTCTGAGTTCAAGGCCAGCCTGTTCCATAGAGCAAGTTCCAGGACAGCCAAGGCTACTCAGAGAAACCCTGTCTTGGAACAAAAAAAAAAAAAAAAGAGGGAGATTTGAGCAGCAGTTTTTATGTAACATCTTCAAAAAGAATGGTAATATTTTAAAAAAGAGACAAAATTTTTAAAAAAAAAGACATCAGGTCTCCCTGGTCAGCAACTTGGAAAGAGGCAAGTTGTAGATAAAGACTAATTTAGTTAAGTTTACTAATAACAGTTCCTCTGGCATCTTCTCCATGCCTGTGAGGGTCTAAAGCTCTACTCTGTGGCTAGCTAGCCTGCGTCCTCCCTGGAAGAGATGGGGCAGGATACCTTTGCTCTCTGCAAATCCTGCTTGCAAAAGTGTGGAGATGGCAGAGTTCTCCTGCACCACTTCTTAATTACCTCTGGTTCCACAATCTTCCCCTTTGAGGAAGGCATAGTCTGATGTCCCACGTCTCACCCGATAATTTATAACCTAACTCCTTAGGGTAGTTTTGTTTGTTTGTTTGTTTGTTTGTTCTTCATTTGTTTTGACAGTCTCACGTAGCCCAGGCTAGCCTCTGCCTTGATCTCCTCACCTTCTGCCTCCACTTCCTCAGTGCTGGGATTCAAGACATAGGCCCCCATGTCCAGTTTTATGTGGTGCTTGGTATCAAGCCTGAAGATTCAGGTATGCTAGGCCAGTACTCTGCTGACTGAACTACATTCCCAGCTTTGAGAGACCTTGTTTTAAAAGCAGGATGCTTCGATACTTGTGGAGTAGGGCCTGAGAGTCCTTATTTCCATTACTAGGTTGCCAGAGCTGGAACCAATCACCACACTTCAGGAGCCAGGCTCTGAACAACATTGTGATTGTTGTTTTGGTTTTGGGGGATAGGGTTTTGCTATGTAGCCCAGGCTGGCTCCCAATTCACAGTCTGCTTTTCTCTACCTCCCAAGTGCTGGGATCACAAGCATGCATCAATACAGCCTGTTTCTAAACAACCTTTAAACAGAGCCTGTCCATCACATGCTCTGTGCTTAGTCCCCATTCCCCCTGCTCCCAACCCACTGTTGACTGGCTGCTAATCTGTTATAATTCCTATGTCAAGACCCCAACAATGGAGCCTCTGGTCATGAAAAACATCAGGTGAACTCGTGGGAAAGCTTCATCCAGCACTGTGTTCTTCCAACATATGTTATGCTCTGCACCCATTCCCCATCTGAAGTCCTTCTGTTCACGCATGACATCCTCAATGGTTTGTTCCTCTTTCCACTGGAAACCAAAGTCCATGAATGGGCCTCTATGTCAGGACCCATCCCCTCATCAGGGCATAGCCAGAGAGCCTTATACAAGGATCAACCAGTCCCTGCAACTTCCAGTGGCTTACGTTGTACAAAGGCCATCCACCCGCTCTTGCTCCTTTTCCTGCCATAATGTTGAATAACTCAAACAACCAAAATAATGGAAAACACCAAGTTTCTGCACCAAAGTAGCCATGATGGATAAGGCAAGCATCCCTGCTGCTTTTAACAACTCAGTGGCTTCTAAAATAGTGGAGTCTTCTGGAAATGATGGTTTGGGTAAAAACAAACAAATATCCTTTTGCAATCATCTTTTTTTTTTTTTTCAATGTAAGTACCTGTGTTAATCCCACCAATCAAGAATAAGACCGCTACCACAGTTTAAAGCCAAATTTGAAGCAAGCTTTAATTAAATACTGGCCAGGTGGATGGGCTCTGGCTAGGTCCTTCTCTGGTTTCCCAGGGAAAAAAAAGTGGCCCTGAATCAAGTTTTGTAGCTGCTTAAGTATCTCCCATCAGGTCCAATTAGAGGCAAGCATACATCCTGATGTTCCTCTGCCCCACATCCAATCTGGGGCAAACATACATACTGACATATTTCCTGCCTGTGAACCTCCTGCCCATATGAGATCGAGCATGGATGGGTACAGATGGGTCAAGCAAACTTGTTTAGGGGAGTGAAAGGATGTGGCTTGTTATCTCCCGTAAACAATAGCCACCAGCATTTCAGAAACTGTCTGTCTTTGGGCAAGGGGCTTGCAGATCAGAGGCATTTTTATTTCATAGGTCTCTGTGGCATAGTAATTAAAACTTAAAATGTAACTTTGGCTCTCACACCTGCTGGACTGGCAACATACGTTTTGAGGCTAAAGCTTTCTCGCTTCTGTCTCCAGACATTGGTGTATAATCAAAATATATTGCATGAAAAGAAAGTTTTAAATACAAGGAAAAAAATAAATGACTTGTGCAAAACTGTATGTATTTTGCACGCTGTAATATCCTTCGCAGAGCACGCTCAGACTTTCTGATACACAATAAATTGTGATACAAACCTGAAGAAAGCTGGAACAGCCTTTCACTGAGGCACAGAGAACTTTAGAACAACACTTACTAGCAGCCCATGTGGTTTGCATTTCCTGGCAGGAACGGCTAAGGCTAGATTAACAGCCAAAAGGCAGTCACACTATTTTCCTTAAAACACATGGCACATGGGGGTAAGGAGGGTGGGGGGAACACTATAAGCCTGCCGGCCCTCCACTCTACATTTCCAGCGCTTTTTGTTCAGAATAACTTAGGAGTAGCCAGCCAGACTTTACACCACCCTCAGTGGAAATGACAGGAACTGACTGGCTCATAACTGATAGACCAGAAACAGCCACAACAAGCATGGGGTTCTTAGAAGGAAATTCAGGGACACAAAGAAACAGACCATCGCTCCAATGCAAGTGTCTCAGCAAGGTAAAACTTTCCTCTTGATCAAGAGGGCCCGCTCCGAAGGGCAAGCACTTGAAGACAGGAAGCGTACTGTGTGTTTTATTCCAACACAGGTACTGTCTTTTCCCCACTGCTTGGGTCGGACCTGGCTGTCTTTTGAGATTGGTTAGTATTAGAAGATTCAGCACAAAGGAAATGAAGGAGGAAGTTGAGGGAGGGTGTCACTGCTTGTGGACATCAATGAGGACTTTGTGTGAACAAAGGTTTCCTTTTTTTGGTGGGGGGAGGTGTGAATCTTAAAATATTGGATAAAAGTCTTTCAAGGTGGGAGATAAAAAGACTACAAGTTTTATGGTACCTGATAGATTTGTATTAATATTTCTTTTTTTTCTTTCTTTTTTTCTTCTTTTTGGTTTTTCGACACAGAGCTTCTCTGTGTAGTTTTTGGTCCCTGTCCTGGATCTTGCTCTGTAGCCCAGGCTGGCCTCAAACTCACAGAGATCTGCCTGGCTCTGCCTCCTGAATGCTGGGATTAAAGGCATGAGCCTCCGCTGCCTGGTGTATTAATGTTTCTTAAAGGGAAATCTGGGTTCTTGATAGAAGCCAGACATTTCAAAATGTCTAATTTTCAGAGGTTTCACTGTGGACAGTGTGATGCACAGTGTAGTTGACTCATACTGACAAATGTGTCCTGGGTCATCTTCATGTTCTTTCTGCTGTTATCCCACGTTTCCCTGGACTCTGCATGAACTAGACAACTCAGCGATTATTCTGGGCTCCATATGCTCCTCGGAGTTCACATGGATCTCATCGTTAAGGTGTTGCAGGGATTTAAATCTAGTTAAGGATCTAGAAGCAGGGAGGTAGAGTGGGTCTTGAGAATCTGTACTGTACTAAAGACCACCTGCCTCAAGGAGGCTCTTAGCTTTTGGATGAAAAAATAAATAAATAAAAGGAAGACATGACTGCTCCTCAGGTGTTGAGGTTTTTATTATAGATATAAGGGATGAGCATAGGCAGAGGCATCTGGAATGTTTCAAACTAACACAGCCAGCAGACTGGACTGGGCCATGTGAGGAGAGTTGGGAGGGGAGAGGAGAAAGCCAAGAGACCTGGGTTATACAGGAAGAGAAGCTGGGGGAAAGGCGAGCCCAATCTAACCCTTGTACTGGAGAGTTCAGGGTAGGGGGCAGGGTATGCCAGGTACTAGATGCTGAGAGACTGGTGGACAGCATCCACTTTTATATGTTAATAGCCTCCTCAGTTAGCTATTTGCCCCAGGTTTGAGACCTAACAACTTTTCCAGGTGAACAGGTTGATCCCACCAGGTAATCACAAGGTGAGAAGTGGCTGCTGGGAAGGACACTGTGTCCCAGCTTCAAGCGTCTCCCTAAAGCCCGTCCCACTTACAGGATCCTATCACCTCGCAGACAGTAAGCATGCTGTAACAGTATGTGCTGCTAGTCTGGGACTTCCACGTGTGTTACTGTAGTTCCCTCACAGGATGAGGCCTGGCAGATGAGGCCCTCCCTTGGAGCACACTCACTGGCAGATCACTTGCAGGGCACTGAGCTGGGAACTTAAGTCCTGGGCATGTTCTTTCCTTACAGCACTGTGTCCAGAACTGTGGAGCCACTGACTGATGTCACTATACTCGTTAGTTTCAAAAAGTTCAAAAACATCATGTCGGAATTTCTTAGAGGCTGCCTGGCTAACCAGTTGTTTGAGAATACCCAGTGCACATTCTGCATGGATCTCTCCACAGCCCTTTCCAAAGACCAAAGTCAGTGAGTGCTCTAGCTGGCTGGAAGCTCCACTGAGAAATCAACTGATGTAACAAGACTGGAGTCTCTTGGACAGAACTGAAAAGACCTCTAGGTTTCTTTATGCCATGCCTGCTCTTGGGTAGGTTCTCTGAAAGCAGGCACCCCAGCACCCCAGTACCGTAGTACCCCAGCACCCCAGCACCCCAGCCAGGAAGTAGACTGGTACTGATAAGACCAAAAGTTTTGGTCACATGCCTGAACTAGAACCAATCTTCTGAAGGGCTGTACCAGGCCCTCTTGTTCTACCTAAGAATCAAGTTTTACACACACACACACACACACACACACACACACACACACACGCACGCACGCACACACACACGCACGCACGCACACACGCACGCACGCACGCACGCACGCACGCACGCACACACACACGCACGCACGCATGCACACACACGCACGCACGCACGCACGATCATCTGGCATCCAAGCAAGGAAAAGGACATACAAAGACAACAACTGCATACCTTCCCAAGCCATAAATGTAATGTGATATATCATACGATGGAACATTACTAAGCCATAAAAAGTGAAATACTGATGCATACTCCAACACCAATAAACTACCAATTCATGACATTAAATGAAAAATCCAAAGTAAACAAATCCAGAAAAAAAAAAAGTAGGTTAATGGTTGCCAGCATGGCAAGATAGAGAGAATAAGGAGTTTAAGTGTGAGTCTTCTCTGGAGGTGATAAAAAAGGCTCTAGAATTAGTGTGAATATACTAGAGGTCACTAGTGTGTATTTTAAAGGGATGAATATTATAGTCTATGAATTAGAAATTACAGTAATTTTTTTTTCAAGGCAGTAAATGTGACCTAGACCAGTGGTTCTCAACCTTAAGGTCACAACTCCTTTGGGGGTTGAATAACCCTTTCACAGAGGTCTCATATCAGATATCCTGTGTGTCGGCTATTTATATTATGATTCGTAACAGGAGCAAAATTACAGTTATGAAGTAGCAACAAAAGTAATTTTATGGTTTGGGGTCACCACAATGTGAGGAAGTGTATTAGAGGGCTGCGGCGTTAGGAAGGTTGAGAACCTGTTGTTGAGACCAGATGGAAGCAGGTCTCCAAGGAGTTTGTCTACCAACTGGGCTCATGGAAGTTCTGGCTCCATGAATGTTAAGTGGCAGGTCACCCCAACTCCTCAAGGTTTGTTCTTTAGCCAGTATTCTGTTGCTCTCCAGTCCTTGGGGAATTTGGAAAGTTCTAGCAGGATTAAGGGAAGCGCAGATAACTTTCTGCAGAATTCAGGGGTCTCAGGTCACAGAGCTGTGAATTGCTAAGAGGAAATAGGAGGCTAACTTCTCACGTGTGTTCAACTACAGTTATTTCAGTATATCTGAGGGTTCATCAAACTGCCAACTGAAGTTACTATAACTGCACTCCATGTGTGCGTTGTGATAACTGTGATATTTGCATTGCGTTGGGTATTGTAAGTAGGCTACAGTTGAACTGGAACACACAGGAGGACATACATAGGTCATATACAAATACTAGGTCAGCTTATATAAGACATTTGAGCACTCTGCATACAGGAAGGACTCTAGAACCAATCCTTCCACAGACATTGAGAGAACTATGCATCCAGCCTTCCATCCTTTCAAGGAATGTCTTCTAGAATATGGAAAGCAGTTGAAAACTCCCAGCTCTTCATTTCTGTGGACTCTGCGAGATTATCACAATAAACAAGTCTCACTAAACCTGACTTTTTTCCTCTGTTTATACGCAGGGTTTGATGGCTAGCTCTGCCTTCTGTTGGCTGTGGAATCATCAGCAAGTCCCTCTGCAGTTCAGTATCCATCCACCAAAGAGAGGCAACTACAACAGCTTCCCAAAAGAATCAGACGACGGGACGATCCCACATAAAATGCTGAGCACATTGCTTGGTATACAACTGGTGCTTCACAACATCTTTTCTTTACCAATTATATCCTAAAACAATCACAAACAGGTGGGTATATGTCTTTCTGGCTGGCAAAACGTTGGTGTGGTACTATAGCAATCACAGACTTTCAATATTTGAAAAATGTATGACTGAATCAATGTCCCCTTTAACTCACATCTCAGCCACACAAATCAAAGGTGGACAGTCTATGACAACATGATGAGCAGAAATGACCCCTAGTAAAAGACTTTCCATAAAACCCCCATGAACTAAAAATCAGTGTGGCTATAATCTGCCTTACTTTTTTTCTTTTCATTTTGAGACCCGGTCTCACACAGCCCAGGCTGGCCTCAAACTCACTATGTAGCCAAGGACGACCTTGAATTTATGACCCTTCTTCTCTCTCCAAAATTCTGGGATTAGGGAATGAGCTACCACACCCAGTTTATTTGGTACAGGGGAACAAATTCAGGGCTCGGTGGATGTGAGGCAAGTACTCCCCAACTGAGCTACATCCCAGCCTATGCGTTGCTTTTAAAGAACTACATGTTCCAAATCTCTGCTCTGGGACACTGATGACAAGATGTTTTTTTAATGCAGGCAGATGGATGATCATAACATAGAAAGCATTAAAGCAGAGAGAACAATCAGGCTAGAGGCCAGAAAACAGCCTGGAGTAAAGAATGACAATTCTTATGAAGCATACTAGTTAGGAGCTGGGACTGTGGGAGCAGATGCCTTGGGTTTGAATCAAGCTCAGCCAAGTATGATCTTGAGCAGACACTTGACCTCCTCGGGCCTCACTTTCCTTGTTTTCATAATGTAGAAAGGATTAGAGTTAATAAATGAGTAATGTTCCGAGCTATGCTTAGATCCCAAGTTCTAATAAACACTGACTGCTACTATGTTTATAGCAATTATTATTAATAATTCTTAAGATTTTTTCAGCCCTGTTTAACCCTTCTCTTATCTAACGGTCCTCTAACCTATCACGTAAAATGAGGTGAAGGGGAAGATTGTCAAGGAAACTCAAGCGATCCAGGCAAGAATTACTGAAGATGCTTGATTCACAGAACAAGTATGCAACTCTCGTTTTGCTGGTATAAAAAGAAAATTTTGAGGCTCTGAGGCCAGCTCTTTATTCCTCAAAGGAAGCAGTCACTGTAATGCTGCACTCGGAACCGTGTGGCTAGTTAGCACCTTCCCTCACCATTGGAGCCATGAAATCTATTACGTTCCCTTCGGAGGGCAGTTTAAGGAGAAATTGATACATTTGTACAGAACATAGTGGCCATGCTGGAAAGATTTTTCCTACATCTACACAATGATGACAAAATTGGACACGACTAAAAGGTTTGGGCAGCCTAGTTCTTGCAACAAAACCTAGTAACAGATGTCACGACACCCTTAAAATGCCTGATGTGTAGCAGGACACCAGTGTTCGCCCTTAAGTCACATTCTTAGGTGGGGGGGCCTTGAAATGTTTCTGATCAGTAATTTAGGTGTTTTAATAGAAGACCCCTTTCTCAAGATCTTATGTGGAACCTAATATATCAGGAAAATAATTGCTAGGCCACACAGTGTTTAAAAAAAGAAAAGAAAAGATGGTGATTTCATCTACCTGCAGTGATCCCAAAGCATTTTAAAGAAATCTGCACATGCCATGAGGTCATATGAGGCACCCAGATCCCCTATCCAGCCACAAGCCCAGGCATTAAGTTAGAGATCAGGAAAATCAGGACACTACTTGATGGAAGATTCATGAGATTATTATATTAAGAATGGTTACTCTCTAGCATGGTGTTTTTCAACCTTCCTAATGTTGTAAGCCTTTAAGTGCAGTTCCTCATGTCATGGTGACCCCAAACATAAAATTATTTTTGTTGCTAATTCAAAACTATAATTTTGCTACTGTTCTGAATTGTCATGTAAATATCTGGTATGCAGGATATCTAATATGTGACCCTTGTGAAAGGGTCATTTGACACACCCCTCCCCCAAAGGAGTCACAACCCACAGGTTGAGAACCACTGGTCTAAAGGGACCTTTTTTAATCATTAGCACATACCAAGTTCTAAACTGCACTAAACTAAAATATTGCTATTTTTTTCCTGCTAGTTAGTAAATGGGGGTTCTTGTGGAGTGTCAGCTGAGCTCTGGGTACATTAATGAAACTGCCTTTTCTCTTACATTGCAATTGTCATTTAAGTCAGCTGGCCACCTCACATGCTTCTAAGGTCTTTCTCCTCACAGTGGGAAGGAGGGCTGCTTTGTACCCTCTAAATGGCAAAGCAACACCTCGGTCTTCTACAATAGTATGCAGGCAACAAATCCCATACTGTACCAACTTACACTGCTGAATGTCCTTTGATGAGCAAAGAAATCATTTGAGAGGCGTGTTCTATACTGGCCCCTTTCCATAAAGGGCAGAGAAATCTAAGCTACACATCCAACCAGAGATCCCCTAAGCTGAAGGATTCTACTCATTCATGCAGTCAGTCACGTGATCAACATTTGTAAGGAAGCACCTTCTATATGTGAGAACTTCCACAGACTTCACAGGCCTCCCAGGACTCAAAGACTCAGTGATGAGACTCATTGCAGCCCCTGGACTATTTGTGTCCTCAGATATCAGGTTGTTCACATCATTGGGACATTGTCTTGCTTATCCCTTTCTCCAACTCTACTTAGGAATGCTCCCTCTCGCTCTCACCCTCCCCTTCTCTCTCTCTCTCTCTCTCTCTCTCTCTCTCTCTCTCTCTCTCTCTCTCTCTCTCTCTCTCTCTCTCTCTCTCTCTCTGTGTATGCACATGGGAAACCTGTTATTAACTACTTACCAAAGTTCCGTCCATGTGCTAAGTCCTAATGACCAGCTTGTGCTCACTTTCTGTTGCTGTGTTGTTTCGAACTCATGAGAATACAGGACATCATGGCAGAATGGGGGCTGTCCTCTTCCTAGTAGTTATAGAAAGATAAGCATGCTAAAACCCTCTCCAAAGGCACTGTTCCAGTAACCTAACTCCTTCCTAATAAGCCACACATCTTAAAGATTCTCTCACTCCCAAAACCATCAGAGGCTGGAAGCCAAGTCCTTGGTGCATTGGCCTTCTGGGGACATTCCAGATAAAAACTCCAGCACAATTAATAGGCAAAAAAAGGCTTGCCTTGTCAAGTCAGCTGCCACTCTGTGTGATCAGACACCCTACTCGCCACATTTTTCACCCTGCTACAATTATAGAGTTACTCATCTGCCTCTCCCAAAAGATTCAAATTCCTCCTGTGCCCATCTCGTCTGTTAAATAATAAATTTAGTAGGCTAATATTTTCCTATACTTATTTGAATTCAAAACGCTGAGGGCTATAATGATAGCATTAAAAGCCACTAGGGAGATAATAGCAGAATCATAAGCCACAAAAAATTCAATGGAAAAAAACCTAAAATGTGTGTATTATACTTGGTAAAGACAGCAAAATGACAGTAGGTTGGGTTAGAGAAATGAGCAGTCAACTAATTTGAGTTCTTCTGGCTTTAAGATTGCTGGAAAAATATAACTGGGGTTGAAGCTCATTTTGAGCCATCTCTTCAAAACCTAGTACCAGCCAAAAGCTACATATTAGGCTAAGTCTCTCCTGGCTTCTCTAATTTGTGTCCAGACAAATTGCAAACATCACACTATCCGGTGGTCACTGTGAGTCTGCTTTGAACAGGCTGATTGATTTTTATAATGTTCCAGGCAATTTCGAGTTGTCAGTAAGAACTAATTCTGTCTCGTTAGTGCCTTCACTCTTGGCAGCTCTGTGACCACTTACTGGCTTTTGTCTTCATGTTCATTTTCTTCTGCTAATTCTAAAGCTTTCCCCCCATCTCCAGCCACATCCAAAGGTCTGAAGCTATAATCAGAGATGCCCCACCTCCAGCACAATTACAGGTAAAAATATCAGCTCTTTTCATGGGCTCCAAAGTTGAACCCTAAAGTCCCCTGCCCTGTGAAACCTTCCTCCAACCAAACCCCATTAGGGCCCATAATGCTGTATTACTTAATCAATCCCGCAACTCCGTATCTGACGTCCTCCCTGAAGTTGATATTAAACCAACTTGTCAATTTGTAATTGCTGAGTGCCACACTCTGCTCCTCATGTTGTGCAGTTGGAAAGCCAAAGCTGGCACTGGCTCAACCTCTCCAGATGTATCTCCACGCCATCCAAAATAGGAAGATTGTGAACCTTTGCTCAAAAGGCTCAAGAGCCCTGGGGCAGGTGAGCCTTGGTCGTATGAGATGCCAGCTTGTACCTTTTATTGTGGCACATATTCTTAGAAGGACTTACAGACTCAGAAGTAAAGCCTTGCCATTAAGCAGACATAGACAATTACCCCATTTGTATACCACACATGCTTCTCAGACAGTAGACACTGCTGTGAGACATGTACTCAGTATAACGACTAATATATATCTTGCTAAATTGCAGAAATAAAATGCTCTTTTCCCCCCTTACTGAGATCTGTGTTTTACCAGGCTGGAATGGCAGGTCAGCAGGGTTACCAAGGTTACAAAGGGGCCCCCACACCCCACATGATCACTAGCAGCCAAGCATTACTCTTCAGATGGACTACTGAGATGAGCATGTGCTTCTGCCCATGAGGAACTGAGAGGTCAACTGGGGTCATAAAAGCTGAGACAGTGACATAAAAGAAATTTCAGAGTTCACAGGAGAGGTATCCACTGACTCTCCTGCAGGTCACTGTCGGGGTAAGTCCCACAGAGGAGACAGGAAAGCGCTAAGGAGAGAGGTGTGCCCAGATGGAGGAGGAGATTGGAAGAGGGGATCCACCCGAAATGCATGCATGCCTGCAGCACCCTTGAAAGCAGCATCACACAACCAAAGGAGGGCCTGGGGGTGGGGGGAAGGCAGGCAGAGAAAGAGTCTAGTTGTGATGCAGGCATCTGTGTTGGTTTTCTCATCTCTGGCAGGAAGCAACTTAAAGGAGACTGATTGATTTGGGCTCACAGTGTGAGAGAATACAGTCCATCAAGGCAGAAAAGACATGGTTCCCGGCAAGTCCATGGTGGGAGAGTATGTGCAACTTGCTTACCTCTAGCCAGGGAGAGAACCAAGGCTAGGCACATCCCCTGATCCCCAATAGCTCACCTCCTGAAGCCAGGCTCCACTTCCTAAAGGTTACCAAACCATGCCACCAGCTGGGGACCAAATGTTTAAATACATGAGTAGATGAAGAGACATTCCATGCTCAAGCCATAGCACTGCCATGTTGTTTTTGGAACTTAATCAAGATGACCAGAGCATTGTATCCAGTTTGAGACAACTCTGCACAAGCTTCTTCCCACCCTGGTCTCCTGATCTTGCTTCATACTTAGAGGATTTTTTTTTTCAAGAAAACTTCTTTCCCTGTCCCATTAAATTGTACATGCTACAGAGACACTTGCTCAAACGTGTTCATTGCTCAAATACGTGTAGTTCTCCCAGGATCGGGAGTAGCTCTCCCGCTGAGGCAGCCTGTGAGAGGCAGGACCAGTTTCTGGTGCCCAGGCCACTGGGGCCAGCTCTGCCATGACCCCTGGTGGTAACACGACTCCCAGACATCAACACAGATTCCAGCTGTGGTAGGACCACAGACCCAGACATGGCCCTCTGCTGCAGTTCAGGCCTGGATATCTGTCACCATGGCCTTGGGTAGCAGTGCAGGCCACTCAGTATGGCCCCCAATATTGCTCTTTTCATAATAGCCAGAAATTGGAAACAACCTAGATATCTGTCAGTGGATGAATGCATAAAGAATATGTGGTACATTTATACAATAAAATGTTACTCAGCCATTTAAAAATAAATAAAATCACCTGAGGCCATTTTGATGTCTGAGGGCCATGCTGCCACCAGGGCATACTGATCTGAGTGGCCTGAACTGCCACCCTAGGCCATGGTGATGTTTAGAACCAAGCTGCAGCCAAGGGTCATGTCTGGGTTCATGACCCAACTGCAGTAGAGTCTGTCATGATGTCCATGGCCTCTGATACCATTGAAAGCCATGAGGAGGCCTGGTGTCTGGGCCACCACCTAAGGCCATGTTGATATCTGAAGGCCACACTGTTGCCATGGCCATGCCAATCTGAGTGGCCTTGTGCTGCCACCCAGAACCGTGGTGACATCTGAGCCATGAGCTGATGCTGAGGGCCATGTCTGGGTCCATGGTCCTATTGCAGCTGGGGTCTGTGTTGATATCTGTGGCCTGTGTTATCACCGAAGGCTGTGCAGATGCCCATGGTCTGGATCACCACCAGAGACAAGATGATGTCCAAGGGCCATGCTGCTGCTGGGGTCAGACTGATCTCAGTGGCCTGTGCTGCTGGCCAAGACCATGCTGATATGTAACCCAAGCTGCAGCCAAGGGTCATGTGTGGGTCTGTGACCCTCTCACAGCTGGGGACTATGTTGATGTCCATGTCCTGTGTTACCCTTAAAGACTGTGCAGATGCCCGTGGTCTGTACTCCCATCTGAGGCCATAGGCATAGGAGGGCTGGCCCCAAGCCTCAATGGCCCCCAGAGAACTGTCCCCTCCCTCACCCCGTTGACAGTCACCACAACTTGAGAACTGGTCCCGCACATGGGAAAGTTGGCTCCAGCCCTCAACATGTATGCAGGAAAGCTGGCCCTGACCCTTTTCTGAGGTGGGCAGTCCTGGTATAGTCCTGGAATGATCAACTCAGTTACCACACAACCCCACATCCAGGGCTTTGAGTTGACTCATCTCAACATCTACCTCATCTATGATCTGCTAGAGCCATGAAGGGACCAGTCCTGTGGAACCATAGGCACTGGATCTCCATGACTCAGGGCAATAGCAGGATGTCTGAGAGAAGTTTCAGTGAGGATCCGGTATTGATGGTGTACCAGAAACCAGAAGCCAAAGGCCTTGAACCAGACCAACAACTCATTGCAATGAACATTTGCAAGTAAAGCTGTTTGGACAAAAGGGTATACTGCATGACACACACCCAAGCTCCAAAGGCCACTATGACAAATGAATATATGATGGAGAGGCCAGAAAGATGGAGGAGTGATATTTTTGGGAGGATGGAAGGGCGGGGGTGGGGGGGTGGCTATAAGGGTGGAGGGTGGACATGGGAGAACTGGAAATGAGTGGGACTGGGGTACATGATGTGAAATTCCTAAAGAATCAATAAAAAATAACTATGAAGAAAAACAACAAAAAATGAAATGAGATTCATAGGCAAATGAATGGAACTAGAAAATAAAATAATCTTGAGTGAGGTAACTCAGATTCAGAAAGACAAATATGGTATAGATTCTCACTTATATATAGATGTTAAGTCATTGGTAAGCAAGCTACAATCCATATAACCACAGAAGCTAGGTAGAAAGTAAGGGACTAGGGGGAGGGAGGGATCTCCCTAGGAAGGGAAAATCAAATAGACAGTTGTGGATGAAGGGGGGAGGGGGAGGGAGAGCATATGGGAGGGGCAGCTTAAACTAAGGGCCACTTGAAGGAAACCTAACACAGTAGAAGCTTCCTAGAATATAGACATGTATGAAGGTCATCTACGTGAAATTGCCAAATGACCGGGGAGCCAGAGTCCCAGCTGGGCATCTCTCATCACCAAACGAAGCTTCCAGTGCTGGGAATGGGTTACATCTAACTGGTTTCTTGGCCAAAGAGGTCCCATTAGACAGACTGTTGCTGATAGGCTTGGCAAGGCCCTGTTGCTGACGACGACGACACCTGTCCAAGTCACTAAAGTTGAAGAAGTCAAGCCGGTACCTTCCTAAAGCCTTTACCCCTGTGGACTAGTCTTCATGGTACTGGAAGGTACTCAGCACACCACCAAAAGAGGAAGACAAACACCAATCCAGCTACAAACCTTTGGATCTACCACACTGACCTGTCCCCAAGACACGCTGGAGCAATGGTGACACGAAGCTTGGGAAGGTGACCAACCAATACCAGATTCGAGTCAAGGCCCATGCCATAAGATGGAACCCATATAATCTAACACTGCTTTGGTATCCCAAAACCTGAAACTAGACAGGCCAGGGATCTAGGGGGAAACCAAATACTACTGTTCTGCTACAGGAACAGAGCAATGAAATGACGCCTACCAACACTCTGCTATACTCAAAGATCAGTGGTTTATTCGGCCATCATCAGAGAAACTTCCTCCTCTGTAGCAGATGAGAACAAATACAGAGATCCATAGCCAGACAGGGGGTGAGAGACTTTGGAACACTCAACCCAAAAAGGATATCTCTATCAAATCCCTCTCCTTAGGGCTCACAGAACTCAACTGAAGAAGAGACAGAAAGAACATAAGAGCCAGAGGGGATGGAGGACACCAAGGAATCAAGGCCTCCTAGACACAACAGGGTGGATGCACTTAAGAACTCACAGGGACTGAGGCAGCATGCACCCGGCCTGCAGGGGTCTGCAGCAGATGAAGTCCTAGAGCTGAAAGAAGTGAACATATACACCCATCCCTAACCCAGAAGCTACCTCCAATTGATAGCCACTTGCAAATGAAAAATTAGTTTTCTCCAAGAGAGTCTGAATGGGGAAACAAACCACTCTTAATGGGAGGCCTCATGCCCAACAGTAGATGGCCAACTTAATGGCATCTTTAGAGGTTCTTCATCTCATAATGCTAAGTCAGAACTTTCTTTTAACGTTACAGGTCCTTTGCATATATATTTCGGCTTCTGGTTCTATGGTTTTGTGGCGCTCCTGTGTGAGCTCCTATGTATGTGTCTCTGTGTCTATATGCATTGGTTGTACCTTTCCTTCGGCTCTTCTTCTTTAGTTGTTTTGTCCTGTTCTGGTTTGTTTGTTTTTGTTTTATCTTATTGTATTTTTTTTATTTCTTAAATGCCTGTTTGTTTCCAATCAAAAGACAGAAAGGGAAAGGATCTGGATGGGAGTGGAGGTAGGGAGGAGAGGAAACTATAATCAGAGTATGTTGTATGAAAAAAATATTTTTAATTTGCTGAAAGCTTTTTGGATTTGGGGGGTTTGTTTTGGTTTGGTTGGGTTGGGTTTAGATTTTTTCAAGACAGCTTTCTCTGTAGCCCTGCCTGTCCTGGAACTGGCTCTGAAACCAGGCTGGCCTGGAACTCAGAGACCTGCTGCCTCTGGGATTAAAGGTGTACACTGCCCTCTTTTCAATTAAAAAAAAAAGTGTGCCTAAGTCTTTTTCAAAGCCCCGTGTTGGTTCTCACAACTCAGGAATGTATTTCTCAGGGACCAGGGACTATCTCTTGAAATGCCATCAGTATAGACAGCACCCTCATCTCCCAATTCCAGTGAGTCATGAGCCTAACTTCAGGGACACTTTGCTTCAGGTCATAAAACCACCTCCCACCTAAAGACAGAAGTTCACTTATCCTTCAGGTAAACCAATTAAGAAACATGATGGACATTCTGTGATGTCTCTCCCTTTAGAGTCCTTACTCCCCAATTCGGCAGTGTCGACTCTGACTATTCTGACCTCTCTTCCGCATTGCAATTGTCTGAGTAAATCTTCATCACCTGTTTAACTTGCCTGGCTGTATTAGATACTTTCTCTTTAGTATGACAGAATACCCATGCAAGGTGGGGGTCTGGCACCAGTTAAGAAAGGGTTTGTTTTGGTTCAAAGTTCAAGGGTCCATTCCTCCAGGTGGGGAAGTCATGGTGCAGAAGTTTGAGGCAGCTAATCACACTGGATCCATAGTCAGGAAGCAGTGAGATGAACGCTGGTGTTGTGTGCTCACTCTCCTTGTTATTTGCCCCGTCCCATGAAAATGGTACCACCTACATTTAGAATGGATCTTCCTGCCTCAGTTAAACCCATATAGAAACTCTCAGACATGCCCCAAAGTTTGTCTCCTAGATGACTCTAGATCCTGTCGACTTGACAACATTAACCATCACACTGTACAATTGTTTGATTTGACAAAAATATTCTTCTTGGTTAGGCTCTGCACTCAGCTTTCTCATTACCATCCCCCTTCATAGCAAAACTCCTCCCGAGGTACATTCATTGTGACGGTCTTTCTTCTTTGTTCCACTCCAACATTTGCCCCTGCCACTCTATAAAAACTGCTTCCAAACCTCATAAATGATCTCCCAACAGCAAACTCAAAGGTTCTATTTTAACAGGCTCCCAGACCTCAACACAACTGACACCATGTTAGAGGCACCATTCTGACCTAAAACCCAGCAAGTAGGCACCAACACCTGCCAGAACAGGGACAAAGGGTTAGTCCATAGTTCCAGGAAAGTCCCTAAGTGACTAACCTTGGTTTTTTGGCTTCTGTAGTTCTGCTTCATACTACCTGAAGTGTGCCAACCAAGATGCAGTTTTTGTGCATAAAAGACAAAGAGCTGTAAGGTTCAGGGCTGCATGATTTGGGCAAGTTCACCATGCAGCCAATGGCTGGCAATAAAGCCTTTTCTTTCCGTTTTTAAGGCCAGGCGGTGGTAGTGCTCGCCTTTAATCCCAGCACTTGGGAGGCAGAGGTAGGGGGACCTCTGTGAGTTTGAGGCCAGCCTGGTCTACAGAGCGAGATCCAGGACAGCCAAGGCTACACAGAGAAACCTTGTCGGGGGTGGGGGGGGAGAAAAAGACTATCTGTGTCGTGGTCTCTGGTCAGCTTATCTCAAAATGCTATCTTTGTCCTCCTGTTCATGCAATCTGAAACACATGGCATAGTGAGATGTCCCATCTTCCTGGGAAACCTTCACTATCTAGTGCTTCCTATTCTTCCTCTAACCAGCTACTCCCTCCCTCCCAGGTTCTCCTCTTTCCTGACCTGTAGATTTGAGGGCATCTCAGAACTCAGTCCTCACCCTTCATTCCTCCCCACCCAACTGCACCAAGCATGTTGTATCTGGTGACTCTCACAACTTATGTGTCTTCAGCCTCATTATGCCCAAAGCTGGAGCTGACACTGCCACAGAGCACATAAGACTGTTTCATAGACACTTCAATGTAGCTGGAGAGTTTTCTCTCCAGGTCCCGCCAAGCCCCGGCAGTACTGACAGGCCACTTATAAAATAAACACACAGACGCTTATATTATTTAAACTGTTTGGCCTAATGGCTCAAGCTTCTTGCTAACTGTTCTTATATCTTAAATTAACCCATTTCTATAAATCTATACCTTGCCACGTGGCTCGTGGCTTACCGGCATCTTCACATGCTGCTTGTCATGGCGGCGGCTGGCAGTGTCTCTCTGCCTCAGCCTTCCACTTCCCAAAACTCTCCTCTCTCCTTGTCCCACCTATACTTCCTGCCTGGCTACTGGCCAATCAGTGTTTTATTTATACAGAGCGACATCCACAGCACTTCAACTTTCACAGCTACCAGGCAATGTGATGAAGTCATCTACAGGAACTCTTGGAGCAGGTAGTTCTGTGTCAGTGACAACCTATTTTCTTTTTTAACTCAAGGCTATACACTAGCTGCTCTTGTTGTAGAGTGCCCATTGCCTCAACACTGAAGGAAGGGTGGGTAGGAAACCTTTCTCATGTGATTCTCTGTCTTCTCTTGGAAATTTCTTTTAAATCTTGCCTAGAAATTACCAAGCTACATAGAGCTGCAAGAGAGGTTTGAAAGGACAACAGCGTGGCTGTTAAAATTGGACCGGGCCTTCACAATCCATTTCCTAGGGCCAAAGACTCTGAATCTCTAAGATTCTCTAAGATCACCCACCTGAACAACAATGAGGGTCTCAGTGCCAAAGAAGAGGGAATCATGGTGGGCAGCATTAGCAACAATCATTTGGCTACAGCTTCCTAGCACCTTTAAAGGCCATCAAAGTTTTGGATGGCAAATGAGGAACAGATCATCTGTCAGCTGTGGTTCACTGGCTACGGTATCCACAAGTGCCATGCTAGGGAATGTCTGTGAGTGATGGGTGAGCTTGTTGGATCCAATGAAAGAAGTGCTATGCTTTATCACAATGGCTGAAACCCATGACATGGAGAGAAAACAGACAGTACCAGCGCCCTGACTCAGATTCTTTTCCCGCTTTCATAGTCCTTATGATGATAAATCTTGTTCATTTTGATTAGAATCACCTAGGTAGGGTATTGGTAAAGCACAGCTCACATCTATGAAGGCATTTTCTGCAAGGAAAACCCATCCTGACTGCAGGTGGCACCATCCAGTAGTCTGTGACCCCTGGGAAACAGAGTCAGGAGGAGGAAGCTGGGAGGGCAGACCTTCCCGTCCTTGCTGGACGCCATCCAGTCAACTGCTATGACTGCTATGTCCTCCCCAGCATGATTATCAGAAACTAAAAGCTAACCTCCATCTTCTTGCCCCACCCCCTTGTTTTGCCAGAACAGTAACAATCTAACCCCAACCTGTGATGGGTGAGCTTCAGTGTATCTGAACCTAATGGTGCATCCCATTTTCTTCCCCAACAAAACTCATCTCCACACCATTATCGCCACCTTGTTGTATCTGTATGTCACCTGCTCATACTGAACAGGAAAGGCAAGTCCAAGGTAAGTGACGGCAGGCAAAATCCCACCTTCCTCCAGATATCTGACTGAAGCATGAGCAAACAAGCTTTGTACCGTCCTCAGCAAGTTCTAAACACATGCGGTAGATGCAAGATCCTTGAATAAGAATTTGAGATAATTTTTCAGATACCAAGTTTCAAGATATATTTATTCTACCTGAGAGCACCAATATTTCTACACCATTTTTAGCAACTATCTTTACAAGCCATTTTTCAAAGGTACTGCCAACAAAAAGTCTAGAGTGTTCCATTTCCAAACCTGGGCACTTTTAGGAAAACTTTGTATCATCCCAGGCTGTACCAAAGCCAGTAAAAAAAAAAAAAAAAAAAAAAAAGGAAACAAAATTCATTATTAAAAGGTCTTCATGTGCCGGGCGGTGGTGGCGCACGCCTTTAATCCCAGCACTCGGGAGGCAGAGCCAGGTGGATCTCTGTGAGTTCGAGGCCAGCCTGGACTACCAAGTGAGTTCCAGGAAAGGCGCAAAGCTACACAGAGAAACCCTGTCTCGAAAAAACAAACAAAAAAAAAAAGGTCTTCATGCAAAGGCGCGTACTGCAACAACATGGGCTCCCTGACGGCAGGGAGCTGACACAGTGAGCTGACAGCAGGCACCCTGGCTTGATTGTCGTTCACCGTCCCTATACCCCCTCATAGAAACGGCCAGTCTTTGATGAATTACTGTCACAGGCACCTGTCCCTCTGTTATATAACATGCACTGTGTTCACTTTCCCCTTGAACATCGAGGTCTCCAGACATGTCCAGAACAGTGGCGTGCTCCAGGTGAGGAAGATCAGGAAGAAGAAAGTCCAAGTTAAAGTCACCCATTTGGTCTTCTGTGAGGAACTCCAAAGAGTCCAGGGTGCCGGCTGGCTACAGGAAGACAGGAGGAATTTCCCTTTAGGAGCTGGCTCCTGGGAGGAAGTCAGTTAACAGTAACAACAGCAGGGGTTATGTAAGTGGCAGCCCTGTTCAAGCTATTTTTTCATCCTACCTCACACGGTCCTTGCGAGGATGTAATATAGACACTCTTAAGGCCTGGCCCCCATCATGGACAAGAAAACTGAGGCACTACGTTAAACCAGTGCTTCACACAGCCAGTAGCTCTACCACTGCCAGCCCAGCCACCTTGCTCAAGTGTGTGTGAGAGAGAGACATCTCCACCACACTACTGTGCTTCCCAGCACCTCAGTCTCCTCAGGGTCACAGCAGGGATGGCGAGGGAAGGTGATGGATGAGTAGTTGTCCAAGCTATCATGGTGGTAAGCCTGTTTCCCCCCAAAACAAATCTGAGTAGTCAAATTCAGAGAAATGGGAATTATAGAGGTGGTTGGGGGCGGGCAGAGGCTTGAGAGGAATGGGAAGTCATTATGCATAGGGCTCAGACTGGCTTTGCAAGACAAAGTTTTGGGAGCTGTGTGGGGCGTTTACCCACCAACCCCACAGCTCCCCAGAGTTTTCTTTTTTTTTTTTTTTTTTTTTTTTTTTTTTTTTGGCTTTTTCGAGACAGGGTTTCTCTGTGTAGCTTTTTGCGCCTTTCCTGGAACTCACTTGGTAGCCCAGGCTGGCCTCGAACTCACAGAGATCCGCCTGGCTCTGCCTCCCGAGTGCTGGGATTAAAGGCGTGCGCCACCACCGCCCGGCCCCAGAGTTTTCTTGAGTGTGAGCAGCAGGAAATATTAGATAGAAGGATTTATTGTGGAGAATATTGCGGAGATAAACAGATAGGAAATAAAGGATAGCCTCGAGAGGGCCTGGAACCTTTTCCAACGGGCCCTGACTGTCTCTGCCTCAGGGTATTTATAGAGACGCCAAGGGGTGGAACAAAAGACCTCCTCCCCTAGCACAGCCAAGTGCAGACCATCCCAGACACCTGCACTCAGGCCCCTGGCCCTAATCATCCTCTATGCAGATCTGCTGAATAAAGCCATGAGGAACCTGAAAACCGGCTCCCACAGAGCTGTTTCCCACACAGCATGAAGCGCTTCACTGAACTACACAATTAAAATTACTAAGATTGTAAATTTTACATCTTATGATTTTTCACAAGAAAAAAGAAATCTTAGCTGTCAGTTCCCTAAGTAAATATTCCAGCTGGGGCCACCTGGCTCAGCAGGAGTGGGTCCAAGATTCCAGACCCTTCCCTGCCCACTCTCTCCCCAGCAGCTGCCAAGGGCTTTCCCTAAACACCTAACTTCTAGATTCTAGGATGACTCTGGGAAAAGCTTCAGGACAAGCCATACTCTCAAATCTTTCTCAGAAGCCTTTGTGGCCTGTCTGCTGTCATCAAGTCAAATGCCTGGCCATGTTCCATGTGACCTTCCCTAGTGTGACCCTAGTTTATATGTTCCCCTGTCCCCTTCATTTCAATCACAGCTCAGCAGGCTCCCAGGCCAGACCCTGGCACACAGCACGTTATGATATCCACAGCGGCTCCTACTGCGGAGTGAATCCTGCTCCCTGGATTCTCCTCTTCCTGCTGCTCAGAGTGAACCACAGGCCGCTGACCTTCTCCACCTAGTCTGAGCCCTTGTGTATGAGAGGAGGGCGAGAAGTGTTCCCACCCAAGGCCATTTGTACTTCCACCCTGAAATAGATGAGGCTCTATCCTCATACCTGTCGCTCTCCTCCAAGCTGCCCAGTGCCTCTAGCTTGTCTGTTCTGAGGGCGTCACAAGTACCAGGGCCCTCCGATAGAAAACTTGGTGGCAATAGTTGGGAGAGACTATGGTGCTGAAGAACACTGATATCTCCTGTCATGGTTCCACCCTGAGGAGGAGGGAGAAAACAGACCTCGAGGACACAGCTTTACACAGCATCTTGCAGCCCATGTACCAGAGAGCTTCGGGAAGAAAGAAAGGCAGGGTCATTTGTATCTTTAACTAATAATCCCATTTTAGGACAGAACAATGCGTGTCTTTGCCTGTGAGGCTGCTCACATCTTCCCCGGGCCCTCAAGTGACCCACTTCCACCACACAGATGTTCCACCTACACCGTTACTGCCCATCACTCACTTTAGTACCCCTGAACCAGTTCATGCGAAGTTAATGGAAAGAAGGAAAGAAGGTAAAACAGGGAAATAAGGCATTTGAAAGGGAAAGCCATGTTTCCTAGCTTAGATCTGCATCCACTCCTCTGCCAACAGCAGGAAATTATTTGGCTACCCAAACAGAGAAGCCCGTTTCTCTTTCTTGGGAACACGGTGATTATACACATGAGAGGGAGTAAATAAGATAAAAGACATAATGTTCACTGAATTTTTCACTGGGTGAGCAGAATGAAAATCATTTGAACGTATCCCTGTGGAAAAAATAATCAATTTTTCATAGACTTGTTATAGGTTTCATAAAATATATTGCACACATATTTTTAAAGTAAGAAAATGGCTTTTTAATGATACTTAAAATATATGGCATGGCAAAAATTATCTAAAATGTGTTTCTGAGGCCTGAAGTTTGGCACTGCCTGCTGAAATATAGATGATTTGGGTAAGCCTGTCTTCGTGGGATAAATGTGGAACCCAGCACATCTTATTATAAAGCTAATATGAAGAACTTGGTACTCAAGCAGTTAAGTAATTGGCATAAATCCTCCCAAGATATTAAATCCCCTAAACTTCCACTATTTGCCAGTTGCCCAGTGGCCTGTATACATTAAATAACTGCTTTTAACCCAGAGGCCAGAAAAAAAAATGTTCACATAGAAAAAGCCAACCCACCACAGAACAAGTACAGGCATCATCAAGAGAAATCAGCTAGCAGACATCCCAGGCCAAGCCGAGGAGCTGAGAACACAGGACTACACCATCAGCAAGACCTGGGCCTCTGTCCCTGCTACAGACACACCAGCTCAGTTGTCTGAGCAACTGGCTTGATTTCCACATTGGTTAGCAAGCTTCTCGCAGGAATGCTATCCATTACTGATGAAATGCTGCCCCAAATCCTCCTCTTCCTCCTGTAAACCCTGAATGGTGGTCCATAGGGCACATGCAGGAACAGAGAGGGCAAACTCTGGGGACAAGAGCACAGAGAACAAACACAATTCAGCATCTTCAAAGCCATTATTGCCAGCAAGCATGAGGGCCCTTTCTCCAGAGAATGGGGCCCATTAGTCACTGCCAGAAAACTAAAGTTTTTCTCCACTTTGCCAAATAGAAATGTGCCTGGCACATAGCCAGTATATCATATATAGCCATCCTTTGGTCCCTAAAGGATTGATTCCAGGACCCACAAGGGAGAGCAAAATCTAAGGGGTGTTTACATCCCTCATTAAAATGCTGTAGTGTCCACATATAACTTCCACACACCCTCCCATCTACCTTAACCTTCTAGACGATTTGCAATACTTAACCCCATGCAAATGTTATGCAAATAGCCCTTGTACTGTCTTATTTAGGGATAAAGACAAGACTGTATATATCTATTATAGGTTTTTTCAGATCATTTTGATTAATAGTTTGTGGATAGAAGTGAGAACCAAATACATAGGGATGATTGAGTTGATAGTTAAGAGAATCTTGGAAATCACTTGTAGAATATCCAGTACATGAAATTTACTCCCACCACCCCTGGCCACGCCTACTTAATGAAGCTCTCTCTCCCTTTTGTTTTTTTTCCTATTGTGCAGCCAGTTATATGTGTCACCCCACAGTTCGTCTGGCACCTTTCTCTAAGGAGCTCTGCGCATGACCAATGTCGGAAAATTTAGGTTTAGGTTGAGAAGACAGTAACAACCCCAGAACAAGGAACAGGACAGCTGTGTGACCTCAAGAGGCAGATGTCAAAAGTCTACAGAAGGAAAGGTCACCTCAGGGCCCCCAGTTGGCTGAAAGGACTCTGGGAGCTTGAAGAAGAGTACTGAAATAGGGGCAGAGGCTGTTTTCCGTTCAGAGACGGAAAAACAGACAAAGATTTAGAGGCACAAATAAGCATAGTGTTTGCTGATAGGGGAGAGAGTGCCTGTAGGACACAGGGCTCATTACAGGGTGGGGCTTCCTGGGGGAAAGGGGTAATGAGCGGCCTGAGAAGTCGATCTATTATATAGAGGAGTCATTCTGGCTCGTGAGTAGGAATGGCGGAAGTGTCTTCAGTGTGGCAAGAATTCACCCCAGGATTCCTTTAAAGAGTACGCTCCCCCTGACATTGAGTTAATGATTTCATTTGCACTCAGCTTTCCAATATCCCATCTCAGTGGTTCCCAACTTATGGACCACAGAGTTATGGCAGAGGTCCCCAAAGTCATATAAGCACTGCCTAGAGAACAGCGAATGACTTGCTCCCAGTATATTGCCACTATTTTGTCCTAATATGTGGAGGTACTGTAAGACATAAAATGCAAATTCATTCGAAAGTTAACAGTAACCCGAGTTGCCCCAGGCATCAGCCTGTGGCGACACACAGAGTCACTTTAACAATAACCGAAATGTCACTGGCTCGGATCTCCCCTGCTGTTCACACAGGGATTCTGCCTACAGTAAACTGCCCCCTCCAGGATTCCTAGAGATTTTGCATACATTCCTGGAAACAAATCTATCCTCCCCAGAGAGCCAGTGGATGGCGCTACACCTGCATAGTCCTGACATAGCCGTGGTGTGGTTGCTCGGGAGCAGAGCAAAGATACCGGATGGTGACGTGGCACAGTGAGGGGCAGACACCTCATTATTCTGTGGAGCTAGTATTCCCCAAACAGTAATGCTTGTACCGTTATGTTCTACTGAGGATTGTTTTCCAGTTTTTACTTAACAGCTCTTAAACTTTAAGTGGAAAAGGTAGTATTCATACATTGATCGTTCAAGAAGACCAGCAGGGACATATTCCTTCCCACCCAGTACCCAAAATTCCCCTCTCCCGATCCTCTTTGACCAGCAATTAAGCTTTGACGTATGTGAGGAAATAATGTAAAGTGCAGAAAGACTAGCACTGTAGATGATTTGCAAGAGCGAAAGGAAGAAACACAGACATCGACTAGTGAAGAAATAGCCCATCATGCCATTTATTGTAGACGATAGGCAGACATTAAAAGCAGTGAGGTTAGCATCCAAATTTTGTTACAGGAGATCCCCGCGGCACACTGATAAGTCAAATTAGCCAGTTAACATACATCAGATATATTGTGCTCCCATCGTAGAAGTAGGGGGCATAAGTTAACCACGTGGATGTGTATATATTCAAAGTGAAGCCCCTGAGGTGTCAGTATCCTCCCTCTCCCATCCCTAATGAGGATTGCTTTCTCACCACTCAGATCCTTTTATGGAACTAACCAGAGGTAGGCGTTCATGCTTGGCCTGCCCCCACCCCCACCCTGTGCCAGGGATGGAACCCAGAGTACTGTGTATGCTAGACAAGCACTCTACTCCTTGGCTACACCCCAGTCCTGGACTGTAAGAGAGGGGTTTAGTGTCCAAACAGCCTTACTAAAGGAAACAAGAAATCATAGATAAAGACTGACAGGCAGGCCAGAAGTGGGGAAAACCAAAACTTCAGTTTTTAAAAGACGGATTCTGCAACAAATGCCTCCAGGCTTGGATCATGGGAGAGAAAGCTGGCGAAGCAGAGGTAGCCTGCTCTCGTGCCTCAGCTGCCCTGCCTGCTTCACGTTAGTCCTGGCCTGCCTTGGCTCCTCCTGCCTCAGTCAAATTTCATTTCACCGCAAGTTCAGACACTATTTGCCACATACATAGTTTAGAGTTCTTGGTCATTTCAAAACTATATTTCATGGGTTTGTCATGTGACACTTTGTCTGCAATTGAGCAACAGAAGCCGCCAAACCCACAAAGGTGTAGGACCCCCCAGTGTGTTTTGGGGATCAGATCTGTGTCCCTTACATGTTTCTGCACTGTCTACTAAATGGAGGCAAGAAGACTAGTTTAAGGTTGGAAATAAGTAGGGGGAAAAAAAAACAAACACAAGGAAGGAAGTCCAAGAAATAATCTCTCAGTGTTTGCTCTGTAAACCTAAGTTAGCTAAAGATGGACTTTACTACAATCACTATGGACCGCATTCAGAATTTTAGCAGGCATAATGTACTCATGCTTGGGGCCAGGACTGCCATGGGTGAGACAAGCAGAGTATCTGAAACACAAAATTTAAGGAGGCGTGGGTTTCCAGGGTCTTACTCGCTCAGAGATGCCATCAAAATACCCCGCAAGGGAGTATTTCTCCTTAGATTTTGTGCCTCAGCCACCCTGCCTGCTTCACGCCAGTCCTGGCCTGCCTTGGCTCTTCCTGTCCTAGTCAAATTTCATTTCAATTCAAGTTCAGACACTATTTTCCATGTACATGGTTTAGAGTTCTTGGCTATTGCAAAACTACATTTCACTGGGTGCTCAGAACAATCTCTGAGGAACGTAAGCATTACTCCCCATTCTGCAGAGAAAGGGGACGGTCAGGAGTCTTGTCCAAGGTAGCACTTCAGGCCAGTGGCCGGCAAGCTCCACCCAATTCAGTCACCCAGTGGCTGCTACCAAAAGCATTGGTATTGCTCATATCGTCCACCCATAGGCTCCGTGTCTCTTCCTTTGCCCTCCTCAAATCCAGAGAGTACAGGCGAGCTAGAGTCTAGCCAAGGCCGCTGGCTACTTAGAATGAATGCCCCTGAATTCTCCACTCCCTGCAGCCTTCCCCAACGACCACAAGCAGTTAGTCCTCTGCTTCCAGTCTCAACCATGTGAATGGGCGGTCGGGGAAGGCACTTGCACAGGAGGCCTTAGAGTCAGTCACAGCTAGGACCCATGCTGTCCCTAGCTTTCAGCATCTCTGCCTTTTTCCTTACTGGAGAAGAAAAAAAATTACCATCAGTTGTGTGGCCATTACCTGGAGCTCAGTCAAGAGGGCTGAAAGTCTGATTAGGGTGTTCACTCAGCCAGGTCATGATGCACCCTGTATATCCAGGGTACCACCAAAACCCCAACATCAAATTTCATCAAAGTGAATATCCTTCCCATATCCTCTACAGATTTCTTTTTCTTGGTTCTCAACTGGTACATTTACGAACTGGAAGCAAAATGAACTCATTTTCAAATTGCAATTTTGTGTTCGTGTGTGTGTGTGTGTGTGTGTGTGTGTGTGTGTGTGTGTGTGTGCAGATCTTTATCGCACTTGTCAGAATTGATTCTGTCATTTGAGTCCCTCTCTACAGCCTGGATCTTAGGCACTATTAGATAAAGCTTTGCCTCCCTCTGCTGTTGAGAAGAAGAATCGTGTGTGGCAAAAACAAAATCTGAGTTGGAGAAAACATTCCAAGGAAACTCTACCTAGGGATATTTGTATAAGTTGTAGAAAGTGGCTGTAGAGGGGGTCTAGTATTACAGTACTGTCCATATAACACTTGAAGAAAAACCCAACTTCAGACCCGATAACATAGATCAGGACAGATGGCATGCTCACCTGCATAGTGGAAAAAAATCAATCAAGTGATTCTTTGGTCACTGAACTAAAAGATTCAAGATTGATTTTTCCCCTTTTAGTAAAATATGAAACTCCCTGGAAACTAAAAGTATTACTGGGTCCTGTATCTTATGAGGATTTATGTGGCCAAGGCATAGCAATTTGTCTAAAAACTTTCCTTCGACAGCTATACAGATGGCTGAATTTGCATGAGCTCATCAGGCAATGATTTTTAAAAGCATTAACCTCAGAAGTAAGAGAGGGTAGAGGTTTCCTGCTAAGTACCAGGGTTCTCAATCATAAAATTAAATATTCCCTTGCAAACTTGGCTGTATGATAATCAGCTATGACCCCTTGCAATAGTTGGTGATCTGCAGGGATTTCTGAATTTCTAAAGAGCTTGATTGTGTCCTCAATGTGCCACGTAATGGAAAGCTGATTTACAGGAAGTCTCTCCTCCTGAGGAAGATGCCTGCACACTACAGACAGCAGCAAAGCCCTGCCAGGCCCATCTCACTCAGAGGCTGAGTCCCTCGAGTACATGAGGGCACCTCTTCAATGAGTGTTTCCACTCTTGAGCACATGGTTGTCCTAAGTAAGCACTGTGTCTATATAGCCTCAGCCAAGGTCAAAGAAACAAACAGGGGGGCAGAGGTACTTTAAGAGTAAGGTATGAGCCAGGGAGCAGTAGCGCATGCCTTTAATCCCAGCACTTGGGAAGCAGAGCCAGGTGGATCTCTGTGAGTTCGAAGCTAGCCTGGTCTACAGAGCGAGATCCAGGACAGGCACCAAAACTACATGGAGAAACCCTGTCTCGAAAAATCAAACAAACAAACAAAAAGAGTAAGGTCCATGCTGACAGCCAAGGCTCCACCCTTGGCCTGTAGGAAGGCACACCGGAAAGCGGTGCTTCTGTGGAGCTGAGAATTGCCTGGAAAGCTTCTCCACAGAGCCATAACACCCTTCCCAGAATTCAGACCTAGGACAGATCAGAAGTTGTCTATCTTTTACATTTTCTCTTTATTTATTTGTGTAAGGGGGCAGAGTTGTGAGTGTGCCACAATTCACACATGAGGAGGTCAGAGGACAAACACTGGCCCTCTCCTTCCACCCTGTGAGTAGAGGGGTAGAAGGCCAGCTTTGCCCATCGGCCATCTTGCTAGCCCCAGAAGTTGTCTTTTTAACAAATGATTCAAATGATTTTTTTTCAATTATGAGGGATTAACCCTAGGGCCGTGTGTATGTGAGATAAGCTAGCTTTGCCACTGAGTCACAACCCCAGCCCTCCAAGGGATTTTTATCACCTGAGAAGAAGAGAAAAGCCTTAGCCCAGAGGGGGGAGGGTGGAGAGACAAACAGCACTTGGGTTGTTGACTATAAGGTCTCATCAAATGCAGCCAAGTATTCTTGATGGTAAGTGGGAGAGGCTGTGATCCAATGCTTTGTTTGTAAAGAGTGGTGACTGGCCATCATCGGTGGTTCCCTGTCTGAACACTCAGAATGTTGTTTGAAAAAGACATGCATGCTTGCTGTCACCATGTTGAGGTGGTACCTGTCAGGCATTTGATCTACATGAGACTCCCCCAAACAGCATGAAGCCTCACTCCCAACAGGAAGCAACATCAGTGTTAGACTACTTCCCCTCCACAAGGAGCAGCATTTTCACAGGTTTATAGCATCCCACCATTAAATGATGGAGAGGAGGACACTGGTGGGTCAATCACTGACAGAGATGAAGCTTTAAGTCATCACATTAGCTGTGGTGGCACAACTACAAGATGGCTCTAAGACTGTCCTCTCCAGTGTCACACACCGTCTTCCCAGTCATCCAGTCACATGGGTCTGATAGGATAAGATGAGCTCTTTAAACCTGGGTTTAGAGGTCAGAGACAAGCCAATCAGAGGGAATCTAAGCATAAGAAAGATGATGCATGGGTAACCAGGCTAGCAGAAATGAAGGTATTCTACATAGACACTTGTGCCTCCATATTTGCCTGTCAAACTATTGAAACAGTGGTCTCCAACAACTTGGAGTATCTCACAGACTCTCGTGTTGGGAGAAGGAAAACGCTGAAGCTTAGAGCCAGCCAGAGGAGGGGTTTGTCTCCCAGGAAATCTCCACACAGTCCTGACAGTTTATCAGGCCACCTCTGAGGGGAGACTGGAGCTGAGACAGTTGACAGTCAGTGATGGGCAGGATCACACCTTGACCAGGTCTGCTCTCCTCTCTCCTTCTAGTTAAGCCTACACTTCATGCCAGGGCCCTGCAGATGGGGTGGGGAATCACTGGCCTGCTTTGTTCCTCTTCTCAGGGTGGCCATATTGAATAAGTCCCCTTGCTCTGCTTTTCGAAATTATTTGCTTAACTGTCCACTTGAGGACAGACAGCCAAGCTTAGCTTATTAGAGCTTCCAGGGCTCAAGCGCTGACCCTAGCAACTCCAGGAACTGGAAAAGTCCATGACTGGCTTTAAAGTGAAGGGGCCATGAGATACAGAATGTGAGGGGACTCTGGGAGCTGAGTACTCTCAAGTGACATCATCAAGGTAAGGGGCCCTTTTCCTGTGCCCATATGGAATGGGTTCTGCCAGCAGTGATTGAGTGAGTGAGTGTGTGAGTGTGTGAGTGAGTGTGTGAGTGAGTGAGTGAGTGTGTGAGTGAGTGAGTGAGTGAGTGAGTATGTGAGGGAGTGTGTGAATGTGTGAGTGAGTGTGTGAGTGAGTATGTGAGTGAGTGAGTGAGTGAGTGAGTGAGTGAGTGAGTGAGTGAATGTGTGAGTGAGTGAGTGAGTGAGTGAGTGAGTGAGTGAGTGAGTGAGTGTGTAAGGTAAAGGACACAGAGCTTCCAATGAAAGCCACAGCCTTGGCCAACACCACACATGCACAGCAGAGAACATACCCATACCTATAGTATATCCAGTTTTTACCCACAAAATCATAGGGACGATAAATTGACATCTAATCAACTGCTAAGTATGTCACAACCCGGTACACGGAAGTAGAAAATGATGCAGAGAAGTCTCAGGCTCACTACTGGGGATGATGGAATCCAACAATATCTTGTTTTAAATGCAAATGGATTAGAGCCACGGTCACTCACTGTACCTGGATCCGCTCAGAAAAGATAAATAAGGAGTTCCCATCATGAGAGAGCAACATTTGAAAATCAATCACGGAGCAAGAACTCTTAGGAGACTGCACCCGGCTTGGAAAGCAAAGCCACTGACTCTGGACAAGAAAAGATGGACTGTACCCAAAGGACACAGTATCAGCCAGGAACAGAGCATAGCACTTAGAACTAGAAAGAGGCTTCAAGTGGCAAGTGCTGCTGTGGGATGTTCAGGGCTTTGGACTGTGGTCTCTATCCTATGACGCCCCGGGAGTCTGGTGCATCCCATAGGACCTGCCTGCATGCTGGGAATTCGTAGCTCAGACTGCCCAGCTCTCTGTTGGGGCATTTGTGCTCATTCTTTGTGCTCTGCTTGGGGACAGTACTACTCATTTGCACCGAGTGGTGTGTGAGTTGCTGTCCCTAACAACGGCCCTGCCAACTGCATGCAGACACCACCATCAAGTGCTGTTTAGTCACAGACTGGAGAGTCACCATCACCTTTCAGCCCTTGAACTATCCAGTCCCTTAAACATACCTCAGAGTGAGGTATGGGCAGGAGGCAGTAGAGGAAACACCAGCACAAGGGTAGAACATACTGAAATTCCGATTGGCCCCGCTCCCAAACAGCCTTTTAACAGAGATGTCTAATTGATCTTTATTGAGCAGAACCTTCCCTTCTGCTTATAAATGAAATGATTGCTCTCCCCGCTGGTTCTGTCTAGAGAAGTTAATAGCCTCAGCTTTCTCTTACAGCAGAGCAACTTAATGACCGGAGACTATCATAAATAGAGTTTATTGTCCAAAATACGAGCCTCAGTCTCATTGGCCTGCCCCATTGAGAGTGCCTTGTTCTCAGATGTTGATTTTTCCCGTCTCTCACAGCCATCGTGAGCACTGTTCCTATGGATGAGGGTCTGCTGGCTGGTTAACAAACAAATGCCTTCGGCAATCTATAGTTCCTTTCTTTTTTCAAGAGCTTCCCCACCCCACAGGATGCTATACTAAGCACCAGTGTGAACCTCTCTAGCAGCAGCTCCCAGTGAGGCCAGAGAATGGTCTAAGATCATTCGCTGTATGGGATGCACACATTCTGCATGTACAAAGCATTGCTCCATGCTTCCAAGAATCACACTCGCGGGGGTTCCTTCAGCAAGCCACCGCCTTGGAGACCCAAAAAGTGGCTGAGCGGAAGAGGACCAAGCCCCCTGAGCACATTTGTAGCGTTACTTCCTGCAACCAGGAACCAGGTTCGTTACAACCAGGAGGAACGAATGTTCCGTGGTACTGCTAGGAAACTTGGGGTTAAGTTCCTGTACTGACACACTGCAGAAGGTGGGCGTTTCTGGCATCTAGATGGTGGTACTTGATGCTAAGCCCTGACTAGGGATGTGTCCTAGTCATGGACGAGGCTCCTCCTTCTGGTTGTCGGTCTTGTCCTAGCCCCTATCTTCTCCAGTTTTCCATGTTAAGAATGGCAGACACCATATCTATCATTAGTATAAGCCAACAATGGAACCTGGATATTTAAAAAAAAATCTAAGTTGGGCATGGTGTTACACGTGTTTAGTCCCAGCACTCGGGAGGCAGAGGCAAGTGAAACTACATGAGTTCGAGACCAGCCTGGTCTACAAAGTGAGTTCCAAGACAGCCAGAACCACAAAAAGAAGCCCTGTCTCAAAAAAAAAAAAAAGAAAGAAAGAAAGAAAGAAAGAAAGAAAGAAAGAAAGAAAGAAAAGAGAAAAATAAGTTTTCTAAACTAAATGTTCTTAGACAACAAGACAAAACTTTTGAGAGCAGAGTTGTCCAGAGAAAACAAAACGAACACTGGAGACGTGGTCACACCACATGTGGCTCTAACAAGCCCCAACCAGCTAACAAAAGACTGTAAGAAGGTCACACCTGGTGTTTGCTGCAAATACAATCAAGGCAGGTGTAAGGTGTGGGCCCGAGGCTGGAGGATTTACCTGAGGATGTTATGGCTTTCCTTCTATTTCTTATCATAGTTAAACCCTTAGAACTATGCTGTTAGCAGGCCTTTGTCAGGTATATGGACTGAACTTCATCCCCTAAAATAATCTATGTGGAAGCCATCGCCCCTGGGGCCTCAGAATGGAACTGAATTTGGAAATGGGGCTTTTAAAGAAGTAGTTGGTTGAGTTAAAAATAGGCTATTACGATCCTCCTCAGCCAATCTGACCGGTGTCCTTAGAGGAAGAGATGCCAGGGATTCACAGCCACAGTACAGTGGACAAACCATATGCAAATCCCTGGAGAGGGCATCATTTGCCAGCCTCAGACAGAGACCCTGGGTGAGGGCCCCACGGACCTGGATCCTAGCTTCCAACCTCTAGGAGTCCACAAAGCATCAGGCAATAAACACACTAGGAGGGGGCAAGGTCTTTGTACAACAGCAGGTGGCACTTCTCAAGGGTAGGCGGTGCTATCCCTAGCTAGAAGTGCCTGTGGCCTTGAATACCATTTGGCTTTTCCAGAGGGGTGTTTGGGGTGCTACACTGCAAAGCATCAGGTCATCGATCAGCCCAGATGCAAACCTTTGGCCTGTTGCCTACTAGCCACTTTTCAACTGGCACACCACCAGCCCATGAGGACCACACTGCACCAGGCCCCTAACCCTGACCTGGCTCTGTACTACCAAAGGGATTTACTGAAAAATTTTATACACACACACACACACACACACACACACACACACACACACACACACACACACACACTGCTTCTCTGAGCATCTGAAGAGGATGGATCCTGAGTTTACAAGCCTGAGACAGCAGAAGTGGCAGTCACATGGCAGAGACTTGAACGCAGGGTCTCCTGGCTTGGGAAGGGAATCCACAGCTGTCTGACTCCCAGACAACAAATGTGGAACAAGCCCTTCAATAGGCAACACCCACCCACAGGGTGCTGCTTCCTGCCGAAGGCCACTCTGAACACACTGCATGCTTTGGGCGAGCCTTAACCATCACCTTGGTACAGCAACACTGCAAATGTCACACCATGTCACAAAGGGAGGCTCGGGGACTTCCAAGGCTGTCCTTCTGGCATATGGGAAGGCTGGGACTGGCACCAGTCACCAGCCTAAGTCCTGTGCTTGATCTCAGAACTGTTGCCCCTTTCTGCAGCTGATCACAAGGCCTTCCAATGCTGCCACGTAGAGGCATTTTGACAGTCGTAAGCAGACTGTGTCCCACTCCAGAGAGGTAAGGACTAGGGATTGGGGAAGTTGCGGGCCCAGGAAAGCTGACTCAGCATGAAGGCCTATAGGTGCTGAGACACTTGGCCTGCTGAGATGAGGGCCCAGAGGAAGCAGGCATACCCCAGCATGGCGCTACCTGTTTGCCAGCCCAGCCAGAGCATGGGTCTGCTGGCAGGTGGCCTAGGTTGCTCTGGGCAAGCAGTGATTTCTCAAGGACAGACAGAAAAGATGGCACTGGGGCCCAGGGAGACATCCTTCCTCCTCTAGGAGGGCTTTCCAGCCTCCACACCAGCACTACTCTGAGCTGAATTCTTCACTGGACTGGCTGCCAGGTATACACTAGGTACAAGCCACATGTTGCCTACTTGTGACAGTAGAAATGTCTCCAGACTTTGCCATATACTCCTTGGAAAAAACAATTACCTCTATGGAAAGGGACTTCTCTACCCTACCTCTGTGTAAAACAGTTACAACACTGGAAATTTTTCCACATCTATGATAGGCATTAGAAGAGCATCCCAGACAAGGTGGTGACATACACCTTTAATCCCAGCACTTGGGAGGCAGAGGCAGGAGGATCTCTGTAAGTTCGAGACCAGCCTTGTCTACAGAATGAGTTCCAGGACAGCTAGCACTGTTACATAGAGAAACCTTGTTTAAAAAAAAAAAAAAGAAAGAAAGAATAAGAATGAGAATGGGGAGGAGGAGGAGAAAGAAGAAGAAGAAGAAGAAGAAGGAGAAGGAGGAGGAGGAGGAGGAGGAGGAGAAGGAGAAGGAGAAGAAGAAGAAGAAGAAGAAGAAGAAGAAGAAGAAGAAGAAGAAGAAGAAGAAGAAGAAGAAGAAGAAGAAGAAGAAGAACCCCACCCCCTTTGTGCAGAGCACAATCCTATCCCACTGTACACAGCAGCAGCCCTCTTCAGTTTAACAGGAGACCGGTGTTAATCTGCCCTACCTTTGATCATTCCTTTCTACTTGGCTAACTTCTAAAATACTGAAGGGATCCTTAGAGTAATGCAATCATCAAAATGCAAGCTTCCTGATTTAAATTTGGAGTTGAGTTTGGGAAGGACCAGGCTCTACCCGTAGAGAAATTAAAGAAAATAAAATCCCTGCTAACCTCTCTTCAATGTTTTCATCCAGTCATTAAGGTATGACAGTCATAAGCTGCTAATAATATTTTCCCCTCATTGCTGAAGCAATAGGTACAACAACTACTTTACAGCCCTCTTCCCCTATCCCTAGAGCACGATATCTTAATTAGGAAATAAATAGTAACAAGGTGTTGCTAAGGGCCCCTTAATGCCTACCCACCATCTAAGCCTATAGGCCACCATTTCTACACTACCACATACTCAGGGTCAATTGCAGTATGAAATTTGCTCCTTCCTCCCCAGAAGGAGACTGCTTTATTTAAACACTTAGAAATTCTCCAAGTGGCAAAGAGCTGTCTCTGTGCTGATTCTTCTCTCTTCTGGCTGTGAAGGGATCCACCCACAGAGTATGGGGGACATCAGAGTGAAGACCTGGAGAGACAGTGTTGAGCAATCTGCAATCCACCTTAAACTGCTGGCTGTAGACCTCCAAGTGTGGGGTGACTTTCTCCATCTTCCCTGCCTATCTGTCTAAGCTACAGGTAGAAGGAGACTGACATCTCTGTCTGGCTTGGAACATGTAGTCCTGTTGCAGTATGCCTTTTCTTCCAACAATGCCTGTCCTTTACAAAAAGAGCTTGCATTGCTTGGATGCTGCTGTGGCATGTATCTATTATCAAATGTAATCCCCATAACAAACTCATGAGAAAGGATTCTGCTGCTGGAGAAACATACCACAGAGATTAATTTACCCCAAAATTGCACAGTGAGGGAATGGGAGAGTGTATTTCTAAACCCAGACTGTCAGTTCATAATTCCCACAGCCTGGAACTAGACTCAAGGTATGGTGGATTGAAAGTAAAAGACTCCCATAGGCTCAGAGGGAATGGCATTACTTCAAAACATTAGGGCATGTGGCCTTATTGGAGTAGGTGTGGACTTGTTAGAGGAAGTATGTCACTGGGGGGTGGGCTCTGAGGCTTCAGAAGCTCAAGCCAGACTCAGTAGCTCACTGTCTTTTCCTACTGCCTGCCAATCCAGATGTAGACCTTCTGGCTCCTTCTCCAGAACCATGTCTGCCTGCATGTTGCTATGCTTCCTGCCATGATGACAACGGACTAAAACTCTGAAACAGTAAGCCAGCCCCAATTAAGTGTTTCCTTTATAAGAGTTGTCATAGTCATAGTATCTCTTCACACAATAGAAACCCTAACTAAGACACAGGGCCTATAGGTCTTTTGGACTCACCCTGACTCAACAGTACAGAAGCTAAAGATATCATACATTGCCCAATGGTATCCACAGCACCTGGAAGGGAGGTTGTTAGAAATGCAACATCCAGGGCCTTGCCCCAGGATGCAGTGTGCCTTAGTTAGGATTTCTATCACTGTAATAAAATACGAACTTGAGGAAAGGGTTAATTTCCTTTTACAGCTTGTAGTCTGTCCATCATCCAGGGAAGTCAGGACAGGAACTCAAGGCAGGAACCTGGAGGCAGAAACTGACACAGAGGCTATGGAGGAGTGCTGCTTACTTGATTGCTCAACTAGCTTTCTTATATGTCCCAGGACCACCCACTCAGAGATAGCAGCACCCACAATGGGCTGGGCCTTCCCATATCAATCCCTAATTAAGAAAATGTACTATAGACTTGCCAACAGGCCTCTCTTATGGAGGCGCCTTCCCAATCGAGAGTTCTCTTCCTAGAGAAAGAAACTAGCTAGAACCTACACTTTACTAAGTCTCTGTATCAAAATCCATATCCACATTAAATCTGAGAAACGCTAAGCCAGCATCAAAACCTCAGCCCTAGGGGCATAGTCCTCTTGTCAATCATGAAAAGGAAGCAAGGTTTCATAGGGCACAAGCCTTGTCTTACCCTCAATGACTGGATCCTCGCCAGACCGACAAATACAGTACTTCAGTATGGCCAAGCACTGAGTTCCCATAGCACAGCACCACAGGTTGCATTCCAGCTCAGAGCATTCCCCAGGAAGGCCATAAGTGCAAGGCACTGCAGCCTAGACTGCAGACCAGCAGTGTGGACAAGGGTTTCCAAACAGCTCATATTCTCATGGACACACAAGGGAGCCACCATGACCAAACAGTGCCTCAGTGGAAAGCTTCGATCAAGATTGGAAGCAAGTCCGGGACACCCAGTCTTCCCATTGCTGTTAACACAGCACTCGGTTAGCATAGCACTCGGTTAGCACAGTACCCAGTTAGCACAGTACCTGGTTAGCACAATACCCAGTTGACGCAGTACCCAGTTAGTGCAGCAGCACTCAGCACAGTACTCACTCAGTTAACACAGTACTCACTCAGTTAACAGTACTCAGTTAATGACACAGCACTCAATTAGCACAGCACTCAGCAAAGTACTCACTCAGTTAACATAGTACTCATTCAGTTAACACAACACTCAGTTAACGACACAGCACTCAGTTAACACAGTACTCAAAGCCCTAGACAGAGCAGTTGGGCCTGACAAAAGTTTTAGGGCAGCCACACTAGAGAGGGAGAAGTAGAATGGTCTCCGTTCCCAAATAATGGATATTTGTGAGAGAAAAACCTGAGATGTCCTCCCAAAATAGTGTTATTAGGACTAATACAAATTCAGCAAAAAAAAAAAAAAAAAAAAGTTCAGCTAAGTTGCAAGATACAAAATCAGCACCCACAAACAGTAGCAGCTGGTGCTGTAGCTCACCTATACCCCAGCCCTGGGCAGAGGAGGTGGGGTGGTGCTAGTTCATGCCGGACTGGGATACATATAGAAACCCTATCTCAAAAAGCAAAGTTAGTCAGATATGTACACAACAACAATTAACATTCTGAATGGAGAAATCAAGAAAAATGTAATTACACAAACATACTTAGATATAGACAGAGATATACAGTCTTTTGAGACAGGAACCTGCTAGGTTGGCTTGAAATTGCAATCCTCCTGCCTCAGTCTCCCAAGTGCTAGGATTACAGACATATGCAACCACACCCACCTCAAAATACCAGAATTAACTGAACGAAGACTCAAATGACTTGTACATTGAATGCCCCATGTTCAAGAACTTAAGAAAAGATTGTTAAACTGGCCATATAAAACAATCTGTAGCTCCAATGTAACCCCCACCAAAAACTCAATGGCGTTTTTTCACAAAAATTGGAAGAAAATCCTAAAATATGCATGTAATCTCAGATAACTCCAAAAAAACAAAACAATTCTGTTTGTTTTTTCTGAGTCTGAGTCTTCCATTTAGCACAGGCTGAACTGGAGCTCTCTGTTGCCCAGGTTGGCCTCAAACTCACAAGGCCCCTCTCTCTCTCCACTGCAACTGCAGGCATGCATTACAATGCCTAGCCCTAATCTTGAGGGAGACAAAACTGGAGCCTCTCACTCAAAACATATGAGAAAGCTGAAATAGTCACGTGGGTTTAGACAAAAGGCCACACAGCCAATACAAAGCTACAAGGATCCAAAGAGTTTGGCATTGGTCTGAAGACAGACAGGCCAATAAGGCAGAACAGAGATACCAGACCCAAACCTGACACACCTCACCAACTGAGACAAGGAACAGAGCCTTCCAAGGGACAAGAGCACCCACAAGCCCTGTGGTGGAAACCCACAAGGGAAGGAGGTATATCCCTAGTCCAGATACAAAAATTCAATCAATTACAGCCAGGTCATCTGTAGTCCCTGCGCTCATGAGAATCATGTGTTTGAGGCCAGGCTATGTAATGAGAAACTGTCTCATAAAGGAGGGCAGGGAGGGGGGGATACAGCCCTAAAGCTGTATTTAAGAGGAAGCTTTGGGACATTGTTGTTTACTGTGACAATAAAAAACACAATAAACAAAAGCAAAAGGCAGGTAGGTGAGATTACCGCAACTCAGCTTCAACCTGTTGAAGGAAACAGTCAGCAGAGAATACCTACAGTTCAACAAACGAATCAACAAGCCAACGTAAACCTACATGGAGCTGGGTTCAACCCCAGGAGTTCAACACTTAGCTCCAGCCTGTGCAACACAAGAGCCCATCTAAAACACGTTGGCAAACAACTCAAACAGACATCCCAGAGAAGACACACCGGTAACCCCTATATGAAAAGGTGTCCAGTGCCATCCGTAGCCAGGGAAATTCAAAGCAATAACACAATTTAGAGTGGATGGGGGGAAGCCTGGAATACTCATGCACAACCAATAAAATGTAAAACTGTGCTATAGTCCCTATGGAAAGCAAAATGGTGGGCTCAAGAGAATAAAAACAGACTTCCCATCGGATCTCCTGTTCTAGCTCGCTTTCTGTTACTTCGACAAACATGACCAAAGGCAACTCAGGGAGGAAAGGGATTCTCTGACTTACACTTCCATGTCACACTCCATCAGGGAGAGAAGCTGATCCAAACACCACAGTGCAGACCAAAGAGGAACTGCCTACCAACTTACTTCCAGACTCATGATGAGATATATTTCTTATACAGCCCAGGCCTACCTGCCCAGGGATAGTACTGCTTACAGTGGGCTGGGCCTTCATGCATCAGTTCCCAAACAAGACAATGACCCACAGATGTACACATAAGCCAACCTGACGGGGGTCTTTCCGAGTAAGTCAAGGTAACAACCACGTGATTATCTGCCATATGCACAATCCCACATCTGCGTGTATCAGAAGAATTGGAAGCAGTCTCAAAGAGGCATGCTGGTAGCAGCTCTGTTCTCAGGAGAAAAGAAATAGATTTGACCAGACATCTCTGGGTGAGTGAAAGATAACAGAAGGAATGTGGGCTGCACATACAGTGCAACATTGCTCACCCTTTAAAAAGGAAGAAAAATGTCACATGCTAATTACATGAATGAGACTTAAGGACACCAAGGTAAATGAAATGAGTCAGTCACACAATAATCAAGCCTGTACGAGTCTACTTATCTGAAGCAGCTAAACTCAGAAACAGCAAATAGAGTCGACGGGGTGGGGTAGTAGGGTTGAGGACAGGGAGAAAATGAGAGGGTGGAAGTTGCTAAATGGGTGCAGAATGTCAGTTTAACAACACGGAAAAGTACTGAGATCTCTGCGCAGCGTGGGCATCCAGCTGGCCCACTGTCCTGTATGCCTTAAAACAGCTAAATGATTTAAAAAAAAAAAAAAAACAGAAGAGAAACACCAGGCAAATGTGAGAAGTTAACTCATGTTTTGAAGTCTCGGATTGTAGTGATTTAAAGGGAAAATTCTCTTTTTCTGGGCCGGTTAGGAGGAGTAGAGAGAGGGCGTCTCAAGGTCCCTTCCGGACTCAGGATTTAATGCCTGTTTATTGAGAACCTCTTGGTGCGTGTTCTCTGTACTACATCGGAATGGAGTTTCCCGGGCGTCCTAAAAGCTTATGAGCTAAGGAGACCAGAGAACAGGCAAGACATAAAAGCCTGTCAGAACTCTGCGACAGCCTTAATCAGACTGTCTTTGCTTTTCTCTGCTTATAAGTCACTGGCTTTAAATTTAATATAGTGTCATGTCTTTATTTTTCTTAAAGTTTTCTTAAAAGATCATATAAAGATTTTCTTCCATGGTAAGACTTTTATATTATATTTTTCTTAAAACGGAGTATGGTACATTTACCCTCCATCAGACAAGTGCGTATAACTCCCCTTGCTTTATTAACAACACTGCTCGAGGCTTCTATGCCCCTAGCAATAAAAATGTGTTTTCAGACCCATCAAACCAATGAAATCTGAGTCTTCAGAGCACAAGATAATGAAAATCTCTAGGTCGGTGTCTTTTACTACTTTTAATCTGTTAACAGACCCTGAGTGTCTCCGATGAAAGGCATTCTGGCGTGAATCACTGTCGTTAATAGCATTCCATCCAGGTAAGTCTTGATTATTCCAATTCCTCACAAATTTGAACACTTTTACTGCCTGTAACATCTCTAGGGGAGAGAAGGGAAAGAGACCCGTGCAATTGATTTCTCCAAACATACACAGAAATGTAGTGTGCAGGCCAGCAAGTCGACCTTACAAAATGCTGGACGTGGAGCCAGGGGTTTCCAGCCACAGAGTCCCCACACCTAGAGGACAAGCTGTCACCAAAACTCCACTCTAAATGGACTGAGCATTATTAGAGGCCACTAGACCAAAGACTATAGACACAGCTTTTAAAGATGCAGTTGCAGGGAGAGCGTTCTAGAGCTGGAGGTGCATCTGGGTCACAGAGCACTTGCCCGGCATCTGCAAGGCCTTGGGTCCATCCATGGCACTGAAAAGCATCAAACAAAAATAAACAATAGAAAAATAAAAGACATTTCATCTCCCCTCTTCTTCCTCAAAGTGGAAGGCTACAAGTCCCATGTAGAAGATGTCTGCCCTACAGCAGGGAAAAGAAACGCTCTTCCACAGACTCCATAGCTGAGAGGATTCTACACAAACAGATCCTGAATTCCTACCTTCCTCAGCCTCCCATGGAATTGAGTTAGCCTTTCTGCCTCTCTGTGTTCAGCCTTTGGGCTTCACCATTCCTTTGTTGTTCATCCTCCTTTGCTCTGCCTTTCTTTGTGAGCTGTTCCCATATCACACACCGCTTAGAGGTGCTTTTCTCTTGCTAACCTGGCTTATGTCCATTGAATTCTCATGCCCAGTCTGAATCCTCACCTGCCCTACAAGAGTAACATTTTTCCTAAGGACAAGTCAATCCCTTGTTGCTTCTCAATGAAACAGCAAGTCCTCCCACTGTAGGAAGAAAGCTAGTCACCTTTTGTCATGTTATACATGTGAAATGTCTCCCACAAGCTTGTGTGTTGACCCTCAGTCCCTAGGTATTTGGGGCTTTGGGGGGAAGTTGTGGAACTTTTAGGTCCTGGGCCCTAGCTCAAGTAAGCGGGCCACTGGGCGTATAGTTTGGGCTCACAGTCTGATGAGACAGTGCATCTCCGCGGGGGATTCAGGGCCGAAGGGACGTGAGGTGGCTGGTCACACACTGCATCCACAATCAGGAGGCTCGCTTTCCCTGTTTATTCAGTTCAGGACCCCAGCCCATGGATACTGTTGCCCACCTTCAGGGTGCAGTCTCCCCTCCTTAGCTAACATTTTTTCTTAAGACATACTCGTAGTCACCTAAGGTGTGTTTCCACAGTGATTCTAAATACAGTCAAGTTTACTGTGAACATAAATCATCACAGGAGCATGTCCTTAAAGGTCCTACCTGGACCTCGTCCCTGTCTCCTTTCCCTGCTACCTTTCTTTTTCCATGAGGTGAACAAACCTGTTCCTGCCCTTGCTCAAGCCCCCAGGAAAGACCATTCAACCATGACCTAAAATATAGCATTCCTCTATTAGGGTATTCTCTCAGCTTTGATAATATTGACGAGAAAGCCAACTAAACATGTCAGCTTTTTGAGAAACAACATGTAGTTATCCAAGGGTACTGGACTAGGGAATTGTTTGAGAAAACCTGTCACCATGAATGGGTTTTTGTGGCCTGATGTACCAAGAACCTGACCTTCATGTTACATGGCTCCGGTGCACTCAAGATGTGAGGGAAAAAAGGCAAATGAACCAAGGAATCTTGTTCCCAAGAGTCCAAGGGCAACCTCTAGGGGTCAGGGTGTACAGTTAGAGATGCGTATTGTCTAGCTGGTGGGATGCTAGGGGACATAGGGGCCCAGGAGGCCCCTGCCCCTGCCTTCTCTTGCTGGGGCTACCTCTGTAAACTCCACCGTTGATCATTGCCAGCTGGGGGTCAGAAGCATCATCAAGAGGTTTGAAGTGGGGAGGAAAGGAGAGGCCAGGGTGTTTCTTTCTCTTCAGCGTGGCCTATCTGGGGAGCAGGCGATGGCGCCTGCTTTGTGGGGCTGTGTTACCTCCTCGCTTGCTCCTGCAGCCAGTGAGTGGCTGTCGTGACTTCCCGGCTGTCTCACCATCCTGTGGCCTTCTAGCATTTTCAACACCGTATGAAAGAAGCCTGAGAGGGACATTTCATATTCAAGCCATAACACGTTGTTTCCCTTGGGGAGAAACTTTCATTATGTAAATGTGGTGGGAAGAGCTTGTAGAGGAGGGGACTGTGCAAACATAGAGATGGGTGGGGACACATGGGTTGGGGATCCAGGGGTGAAAACTGATCAGTTGCCCTTTCTCTGTCTAGATTATCCAATCCCCTGCAAATGCCCTAGAAAAGGGGAACTCATCCCACCCTAAAACGTGTAAGTCTTGTCCCTGCCAGGCAGACTTGGATGCAATCTTGGGTCCCCACACTGGGGGGTCTGTCTTTTTGTGCTTTGCTGTGTGCGCTTCTGCTTTCACAGAAACTTGGCTGAGTACCTAGATCTTGTTTTTCCTGCCTTTTTAGTCTTTAAATCAACATAGAAAAAGGATCCATTCCTTCAATACTGGATGACCTCCCCATGGCAACATCAATATTTTATGTGCTAATTAAAAATAAAAATAAAAAGAGAATGTGCCCGATCTGCCAAATATTGCTAATATTTTGTGGGCATATAATTGTAACACTGCCCTGGTTTATATGGAGCTATTATTGTGAAATACAGTGACTGTTTCCAGGCAATGAATATGAATGTAAGTCAGGATGACCATTAGATGTAATTATAATATAATGATGAGAAACCAGATGAGAAGCCATGGTGAGAAACCAGAATATCAACCCATGGATTCTACCTATTCATGTTTAAATTTTTTTATTTTATTACTATTATTATATTTATTGTATATGTACGAGCAAGAGCACATACTGTGGTGTACATGTGGAGGTCAGAGAATAACTTGCAGGTGTTGGTTATTCCCCTCCTTCCACCAAGTAGGTCTGGAATCAAGCTCAGGTTTTTCATCATGCTTGACAGGAAGCACCCTTTACTCCCTGAGCCATCTCTCTGACCCTCAAGATACATTTGACCCTAAGCCTTTAAAATACTCTGGTTCTAGTTTAGTGTCGGTTGTTATGATAAACACCATGACCAAAAGCCACTTGGAGAAGAAAGGACTTATTTTAGATGACAGGTTTCCATCATCAAGGGAAACCAAGGCAGAAGCTTGAAGCAGAAACCGTGGAACAATGCTCTTTACTCACATGCTTACAGGCTCATGTTCAACTACCTTTCTTACACAGCCCAGGCCCACCTGCCTGGGATGGCACCACTCACAATAGGCTGAATCCTCCTACATAGATTATCAAACAAGAAAATGGCCCTCCAACATATGCACAGGCCAATCTGCTGGAGGAAATTCCTCCACTGAGGGTCACTCTTCCCGAGTATGTCAAGTTGACAACCAAGAGTAGCCGTCTGTGGAGGATGTTTCACCTCATTCCCACAGAGAACTCTGGATACTGAACTTCCAGCAGGGAAAAGGTCTCCCCTGGGGCAGGACTTGTGCTTCATATGGAGATGGCACACGAGCTGTACCAGGCCCAGCAGTTCTGCCACATCAACTGTATCGGGGCATGCAAGGTAGGCACTCAACCACTGGATTATATTCCCAGCCTTTGTGCCCATTTTTGGTTGGTTTTTATTTTTAAGACAGGAGGCTATATTTCCAAGGCTGGCCTAGAACTTATAGGCAGCTTAAACTTCTGATATTTCTGTCTGCACTTCCCAAGTGCTAGAATTTCAAGCGTGTACCATCACTCCCAGATTATGCATAACCCAAGGATTCATGCCTGGTAGGCAGGCCCTATACCGACAGCTATATCCCCAGCCACCTTGCTTTGGTTTTAAAGTAGAACCTGATTGTTTGGTGAGATCCCTCCAAATTCTTCTAAGGTATACCTATTTAGCCTTGGCAAAACACGTTAGAACTTGGCCTTGGCAACTCCATGCTCAAAGCGGCTTAGCAATTTCCCTCAGAAAGTAGCCTGGTTCACGGAGGCGTAAGCCAATACATTTGTATTTTATCAGGACCATATTTTACAAAATGTCTCCTTTCTTGCATTATTGTCTCTAGAAAAGAAAGTTATATTAAAATTGTTTTAGTTTAAAGGGATTCGATGGCTGAGTGTTTAAGGCATTGGCCTTAAAGTTGCTTTAGTTTAAATATAGAATAGCATCTAAATCTGTGGCTTATTTTGAAAAACTCGTTTTAATTTAAATGTCTGGCTATACCTCCCAAAGTAAGGCAGTATTTGGAAACATCTGTTCTGACCAGATAGCTCAAGAAAATTTCTGGATTATTTACATTTGAACAAGTCCTTATTTTTTAAAGATTTATTTTTCATTATATATATGCATGTATGTCTCTGTAGTTGTTGTTTTTTTCTTTTCTCTCTCTCTCTTTTTTCTCTTTGGGGGCCTGCCACCCAGGTCCCAAATAAATACACTAAGACTTATTCTTATTTATGAATGCCCGGCCTTAGTTTGACTTGTTTCTAGCCAGCTTTTCTAACTTAAATTAGCCTATTTCTCTTTAACTATGTTTTGCCTCTAGGCTTTTTACCTTTCTTTATTCTATATATCTTTCTTTCCTTCTTACTCCATGGCTGACTATGTGGCTGGGTGGCTGGCCCCTGGCATCCTCCTCTCCTTCTCCTTTTCTCACTCCTTGCTCTTGCCTCGAGCCTAGATTTCTCCTTCTATTTATTCTCTCTGCCTGGCAGTCCTGCCTATCCCTGCCTAGCTATTGGCCATTCAGCTCTTTATTAGACCAATCAGGTGTTTTAGACAGGCAGAGTAACACAGCTTTACAGAGTTAAACAAATGTATCATAAAAGAATTCAACACATCTTTGCATCATTAAACAAATATTCCACAGCACAAATGAATGTAACACATCTTAAACTAATATTCTACATGTCTCTGTGTGTGCACATAAGTGCAGCTCTCATAGAAGCCGGAGATATCAGATCCCCTGGAGGAGGATTTACAGGCAGTTGTGAGCCACTGATGTGGGTGCTATGACTCGAACTCAGGTCCTCTGAAGAAGTAGTAAGCACTCTTTATGGATGATCCATCTCTCCATCCCTGGAAATTCCTTATTTATGACTTAAATCTGACCATAAACTGAAACAGTGCTCTTTGTATAATGTCTTAGTCACTGTTCTATTGCTATGAAGAGATATCATGACCAAGGCAACTCTTTAGTTGTTTTGTTTTTTGGGATTTTTGTTTTTTGGTTTTTGTTTTGTTTTGTTTTGGTTTTGTTTTTGTTTTTTAAGACAGGGTTTCTCTGTGTAGTTTTGGTGCCTGTCCTGGACCTCACTCTGTAGACCAGGCTGGCCTCAAACTCACAGAGATCTGCTTGGCTTTGCCTTCTGAGTGCTGGGATTAAAGGCATGTGCCACTGCTGCCCAGCCCAAAGCAACTCTTATAAAGGAAATCTTTCAATTGGGAGCTCGCTTGCACCTACAGAGGTTTAGCCCATTGTCATTATGGTGTAGAGCATGCTGGCACACATGGTGCTGGAGCAGTAGCTGAGAGCTACATCCTGATCTATAGGTCAAGAGAAAGAAGGACTGGGCCTGGCATGGGTTTTTGAAACCTCAAAGCCCACCTTCAACAAGGCTACACCTTCTAATCTTATCAATAGTGCTACTCCCTGGTGAGTAAGAATTCAAATACATGAGCCTATGGGGGTCATTTTTATTCAAACCACCACATACATTTTTATTTGTAGTGTTAATAAGCTCAGTGGCATATAAGATATTTAAACTACTAATAGATAGAGAGACAGAGACAGAGAGAAGGATAATTGTTTTAGACAGTTGTTTTCACTCTGGGGGCCCAAATTTCTTCCTCCTTCAAGGAAAGACAGGCATTGAAGTGACAGTGCTTCCCACCATGGCCCCTTAATGAAGCCATTTATTTAGTAATAAGTGTTACAACATCCCAACCAAACACAACCAGGTCATTCTACAGTGGAATGAACATGGCTCCAGGCTGAGATTTCTTCACCCTGAACACCTCAGTTAGATGTTCATTCAGTTCCACAAGTCTCAAGAGAAACAATACCCCAGAAGCCCAGGGAGATCCAGGAGGCATGTGCTAATTTGCTATGATAGATCTTTTTTTTTTCCACAGTGGTAGGTATTGAACCAAATATCTCATATATGCTATGTAAGTGCTCTACCACTGAGTTACATCCCCACCAAGGAAATAACTGTTAATTAAGCATGAATGTACATCATTTTTCCATGGCTATCAATACTGTGATCTACATTCAGTCAACATTTACCGCATGTCACTTACAAAGGTTGGCAGCGTTAAACCATGAGAAGATAAGAGAAGTGTAGTGTACTGGGCGGATATCCAGGAGGTCTTTTGCTGGTGTTAACAGTCTACAGATTTCTCTACTTCCACTCTCCTTGGGCAGTCATCATTGTTCAAGCCCTGGCCATGATGGACTCAAGCACCACAGGAAAGAGCATCTCAGGTTCTCCAATCAGTCAACGCTCAGGGCTTATCTGACTTTCTCATGCACTGGGCACCTGTTGGCTGAGTCTTTCCTGGGTGCCCTCCTGTGGCCACTTGTAGAACCTGCTGTCCCTGCAGGGTACCAGAGGAGTTAGTTCAACACTAAGTCTCCCAATAAAAAGTCAAATGATAACTGTCCCCCAAAAGACATCCACTTTTCCCCCTTTCCCACTCTTGGGCTCCCCTTCTTTTCTGCCTCAGTCCTTCCTCTTCATTAACTCCTGTCCTACATTCAGATCTTGGCTTAAATGTCAACTCCCACTTCTCAATCTGGACACCCTTACAGTTGAGTGTTCTTTCACGTATTGCAACCACCTGTTCAGTCATTCTTTGTCTAACTCTCCAACTGGGCCAATGGTTCTCAACCTTCCTAGGGCTGTGACTATTTAATACAGTTCCTCATGTGGTGACCCTCAGTCATAAAATTATTTTGTTGTTATTTCATAACTGTAATTTTTCTGCTGTTGTGAATTGTAATGTAAATATCTGAAGTACAGGATATCTGATATGTGACCCCTGATAAAGGATCGTTTGACCCCCGAAGGGGTCATGACCCACAGGTTGATAACCACAGAGCTAGGCTGTAGTCCACAAGAGCAACAGAAGACAGTTGATACACACCTGTAATCCCAGGGCTTGGGGTGGCAAAGTTAGAAAGACCATGAGTTCTGGGCTAGCTTGGGACCTAAAGCAAGACCCTGTCAACAAATAAAAAATTAAAAATACATTAACAGAGACTTGGTTTTCATGGTCTGGAGTGCAGCACCTGGCCCATGTTGGGGTGAATGCATAGTGGACGTGATGCTAGAGGTTCTAAGTCCCAACATAGTCAGTCAGCTGACTCTACCCTCTGCCAGAGGCAGGGGCCATGTAGGTTCCTCCATATCATCTAGTGCCTGGCCCAGGGATGAACCATCAGTGGAGGCTGAAAGAAAGATGGAATGCCTTCTAGAGTTTCCTGGACATAAAAAATAAATAAATAAATAAATAAATAAATAAATAAATAAATAAATATCCTGGACCTAATGAACAACAGAAGCAGGACCGGTTTACTGACATCACTGGGATTGCCAACAGATATCATTTTAAGGCCTATAGGCTGTTTTAGTTGCTTTTGGTAAGTTCTACAAATTCCTTCAGGAGTTTAGTCAAGAACCTTCAGTTGAGGGTCTGGAGAAATGGTTCAGTAGTGATGCACAATGGCTGCTCTTGAAGAAGACCCAGGTTTGATTCCCAACACCCACATGGAGGATCACAACTCCAGTTCTAATGGATCTGCCAGCACTATAAGCATGTGATGCAGACATTCATACATACAGGCAAAACACACATAAAACATGAATAAAAATATTCTTCTTTAAAAAGTACTTTTGATTGAAATAGACTGTTAGTAAAATGACAATTTGTCACTTAATTGAGCCACATATACATCAAAATTCATGATAGCAAGAAGCAGTCACCAATGGTGTAGGAAAAGCAGCAGTTTCTACAAATGCTAGAAGCTATTAAAGCCCTTGAAGTCAGGAAGCAGCTGAGAGGAGATGATCCCTTTTGGGGGACAAATGAACTTGGTGACCAGTCTGCCCTACTCAGAGTTTTGGACAAGGAAGAGAAACAAAAAACTCATCTCCATTGTAGGAAATACCACCAAAAAAAACAAGGCCAAGAAAAACAAAGATTCCAGAAAGGTCAGATGTTCTCACTGAACCATAGCCAACTGGGAATCAGAACCTGCTGAAATGGAGGTGGAGATGGCTGACTGCACAGTTGGGGGAGAAGACGAAGGCACTGGAGCAATGGTGGAAGGGATTCTGCCCAGCAGTCTGTAAAGCCCACGTAGAGTGCAGGACCGTTAAGCTGAGAAAAGATGGATTAGTGATGCATGCACCTGACTCCATAAGCAAACAGGAACACAGGATATCTCACGCCACTGAGAGTTCCAAGTGTGAAATATACAATAAAGGCATCTTCGAGAGAGTGCATGGAGATGATGCCTAAATTGTTATGTCAGTAAGAAGCCAAGAGCTGGGGGAGAAGTTCACATGGATCCGTATTGTGGGAAAGTCAGAGCACCCTGGACATTTTAAAGAGCACCTTTGAAAAAAACTTTTGAATGTTCAAATTGTCATGAATTTACTAGAAATAACACTCTCAAATGTCACCTCACTATATACCAAACTAGAGTAGGGGCAAGAAAAAAAAAGAAAGAATCTTTATAAATGCCAGATCTGTGACAGTGTGCTTAACAGTGAGGCCAGTCCAAAGACTACTTGGTAATATACATTAGAGATAAGCCCAACCGTTGTTCTCTATGGCTTGTAGTTTATGCAAGGAAATAAATTATGAGGTATCTTAGTGATGCTCACCATATTTGAGAGGGTCTAATAACGAACTAAAGATGTCCCTTTCAGTAGAAGCATGTGTGCAGACTGAACCATCAATGACTCTTACAGAGCAAGCTGGGAAAGTGCATATATTACTGTTGCATCAGGTCTGTGAGCCAAGAGGAAAGAGAGACCCTTAGTCATGCAGACATTGCTGAGGCTGCCATGGAAAATCAGGAAGATAGTGAATGTATACAGATCAAATCATGGGTGTATTCCCAAGCAGAGAATGACAGAACAGCTGTGCCAATTTCAGAATGAAGTAATAAATGTTCTTAAATTTACATGCAGGGTGAACTGATGGACCGTGTGACTCTCCTTAAGCTATCAGATGGGTGGAACAAAGTTAAACTATTTCCTGTTGCACTGAACTGTTTCATTTTTTTTTAAGATTTATTTATTTATTATGTATACAGTGTTCTACCTTTGTGTATGCTTGGATGCCTGAAGAGAGCACCAGATCTCATTACAGATCGTAGTAAGCCACCATGTGCTCACTGGGAATTGAATTCAGGATCTCTGGAAGAACAGCCAGTGCTCTTAACCGCTGAACAATTTCTCCAGCCTGCACTGAACTGTTTCTATGGAAACAAACCAATGTCTGTCCTTCTCAGTCAATGCCACAGAATGGGGATATTTGTCCTAAGTGGTAGCTTTGAGATGTATATTTCTAGTAAATTAAATAGATTATATTCTGATTATATAGTTGAATACAAATATATCTAGTTTCATCATTGTGCTAAGGGTCTCCCTTTTATTTTTCCCGAATCATGTCCTTTTTCAAATTCTTTGCATACTATAAAAATCATACGGAAAATTATTAGTGGCAAGCATGGCAGAAAATGCCTTTAATCCCAGCACTCAAGAGGCAGAAGCAGGTGAACATCTGTGAGTTCTAGGCCAGCCTAGTCTACACAGGGAGTTCCAGGAAGGCCAGGACTAATAGAGAGATCCTACCTCAAAACAGAAACAATAAAAAGCCTGAGAATACATAATATGTACTGTAATGCACGTAAGAGACGTAAGTGTGTGGGAAACACAAGGCTGCATGAAGAAATATGCAGTGCTACTGTGCAGTTAACTTTTGGGGTCTGGCTGGCTTGCTTTTGGACAATATTCTCATCTATCCAGTGGTTACTCTGCCATCTCTGCAACAGAAACAGAGAGGTGGTAGCAAAATTTCTAGAATGTTTAAAAAATAAAAACAAACAACCAAAAAATCCTGCCCACGTACCTTTTCTAAACCAACTAAACCTTTGTAAAGCATTTCTGGTTTTTTCAAAGTTTTTGTTTTTAGGAACAATGTAAACTGCTTTGGTAATTGCTGTTTTTGCTTTAAACAACAACTACCAATTCTTTTCCATTTAAATTATGTTGAAATTTTTTCACTTAACGGCAACTGAGGGGCCATTTGTAATTGGAAATTGGCATATGTGATAAACTTTATTTTGAAGAGATGTTGCCCTAGTATTTTATCACAGATTTAAAAAAATACACAAGTATCATTTTTAAATGAACATATTTAAAATAAAGCCCAGAGGAATAGATGTATATAAATATATCAGGCTTTGTTTTGAATTGAATCTTTTTCTCCAGCTGTGTTTGTTTCTTTGTGTGCTGTGAGACAGGCTCTTACCATGTAGCATTGGCTGGTCTTATGTAGATGGGGCTGCCTCTGCCTCCTGAGTGTTGGGATTAAAAGTGAGCGCCACCATGCCTGGCCCCATCTTTAATGTAAAAATTTTGTGCTATAATTTTTAAAGCGATACAAACAAGAATGATAAATTGTGGACTTAAAGTATATATGTAGAGTGCTGGAGATGACTCAGAGGTTAAGAGCACTGGCTGCTCTTCCAGAGGACCCTGATTTGATTCCCAGCACCCACATGGCAGCTCACAACTATTTGTAACTCTGGTTCCAGGGGATCTGATGCCCAGTTCTGATCCCTGTGGGTGCCAGACATGTACAAGTACACAGACATACATATAAGCAAACTTTCATACACATAAAAATACTTTTTAAGTATATGCATGAATATTTGTAATCAATATGACTTATAAAATAAAATATAGTAACTACATTTTTAAAAGTCAGAATTAGTTGTTGTTGCTTGAGACAGAATTTCACTATGTATTCCAGGCTAGCATCAAACTTGAGATTCTCCTGCCTCAGCCTCTGGAGTGCTAGGATTAACGTTGTACACCACCATATCTGACTCAAAAGCAGGATATTTTGACAAATGACCAGGTTTCCATAAGGCTTAGCTGGTGTCTTAGTTTGGGTTTTATTGCTGTGAAGAGACACCATGACCATGGCAATGCTTATAAAAGAAAACATTTAATTGGGGCTGGCTTACAGTGTAGCTGAAAGTTTTCCTGTGTCCCGCCTGGTCCACAGCTGATCAGACCCAAATAAACACACAGAGACTTATATTATTTTTAAACTATGGCCACGGCAGGCTTTTCACTAGCTAGCTCTTACATCTTAAATTAACCCATTTCTATAAATCTATACTTTGCCACGTGGCTTGTGGCTTACTGGTACTTTACATCTTGCTTCTCATGGTGGCAACTGGAAGTGTCTCCTCTGCTCTCTTTTCTTCTCTCCTATCTTCTTTCCAGTTAGAATGTCCCACCTAACCTTATTCTGCCTCACTATTGGCCAATCAGCTTTATTTATCAAGCAATCAGAGCAACACATATTCACAGCATACAGAAAAACATCCCCATCATTACAGTTCAGAGGTTTAGCCCATTATCTTCATGTGACGTGCAGACAGACATGGTGCTGGAGAAGGAGCTGAAGAGTTCTCTATCTGGATCCACAGGCAGCAGGAAGTGAAAGTGATACACTAGCCAGCCTTGAGCTTCTAATACCTCAAATCCCACCCCCTAGTGGCACACTTTCTCCAATAAAGCCACACCTACTCCAACAAGGCCACACCTCCAAATAGTGCCCCTCCCCATGGGGGCCATTTTTATTCAAACCGCCACAGCTGAGGTTGGCCTTGCTTTTCAACTCCACCAGAAGCTAGACTTGATTTAACCAATTGGCCTATTCTTTCCTCCAGTTGGCTCAGGGGTGAGACCCTGAGCTAAGATAGCCCATTCAGAATGTGCATGGGGAAAGGCCAAGGTGGACAAGTCCTCACCTGAACAGCCTTCATACAAAGACAATGTCTGAACTTCTGCTGCTCTGTGGGGATCGTGAAGCAAGTTATGAGTGCAACAAGTGTGAGAGTCAGGAAGGTGAGCACCCAGGAAAGGCTGACTATCCATGCCTGTAGGCTTTCCAGTTTTATTAACTAATTCATTTATTTCTTATTTGTCTTACTTATTTATAGTTTCATTTATGTTTTATCCAGTTCGTATCAAATATTCTATTTATTGTAACTAACAAAATCTGAACTAATTCAAAACCTTGACCTTGTGTTCCTAACTGGCTATACCCACAAGAATCTTGTTCATGGAAGGCACTGAATGCTTTGAATGGCTGCCATATGATGGGCTGCTGGGGAAACGGAGAGGGGGTGGTGCTGAATGGGGAGGAGCTGGAGCTTTCATTTGAACTCATTTTCTTAAAAACATAATTTTTTCTCGATGGAAATGCACCCCAAATGCAAAAGTATCTCCCCAGCACATTTTAGAGCAGGTCTGTGGCTTGGGGTGTTATCAACTATCCTTAGGTCACATGTCACTTCCCAATAACTCCTAAAGATTTCTGCTTCCATCAAGGACTTTCACTCTCAAGAAACTATGGCTTTCACTCAAGGAAGAAGCAGAAAGGAATGATTCCTCCTTTGGCTGCCTTTTATAACCCCAGACAAAATAATTCCCATTCCTGATAAACTGCAACTTTTTTTAAGAGTATCTCATGTAGCACAGGCTGGCTCAAACTCACTATATAGCTGAGGATGACCCAGAACTTTTGATTCTTTTGTCTCTACCTCACGCAGGTTTATGTGATACTGGGAATCGAACCCAGAGCCTTGTGTGTAGCACCGTACCTACTGAGTTACTTTTACCCCAGCCTTACTTTTACATTTCTTATACTTCAACTGAGTCTTATTTCTCAGACATTTAAGATGCCTTCAACCTTTTACCTGGCTCGATGGAGGCCAAGGTTTTATCCTCCTCTTGGGGACAATTCTGCTGAGCAACAGTTATTGGCACTGACTTTAACTTTTGGTTATTATATGACATCTTTCAAAGCATAACAAGGCTGTATGGCTCATGCTCTGGCTATTAGATTAAAGCCCCATATTGCTGGAGGGCTGCACTCCTAAAAATAGAGACATAATAAGCTTGACTAGATAGAAGGAAAATAGAATCCTCAATCTTGAGCAGAGAATTATTTTCCTGGTTCAACAAAAGCACATTTTCCACAAGTAGTTCATCACTGTGACAACATATCTTAGAAGAAGGGTCTTATGGCTTCAGTTTTCTGGTGTTTTGGGCCCTTGGTTTCAGAGTTTGTAGTTTGTGGTCTGCTGTGGGATGTCTTTCTGTATGCTGTGACTATGTGTTGCTTCCATTGGTTGATAAATAAAGCTGCTTTGGCCTATGGCAAGGCAGGATAGAGCCAGATAGGAAATCCAAGCAGAGATACAGGAAAAGAAGGGCAGAGTCTGGGAGATGCCAGGCAGCTGCCCAAGGAACAGCTGCCAGCAGACCTGTAAAAGTCACCGCCACATGGCAATACATAGATTAATAGAAATGGATTAATTTAATTGTAAGAGCTAGCTAGTAATAAGCCTGAGTCATCCGTCAAGCATTTATAAGTAATATTAAGCCTCTGAATCATTATTTGGAAGTGGCTACGGGATGGGGCAGGACAGATAAAAGTCTCCTCTACAGTGGTCACAGTGCCGTTGTTGCTTTGCCTGTGGTGAAACAGACCTGTGGAGAAGAAACCTACTCACCTCATGTGGAAACAATGTGAGAGGCAGAGCACTGGACAGGCACTGGAGACAGGGACCCATGCAGTCAATCCAGACATGGACCAGCCATTGGCATCACTGTCCTCATGACACAGTCACTTCCCAGAGTCCCATTTCCCACCACTGCATTGGGAATGAGACGGGGGCACTTTCCCAATCTAAGCAAGGGCATACATGCTTTACCACCTTCTCAAGTTCATTTTCAGGGCCTATGCAGTATAAATCTTCTAACTGCTGGTACGGGGCTTCTAAAATGTACTTTTACACACCTCAACTTACATTCTTGAGTGTTATAATGGGAAGGAGGTAAACATAAACATTATATTACTTTGCCTCCTTAAATTTTATTTTCTTTCCATAGAACTTGTCACTTATTCAATGAAGAAAAGGAAATTTAGTCTTAAAATATTTCCCTATAGATAACTTTTCACAGAGGGCCAAGTAGTAAGTTGACATCAGGAAAGTCTGAGACACCAGCATCATGAATCTCCTGCCAGGATGCTTGCAGGACACAGTATCACTTCTGTGACACATTTCTTATTTTTAGATCTATTTGTTTTGTGTGTCTGTGTGGTAAGCTGCCCAGCATGCCAAACACATAACCTAAAGAAGCCCCATGGAGGGGCTAGAAAGATGGCAGCCCAGTGGTTAGCAGCCCACTTGCTGTTCTTAGAGTTCCCAGAACCCTCAAGGTAGGTCACAAGTGTAAGTCCGCTTAGAAGTGGTCCTGCACTCTCTTCTGGCCTCTGCATGCACCAGGCACGCTTGTGTGGTGCACATACATTGATGCAAGCAAACACATATACACATAAAAGCAATACATTTTAAAGAAAGAAGCCATGCGGAGACAAATGTGGATAAGCCAAATTCTACTCCACAACAAGCCTTCAACATTTTCCCAGCCTGTCAATAACAAATAAGAGATTGAAGAACTAGTTCATATTTAGATGACAATTAAGTGAGACAGGGGGATGTAAATATTAGACTGAAAAAAATACCCATAAGGGATGTTGCGGGATGAGCAGGATGAGCAGGATGAGCGGTAAAACTTGAGTATTAACTGTAGATCATTTATATGTTAATGTCTGATTCTACTGTGCTGCAGTGTCTAAAGGAGAGACCCATTCCCTCAGGTTGTACACACACACATACACACACACACACACACACACCCCAAATAAATCTAAAATTAATAATGTCCTTATTCTTACAAATAAACACCATACAGACATGAAGAGACACAATGAAAAAAACTAGTTCTGACTAGTTTTTGTTTGTTTGTTTGTTTGTTTGTTTTGTTTTGTTTTTGTCAACAACTTGATCCAAGCTAGGGTCATCTGGGAAGAGGGATCCTCAACTGAGAAAATGCCACCCTCAGATTAGACTGTAGGAAAGCTTGTGGGGCATTTTTTTTTTTTTTTTGGATTAACGATCGATATGGACCACCGTAGGTACTGGCTGGTTTAAGAAAGCAGGCTGAACAAGTCATGGAGAGCAAGCCAGTGAGCAGCACTCCCCTGCTCCCACCTCCAGGTTCCTGCCTTGAGTGGCTGTGTTAACTTTCCTTCATGGTAGACTGCAGTCAGGATATGAAAGCTGAAATCAACCCTTTCCTCCCGAAATTGCTTGTGGTTAAATGTTTTATTACAGCAATAGAAAGCCAAGAAGGACATCAGCCTTAGTTCAGAAAAGCATATGTATGTGAAAACACAAAAGCAGACTTCTAAATCCCTGAAGCTGTCAGCCATGTGATTCCTACTTCTTCATCCAATCTAGTCAATTTTCTATAAGCTGTCTATGTAACTATATATAACGTCATTTCAAAATGTAACGTGCAAAAGATACTACTGGTAACAAATTTAAAAATTAACTACATATATTTCAAAATGAATGTATCAATCTAAACCAGCCTATTCTTCAGGTGTTCTTAGGCAAGTTACAAATAAAGGTTAGGACAGCGACAGAGATGGGGCCGGTGGATTCAAAAGCCTGTCTATGTTTCTGGTAACATTTTTTTTATTTGAATAAAACATTTTAGCTTTCCTTAAACTTGGCGTGGAGTACTTACTTAAAATCATAAACCTTACATTCCAAAATATTTTTTATGTTTACTAATTTGTTTGAGGGAAAGGGAGTGCATGTATGGACAACTTTCAGGAATCAGTTCTCTCCTTTCACCTGGGTCCAGGTATCAACCACAGGTCGTCAGGCATGGTGACAAGCACCTTTACTCACTGGTCCATTGTATCACCCTATAAATTTCATATTCTTCCCAAGTGAGGCCCAAGACTAGTTAGCAAACAGGGCTAATTTCTCTTAGCCTGGAGAACTTGCTTGTGTGTAAACTTTTTCCAAAATGCTTAGTTCCCTATATTCTTAGGAAATCTGGTTTTTTATCCCTGGGATCTTAAATACGCAAGCTCCTGTTTCTGTCACATCAAGTGAATTTGTCCTTTAGCTTCACAATGGCTTCAGCAAATCTTTGCCCACTGTCAGCCCCCCCTCTCTCCAACATCTCTTTGATCAAGATTTCCTACCCACTCTGGAATAATCCAGAGGTAATTAGAATTTCTTACCTGTTCTGCCCAAAAGGAGACAATTTATCACAAACTGTCAGGGATCCCAATTTTAAATTACCAAGAGCCCAATAAGAGAGTTAAGGAATCTTCTTTCCAATTAAAGTGATTGATTTCTTAGCAACTGAGTAGCACGGCACTTTTTAATTATGTTCATTCCAATCCAATGTGAGAAACTTCATTTTATTCTCCTTCCCAGGAACAAGATACAGCAAACATTAATCCCAGTGGTATGGGGCCAGACCCTGCAGCGCCTGTGGCAGAAGTGACCATGTCATCTGTCAATGGTGCTTGTCTGTTCTTAACGGTCTTAGTGGCGATTTCAGCACTAAAGAAAGAAGAAAAATCACTCGCTCACATAGGTCACCCAAGAGCATGCCAAGCCTTCCAGCCCCAGGAGCCACAGCCATGACAACATGCTAGGTACGTCTCCCAGTAGACAGGAATCTAGCAGGGGAATGAGGGGTTAGAAACAGATCTTGATTCTTTCTTGTGCAGAGAACAGAACCACGGTATTGGAGACATAGCAGTGTGTAGAGTAAGTTTGGGGTCACTACCATTCCAACTGAAGTAGCTGGATCAGATGTAATGTGACACTTTCCAAGAGGGTGTGCTCAAAGAGCAGGCACACAGAGGACAATGTGCACTTGGTTTTTATTTTTTCTAAAGATTTACTTATTTTTATGTGCATTGGTGATTTGCCTGCATGTATGTCTGTGTGAGGATGCCAGATCATCTGGAACTGGAGTTACAGACAATTGTGAGCTGCCATGTGGGTGCTGGGAGTTGAACTCGGGTCCTCTGGAAGAGCAGCCAGGGCTCTTAATGGCTGAACCATTTCTCCAGCCCCAGTTTTTATTTTAACTCAGGCAGTGACTGTGTCTTTTCCTGATTGACTGGGGTTGAACCTTATTCAATCTTATTCAGTTGGCCAGTCTATAAAGAATTGGTGTACAGGAAGTGAAGGAGGAAGGGGCCAGCCACTTTAAGCTGAGAGCGTACCTGGGCTTTTGTGTAAACAAAGGTTTTGCTGGGTTGTAGTGGGGGATTAAAACATTTGCATAAAAGTCTTACGAGGTGAAGGACACGAAAAGATTTTAATTCCTTGCCATCACCACAGGTTTTATAGTATTTGATAGAAAACTCATTTTACTTTGCTTCAACAGAAGACACGAAGGTCTTTCCCCACTGGGATGATATCAGGACACGTTACGTGTCATAAAGAACTCTGAAAGAGTGCTGGAGAGATGGCTCCATGGTTAGGAGCACTGGCTGCTCTTCCAGAGGACCCAGGTTCAATTCCCTCATGGCAGCTCAAAACGGTAACTCCAGTTCCAGGAGATCCGACACCCTCACACAGACATACATGCAGGCAAAACACTGATGCCCATAAACTGAAAATAAATTGGTTTTAAAGAACTGTGAAAGAGAAAAATAAACTTCAGAAGCAGTTTAGAAAATGCCAAAGAACATGGGTCAGTCCTTCACCCAGCCTCCTGGGGAGCCCAAAGTTTCCCCTATTGCCTTGTTCCTAACCTTCAGTGACAGGCCAGCAGGTTCCCATCCCAAAGTCTCCAGAGTTGATGCATCCCCAGCATCCCCTCCCACCACCCTCCATGTGATCAGCACACTGGCATCACCTCATCTCTCGTGGCATACAAAGGTCACATTTTATGCTCTGGTTATTTTCTAAGATCTGTGCTCCAAAGTCTACCAGGGCCAGACAACTGGCTCCCTCCAAAAGCTTTCAAATGGTAAAGCTAATTCTAGAAACCTCTTGGGGTTTTAAACTTCCCCATTCGACTATAGGATCCTAGTCAAACTGTTAGTAGAAATTGCATTGTACCCTAAGCTTTTGATATTTTATAAAATCCATGTGCTGAGATTGCATTCCGCCTTTACTGCCCCAAGCTGTTCGCAATACTAAGAAAACAGCGCACTATGCTCTGCGTTCATTAGGCAGTCTAAACATCTACATACAAGACAGACAAGCAGCCACCTCAGCATCACAAAGGGGTAAGAAATGGGTCTACAGATAAAATGGTCATCTCCATGACAACAAAGAAAATAACAGAAAAAAGTAGAGGCAGCAGATGTTGTGCAGAAAGACTGGTCTTACTTACTGAGTTGGGCAGGAACTCAAAGCTTAGCATGGCATGGGCAAACATGTAACAGAAACACTCTAAGAACCATTAGCCCAGCAGACAGGAAGCCAGGCAGAGGTTAGGAAGCTCTGACTGCTACACTACAAAGCCTTGATCATTCAGGCAGCCAAACACAGAGCAGAAAGTCAGTCCAAGTGGCTGTGCTGAGAGGGGTGGATGGGGCAGAGACAGGTGCTGAAATAATCTAAGGGGTGTCACAGCAGGGCTGGCTGTGACATGAAGGATTGAGACAATGAGGGCTGACAACAAAAAGGGGGGTTAGTTCTGAGCACTACTGCCGTTTGTGGATCCTTAGTTGATTCCACAGGCTGGCTCTTGGCATTTGCAGAACACTGTGATGGTTTGTCACACCCCAAAACAAGACCTGTTTTCAAGCATTTCAAATTACAGGCATCCTGCAATACCGGGTATTGTTTCCATCCTTCTACAAATGAGAAGGTGAAACCCGACCAGGAGAACCAATCAATCAGTGTCTTCTCCTTGTGCAATCAAATAAACAAGGAAGAGCTCAAAACCATTCTGCCGGTGTTTTTCTGGACTAACAGGGACAGAGTTCACAAAAGTGCATACTGGGAGCTGTGCTGGAAGGGACTCTGCTGATTGTGTCTGTTCCAAAAGGAAAAGGTAAGCAACCACACTGAGTTGCATGAGAGCTAGCCTGACCCCGTTGTCTGGACTAAACTGCTCTATCACAGGCTACTTTAGACCCTGGGCTTCCTGTCAGAATGTCTAAAAGGCAAACAGAAGAATTCACAGGCAATGGTTTAGTTGCTTTAGGACTTTAATATTCTTCACACAGTCAACAGAAAACACTAACAACACATGAACAGTGGGGAAAGACCTCGGCAAAGATCTGGAATGTGTAGTAGTGCCCTGGTCAAACCATAAAAACAGCCATGTGAACACAGTTCACAGGGGTGAAAGGGTAACTGGGTTTTGTTTAACAGCCTAATCGAAAAGCAAAGAACCAACCATTTCTTCTACTTGTGGTAAGGATAGGAAAAGTGAAATCGTGGAACTTCTAGGTCTTTCTTATGAAGCAGCTTTAAAAAGGAGTAGGTGAGAAGGTGCAACTGTCCATAGCAGAGGACAGTCATGCACAAAGTTGAACAAACTCTAAAAGCATCTTCAGAACTGTTTCATTAGAAATATAAAAGCACAGATACAAACCGTATGGTGTTAAAGACACATTCACTATATAAGCACTCATATAGTATGTCACTTTTATCTCCTTATGAGAATAGCAGTATACAGATCCAAAAAGCTCCAAAGAGTCACTGCTGACTTTAACCAACAGCTGCAGAACCCAGCAAACCCCCTGCTGTCAGATCCAGTACATAGCGCTCCCAACCTCCTTGTGGTATGCTCCTGTGAACCCAAAAATAACTAATCAGAACTGTCAGAACAAAGTCCAAGGCAAGGACTGCAATCCACCTAGAGACAGGAGCAGCAGAGCTACCGGGGTGACTTTGCTAGGAGAGCAACAGGAAAGCTTGGACACTGCCTCCAAGTCAAGTCAGAATGAAGGCCGTTAGCTGGTAGTCTCATCAGTTCTGCAGAGCCCCGGATGTTTAGTTGTTATTCTTGGAAGAAGCATCTGTAATAAGCATGTATTTGGAAAAAAAAATCCAGGTCTGTTAAGTTTCTGTAGCCAATCCAAAGTTACTCTGGACTCTGCATGCTGCTCACAGGCAGAGTGTAGCGAGTCATGTTCACAGCTGATGCATCTCCAAAAAATTTTTCATGAAGGCAGCCAGCTTCTCCACATCTTCAGTTGTGACAGCATTATACAGAGAGGCACGGATGCCTCCCACTGACCTAGAACAACAGAGACCCAACCATGAAGACTGAGAATATCATGAGGAGAAGGCATGTCAGGGTTAAAGCCCTTGCCTACGATACAGAAGACTCAGGCTTGATCCTTAACAACACACAAAAAAGTGAAATTTAAAAGGCATCTATTTTGACACAACACACTTTCAACTAACTATCCTTCCTAAGAGTTGCAACTCTGAGGCCAGAATGCTCAACTTCCCGCCTGCAAACCATTCCCAGGAGGTAGCAAGAGGCTTCTGAGTCATTAAGGAAATCCCTTGTGCAGTGAAGGTCATCCACCATGCTCACACTGGATTAACTCAAACTAGTCACATTTTTAGAGTAATTATTAACATTTTTTTGTACAAATTAATGGGTTTCACTTTGACATTTTCATACATGCATACACTGGACTTTGGTCATACCCAAACTATTACCTTTGATAAAGAAGAAACTAAATAAGGGGAGAAAAAAAGCCAGACGAAGAGGGTGACTATGGGTTTGGGGTGATACCACTAGCTAGGCTTTGCAACAATTCTAACCAGACAGACTGAGCACTCAGCTGCTGCAGGTCTCCTGTATGAGGACATTTATTGCTCAGGGATTCTGATGTTCAGCTGAGCCCAGTGATAGTCTAACACCAGAGTAGAGCAGGCAAGCCCTACCACAGGCACTTTCAGTATGGATGCGACCTATGCAAGATGCACCACAACCCAGCCAGAAGTGGGTCTATGCCACAGCAAGTCTGTAACCACAGCTCCAGGCTGTGCAAGGTCCTGGGTTTGTTTCATTCTGCCTCGGACATGCCTGGAGATGCGGTGCGCTTACCTGTGTCCCTTCAAGGAGATCATGTTGAGTTCCACCGCCTTATCAAGAAATCGCTTTTCTAAAGCCTCATCTCCCTTAGCATTGCCAATTCGAAATGGAATATTCATCCTGCTTCTACTCTGGCGCTCCACTGGACATCTGAAAAGCATGGTTATTATTCCAGCTGTATTTCTCACGGGTATAATGTCATAAACAAATCTGTAGGTTTTTAAACAGTATCTAGGGCTGGGGCTGGCATTCAGCAGATGGAGTGTGTAACACATAGAAGGTTCTAGGTTCTGGTGGTACAAGCCTATAATCATAGCAATCAGGAAACAGGACCAGTGTTCAGGGTCATCCATAGCCACATAGTGATTTCAAGGCCAGCTGGGTCTAAATGAGATCCTGTCTCAAAAATAAAACAAATGGATGAGTTAAAAGACCCACAACAAGGAAATTAAATGAAAAGGAAAAAACTCTTCCTCAAAACAATCATATCATAAAAGCTCAAAACTGAAGACTAAATCACTAGATAACAAATACATTACACATCACCCATAATGGCAAGTCCCTCACACGCGAATGAGAAGAAAAGAAGGGATCAGTCGTTTTCAACCGAGAGAAAGATGGCAGACAGAAATTATATTTCCAAGTGAGGAGAGCGATTAGCTGGAGAGGGCCGTGGAGACGGAGTTCCAAACAGGTAATCTTGCTGAGAGGGGTCAAAGAGGGGGCATGTACAAGTAGGGAATGAAGAGCAGAGGGGGCAGAGGGAAAGGGGAAGACTGCATGTATGGAGGAGGAGGCTGCCGCACTCTGGCTGAGTCAGCATGTTGAGCTCCCGGCAGGAGAGGCTGGAGGCACACAGGTCTGGCCCATGGAGAGCCTGCAGACACTCTTCTGGCATTTGACTGGATCCCTGAATGATGAGGGGCAGTGAGTTTGCCCAGTAATCGATTTGTGTTTTAGAAAAATAGCTATGGGGGGTGGGGAGACAGCTTAGTCAACCAATGGCCTGCGGTGTAAGCATGAAGACTTGAATTCAGATACCTGGCGCCCATGGAGAGCCAGGCAGGGTGGTACCCCTCTGTGATCCCAGCTTGTGGCTACACAGCCACTGCAAGCCAAGAGCTCCCACAAGCAGACACAGGCACTTTAGGGGAAGGGGACAACAGCATGTTTTATTAGCCCAGTTATCCAAGAACGCATCCATACTCTCCACACACACAAATTCAGCAAGTCTTGGGTAAAAATTACAAGTCTAAGTGAGGATTGCAGCATCGTTCTTTTCTATTCCATGTGGCCCACAAAATACTCACAGGTAGTGCAAGTTACAGTTAGGCAGATATATCTATTACAAGAGACTAAGCCTCAAAGAATCATGATCATTAAAAATGGAGGTCCTGGCTGGGTGGTGGTGGTGGTGGTGGTGGTGGTGGTGGTGGTACACACCTTTAATCCCAGCACTCGGGAGGCAGAGCCAGGCAGATCTCTGTGAGTTCAAAGCCAGTGTGGTCTACAGAGCAAGATCCAGGACAGGCACCAAAACTACACAGAGAAATCCTATCTCAAAAAAACAAAAAATAAAAAATAAAAATAAAAAAAAAAGGAGGTCCTGGCTTGCTCAGTAAATATAAATGTTTATGCATATACATGGAATTGGCTATATAACAACACATTCACATACGACATGTTATATCTGTGTACATCTGTGCCCACCTTGAGGGCTAGGGAAGATCAAATGTCATTACTATCCATGATGCTTCTAAGTCCCAGGCACTACTGTAGGTGCCTCCCATCTGCCATTATGGCAAGAAGCCTGTTGTGACAGGTTGGACAGTGGACACATATCCATCTTTCATCATCTGGAATCCATGAATCTGACCTATTCGGAAAACTTGTCTTTTGCCAACAAAATAATGATAATGATCTTGACATGAGGCTACCATGCGGCACAGGTGGGTGTGTCAGTCCATGCCCACAATCCCAGCCCTTGGGAAGGGAAGGCAGCAGGACAAATCCAAAGCCAGTCTGAGCTACACAGAAAGTTCAAGGCCAGCCTAGGATACATAGTGCAAACATGTCTCAATACAACAGCAAAATCATCCTGAAGTCCTGGGGATACCTAAATCCACTGGCTCACTCTCACAAAACAGAAAAACAAGAAAGGAAACGGCCACTAAAGACCAAGATGACACAGCTTAAGCCAGGAACAATCTGGAGGAGAAGAAAGAGTCTGCCCTAGAGTCTCTGGAGGGAGCCAAATCAAGAATATCTTCATCTTGAATTCTGGGCTTCTAAAACTGAGAATTTCTATTGTTTGAAGCTGCCAAGTTCATGGGTGCTTTATTACAGTGGCCCCAGGAAGCACCTCCAAGATCTGTGCATTATCTGTAGACCTCACAAACACAGCCAGTGATCAACACATGACTTCCCCATTCCTTTGTCATGAAAGTGTGCAACTAGATACAAGTCAACCCTGTCATAGCCAATCTCATTCAGACTGCAGGCCAGGGATGGGGACACCTGTCCTAGAATAAGGGAGGTAGTGAATTTGATAAAGGGGGAAGGACGGGTAGGGAGGTGGCTAAGTGGGCAAATTGTTTATAGTGTATGAGGACCTGAGTTCAAATTCCCAGAGCCCTCATAAAGCCTGCTGGGGTAGAACGCATCTGCAGTCCCAGAATGCATCTGTAATCCCAGTGCTTCTAAGGTAAGATGGGAAGAGAACCCCTGAAGTTCAAGGGACTGTTAGCCTGGTAAATGAAACTATGAAAAACAAAGAAACCCAGTTTCAAACAAGATGGAAGGTGAGGACTGACAAGGAGGTTGTCCTCTGACCTACACAAACAAAATGTCCATGTACTGCACACAAACCCATGGAGGGAGTGGAATCAGGAGTAGGGATTTACAGCCCGAGGGACTAATAGAAAACTTTAGGCAAAGCTGACAGCTTTCTGCAACCATTTTCCAGAGTCACAAGGGAGGGTGTAGAGAGGAGGTCCCACCCCAGACTGCAAGGCATACTTTCCCAAGTCAGACTGTTTGCTGACATGACTCAAAAGACTGGGATTTCCCAAGAGCAAAGAATTTCCCTACCTCCAACCCTAGCTCATGAGGCATGGGAACATCACTCACCAGTATGCCAGTGTCCTGGGAAAAGGTAAGTCTCAAGGAATAAAGTTTACAACTCACAAGGGATACAATGCATTGACTTACACATAAAATCCTTGCGAATTATCAATGATCTCATAAATCATTTTGGATTTGATGGAGCTGAGCTTCTCCATGGCTGCGGCTCCACCATTGTTCTTGATCCATTCCAGGACCATGCCCATGACGTAGATGCTAAAGCACGGATAAAACACACCATTAAGTTCACCTCTGTAAAAGTCAAAAGGACATGTAAGCAGACCGGCTTTAGGAGACACACTGACACTTTCAGCATCGTTACAAATGGATAAAAGCAGACCACTTGAAGAGCACACCAAGGACTAGGCCAACACAATTATAGCTCATGCAGCATTCTAAAGAGGCAACATAGTGCACCTTCCTAATGCCACACCAGTCCCCACTAGGGCCTGCTGCATATGCTCCATGACACCCAGACCACACATCCCTAGCTCTTTAGACCAGTGGTTCTCAACCTGTGGGTGGTGACCCTGAGGTATTAAATAACCCTTTCATAGGGGTTGCCTAAGACCATCAGAAAACACAGATATTTACATTATGATTTATAACAGTAGAAAAATTAGAGTTATGAAGTAGCAATAAAATAACTTTATGGTTGGGGTCCCCACAACACAAGGAACTGTATTAAAGGATCGCAGCATCAGGAATGTTGAGAACCACTGCTTTAGACTGTCCCCACAACCCCACCCTAAGCTAACCCTTCACCTCCCGAATCCCCAGAGTCCCTTGCTCATATGATCCATATAGGGTTGTGGGGGTTGGTTTTGCTTCTGTCTTACCACTCACTCCTTTATTTTAAACTTCTGTGAACATGTCTATGTCTTAGATCCTCATGCTAGAAGGCTGGAAGCCCCACTGTTCTTCTTTTCTCTCCTAGAGCCCCAAGTCAGCACCCGCAACTGGGCAGAGGCAGTGGCAGACACCACGGATTCCACACAGGACTAGTCACCATGAAAATGTAAGCCTTGTCTTTACCACTCAGAAAAAGGAGTCATCACTACCTGAGGTGGACACCTCTCTTGCTCTTCTCAGCTCTAACCCCACATTCAACATGCAGATCCAGCAGCAAGATTTGCTCCCTTGGTCACAAGAGGTGGCATCAGACTTAACTCGATCAACCAGCAACTTCCCTGGGATTTTCTCGGCTGGCAGTGGGAAAAGGCAGAACTGGACTAGCTCATTCCAAGTAGAAGGTGAATCCTAGTGGATCCTAGCTAAATAGAGAAGCCAACATCCTGGCTAGAGAAGCAAGGATCAGAAATGGAGAGCAACCGACCTGTAAACCTCAGCACATGGGAGACTGAGGCAGCAGGATGGTTTAGCCTGGGTTACAAAAGAATTCCAGGCCAACCTGAACTACATAGCAAGCCCCTATTCTCAAACAAACTGAAAACAGAAGTGGAAAATAGATAGTTTAAGATTTGTGTTCCTGGTTCTAGGAGGCCCAGCCACAACACAGAATCATCCCTTTCTAGGCCAAGTGTTCAGACTTCTTATCTCCCACAAAACCCATGCTTAGCACAGGACCTGGCAGGAGTAGCCCACACAAATGGTAGCTGGCAGCTACCCAAACTAAGCTGAAATTACATGGAATTTGAGCGTGGCAGGTGGCTTCCCCATCAGTCTGGCTGCCTTTAAGAAGGTTCCACACATCCCTTACTGAAACAGAGCAGAAGCAGGTCTCCTGTCCTCCTTGAGCTTGGAATCTGCAGGTGGTCAGCTGCCAGCTCCATTCTCTCCAGAGTGTGGCTGGGTCCAGGTGTGAGATAAAGGTATCCATGGGAAGGAATGCTGAGCAAAAACCTGGGGTGGAGATGCCCCAGCTAGACCGCTTCCTGTTCACTAACATGTTACCCTCGGCCAGGACAGACCATCACCAGGTCTGCAGAGCTCTGACAGCCAAAGGGGCTGTCACTCAGAAACCTCTGACATTTGATTGTTCATTCACTGTCTCAACCAGGTGAGTCAAGAACCCAGGAGTTTCGTCCCAGAGCGCAAGAGAAAGCAACAGTAGACACACGGGCACTTTACAAAAAGTAGGCGGCATGCTAAAGCACACCAGAACCTCTCCAGAGGCTTCCCGGGCTTAGTACTCCAGGCTGGTGATGGAGGAGAGGCAGAGGAGATGCAGAAGACAGCCTTGAGTGGCTGGACAGAGGAGAGGGAGAGGGATGAGTGGGGAAGGGAAGGGAAAGAGCCTTAATGAAGTCTACAGTGCCCCAGTCCATTACAGACCACAGAGCCCGATTCAGAGGCTCCACTCTCCCATTTTACAGACAGACAAACAGACTCAGAGCTTCACTTGGCTAAAGCCCTCCATCCCAAGCAGCTTCTAAAAGCTAAGATTCTACCCCTAGTGTCTGTCGGCCTGACTTCAAAGCCAAAGTGCTTTCCCCTAGTACCAGGGCCATCTGTTTTGTCTGAGACTATAGGGTTCAATCACCTGCTTACCTGTGGGGCAGAAGGACTGTCACCAAACCTGTCCCAACGGCCACCTGTGTGTGCATGTGTATCGTGTGTGTGTGTGTGTGCCCCTGTGTAGCTAAAGATGCTCTCAAAATCTATGCAACCCCAAACTGCTCCTCCCCAGCATCCACAGCCTGCTCACCCATGAGTCACACAAACATCCCACCAGACTACCAGAGCCAAGCAGAGTCCTGACTAATACTTTCAGGAAACCACGGTCACTTTCACCTGATGCTTTGTTATCCCTGTAATTCAAAACTGCGGATTCTCTAGGAAATCCAAAGCAACAAGGGCCTCAGTCTCAGCCAGACCTCAAGACCAACATAGGAGCCTGTGTTTGGGCTTGCTGCCCATACTCTCTGGCTGCCTTCTTAGGATCTGAACAGGCCTACGCAGCAGAAAGCGAACACACATCCACAGACCACCTGCAGCAGCCCCCTTAGCCTGGGTCTCCAATGCCTTAGTAAGCAGCAGGTGGATCTGCAGACAGCAGAAAGACAGCCCCAGGGAGAGGAAGCTCCCCCTGCTTTCCCAGCCAGCTCCCGGGTGTACAGGGATGTTGGGCCCCAGTGACTGCTTCTCACAAGGTCTTCTGGGTTTCCACTTCCTTACGAACTCATACCTCCGCCCTCTAAAGCCAAACTTCTTGAAACCTCAGAGCTATACAACGCTATGTGGATCCACAATGTGGGCTCGATTCTTTCCACCATAAATGCACACTTTTAACTAACTGATGCCTTTGGTTCTAAACGGGCTACCTACACACACACACCAAATAGGCTTACCATTTAAGCCTACCTGAACTGACTAAACCACGGCAAGCCTGTTCTCTGGAATAGCGTGCAGCTTTGAAGAGAAAGGTAAAAGGGGGCAGGCATTTAACCTAACGTGACAGAATGCCCACAGTATACTGCTGGGTTGAGAAAGGGATTCACACAAGTCTGAACAGCACTGTTCACAGTTCACTGGCACAAACAAACAAATGACAGTATACAGTTGACCCCCCAAATTCATGAGTTTGGCAACCGTGGACTCAGCCAACCTTGTACAGACAAAATTTCAAAATCAGTGTCTGGAATGAATATAAACAATCTTTTCCTTGTCATGACTTCTTACCCAATACAGTATATAAATTATTTGGAGCATTTAAATAATATTAGGTATTATAAATAATCTAGAGATGACTTAAAGCATGCAGGAGAATGTATATAGCTATATACTATGCCATGTTTAAAAAGAGGTTTGACTCCTTGGGGGTCCTGGAATGAGTCTTTGATGATTAATGAGGGGTGACTGGATAGGCAGGCACTGTTTCCCTGGTAACGGTTCACTTGGAAATTTTTGCTAAGAGTGAGTATTATTTTTATATATTTTTAAAACAATATAAATTATACCCTGCGTGTCAGAGTTTAGAAGAGGTCACCAGAAGTCTCCAGGTTGCAGATGAGCTCCTGGGCTGGGGGATCAGGTGTCATAACTCTTTCAGAAGCTTGTGAAAGCCTTCATGCAGCTAGCCCTCCCTGAGGTCAACTCCCCGACACCCTTAGGGTTCCAGCTTCTCCTCTCAAGGACCTCTGCACAGGCCATATGCTATCCCTGCATTTGCTAAGTAGCCAAAGATGACCTTGAACTCCTGATTCTTCTGTCTCCTAAGTCCTGGGACTACAGACATATGTCTCATGCCTATATCTTATATTTTCACCAACTGAAATAAGATAATTGAATAAGCTGGGTAGTGGTGGCACATGCCTTTAATCCCAGCACAAGGGAGGCAGAGGCAGGCAGATCTCTGTGAGTTCGAGGCCAGCCTGGTCTACAGAGCAAGTTCCAGGACAGGCTCCAAAGCTACACAGAGAAACCCTGTCTCGAAAAGTCAAAAAAAAAGATAATTGGATAAGATTTTTTTTCCCTCATATTGGAGATAAAAACAATCTATGCTTAGCAGCTCAATATGTATAAATAGTGTTTTGTGAAGTTTGAAAGGTTGTTTACTATTCTCTCCTCTACCCACTAATAGGGTTGAGTGTTACTAACGGGTTAAAAAGAACGTCATCATAGCCCTTTATTCCAGCCCAGTTCCTGCCTAAGGCTGCCGAGTAACAACTCATGGCCCAGTTTATCCAGAACGGTCAAACAGTTCTCAGGGCCCACAATCTTTTGGCTCTGACCAAATAAACAGAACAAAGATCATCATCAGGACACGCTTGCATCCTTATCTGCCTACAGGACAGAGTGGAGAGGCTTCTGGGTGCCTCCCCTGCCCTGCACACAGCCGTCTCTGTGAGGAGATGGCTCTCAGTGGGCCATTTCTAACCCTGAATGCCAAAGCACTACAGTGAACTTCGAGTACTTCAAGTCACACCGAAGCACACAAAGTTTTCTCCTTTTGTCTCATCCACAAAGAAAAGAAACCAGAGGGGTGGGGAGCAGTTGGGTTGGGAGTCCACCCAGCCCTACCTTTCACCTTCTATACATTGGCTCAGTTTCAGTCTAAGTATTCGCCATCCTGACTTGCTCTGAGAGACTATTCCAATCTGAGGAAGAAACTGCTCCTTTTCTGCTGCTTCTGGCTCAGCAGCCTCAGGCAGGGAAGGCCTAGAGAGGGGGTTTCCATCCCAGGGAACGGCCAAAGAGGGAGGTCAAGGTCAGCTGAGGCTTAGCAAGGAGGCTGGGATGCGGACTTTCCACGTGTCCAGCCTTTCCTGCTTCCCACCAGATAACTGGCCTGTTCTCCCAGTGTTCCTAAAAGGGTGTTCGGCAAAACACTAACAAACCACGTATGAACACGCTCATCACATTTCTTTAAAGCCTCCAGAAAAGATGCCCGAGAGTGTACTGCTCACCCTGGCTCTTTAGTTGGCCTCTGGACACGTTTCCAGGACAGTCTTCACTCCATCTCCTCCTACCTTCTCACATTATTTAGATTTTGAGATGAGTCTCACTATGTAGCCCAGTCGCGATCTTCCTGACTCCACCTCCTCGTCTTGAGATTGGAGGTGACACCATCACATTGGGTCTCAACCTTCTCCCTTCTAAAGCGCCCCCCTGGAAGACTGAGCTGTAAGGCAGGTATGTGGCCCCACCTTCTAAGCTCCTGCCCCACAAGCCTGGCACCTCAACTGCTCCCCTAGGAGCCCTGACCGTGGGTCCCATAGCACCTTCACCGCCCTTGTCTTCGGCTTCCTTCCTGACCGGTGTTCACTGGTATTTCCCCACTGCCTGGAACCCCCAGAGGGAAGTGGGACAGAACTGGGCCCCATGCCACCCCTGGGCCAACATCTTTAGTCCAGCTCCAGGAGTTAGGGGTGACCAGAAGAGTTAGCCCCAGAACACTCTACTCTTAAGCAAAGTGGGGGGACACCAGAGACTGTTCTGTATCATGTGAGTGACATAGAACCCACAGGGGAACTTCCAACCGAATGTGAAGTCCAAACTTTTCGCTTTCTTGTGTGTGAGGGGCATTTTCTGCAGGAGGGAAGAAGAAAAGAGAACTCTGGCACCCTTACCCTAGCCTGACCCTGTTCTGGAAAGGCGCCCTGTGTGTCTAAGACACAGGCCATGGTACTTTATCTACAGAGAGCTTGTGGGTTAATGGTCAACAGTCGGTGCCTGGACTATGAAGATGAAGCAAAAACCAAGATTGGCATCTCCACAAAAAGGGCAACAAGAAAAACTGACCAAACAGTACCTAGAGGCCAGGAGGCGAGTTGGACAAAGAATGCTGAGTGTGTCTGGGGCTCTCGGGTCACTGGCTTATCAAGCACATTCTACTTTACCTCCACTCTGACGGAAGACGGCAGCACCCCAGACAGTTACCTGAAACACGGAGGTGTGTTATACAAAGAGTTGTTCCCAGCCTGCACTTTGTAGTCAAGGACTGAAGGGCACTCTCTGAGGGCGAACCCCAGCAGGTCATCACGGACGATCACCACCGTCACCCCAGCAGAGCCAACATTCTTTTGAGCACCAGCAAAAATCACACCAAACTTAAGAAAGAGAGAAACATCGGCTTTTTAGAGGGAATCTGTGGTCACCCCTAAGAGATGCAGGACTGATATCTAGTTCTTTCTCTCAGCACAATTTTTTTAAAGCAAGAATTTTTTTAGGAATCTCTACCCAAAACAAGTCAGCACTTGGAGCGCTGAGACCCTTTGCCAGGAAGAGGCCTCCAGTGCCCAGCACTGTGAAGTCCCAGGACATTCATGCTCTCACAATCCTTGTTCTACCTCCAAACCGGTCTCTAGGACAGGCCCTCTCAGGACCGGAGAGACGGCTCAGCAGTTAATAGCACTTGTTGCTCTTAACAAGTGGACCTGGATGTTTCCCCACATCCACATGGTGACTCACAATCATCTGTAACACCAGTTCCAGGGGATCTAACACCCAATTCTGAGAGCTCCAGGCACACACATGGTACACATATATACATAAATGAAGGCAAAATATTAATATAATAAGAAATAAATAAATCTTAAAATATTGTTTTAACTAAATATCCAGGCTTGGTGGTACACATCTGTAATCCCAGCAGTTGGGAGATAGAAGCAGAAGGATCAGGAATTCAAAGTCACCTTTGGCTTCATAGTAAGTTCAAAACTAGCCTGGTATGCAGGCCCTCTGGATTGAGGTATATAGTTCATTAATAAAGCATGCTTACCATGCATTAAGCCTGGGCTTCATACCCAACACTGCAAAATAAAAAAAAGAAAATGGGGCCTCCAAATCTTTTGTAACCAAAATGAAATACTATCATTTAATCTAGAAAATTTATCTGTACAACTGTTAATATTTCATAATTTTAAATGACAAAAATTTTAGCTACATATCTTTTAATTAAGTATTGAAATGGTCAAAATATAAATCTTTAAATCAACAGGCTGCAGAGATGGCACAGTGGTTTAGAGCATTGCAGAGGACCTGGGTTCAGGACTCACATTGTATCTTACAACCATCTCTAACTCTAGTTTCAGGAGATCCAATGCCCTCTTCTGACCTCTGCCAGCACCAGACACACATGTGGCACACATACATGCATTCAGGCCAAATATCCATACATCTAAAATAAAATTAATAAATCTAAAAAAATAATATTAGATCAAAAATAATTCATACAAACTTCCACTTAGAGACAGTCAGAAGCTGCCGTGAAGGGGGCTGCGGCAACAAAGCCTGAGTGGATGAGACACCTGAGGGAGAACTCTAGAATATACCAATGGCTAACGTTTCTTGAGGACATTTTGTTGTGCAAGATACAGGTTCTATATCACTCCAGGAAATTGAGTAAGGGTGTACGGTTCACAACTGACATGATTTGGAATGGCCAAATGTGTAGAGTTATGCCAAGAAGGAGGGAGACAGGAGGATTTCAAGTTCGAGGCCAGGCTGGGATGAGCTATGCAGTGAGACCCTTCTTTAAAAACATAAGGTGTGACTATAAACCAAATACCATAGACCTATATAATGGAGTATTAGTCTAAACCTGGAGTTCTGATATATGCCACAGCATGAACCTTGAAGACATTAGTGAATTAAGCCAAGCATTAAAGAACAAATATCATGATCCCATTTATAGGATTCATAAAGTTGGATAGTAGCTGGCAAAGACTGGGGGTGTGGCATTTTAACAGGAACAAAGTTTCAGTACAAAATCTGAAAGTTCTTGGAGGTGGACAGAGGTGAAGTCTGCACAGCAATGCTAATGTGCTTAACACCACTGAGCTGTACATCTAAAAGTGGTCAAAATGGGGTCAGCAAGGTGGTCCAGCAGGTAAAGAACCTGCCAGCCACATGCACACCATGGCAAGTGTACATCCACACACAGAAACAATAATAATAGGTAAATTATACATATATGTGTGTGTGTGTGTGTGTGTGTGTGTATGTATACCACATACACACACTAACAAATATAACAACAACAAAAACACAAGCTCTCACTGTATACCTTTGGCTGGCCTGGAATTCAAAATGTAAACCAGGTTACCATTAAACTGAGGGATTCATCTGCCTCTGCCTCCTGAATGCTGGGATTAAAGGTTTGTGCCACCACACTTAGACTTAATTTTGTTGTTGTTGTTGTTGTTGTTGTTATTGTTTCAAGACAGGTTTTCTCTGCGTAGCCCTGGCTGTCCTAGAACACACTATGTGCAGACTAGGTTGGTCTTGAACTCAGAGATCCACCTGCCTCAGCCTCCTGAGTGCTGGTATTAAAGCCACCACATGGCTGGCCTAAATATTTTTTTTTAAACACGACTAAAATAATAAATTTTACTTCAAGTATATTTTACCACATTTAAAGGAGGCATAGCTGGGCATGGTGGCCCACCATAATGGTGAACTCTGAGTTCAAGGCCATCCTGGTCTACACAGTGAGTTCCAGGAGAGCCAGGGCTATATAGAGACCCTGTCTCAAAAACAAAAACAAGAGGCAGGGGAAACGGGAGGGGGCAGAACTGTTACAGCTCTTTTTAGAATTTGTCCAGTAGGATTTCTGAACTTCATCCAAAACACCACCACCACCACCAAAAAAAAAAAAAAAAAAAAAAAAAAAAAGGGAAGGACGAGGAGATGGCTCAGCAGGTAAGGGCACTTCCTATGCAAACCTGGTAACCTGAATGCTACACCTGGAACCAAATAAAGGTGGGCAAGGAGAACGGACTCCTGACTCCATAAAGTTGCCCTCTGACATGCTCACATATGCATAAACCTGCAAACACACACACACACACACACACACACACACACACCCCAAATAATAAAATTTTAAAAATCATTTTAAAGGCAGACAACCATTTGGCTAGCTCGGATGCTGTTTTTAAATTCTTTACAGACCCCTCTTATTGCATGTGCTTGGTACAATGCCCCTCACCCCTTAACCGCCCGGCCTTAGCAGACCACTCTTAAAGTCTGTATGTGCTGTTGGTGGACTTTCGAGTTGAGGTTGATAAAAGGCATGGGGTGTTCTTCATAGACCCCAGGGCTTAGTAACTTCTCCTGACTTTGGGGTGAACATGCCACTCCCAGTGCGCTTGCTAACAGGTTTCCAAGAACCACTCTTTCATTCCTTCCCCAGGTTTTTTGAGTCAGAGTTTCTCTGTGTAGCAGCTCTAGCTGTCCCCGAACTTGTTTTATAGACCAGGATGACCTCGAACTCACAGAGATCCGCCTGGCTCTGCCTCCCGAGTGCTGGGATTAAAGGCGTGCGCCACCACACCTAGCTCAAGAGCCACTCTTAAAGGCAGGCAAGTTCCCCAGGCCTGGCATGTAGGTCGTGAGCAAGCATTACCACAAACTTAGATGTTCAGACAGCTCGTGACGAAATAAGCAGCTATCGGCCTGCTCGCCGATATCTACCCTGACTTGAGGGGCTCTGCCAGCCCCAGACTCCCCCAGGTCTTTCCTATGGGCATAGACATCAAAACACTTCATAGAAACTTCACTGGTTCCCTGACCCAACCTTTCATACTCTACCTTGGAAACGTCCACTGGCCTAGATAAGAAGTTTGAGGACATGTCACAGACCAGCACTGCTCCCTTGACGTCAGGTATGAAGTCAAACTCCACTCCATGCACAGTCTCGTTTGCACAGAAGTACACATAGGAGGCATCCGGGTTGAGGTTCCAGGTACTTGGGTCTGGAATTTCTGTCACAGAGAGCAAATTGAGGCTCTGCATATTTCCTTCCTTTTTCCATATGTAGATAACATCACCCAGGAGACGGGTTAGTTTCCTGACGGGATTACTGAGTCCAAAGTACTTGGCAAGTTCAAGCACCTGTCCACCTACTCTTGCCAACATCACCACAAACAGCTGAAGATGATCAGTGACACCCTCTAATTTATTGGGCACAAATAACATTCAAATGCAGCACAGAGGGGCCAAGTGTACTGATCCCGCACTTGGGAGGCTATGGCAGGACTGCTCTGAGTCCAAGGCCAGCCTGTCCTCTATCAGTCTACCAAGTTGGACTGGAGAGAAGGCTCAGCCCTTAAAAGGTTAGACTCACAACCAAAAACGTAAGACTACCAGGTTATCCAGAGGTACATAGAAAGATCCTGTCTCAAAAAAACAGATCAAATAGGCCAGCAAAGAAGATGAAGGTTACCTGAAAGTTTTCTTGTCATCAAATATCCATCTGCCCTACACCTGTTGGTCTACTAGCTTCTTCTCGGGACCCCAGTGCTTACCCACTCTGGGCCCATGTGGTTCCAGCAAAGCCCATCAAATCCACATCCCCAGGGGTAAAATGTGACTCAGGCAGAGTCAGTAATGAATTCACAGCAGGGCACGTGGTACTACTATGGAGATGCTCCAGCAAGAGCACTGAAACTTGGGAGAATATAAGCTGAAGAGCAACTGCAGCCATCTTCCACATAAGGGACTGTTTTCTGGACTACAGTCTACTATGAAGGGGACAAGGGGTGACTAGGACATGGGCAGCATCACTGGGGCCTCGGAGGTCCCCATACCAAGTGCCAAACTGGCTCCTGGGCTTTTAGCCAAGCAAGACTCTCATCATTCTACAGCAGTTAGTAGACTAGCACAGCTACAATCGAAATGAGATCAGTAACTACTGACGAGAGGACAGCAACAAAGGAACAGCAAGGGTCATGGCCAGTCACCACCTCACCAACCATTCACCTCCCAGAACTCACTTGTGTAACTTCCAAGTTTCGGGTGGACTACATTCACAGTCCCAAATTTCTTGGCTTCTTCTGCAGCCTTGGCTGACCAAGCTCCAGTCACCACATAGTCGGCACACCTTCCAGCTTTCAGGCCAATCAGATTTAAGGGGACAGCACTGAACTGGCCAGACCCACCTCCTTGTACAAAGATCACCTTGTAGTTGTTGGGAACATCCCTGGACATAAAAATAAGGGACAGTAAATACATAAGCTCACACATCAAGGATAGAGAATGAGGGGTGCTCTACCAAGTGCATACTTTTGGTCTTACCCTACCGAGGCTGGGAAGATGGCTCAGTGGTAAGTGCATGTACTGCAAGAGGACTTGGGTTCGGTTCCCAGCACCCAAATCAGACAGCTCACAACTGCCTTTAACTCCAGCTCCAGATTATATGATGTCCTCCTCTGGCCTCCATGAACACACAAACACACAAACACACACACACACACACACACACACACACACAAATAAATAAATATATATATATGTGTGTGCACGCGCGCGCGCGCGTGTGTGTGTGTGTGTGTGTGTGTGTGTGTGTGTGTGTGTGTGTATGTATATATACCTTAAAAGAAAAAGAAATACAGTGAAGTCTCACTATCACTCTCTCTTACCCAATTTAGTCATTTATTTACTGGTTTCTTTGACATTGATTGGTGATGATGGTAGAAACCTATAGTGACTTCTTCTTTTTCTTACTAATGGCCTGCTTTCTTTTGGGGAATCAGACTTTTCTGCTTCTCAACACTCAGATTTCAATTATGGCTGCCCCAACCGAGGAGATAAGCAGTGAATAAAGCTGCTGATGGAATCTGGCTGAGATCTTTGCTCAAATCACAGAGAGGTACTAATCTTGCAAATACCGGTGGCCTCCTGGCAAAGCTGACACACAGTTGAAGAGGGCCTTAGATCTTCCTGGTGCCAACAGGGCTCCTATGTCCTCCTTTGGCTATCACAAGGCAGACATTCCTATTTTTGCTTAAGTTGGTGAATCAGATCCATCACCTGTAACCATACTGAGCCAGGCATCACTGAGAGATGTCCATCTTTGACAACTCTAGATCTAGCTGAGTAAGCAAAAACCAAACACAAGTCAGGACTAAGTGAAAAGTGCTCTGACTTCAGGATGGAAAGGACAGTCAGACTGAATGCAGAGACCCCAGGCTTTGTAATAGTCAGAGCTCAGGAATGAATGGAAAAGGGACAGAAGTCCAGCATCAGAACAAAACAGAAGGGGCCGGCAATGTGGCAGGAGGATGGACGACAGGTGCTGTGTACGCATCTTGTACTTGGCCTGTAGTCAGCTCAATTAGCTGGCAAGCCAAGTTGACATAAGCTAGAGTCATCAGAATGGAGGGAGCCTCAATTGAGAAAATGCCTCCTTAAGATCTGGCTGTAGATAAGCCTGTAGTGCTTATCTAATTTTCTTAATTAGTGATTGATGTAGGAGGGCCCAGCCCACTGTGGGCAGGGCCACCCCTGGGCTGGTGGTTCTGGGTTCTATAAGAAAGCAGGCTGAGCAAACCATGGCGAACAAGCCAGTAAGCAGCACCCCTCCATGGTCTCTGCATCAGCTCCTGCCCTATTTGAGTTCCAGTCCTGTCTTCCTTCAACAATGGACTACAATGTGGAAGTGTAAGCCAAATAAAACCCTTTCCTCCCCAAGCTGTGTTTTGATCATGATGTTTCATCCCATCAATATTAATGCTAAGACAGAGGTGTTAGGCCATGCCAAGCATAAGGGTCTTAGCACCAGGAAGGGGTGGCAGAAGCCAGGGCTCCAGGTTTATGCTATCCACAGGCAGGGGCACGGGACAGAAACTTACTTAGGAGAGAACTATAAAGTAGACAAAGGTTCCCTCAGAAGAGCCTCTTAGCCACGTGGCCAACGCTAAGGTTCTAAATGTCCCCTCCATCAAGGACAGCACTGGTCTGTGACTGTGACACAGAAGCTTGCGAGGCAGATAGGAGAGGGACAAGCCAAGCAGACGATCAGCAGGTCTTAAAAGTCCTGGAAACACCTGTGAAAAAGTTTCTCCAGACGTTCTAATTCAGTAAACCTAAGCTGGTCTTCAATTTTAATAGCCACCCTATCAAGGTGACTTCAAGTGGCAAGAGGCCTGTTACTAAATTAGTTATGTTGACAATGGTGACCATTTCTTTGTCAATAAATCCCCTTCAAGCCAATTAACCTGCCAAACACCTCATGCCCTGTACTGAGAAATCTTTCCTAGATACAATTATCTCATATCACATAAAACAAAAGCAACCACAGAAATGCAACCATGGTAACAAGTCAAAGGCAATATGTGCTAATAAGGAATTTGAGAGTACTTAAGATTTTTTTTTTTATTTATTATGAACTTTCCGAACAAAGTGTATAATACAGAAAATAATATAATAGATACCTAGGTTTATGGCATACAGCACAAAACTAACAAGCTGGTTTTCTAAAAAAAAAAAAAATAAACCTTACAGCAATAAGGGGCTGGAGATCTGGCTCGGTGGTTGAGAGCACTTACTGCTCTTTCAGAGAACCCAGGTTTGGTTCTCAGCAGCCACATGGTGGCTCACAGCCATCTATATTTACAGTTCCAGGGGCTCTACCTCTTAGTCTGGCCTCTGCAGGCTCCCATGTGATGCACACACATACACATAAAATAAAAATCAGTATTTTTTTAAAAAATACTTGGAAAAACTTACAGCAATTCCCTCACAAGATTCTCCGTGTTGTTAATAATCTTGGCAAAATCTGATGACCTGTGACTCATTTCTGTGGAAGCAAAGAAACAACAGAGTATAATACTGAACAGAAATGCTTGTGAAATTTATGGAAAAATAATTCATAAGAAAGCTCAGAGTTCAGATGGTGGGCACATGTGCACTTAATGTAAAGGACAATTCATACTGATACTGAAACTGTGAATATGTCAGTCTTGTAGTCACAGTGCAGTGATTTTTCAAGTGCCACATTAACTGATCATTAGGTTCTTATCAGACCCTACTCTATCTCTTTCTCCCAAACTAGAGACACAGACAGCTAGCCCTGAAGTCCCTTCACACAGCGCCACTTGTAGAACATGCAAGAAAAATAAATAATATAAACATAAAACGTAGAGCTTGGACGTCCTCTTCCTAAACAACATAGGAGCAAAAGTCTAATAAAGAAATTATTAATGAGCAAGATTTTCATAGAGGCTTGTGAACTTTTTAATTTCTGTAAGTTCTTATTTAAGTATAATAAAAACTTTACACTGAATGTGAAGCCATATTCCAGACCCTTGATGGCACCCTTATGCAAATGTATAGTATCGGCTAATCTCACAGCTGGTGATCAGTAAAAACCAATTAGGAAGCAGTGAGCTATGTCTAAACTTCTCACCAGCGCTTGGGCTGTGTTCAGTCTTGATTCCAGCAACGTGCACCCAGGACACTGAACTTAAATGTACCTATAACAGCCTATAGGAAGACCGCTCAGAGTAAAGCCTGGGCTGGAGGCATTTCTGTTCCTTTTTAAACTGCGATTGTAACAGAATCCAAAAGTAAATCTTACCAAGCACACTGATGCCAAGTCCTTTGTAGTCCAGTAGCTGTTTCTGTATCTCTAACAACACCTAGAAAAAGAAAAGAAAAAGAATTCACATACTGTACACAGCTTTCCCTCTTCACATATACCTGGGAGGTGGAGAACGTCAGCTGAGCAGAGGCCCAGAAGGCACCCAGCTTCTGTTCCCACGCACTGCCAAGCCCCTTCCCTCAGCTCCTCAGAGCCTCACCAGTACAACTTCCACAAGCTGGGCCTGAAATTGGGCAACATGATCGATTCAAGAGACTGTGTCCCCTACAAATCTCATTCGCCTCTCTCTTAAAGCTCATTTATTAAACATGTAAAGTTCTCAGTTCAGGAACCAACAGGAACAAAAACTAGTTATGTCCAAATCATACAGGCAGGTCAGTTTCTCATGGGGGCGGGGGGGTGCTGGCTAAAGTGGTAGATTCTGATAGGTGGCATGGGCAATAACATGCTATGAATTAAAATAAACTCTAGGAGCTGGGGCTATACCACATCAAGTTCAATGACAGAGCAGCTGCCTAGCACATAGGAAGCCCTGGGTTTAATCTGTAGCAAAGCTGGGGGGGAAGTGGAGGAAAGGGAGGAGAGAGAAGGTGGCAGAAAGAGAAAATGTATCCAGCCCAGGCTGAAAAGAAGATTTTCTCTCAGCTGTGGGCTACATCTTGACTTTGCATACTATTATTCCATTCTGATAAGGCAGCCTTTGAAGGGCCATGGGGATTTACTGATGTGACATTAATTGGGAAACGCATTATTCACAAAAATATCTCTTACTAAATCAAATAAGCAATATCAATTTCCCTATCAGGAAATGGGAAACAGAAGCCAGGGAATCAGCTCAGTGGTATAATATGTGTTGGGTACACTGGAGGCCCTTGATTCGATCCCAGCACCAAAAGAAAGGAAATCAGGAGAGAGGAAGGAAAGGAAGAAGGGGTGGAAGGGAGGATGGAGGGAGAAACAGAAAATAGGATATATGTTCTCCTCATCTAAAACAAAAAATTAAAAATCAGTATTAAACTATGAGAGAATCTCAGTTTGCTTAAATAAGATTGTCCATATGTTGAATGTTGCTGAGACAAGAGATAGGTCCTTGAAGGTAAATAAAGTATGGCCACAATAAAGAAAGGTTCAGCAGGCATGCTCATGCACGCCTTTAATTTCAACACTCAGGAGGCAGAAGCAGGAGGATTTCTGTAAGTTTGAGGGCAGCCTGGTCTACAGAGTGAGTTCCAGGACAGCCAGGGCTCTAGAATGGGACCTTGTCTCAAACAAACAAAAAGGGATACTAGCTAAGAACTGGTCTTGTTAGGAGTTCTGTAATCCTAACTAGTGGGAGACTGAAGGTCTAAACCCCACCTGGCAATCTGGCTTAAAGAAAATAAAAGACACCAAGACATCACTAAATTATATGTTGAAATACTGTACTGTGCCAGATGATTGATGACAGATAGATAGATAGATAGATAGATAGATAGATAGATAGATAGATGATAGATAGATAGCAAGCCATCACACCAATCAAAAACATTGAGTAAAGTTTAGTGAATACATTCACATACTAAAAGCAACACTGGCCTGCAACAGAATCTTGATTTGTGTGTGTGCTGGGGATCAAACAGGACCTGCCTTTGCAAATGAGAGGCAGGAGTTCTCTACCAGATCCCTTTACTAACCACCTGAAATCATCCTTACACTGATTTTTTTTTTTTTAAGATTTACTTATTTATTATGTACACAGAAGAGGGTACCAGATCTCATTACAGATGGTTGTGAGCCACCATGTGGGTGCTGGGAATTGAACTCAGGACGTCTGGAAGAGCAGTCGGTGCTCTTAACCTCTGAGCCATCTCTCCAGCCCCCTTAACACTGATTTTTATTGGCCTAGATTTACTTTATTGTTCATTTATTTGTGTGTCTACCCTCAGGAGCCAGAAGGCATCCAATACCTGGAAGCTGGAGTTACAAGAGGTTGTGAATCAGCCAAAGTAGGTGCCGGGAACCCAAGTCGGGTCCCTCCACTCTTTTAACTGCTGAGCCATCTCTCCAGTCCTGTTTTTTTTTTCCCCCTGTGTTTTTCTAAGTGCATTCCTTGAAAAGCACATCTGTACGTTTATAACCGGGACTGAAGAGATGGCTCAGCTGTTAAGAGCACAGACTGCTCTTCCAGGAGCCTGGAGTTTGATCTCCAGTTCCCATATCAGTTGGCTCCCAACCACCTTTTAACTCTTCTGGCCTCCTCAGGCACCTGAACTCATAGGAACATACCCACACGGAGACACACATGTATACACATAATTTTGAAAAATAGAAAATTTTTATTTTATAGCCAAAATCACCTTTTTGAAAAAGACTTCTAGCCAAAAGCTAGACTGCTGAGCCATCTCTCCAGCCTCACATATAGAATTTTTATACATTTCATTTTTCTTTATGGGTGACAGTCAAAAAAATTTTGAAAGCCTCTCTAATCTTTATAATTCAACTAAATCAAGATTTCTAAATTGAAGTTAATAGCACACAGCTGTAATCACTATGTGCTGGCTAGTTTTATGTCAACCTGACACAAGCCAGAGTTAATGAAAAGAGGGAGCCTCAGTTGAGAAACTTCCACTATAAGATCAGACTGTAGGCAAACTTGTAGGGCATTTTCTTAATCAGTGATTGACGGGGGAGGGTCCAGCCCATTGTGGGTGGGGCCATCCCTAGGCTGGTAGTCCTGGGTTCTATAAAAAAGGCAAGCCAATAAGCAGCACCCCTCCATGGCCTCTGCATCAGCTCCTGTCCTCACTGCGTTTTTGGTTTTAGTTTTGTTTTTCGAGACAGGGTTTCTCTGTGTAGCCCTGGCTGTCCTAGAACTCACTCCGTAGACCAGGCTGGCCTCGAACTGACAGAGATCCTCACTGCTTTTAATAATGAACGGTTATATGGAACTGTGAGTGAAATAAATCTTTTCCTCCATAATTTGCTTTTGGTCATGATGTTTGATCACGGCAATAGTAACCGTAACTAAGACACCCTCTCTTGGGAAGTGGAGGCAGGAAGACCACCGGCCTGCAGTACAAGGTAAATTCTGGGCTAGCTTGTACTGAGACATTGCCTTACCATACCCGGCCAGAAAACAAAAAAACAAAACAGTCCACTCCAAAAGTAAGGGAGAAGGTGCCTGCAGAAGTTCCCACAGATCTAGCAAAGAACACCACGGAAGATGAACTGCAATGACTGCAGAATAAGCCCTGTTCTCAGTTTGTGCAGTTGTCCCCACAAAAGCAAGGTGTCCTTCCCCGTCTCACACAGCATGATCCTGTTCCTACCCCACAGAGGTCGCGGTGTCCCAGGGAGATCGCCAGGGTTCAACAATAGATAATTGTACAATCCTTGGCCATGCCCGCGCGTTGTGGCAACCGGTTATCAGATAGCAGTTTCGGCAGCTGGTTCATGGGCTCCAAGCCATGAGAGGCATCTCATTCCGCACAGCTGGGGTGCGAGAGGAACCCGCGCGGGACGGGATGGCACCCGGATCAAGCGAATGGAACTTGGCCAAACAGACCAAAGCCTTTCAGAGTCAGAAGCCCGGGTGCACGGAAGGGAGCAGCAAGTTTCCAGGAGAAAGGCTTAGGGGCTGAGTGGGTTCGGTATGGGTGAGGAGGGAGAAGCTGGCAGCTTTCCATTTCCGAATTCTGAGGACTGTGTTCCCAGCGCGCCCGAGCTTAGCCTGCCACCCCGGAGACAGACATGCTCGCCCCTGGCCCGCCCGCCACCTCCCATTCATTCACACTCCCACGCGCGCCCGTGCACGCCTGAGCCGGCGCGGCTACGCCGCCGGGAGGCCCAGCCGAGGCTGCAGGTGCCCGCCGAGTCCACGCCGGCCTCTGCACAGGGGCGCACTTCGGCCTCAGCAGCTGCATCTCGATGGCGGCATCCCGAAGCCCCGCACACCGATGTCTGTCTCTTGACAGCCGCATCCCGACACCCTGCATCCCGATGCCCGCGCTCCGACAGAACCCCGGCCATCTTACCGAGTGTGGCAGCTTGGCAGGCCCGGGCCCAAAGTTAACCACTTGCTTGGCGGCGTCCATGGTGCTGAGGCGACAGCGGGGGAAGTGGCAGGAGCAGAGACCACGCGAACTGCCCGCGCCTCCGGATGCTGGGGCGGGGCGGGCTCCCGCCCGCAGCGGCAGCGCCCCATTGGCCCGCTGTGTCAGGCCACGTACTGATTGGCTTTTACCCAGAAGCTCGCATCCCCATTGGCCGCGCTCACCATCCGAGCCTGCGATCAATTGCTCCTCCTGTAGTTTAGAATTTCAACCCGCCTTGGCTGTCAACGCAAGAGAGCAGGGGATTGCACCAGCCGCCCGCGTGGCCCGGCGCCTACTTACTGCCTTTGCGCCCAGAGTCCCCAGCCCTGGCCTCCGGCCAACTGAGAGATGGTGCAGAAGCCCATTCTTCCTGGCCCATCCCGCGCTGCGCCGCGCTCTGCTGCACTTGCTCCAGAGGCCAGTCCCCATTAGTTCACCAGACTTTTCTAAGACCCACACAGACACTCCGGTGTAGACAGCGCACTCAAAGAAGAACGTGCAGGGTGAACCATGGGATTGTGACTGGTGCACCGGATAATCACAGGACTTCGGAGGCTGAGGCAGGAGGATGGCTACTTGGAGGCCAGCCAGGGTTTGGTTACACAGAGGGACCCAGTCTCAAAAATAACAAAACAAAAAGCCTTTGTGATTGCACATGGGCTCTAACTCACTGCACCACGAAAGGACAGAGGTGGCTAAGAACTTTGGAGGAGAGCCTCTCCCTCCCGCAGCTACCCCCACCCTCATCCAGGACAGCCTCTTTCAAGTTGCTGACTCTCCGTTCTCTCTCATTATTTCTTTCGTGAACCTGAACCTTGGCTCTCTTTCACTGGAGCTCCTCTAGCTGTGAGGAGGTATTAACAGGAGCATTATAAGCAAGCTGAATCCTCTCGGGACCAGAGGAACGTGGCCCTGAGCCGAGCTGGGCACATGACCAAATCTGTTTATACTTCTCCACACAAGTTCTCTTTTCAAAAGAGTTGCTCTGGAGGCTCACAGGAGATTCTGGAACAAGAAAGCCCCTTCTATGTAAGAGCAGTTCCTTTGAAGTTCAGAACATTTTTAAAGCGAATTTTTTTTTCTACTTTGCAGTTTAACCCAGATTTTTTTTACTATAAAAACATTTTCCCAAATTCTTGAGTGCATTGGATGCCAAGAGTAGGCAAAAGTGCCTACTGAGCGTTAGCACCAACCACAGCATCTACGACCTCGGTTTGACAGGCTTGCAATCCATCCTTTGGGAATTTAGGCTCTTTGCTTTCTGTAGCCTGTAAAAGGTGTGTGGCCGAGAACAGAAACACTACTTTGGGTACAGTAAAGCAAAAGTTTTAGGAAAAGCTGAATAGAGCGATGTCACTGCCTTCTTCGGAACCTTAAATTAGAAAAGTTGCATAACTGGAACCGGGCGTGGTGTCTGAGCACTCCATAGGTAGAGACAGGCTGATCTTGAGTTCGAGGCCAGCCTCAGCTACAGAGCAAGTTCCAGAACAGCCAAGACTACACAGAGAAACCCTGTCTTGAAACAAACAAACAAAAACAACAAACAAAAGCAAAAAGAAAATTACATCGCTGAATAATTTCAATTCTAGCCCTTAAGCTCAGATAAGATTTGCAATGTACCCACTGTTTTATATAATAGAGTGGTTTTAGTCACACACACACACACACACACACACACACACACACACACACACACACACACAGCTGCAATTAATCTGCTAGAGCAGTGTTTGCCTTCAGTCTTCTTAGAGCTCTAAACACAAGTCCCAGAGAGTGAATAGGGATGAAGCAAGATAGTAGGACAGGAAAAATTAAAAGTCCCTAACACATACAAAAAAAAAAAAAAAAAAAAAAAAAAAAAAAAAAAAGTCCCTAACACTATGAGGATCAAGAAACTCAATACAGAGCTGGAGAGATGGCTCAGTAGTCACAACTGCTCTTTCAGTGGACCTCGGTTCAATCCCAGCACCCACGTGGTAACTCATAACCATCTCCAACTGCAGTCCCAGAAGACCTGACACCCACCTCTGACCTTCATGCAAACAAAACACCCATATGCACAAAATTTAAAAAAATAACAATTTTTAAAAATTCAATACAACTGACAAAGCCAAAATTAACAACAGAGAGAATGCGTGTTCTCCTGAAGACACCCCAAATAAAGGTGTTAAAAACAAACAACTCGGGCTGGAGATGCAGCTCAGTGACGGCTCGAGAAGCCCTAGGTTCAGCTCTCAGCATCAGCTTGCTTAGAGGCAGAAAGTTTGTCAGCAGGGCCACTGAGATGACTCAGTGGGCAAAGGGGCTTGCCACCAAGCCTGATGACCTGAGCCATGGCATATGTGTGCCTCCCTACAAAATAAGTAAATAAATGTGTGAAAACAGAGTGTTTGTGACCTCTCATCCCTAAATCTCAACCACACACCTCATAAAAACACTTTACAATTCTGTTATCAAAAGGAAATTCTTTAAGAGAAATAACTAAACCAGTTCATACATTTACTTAATTTTTACTAAAAGTTTTAAACTTTGCTTAATCTTTAAATTCTTGTAAATGACAGCCTGTGGGCCTGTAATTTAAAGCCACAGGATCATATATTCAGCCATTGCAAAGACACCTAAGTGTGACATCTGTCTTCAGTGTGCATTATCCTCCTCAGATGAGTCTCTGTCTAAATATTTAATAAACTCACTAACCGCTTCACTCTGACTTGCCCTGAAATTGTTTTCTGCTGCACAGTCAATGATCTGGCTTTATGTGAGCAGAGGTCACTAAGGGAGAAGGGACTCTTCAGGCTGCTGGTGCAATGCTGGGTTTGTCTCCCTGCCCACTGACAGGGAAAGTGACCACACATTCAATTTGCCCTCTGTCCCCAGGAAACATGGCTGTTATCTCTACTGTCCAGGTTTATATGCCTGTTCGTCTCTTAGTTTCTGTCTACTCCTGGGCCCTATAAGGGACACAGATGCTATCATTCCATATGCTAAGACATGCCACATAGCCATTCCTCCCTGGAGGCCTAGTTTCCAGGACCATATCTCATGGAAGCTGATCACACATACACTCTGCCTTGGACCGCCACTGATCTGTGCATCTTCCTTCAAACCCAGGAAAATCTCCATCCGTAGCCCAATACATACATATTTTAAAATTTAAACATTTTCCTGTACAACGTGGATGTCTTTATTGTTGTAAATAAAATCTGCCCCTTCTACACCTCCTTAAGAGCTAGCCGCCGCCCTGAGGGCAGAGACATAGAGCCACAAATGCATCCCTCTAGGAACTATACAGAAATAAGAACGAGAAAAGGACTGTGGTAAACTGAGAATATAAGCCTTACTCAGGGTCAGAGAATCTGAGCACGCTTTCCCCAGCAGAGCTGCAAAATGGATGGTTTGACCAGGGGCATGGTTACCAGGTGTTTGGAAGGGTCTACACTTGGCTGGTACAGTGTGCTTTGATCTTGCAAGGGGGAGGTCTTTTGCCTCTCCCCTTGGCATACTGTAAAAAGCCCTTTTCAATAAAGGACAAAGCTGTTGGGTATTGATCCAGGCCCTCTCGAAGCTATCCTGTGTTTCTCTCTATCTGATATTCCTCATTCCTCTCTCCTCCACCTAAGAACCCTTCAAAAGGTAGGAGCTGGACTCACACAGACACTTAATGGTTTTGAATGATCAGCCTTAGCTTAGCTCATTTCTCACTAGCTCTTATAACTTAATCTGTTCCTCTTCATCTACATTTTGCCTCAGGGCTTTTTCCCTTTTCGCTTTCTGTATATCTTACTTTGCAGCGGTTTCTGGCTGGCTGCCTGGCTTCTGGCCCTAGGCATGTCCCTCTCTTTCTCCTCGCCCTCGTCTGTCTTCTCTGATTCTTCTCGAGCCTAGATTTCTCCTATGTATTCTCACTGCCCACCATCCTCACCTATCCTCCTCCTGCCTAGCTACTGACCCTTCAGATTTTCTTTTTCCTTTTTATTACTAAGAAATTTTCTATTCACTTTACATACCAACCACAGATCCCCTCCTCTTCCCACCCCCAGCCTTCCCCCCCCAACTCACCCCCCATCCCCACATTTCCAACCATTCAGCTTTTTATTAGACCAGTCTAATAAACCTTAGGCAGGCAAGGTGAAAACAGCAACACATCTTTTCATAATTAAGCACACATCCTTACATCATTAAATAAATAAACAAATGTAACATATCTTCGCCTAGTTAAATATTCCACAACACATGCCCATCTGTGGCAGAATTCATAATGACCATCACACATCTGTACTCTTCATGCATAGAATAGGGTCATCATCAGGAAGCGGCTGCCAGAACTGTCAGGTACGCTGCAGCTCCCCTTGTATCCAAGCAGCCACGTGGTGGGGAATCCACCAATGAGATGTCTAAGTTTGTCCTTTTCAGATCAGTGCAATCAAGAAGCGGATGTCTCTCTGCCTTCACTTTCCCTTACAAAGACAGTAGACTGGCAGGCCCCCCAGGATGGCGGAAGGATCTCCTAGGCTCCCAACAGTCTGAGTCGGTCTGTTAACTAAAGAAGTGAAAATAAGGGCTCAAACAGAATTGGAAAGAATTGAGATAACTTTTATTCAGAGAAGAGACAGTGCAGATTTCAGAGGGACATGTCAGGACTGACAGCGGGCCATAGGAGAAAGAGCACTCAAGGACTCCATGGGGTTCAAGAAAACGAGGGTCTAGTTATTAAGAGGTACAGTTTGTGTGGTGCTCTGCTTTGATTGATAGATTTGGTCATATATTTATTTTTCCTAATTGCACACGTCCTTTCCCATGATGCATCTGATTTGGTTTTAGCTCCTTTTTTTGTTTGTTTTTTGTTTTTTGTTTCTTTGTTTTTTGAGACAGGATTTCTTTGTGTAGCTTTGGCTTTCCTGGAACTAGCTCTTAGACAAGCCTGGCCTGGAAGTCACAGAGATCTGCTCAACTCTGCCTTCCAAGTGCTGGAATTAAGCTACTTTTTTGTTATTAAAAAAAAATTATTCGTTTTACATACCAACCACAGATATCCTCTCATCCCTCCACCTGTTACCCCCAGTCTCTCCACCCCACCCCCACCCCCGTCCCACACCCCTTCCTCTCTTCCAAAAGGGTAAGGCCTCCCATGGGGAGTTAGCAAAGCCTGGTACATTCAGTTGAGACAGGACCAAGCCCCTCCCCACTGCATCAAGGGTGGGCAAGTTGTCCTACCACAGGTAATAAGCTCCAGAAAGCCAGCTCATACACCAGGGATAGATCCTGATCCCACTGCCAGGGGCCCCTCAAACAAACCAAGCTAAGAAACTGTCTCCCATATGCAGAGAGCCTAATCCGGTCCCATGCAGGTTCCACAGTTATCTGTCTAAAGTTTGGGAGTTCCTACGAGTTTGGTTCAGTTGTCTCTGTAGATTTCCCCATCATGATCTTGACCCCGTCCCTCTTGCTCATATAATCCCTCTTCCCTCCTGGGGCTCGGCCTAGTGCTTGGCTGTGGATCTCTGCATCTGCTTCCATCAGTTACTGGATGAAGGCTCTATGATGACAGGGTATCACCAATCTGATTAACAGGGTAGGCCAGTTCAGGTACCCTCACCACTGTTCCTAGTAGTCTAATCTGGGGTCATCATTGTGGATTCCTGGGAATTACCCTAACATGAGGTTTCTCCCTTACCCCATAATCTCTCCCTCTATCAAGGTATCTCTTTCATTGCTCTCCCACTCTGTCCCTCCCCCAGCTCGACCATCCCGTTCTCTCATGTTCTCATCCCCATCCCCTACCCTCTATTGCCTCCCCTTATCCCCAGTTTACTCGTGGAGATCCCATCTGTTTCCCCTTCCCAAGGCGATCCATGCATCCCTCTTAGGGTCCTCCTTGTTTCCTAGCTTCTCTGGAAGCTCCTATTTTTTTTTTAATTTACTAAAATAGTACACATGAGACAGAAGACAGGTGAGAACCAGCTTCTTTGGAATGGTGCCTCTGATGTCTAGAGAGTTCTTTGAGACAGTGGTACCAGCTATCCCAATTAACAGCCTGCTATATTCCCGAGAGGTAGAGTTGTGATACAGCTGGTTATTGTTACCAGGGGAGCAAAGGAGATTGTTCAAGTACCTTCCAGAATGGAAGAAAATCCAGGACTCCAGATTTTAACGTGATGTCTCCTAATTTGCATTTTATTTTATTTTGGACAAAGCCTCTCTATTTAGCCCAGGGTGGCTTCAAACTCATGATCTACAACCTCCTGAGTTCTGGGTATACAGCTGTGCACTATCACACCCAACTTCCCAATTTTTAAACAATTAAAGCTTTAAATGTCTGTTATTATTCACATTACATACAGTCAGTACTGAGCCTACTGGTTGTTGTGGTTTATTTTTGATCTTTTGGGGTGGGCCTGCCACCCAGTTCCCAAATAAATCACACATGGAGGCCTATTCTTAATTATAAGAATATAATTCTTGACAGCTTTCATTAACTTTAAATTATCGCATCTACCTTTTGCCTCTGGGTTGTTCCCCATTCTCTGACTTCTGTAAATCTTACCCTTACTCCATGGCTGGCTGTGTAGCTGGGTGGCTGACCCTGGAGTCCTCCTCCTTTGCTGGCTACTTCCTTCCTCTTTCTCTTTCTCCTTCCAATTTTCTCCTTCTATATATTCTGTCCGCCTGCCAGCCCCGCCTAGCCTTTCTCCTGCCTCACCATTGGCTGTTCAGTTCTCTATTAGACCATCAGGTGTTTATACAGGCACAGTAACACAGCTTCACAGAGTTAAACAAATGCAACATAAAAGAATGTGACACACCTTAAAATAATATTCTTCAACAACTGGTCACAAGCTGTATAAAGTTCTACCTGGAGTCTTCCCCATAAACAAGGATCATGCCCAACTAACTGGTTAAATATGGGGCTAGAAAAAGAGAAGATATGGAGGGAAGTACAACTCAATCTTCAACATTATGTTTCAATGCCTGTTTTGCAAAGCAGATCTAGAAAGGGCACCCAAGGATGCACTTGCATTCTGTAGGCCCCTCCCTTCTTTGTGGACAGCATAGAAAAAAAAAGCTTCTTTATTAGGTGTGTGGTTTGTACGATGGCAGAGCTTTGGTTACACACATATGGTGTGTTATTTTTGAGCTGTTAGTACATACAAAAAAAGGTTAGGATCCTCTGACTTTTCTAGTCAGGTCTTCCTGTCCTGGTGAGAGGGGACCAGGAGGAAGAAGAGACAGTGCAAGCAGGGAGGACATACTTAGGGATTGTGGGAGCCCGTTCTCGGGTTCCTCGTGGCTTTACCCAGCAGGTCCGCATAGAGGATAATCAGGACCACGGGCCTGAGTGCAGGTGTCTGGGATGGTCTGCACTTGGCTGTGCTGGGGGAGGAGGTCTTTTGCTCCACCCCTTGGCGTCTCTATAAAAACCCTGGGGAAGAGACAGTCAGGGCCCGTTGGAATAGGTTCCAGGCCCTCTCGAGGCTATCCTTTATTTTCTATCTGTTTATCTCCGCGATATTCTCCGCAATAAATCCTTCTATCTAGTATTTCCTGCTCCTCGCACTCAAGAAAACTCTGGGGAACTGTGGGGGTGGTTGGGAAAACGCCCCACGAGGGATGAGATGAGATTACCTCTGGTATACTTTTTATAGTTGGAGCTATGGGTTCTCTTCCCTTATGGATATTTGGGGGAAATGAAGAAGGAAAAGGAAGTGTCTTCGTTCCTTTTCTATTTTCGCTTGTTTGCACTTCCTGCTTACTCAGGTAATATTATTTCCTCCTTGGGTCTCTGACTGAGTTGAAGACTCGATAGTTATAGTTTTCCTTGCTAACAAATTCAGGAAAGAAATTCACTAAAGACATGTAAAATGTATAAGTTTGAAAGATATCAAAAGATAGTATTCAGTTGGTAATACAAGTTAGGATAAAAAGTGAATTAGGTACATTTTGGACTCACCAAAATAGGATAAATAATGGAATATTTTCTCTGAATTTGTCAAATGTTTATGGACTGGACATTGTTAATGTAATTCTTGACTGTATATATTATATATAGTTATTGTACTTATTGTATATAGTTTTTCTTATATTAGTTATAACCTTTTTATTATTTTAGACAAAAAAGGGGAAATATGGTGATATATTGTGTACCCTAATAAATTTGCCTGAAGAGCAGAGAACAGAACAAGCCACTAGATTAAACATAGAGGCCAGATAGCGGTGGCACACACCTTTAATCCTAGCACTTGAGAGGAAGAGCTCCATCTGGATCTCTGTGAATTCAAGGCCACCCTGGACTACATGAGATTGACTCAGTCTAGGAGAGAAAACAGAGTCAGGCAATGGTGGCACACATCTTTAATCACAGTATTAGGAAGTACACGCCTTTAAACCCAGGAAGTGATGGCTGGGCAGAGAAAGGTATGTAGGGCGTAAAGAGACAGGAACTAAAGGCTTTTCAGCAGAAGCATCCCTTTCAGCTAGAGGCTTTTTTGGCTGGAGCCTTTCAGGTGAGGACTCAGAGTATTTCAGTCAGAGGATTCATGGAGTTGGTGAGGTAAGACATGGCAATGACTTGTTCCTTTGTCCCTCTGATTTTTTAGCATTTACCCCAATATCTGCCTCTAGGTTTTTTGTTTTTTTTTTGGTTTTTCGAGGCAGGGTTTCTCTGTGTAGCTTTGCGCCTTTCCTGGAACTCACTTGGTAGTCCAGGCTGGCCTCGAACTCACAGAGATCCGCCTGGCTCTGCCTCCCGAGTGCTGGGATTAAAGGCGTGTGCCACCACCGCCCGGCGACCTCTAGGTTTTTTTTTTTTTTTTTTTTTTCGTTTTTCGAGACAGGGTTTCTCTGTGTAGCTTTGCGCCTTTCCTGGGACTCGCTTGGTAGCCCAGGCTGGCCTCGAACTCACAGAGATCCACCTGGCTCTGCCTCCCGAGTGCTGGGATTAAAGGCGTGCGCCACCACTGCCCGGCGACCTCTAGGTTTTTTATTATAAGACCTTTGGAAATTTGAACAGCAAGCTCCTTTACTTTATAAAGTGACCCAAAAGGATAATTTGGTGCTGCAGGGTACATAGCCTGTGACCTCAGCAGTATATCTCTTGTTACTGGTACCTGTTTTCCCATTTCACAGAGGGGACAGGTGAACTCAAATTAAGTGTGTTTTGTTCTGTTTGGGTTTGGTTCCAGTGCTGAGGATTAAACCAGGAACGCATGCTTGCTTGGCAAGCTCTCTGCCACCATTAGAGCTACACCCTAATTCCCAAATTGAGGATGTGTCCAGGGTCCACAGCCTCTCAGTCATCAGACCAAGAAGAGGACAGCAAATCACTGTATTACTGTTCTAGCAAAAACAGTCCTTCGTATGCACACTGCTTTGTTTTCAAAAGTAGTTTAAGGCTGTTAGTAAAGCTGTTCCATTTCTCCCAGGAAGGAAGCCAGCTCAGCAGAACACAGAGCTGAACCTGCATGATCAGACAAGAGCTGGAAAATGAAAGGCATGAACAGTGGAAGCTGTTGAACCAGCATATGGTGATGGTCTGCCTGGCCATGGCTAATCTCCCAGTGTATCCTTTCCAACAGGATCCAGGTTGTAACGGAGGGTTCCTGAAGCCTCCCTCTGTCCCCTACAAAGTGCTGCTGTCTCAACAGCCATGGATCTGCTGGGCCTTCCACAGCCTTTGCTAAGGTTTCCCAGTTCTCTCTGTAGGTCTGTGACATCTTTACATGCCATGTTGATTCCCACTTCTGTTCATCTGATTATCACCAAGTTGGATGTTGGCGTTGTCCTGGTCTCCAGTCTTTCTGCAATTGCTGAAAACGGCTAACTTCCCTAAGGGTATGGCAAGCAACCCATTTTCTTGGGAAACCTACTTTCAGAACTCCTCCCTGCTGTAAATAAAATGCTTGCCCTTCAAAAGACGGGGTGAGGCAGTCACTTTCTTAATCCTCTTTATTTTCTTTTTTTTGGTTTTTTGAGACAGGGTTTCTCTGTGTAGCTTTGGAGCCTGTCCTGGAACTCACTCTGTAGCCCAGGCTGGCCTCGAACTCACAGAGATCCGCCTGCCTCTGCCTCCCGAGTGCTGGGATTAAAGGCGTGCGCCACCGCTGCCCGGCGCCCTCTTCATTTTCTTATTATTTTACATTTCTTTATTCATTGAGCACGCTGGCTGGCCTGTGCTCAGTGTCTTGAGCTGCACTCCTAGACTCCTTTAATGGAAAGTAATAGAAATACAACTCCAACAAGCTTAGGTGAAAGAAAAATGACAGTCGCAATACCAAACCTCATTCTGGGGGACTGAGGTACAGCTGCCCGTTAGGGACTAGCTAAACAATCATAAACGCTGTCCTTTTGACTTCGGTCTTCACGGCGTTTCTGTCACTCACTCTGGCAGCTGCCCCAAGGGCTAACCAGTGCTAGTGATTGCACCACCTGTGTCATTAAGCAGGGACTCTCCGTCCCTGTTTCTGGGTTGAAAATCATCTGGGAAGGACTCCAGTGCCTTCGGGCCACACGCCCACTCCACACCCAGCAGGGCAGAGTGACAGGGATAGGCAGCGCTCACTAACCACAGTGTCAGAATGAGGGGGGAGTAGCCCAGCCCCTGCAAAAGGTATGCTGTCTGCAGGAGGGAGCCTGAGGGCTGGAAGGCATATACCATGTGTACACCTTGCTTTTCCGCCTCCTTTACACAGCTCTGGCCAAGGCCTCATCCCCGAATCCGGAGGACTTTCAGTGATTTGCACCATCTCCCAGACATTTAAATTCATTATCCATGTGAAGAGGCTACCTAAACTGAGTTACATATCCCCACAGAAAACCAGCACTTAATGTGTTTTACTGAGCCAAGGTGTGAGGTGATGTTACAAAAGCAAAAAGGCTTTATTTTAAATATTTATGGCTCGAAATTGCATATAACCTTACACGGCTGAATTTGGAGTACAATACATTACTGGAAAACATAAATCATGCAGGAACCTTCCTATCTATTCCAATGCTTTAAACAATGCATCTTTGCCACGAGTGCTGGTGTACACCTCTAATCCCAGCACTTGGGAGATGGAGGAAGACCAGAAATTCAAGGCCAGGCCTGCTGGAACTATGAGACCCTGTCTCAAATAGAAATAAGTAATTAGTGGGGTGGTGAGGTGGCCCAGAGGGTACAGGCATTTGCCTCAAAGCCTGGCAACCTAAGCACCGTCTCTAGAACCCACACGTGGAAGGAGAGAACCAGCTCATGCAAGTTGCCCTCCGACCTCCACATGAGCACTGTGGCACCCAGCCGTCACCATCTACACACACTAAATGAACAAATGTTTTAAAAATTATTTCTCAAAAGCATCTCTGCACTTTCCACTCTGTCACCTCAGATTGAACATCTGAGGTTTATTTATTAGTTTTATTTTTCTGGCTTGTAAAACACAAAAAGAATAAACATCTCACCTCTCCTTTTGTAGGAAAACCACAGAAATGGTTCTGTTTGCAGCACTCACATGGCTAACAACTGTCTGTAACTCCAGTTCCAAAGGATCCTATGTCTCCATGGGCACTGCATGCATGTGGTGCACAGACTTGCGTGTAGGCATAGCACCCATACTCAAAATAAAAAGAAATAAATCTGTAAAAAAAAAAAACAAAAGTTACATATTTTCAAAATACAACAACACAGAGTAAGCTTGTTCCAAAGTGGAAGCATGGGAGCACAGTGGCATGGGAGCACAGTAGCATGGGAGCACAGTAGCATGGGAGCACAATGGCATGGGAGCATAGCGGCATGAGAGCACAGCGGCATGGGAGCACAGCAAGGAAAGGCAGGACCAAAGCAACGCTGCTCAACTGAGCAAACACCAGATTATACAGTTCTGAGTTCAGCACCTGAGGCTCTCGGCATCATCTGTCCTCCCAACAGATCTGGCATCCCCACCCCTCCACTTCTGTTGTCTGTAGCCCACAAAGTTCTCTCACTGGCTAGCGCCATTCAATGCCTGTTCTTTCCATGAAGAGGCTCCATGTTCCACATTCTTGGGATCTCCGCTGCAATTCAGGCTTCTCCTTCACAGCTGCATGCAGTAATGGTCTCTCAGTGGCTCCGTGTAAGGAATCCATGTCTTGTTACATTTCCTGGCCTTTGTGGCTTTCTGGAATCTTGGAGCAAGGTTCTATTAACTATTACATCTAGTGCGCCTGAAACACTAGCATCTTGAGGATATGGTTTGTTTGGTTTTTTTTTCTGTTTGAAACAAGGTCTCATGTGATCTGAGCGGCCTCAGATTCACTAATTAGCCAAGGATAACTTGGAACCTCTAAAACTCTTGTACTTAGATTACAGATATGCATATGCCACTGTGTTAATGACACTAGCAGCTTGAGACATCGCCTGGTCCCTCTCCACAGCTCCAGTGGCCTCTCTGTTTCCAGGTAGCTGCCAGGTTTGGAGGTGCAGTCTATCCTGGTAAAGAAGGCCATGGTAGCGGGAATGTGAGACAGCATGCTTGCACCTCCACAGGTCAGGACACAGAGAAAGGAGAGTGCCAACACTCCAAGGCCTCGATTTCAATTCTTTTGGATATCCAGAGGTGTAAGATAGATCATATGATGGTTCTCTTTCTAACTTATCAAAACAAGTGCCCTACGGCTGAACTACATCCCCAGGCCTCTTTTTAATCTCTGTACTTTGAGACAAGGTCTCACTGAGTTACCAAGGCTGGCTTTGAATTCACTGCATACCCCAGGCAAGTTTCCCATTTGCTCTCCTCTTGCCTTAGTTTCCTGAGAGGCTGGGATTACAGGCCTGCATTACTGAGCCAGCTTGATTTGCTGCTTTTGATGGCAGCTGTTTTGGTGGACGTGAGGCCATTTCCTCAGGATTTTTAACTGGAACTATGTAAGTCCATCCCCTTATGACAGAGCAACAGTATAGAGGTGGAATCCTGAAGCTCCTTGCTGGGTTCCTCAATATTTAAGGAAGATCACCCTTGTTGGGATTTTGTAATACTAATTAAACCGACTCTATTCCCTCCAAGGTTTTGAACACAAATGAAATTTATTATCAGAAGTATAATAAGCACCTATAGAAATGGAATATTAGCCTCTGCTCTTCCTATCCTTACTTATTTTTTATATTTGAATTGGTTTTGACTGGAGGATGCAGTACATCGTTGTCTGGAGTTGCCCTATATCCAGCAGAATTCCAGATCCCGCCTAACCTTCAGCACTTTGGAGGTAGATTGTCAGCAAAACTGCAAACCACATCAAAAACTGGTCTTCCCTTTCTTCCCCAACGAATGGAGTTGACTTAGGTGGTAATGACAGACCTGCCACATCCTGCCTTGCAACAGAGGCAGGAAAACACTAGTGAATTTGCTAGAGAAAAAAAGGCAAAAGTCAGGTAGACTGTAGGCTGCCCGGAGACAGGTAAGATCCAGACGTGGGGCTGGAGAGATGGCTCAGAGAGCACTGACTATTCTTCCAGAGGTCCTTAGTTCAATTCCCAGCAACCACATGATGGCTCACAACCATCTGTAATGAGATCTGGTGCCCTCTTCTGGTCTGCAGTCATACATGCTGTATACATAATAAATAAATTTTAAAAAATTCAAGATTTAAAAAAAAAAAAAAAGATCCAGACGTGGAGAGGCCCTGAGCTTAAGGCCTTTGCCTCTCCCACCACCAGACTGAATGAATCACTCCACTGTGGCGGTGGGAGGGAGACAGGAGACCGCAAAGAAGGGGGGAAACAGCTCCCCAAATCTCTGAGGAAGCAGGCTCTCACCTACAGACTTATGCTGACACCTGAAGAACAGGCTCTGAACAGCATAGTGCAGCTGTCCTGACTGGAAAAGGTACCAACTGCGTGAGAGAGTCCTCTGAGAGGCTGCTCCCCACGCCCATTCCTTCAGGCACCCTCAATGAGGTCAGTGACCAGATTGTGCAGGCTCTGAGGTGGGTCTGAAGAGAGCATGAATTGAATTTAGTCGAGGCTATTCATGCTCTAATTTAAAAGTTCTCCCCCCAGATCAGTGTTCCACCCTAAAGTTTCCTGAGTAGGACAGTCCATCAGGCTCCCCAGAGATTATGCAACCCACTCAGATGAAGGCATAAAATTTCTCCAACTAATACATGCCAGCAATATCACATTGCCCTTATTTGAGCAAAAGGAATATCACACACATTATTACATTCTCTGGGAATTATTTTAAAATGCCCTTTAGCTTAGAGGTTGAGGTGAAGAAAGTAAAATCGAGGAGTTGGAGAGGTAGTTAAGAACACTGACTGCTCTTGCAGAGGACCCAGGTTCGACTCCTAGCACCCTCACAACCACCTCTAACACCAGTTCCCAGGGATCCAATACTCTCTTTAGGCTTCTGCAGGTACTGGGCAAACATATTGTGCACAGACTTACATGCAGGCAAAATACCCATACGAATAAAAATAATAATATAGGAAATTAAAGTCTAAAGCAATTTCCTGCCCGTCAAAAGGCCTCACTTGGCAGTGGTGGCAGAGTGTGACATCTGTCTGGAGTTCACGCTTGTGGATGACGCTGGAAGCAACCCAGTGCTGTGTAGCAGTCAGTAGTCTGTTGTTTCCTTCTGGCTCGAGCCTGTCTTCCTGCTGGTCGGCTCTCTTCGAAGCTGCTGGCCTCTCAAAACCAAAGCAAGCCCCTCTCAGAGGTGTCTATCTATTTAAAGGTAAAACTTTAGCCAGCTCTAGTAAGCACCCTTCTTCCTTCCACATGAGATTATGAAGTGTCTGAAGAAATGAAGCAGGTCCTCTGTTGCCTGGATGTTTCTTGACATGAGGCCTAAACCCACAGAACCACTGCATAATTCGGAAGGCCAAGCACCAGCAAGGCTGATAGTCTCCCGCCTAGGCCAGGGGCACAAGATTTCTCTCTTAGAGAGACAGGGGGGATGGGATGGTGAGCTGGAGAAGAATCCTTTAGTTAACTGATTCACTTTATTTATTATTTGTGTGTATGTGATGTATGATGTATGTGTGGGTGTATACACACATGAATGTGCAGGTATGTATGTCGGAGGAGGACAATGAGTTTCTTCTTCTTCTTCTTCTTCTTCTTCTTCTTCTTCTTCTTCTTCTTCTTCTTCTTCTTCTTCTTGCCTAGAGGTAGGATCTCTCACTGACACATAAACTAGGTTGACTGACCAGAGAACTTCCAGGATTCACTTGCCCCCATTCCCTAATGCTGGGTTTGCAAACACATGCAGCCATGCCCAACTTAAAAAAAAAAAAAAGTTTTTTGTTTTATTGTTGTTATTATTCTGGGTTTTTTGGGGGGGTGGGTTTTTTGTTTTTTGCTTTTTTTTGAGACAGGGTCTTCCTATGTGACCCTTTCTATCCTGGAACTCACTATGTAGAGCAGGTTGGCTTTGAACTCACAGAGATCCACCTGCCTCTGCCTCCCAAGTACTTGGGATTGAAGGCATGCACCACCATGCCTAGCCTGCCCAGTTTTTATATGAGTCCTGGGAATCAGAACTCAAGTCCTCTTGCTTGCACCACAAGCAATCTTACCCACTGAGCCATTTCCCCATAGTGAGATGGTCTCACTATGTTGTCAGGCTGGCCTTGAATTACTAGCTCTCCTGCCTCAGCTTCCCACATAGCTAAGACTTTAGATATCTGTTCAGTTGGAACCTCCAACTCACCCCTGTGTGATCTGGAAAGCCCCATTCCTGTCTCTCTCTCCAAACCCCACCCACTCAGAGAGTCCCTGAACAAAGGAAAGGCACCAAAAAGCCCAGTTCTGCACTCTTGGCAGCTACTGCAGCTTCCTCCCCTGAAGTTGCAGCTGCCCAGGTCCCTACCTAAAGTGCTCAGCTTTGGCCATTCTTGGGTACAAACCCAGTTATTGGCAGACACATCACCACTCCTTGCCTACAACCTATAACGTCTCCCTGCTTTCATTTGTGGGTGCACCTTCTCTGGTGTAATCAGGGCCTCTTCCCAAATACCTGGCAGCTGCTTTCCAAATAATTGACTCAGAGGCTTAATATTACTTATAAATGTGCAGCCAATAGCTCAGGCTTATTACCAACTAGCTCTTACATTTTAAGTTAACCCATACTCCTTATTTATGCTCTGCCATGTGGTAGTACCTTTATTAGCATGGCACATTCATCTCCTGCTCCTTCTACATCTGGATGGTGACTCTTGACTTTGCCCTTCTCCTTCCCATCATTCTTAGTTTGGCCACCCGGCCTATACTTCCTGCCTGGATACTGGCCAATCAGTGTTTTATTAAACCAATTTGAGTGACAAATCTTTACAGTGTACAAGAGGATAATTCCACAGCATGCTGGTCTTCATCTCTGGGACTGGAGAACCTGCCCAGGAGTAGCTTTGCTCAAGGAAACCTGTTGTTACGCTTTTTCCATTTGGCTTGATCTGACTTACTGCATCGGTGGAAAAACCTGCGTGGGGGGCAGAGGGAGAACTTAGAGAAGAATATTTTTATTTTATAGAAAAATCATGGCTCTCAAGCTGACCAGACATGGGAATAAAAAGGCAGCAAATCATCATGATCTTTTGAAATGATTCATCTCAGGTTTGTGGAAAGAACAAACTGGGTCATTTTTTTTTTTTTTCAAAAACAATCACTTGGGAGGCATAGAAAAATCATGGGCAGAGGAGGGTCTTAGACTTGAAGTTCTAGTTGTACATAAAATCAAAGGTCTAAATGTTAGTCCTAAAGGAATCACAGAATACCTACTACTACAAAGAGAAAGAGAGTCCAAGTGTCCCTCCACTAAACCGTAGATTCTCTGGGTCAGCTGTTCTAGCCCCTTGATCAGAAGCGGCAGCTGAGGCTGGCTAGGGTGTCACTCACAGCCTTGGCCTCAGACCACAGCTCTGCTGTGCATCACTGCAGAATAAACACTGTCGAGGAGAGAGTGCAAAGGGCCACACTGGGAAGAGACAAGGGGAGAAGAAAATCCTGCTTCTGCCTCCATTACTTCTCTGAAGCCTCCTAAAAGCCCTGTTCTCCTTCATTTTCTTCAAAAGAAAGAGAACACTTTTATCTCGTAGGTGAGTGAGACATGACATATAGTGTGAAGGTGTCTCCTGTATGCTGTTCAATGACACAGCCCATCTCTGGGAGACTTGGGAACATACAACTTTGGCAAAGGAATCAGAGCTGACTGGTAGGCAAAGTGATTTTAATATTTTCAGGCCCTGGGATGACCTATCCGTTAACAAGCTGCTATGGAGGGTGTCTGTTTTTTGAAGAGATAAAGGCCTCCCTTGAAAGTCAGAGATTGTGAGGACTATCTTTCTAAAACACTGAACAAACAATCCCTCTCTGAAGGCCTCCCTGAACCAAGTTAATGATTATGTCATCGGGGGAGAGTGTTCTTATCTATTTCTAAAGTACTTCTGTTTCTTTTTTTGTAAATTCACACTAGTTTAAATTGACACTCTGTACTGAGAAATGGGCCCTCGTTGGAGACTTTCTGTCCCAGGTACATTCAGTGCCTGCTCGGCTGTGGGGCATGCCCAGTGCATGCCTCCCATCACAGTATTCTTGTTCTTCATTCTGCCCAAACAGGATTTGAAAGCTCTCAGAAACATGTGTCACTTTGAAAGCTTTTAGTCCATAACAGAATTTTTTCAAGAGAATTTAATGCAGATGACTTGCTGAGAGGTACAGAGCTCAAGAGATCTAAGCTCTGGAGGTAAGGCAGCACCACAGCAAAGCCTTTTGCCCATAAAATAGAACAAACTTGTGCAGGAGAAACAGCTTTGTCAGGGTCCATAGAGTAGATGTGGGAAACTCTTTTCAAACAGTGGAGTATGACCTGCGGTGGATTGTGAAACACTAAGCCGTGAACAGATTTCCTCCAAAGACACGAGCTAGAACAGCCCCTGTCTGTGTGAGTCACTGGATGCCCAGCCTTGCTTGATGGAATTTTCCATTCGTGTGCACACAGGGAGGTGCGGCAGGATCAAATGCAGGGTTTATGCATAGGCAAGCACTAGACTGAGCTACAACCCTGGCCTTCACTACCTTTCACTCTGCAGAAAGCCTTACTTTTTTACTGTGGGCTACAGTTTAAGAAAAGACATCAACACTGTGGACCCAAAGCTCTTAAAGGGCTTTTGTTGTTGTTGTTCTTGTTGTTGTTGCTGTTTTGTTTTTTTATGATAAGGTTTCTCTGTAGCCCTGGCTGTTCTGGAACTCGCTCTGTAGACCAGGCTGGCCTTGAACTCAGTGACTCCCCCTGCCTCTGACTCTTGAGTGCTGGGATTAAAGATGTGCGCCATCACTACTTGGCTGTTGTTAAAGTTCTAAGCTCATTTCCATTCACGTAGACAAGGAACTAGGAGAAACACAAAGAAAGGATGGACACACGGGAATAAAGAATAACAGATTATATATTTGCATTTTGCAAATTTTCTCTGAGGGGAAATTATAAATTTACTTGTCAGACATAAAAACATGCTTTTTCTTCTTTTTTTAAAATCAAAACCCTGAAGTAAGCAGAGTCAAATGTCAAGTCACCTTTCATTCCCACCCTCTCAACACTGCTGCCTTTAGCCAGAGAAAGCCCTGTATATTTTGTTGCTGTTTTCTGGGCACACAGACAAAAGCATGCATTAGATAGACGTGAATGGGCTTGAACCACATGAACGCAAGCCAAATGATATGATTGATTATGGCGCTGTCGGTTCAGTATGTTCAGGAACATTTTTGTGCTCGTGCTGGATTTGCTGCCGAATATTACACAGGAGAGGGTGGTATCCACCAGTTCAACAGTCTTGCATCTGTGCGCAATTACGTTTCCTAAGTTTTAGGAAAATGCTTCTGTATACATTCTGTATACACCTAGCTCTTTGGACAGTTGCGTGAGTATTTCTTTATGCTGCATGACCACAGTTAGAACAAGGAAGACCCATTTTAAATACTACGTAACTGCCAATTGTCCACAATAAAAAAAAATTATCAGCTTATACTTCCAACAATGAAAGTGATCATTTCCTCATATTATCTCCAGAACTATCACCAATTATTTAATATCTGTCATTTAAACGTTTTGATAAACCTTCCTGATTGCATATTAACATTTTTCCTAGCTACTTCTTATAGCTCTTACAAACAGGGAACTATTATCTCCACACATTCTAATTGGTTCTTGCTTCTGCATTCAAAACCATCCCGTCTTGGTGCATTGGCTTGCATGGCTTCCCTGCTGAGCTTTCCTAGTGGTTTAACAATGTGCCAGCAGATCTGCTCGGCCTTTCTGTCCTTATTTTCCACAAACTGAGTCTTGTCCTTTTTCTCCCCACCCACCTATATTTTTGGCAGGGTCTCACTACATTACTTTGGCTTGCCTGGAACTCACTATGTACACCAGGCTAACCTTAAACTCACAGAGCTCTACCTGCCTTTCCTCCTGAGTGCTGGGATTAAAGATGTGCATCACCAGGTCGGGCGCTGTCCATTTTCTACCATATATACTTTCAGGACTGTTTATGTCTTTCAAGCTAGTGTTCAGGTGGAAGCTCCACCTCAGCCCCCTCCCACATCCACCCCCCCCCCCAACTCTGCCTCATCTCAGAAAACCCACCCAACGGTGGCTCCTCCCCAAGAGATGGTCAAGACCACACCTACAGGGTACTTAAACTGCCCCCCCACCCCCCACCAGAAAGGCCAGATGGTTTTTGGTCTCCTTTCTGGCCGAAAAAATCATTCGGGAGCATTTTACTCATTTAAACCTGGTCTTTATCTTAATTCGGTTTGATTTGGTTTGATTTGGATTACTGTGTTGGCAGAGAGACTCAATATCAGGGTACAGAAACTTTTTAGCCAGTAAGAGTTCTTCAACGTTTGTTTGCTGTAGATTTTGGAGATCTAATCAAACTAAGCTAAGGGCTTCCTCCTAAATTGTTAAGGAGACGGAAGAGTCGGCAATTGCTAAATGCTTTTCAGCAAGTGATGACAGTGAGTTCTTAATGTGGTAATTCAGTGAGCTCGGCTGAATTAACATGCACACTGCTTACTGCATAGCAGTACTCCAATCTATAGAGTTATTTCTGGGCTTTTTTTCCTCTTATTTTTATTTATTTACTTGTTTACTTTTGTTTTCGAAGACAGAGTTTCTCTGTATAGCTCTGGCTTTCCTGAAACTCACTCTGTAGCCCAAGCTGGCTTCCATCTCACAGAGCTCCACCTGCCTCTGCCTCCTGAGTGCTGGGATTAAAGATTTGCCCCACCACTGCCCAGCTGCTTTTTTCCTTTTGGCATACATTAAGTCGATTTTCCATATTTCATTCATTAAGTTTTACAACTTGTATTTCTTAAGTCATATTTCTGTGAGTCCTTCAAATTTATTGCAACAGAGTTAGACGATTAGATTTAAAATAAATTGTAAATAGTACTCTCCTACAATTCAAAACCCATGTGTTTTATTTTTAAATGTTTTGAAATTTTATTTTCATGTAAGTTTTGTTGTTGTTAATTTCTTCTTGCTATTTTCCTTCATATTCTCCAAGGGCTTGTTTTTGAAAAAAAATTTATTACATTTTATTTTTTTGAGTGTGCACAGTTCACACATGTGCACTCGTGGGGGGGGGTGCTCAGAGGACAACTTGCAGGAGTTAGTGGTCTCCTGTCATGTGAGTCCCAGATCATTAGACTTGGAGGCAAGCGCCTTTACCTTATGGAGACATTTCATTAGGCTCCCAGGCTTTGTCTTTTAATTTTTAAAAAATCCTTTTAGCTTGATATAATTTACTCTTTTTATTAATTTTTCTACTCTACGTTCTTTTTAAAATATATTTTAAGATTATATTTATTTATGTTGTATGTGGGGTGTGTGTGTGTATGTGTGTGTGTGTGTGTGTGTGTGTGTGTGTGTGTGTGTGTGTGTGTGTGTGTGTAGATCAGGGGAACATTTGCAGGAGTCAGTTCTCTCCATCTTCATTCAAAATCAGGTTATCAGTTTTGGTATTATACCTAGCAAAACTATCTGCCACAGTAGAAGGAGAAATAAAAATTCCCCATGTCACAAAAAGCCTAAAAATTTCATGCCCACCCTAAAGAGAATATTGGATGCAATACTTGGAACTGAAGACAGGGATAAGCATAAACAAGAGACTCTAAAAAGAAACTAAATATATAAAGCACAAAAAAGAACATAAACAGCAAAAAAAAAATGATGGCAATCATCTCATATCTTTCAGCAATAAATTTAAATATTAATGGCCTCAACTCTCTAGTCAAGAGACATAGGCTAGTAGAATGTATCAAGGAACAAAATCCATCTTTCTTTTGTCTACAAAAAATTCAGCTTTAAAGGTAAGTACCTTTCACCTTCAAGTGAAAGGATGGGAAAAAGTATTCCAAGCAAATAAAACCAGGAAGCAAGCAGGTGTTGCTATCCTACCACCCAACAAAACAGACTTTAAACTAAAAGTAAGAGAAAGAGGGCATTTCGTCCTAATCAAAGGAACAATTAATCAAGAAAAGATTATTATCCTAAACATATATGCACGAAATTCTGGAGTATTCAATTTCAGAAAAAGCATACTTCTGTAATTAATGGCATAGATTAACATCAACCCAATAATAGTAATTTAAATATTTCACTTTCTCCAATAGACAAGTCATCCACATGAAAAAGTAAACAGAAACATCAAAATTAATTGACATCAGACAACAAATGGATGGTAACAGACATCTACAGAATATTCCACCCAAACACTAAAGAATACACATTTCATTCAGCAACTGATGGAAGCTTCTCTAAAATAGACCATGTGCCGGGACACAAAATAAACCATAAGAAATTCAGGAAAAGTGAAACAATTCCATGAATACTATCTGAGCACTATGTGATAAAACTTAAAGCTGGCAGCAAGCACATCTCTAGTTAGTGCATAAACTCATTACTGAATGATGAGTAGATCCAAGAAGAAACCAAGAAAGAAGTTAAAATATCCCTGGAACTAAAGGAAAATCAAAACAATAGCACAACAAAACCCCTGATACAGGGGCTAGAGATGGGTAAGGAGTTAAAAGTACTATATACTCTTCCAGAGGACCCAGATTCTGTTCCGATCCCCCACATGTAGGTTTACAAACAGCTGTAGCTCCAGTTCTAGGGGGATCTGGTGCCCTCTTCTGGCCACTGTGGACATTGCATGCATGCTGTGCATAGACATACGCAGCAAAACTCATACATACAAAATAAAATAAATAAATTTAAGAATTAAAATAAAAATAAGCCTCTGGAACATACTGAAAGCAATTCTAAGATGGGAATTTATATTCTTAAGTGCCTACATTAAAAAAATCAGAGCACAAATAAATGATTTAATGATACAACTCAAAAATTTGGAAAAAGAACAAACCAAACCCAAAGCCAGTAGATGGCAAGAAATAATCAAAGTCATGTGTTTCCATTCATTTGGCTATTTGTCCCTGTGCTTTATCCAACCTTGGTCTCAACAATTCTCGCTCATATAAACCCTCCTCATTCTCGCTAATTGGACTCCCAGAGATCCACCCGGGGCCTAGTCATGGATCTCTGCATCCAGATCCCTCAGTAGTTGGATGAGGTTTCTAGCACAACAATTAGGGTGTTTGGCCATCCCATCACCAGAGTAGGTCAGTTCGGGCTGTCTCTCGACCACTGCCAGCAGTCTGTTGTGTGGGTATCTTTGTGGATTTCTGTGGGCCTCTCTAGCACTTTGCTTCTTCCTATTCTCACGTGGTCTTCATTTACCATGGTCTCCTATTCCTTGTTCTCCCTCTCTGTTGTTGATCCAGCTGGGATCTCCCGCTCCCCCAAGCTCTCTTTCCCTCAACCCTCGCCTTTCATTACCGCCACTCATGTCCAGGCTGTTCATGTAGATCTCATTCCATTTCTCTGTCATTGGGTGATCCCTGTGTCTTTCTTGGGGTCCTGTTTTCCAGGTAGCCTCCCTGGTGATGTGAGTAGCAGACAAGTCATCCTTGTTTCATGTCTAGTATCCTGCTATGAGTGAGTACATACCATGTTTGTCTTTCTGAGTCTGGGTTACCTCACTCAGGATGATTTTTTCTAGATCCATCCATTTGTCTGTAAACCTCATGATGCCATTGTTTTTCTCTGCTGAGTAGTATTCCATTGTGTATATGTACCACATTTTGTTTATCCATTCTTCAGTTGAAGGGCATCTGGGTTGTTTCCATGTTCTGGCTATTACAAACAATGCTGATATGAACATAACTGAACAAGTGCTCTTATGGTGTGGTTGAGCATTTCTTGGGTATATGCCCAAGAGTGGTATAGCTGGATCTTGGGGGAGATTGATTCCCAATTTTCTAAGAAAGCGCCATATTGATTTCCAAAGTAGTTGTACAAGCTTGCATTCCCACCAGCAGTGGACCAATGGCTGAGGGGTCCCCACTGGATCAGGCCCTCTGAATGGATGAGACAGTTGATTGGCTTGATCTGTTTGGGAGGCATCCAGGCAGTGGGACTGGGTCCTGTGCTCATTGCATGAGTTGCTGTTTGAAACCTGGGGCCTATGCAGGATTGTTTGGCTCGGCCTGGGAGGAGGGGACTAGACCTACCTGGACTGAGTCTACCAGGTTGACCTCAGTCTGTGGGGAAGGCTTTGCCCTGGAGGAGATGGGAATGGGGGGGGGGGGGGGGTTGGGGGGAAGGTGAGGGGGACGGGAGGGGGGAGAACAAGGGAATCCGTGGCTGATATGTAGAACTGAATTGTATTGCAAAATAAATTAATAAAAAAAAAAAAAGAAATAATCAAAGTCAAAGCAGAGTTAATGAAATAGAAACAAAGAAAACAATACAAAGAATCAATAAATCTAAGAGCTGGTTCTTTGAGAAGATAAACAAAACAACAGACCCTTGGCTCAAGTAACCAAGAGAAAGAAAGGGAGAACCAAAATTAACAGAATCAGAAATGAGCAACGAAACATTACAACTATTCCTAAAGAAATTCAGAATAAGGGAATATTCTTAACGACTGTATTCCATTAAGTTGGAAAACTTAAAAGAAACAGATGAATTTCTAGAGCCATCCAAATCACCAAAGTTAAATCAAGAAGAGATCAACAACCTCAGTAAACTCGTAACATCCGAGGAGATCGAAACAGTAATAAAAACAATTCTGACTGAAAAAAGCCCAGACCCAGATGGATTCACAGCAAAATCCTAGACTTTGAAAAAAGGTCTATAGCCAAACCTTAAACTATTAAAAAGCAAACAACCACAAACACAAGGAGCACCCAAACTCATTCTATAAAGCCAGTATCACTCCAACACCAAACCAAAAAAACCTACAGATGCAATAAAACACCAGCAAACCAAATACAGACACATATCAAGACCATCCGCCATGATCACGATGGCTTTATGAAGGATGTTTCAACATATGGAAGTCAGTAAATGTAATAAATCATATAAATGGACTTGAATATCATACGATCATCTCAACAGATGCAGAAAAAAACTGACAAAATCCAATGTTCTTTCATGATGAAAAGTCCTAGAGGGAATAGGATTGGAGGGACTAGACCCTGACGTAATAAAGGCTGTATATGACAACCCACGGCCAGCATCTCTCTAAATGAAGAAAAACTCAAAGCTATCCCATTAAAATCAGGAGCGAGACGGGGCTGCGCACCGCCCCCACTTTTTCAGCACACTGCTGGAAGCACTGACTGGAGCAGGAAGGCAAGAGAAGGAAATTAAAGGGAGACAAAGAGGGACCGAGGTCAGATTATCCCTAATTACAGACAGGATTTCCCATGTCAAAGTCTCCGGGTGGACAGGCCTTTTGTGTGCTTTCACTGTATGGCATGGGAAGAAGTCACCTACAGGACTTCTAAATTCATTTTAATCTATTTTTTATTAGTTTAAAAAGGATTAGTTTTTATTGTGGGTTTTTTTTTCCCCAACAAAATTTGCTTTTTAGGACCTTCGTATCTTATAAATACCTTTTCTTTGCCTTCTATCAATCACTTTTACAAGGTTCCATGGGTTTTCCAAAAGAATAGGCCTAGTGTTACGATGGATAAAAAGCATCTAGGTTAGATGACACCGTCTTCCTCTTGCCTTCTTGGATTTTGAAGGTTGTTTTTTCCCCTCCCGCCTCAGCTCCCAGCACTGGGACTGCAGGCATGCTCGGCCATCCCAACACCTCTTCCTTATCTTGACCAAGTGAAAGTTCAGAGGGATCTGACTCTAAGTTTTTAAATTGTTATATAGTAAAACTTGTTTCTGTGGTATAGAGTTCTCCACATTTTAACACATGTTAGTGGATCCATGCTACCAGCAGCCTCAATCAGACTATAGAACAATTCACTGCCAGTGTCCCTCCCCAACAAAAACCAGGGTCTCTCCTTTGAGACGCCCAGACCCATGTCTCCCTTTCTTCTGAATGCCTTTCTCATAGCCCTCGCACTTAAAATCTGTGTCGAAAATCTCTTCACAGATATGCACCCAAGCACACACAATATATTAAGAAATGTAATGAAAGTATTTTTTAAAGTAAGGGGACAAGATGGCTAAGTAGGTTAAGGCACTTGCTGCCAATCCTGGTTCCCTGGAACTCCCATGTCGGAGGAGAGAACCAACTTCCAGTTGTCCTCCGACCTCCACACTTGTGCCATGGCACACAGACACCCATACATAAGATAAATGTAATAATTAAAAAGTAACAGAGTTCAACTTGCTTCAAAAATCAACAGTCCCCCCAAACAAAACATCAAAGCCCTCCTTTGCATAGATAGCATGGGCACTTTAAGGCAGGCAGCTTAAGTCCGCTAAGCTGGGACCACCTCGGTTTGGGGTTTGGGTTGTGCACACAGCACTCTATTAATGACGCATGCAGGAGCCTGGGCGCCTGACCCGAATGCACGGTCCACACATACCCATCCCTGGGTAAGGTGCCCAGAACCTGTCAGCAACAGTTGTTTCTGCCACGAGCAGCACACCCACCCACTCCAAACACTGGAGTTTCTCCTCTCCTTAATGCCAACAAAGCTGGCACACTTTCAAGAGCTGGTTTACTTATTTTAAGATCTATTTTTATGAGTGTTTTGTCTGCCTGTATATCTGTGCACCACATACATGAAGTATCCCCAGAGGCTGGAAGAGGGGGTCAGAGCCCCTGGAACTGGAGTTATAGAAGGTTGAGCTGTTATGTGGACACTAGGAACTAAATCCAGGTCCCTCTGCAAGAGCTGCAAGTGCTCTAAACTGCTGAGAGAGCATGCCACAGCACACTTGCAGGGGTTCTTTCCTCCCACCAGGTGGGGTCTAGGGCTTGAAGCAGGTCACCAGGGTTGGTGGCAAGTGCCTTTACTCACCGAGCCATCTCACCAGCCCAGTCTTGGACAGTTCCAATTCAAACTTATTCCCAATCAATCCTGGTCCAGAATATGAGGGCCAATCCAGCCAGAACTGGGTGTATGCAAAGCTAGGTCTCCAGATGAACTTTGAGGGAGACTCTCTTACTTGCCATCTTATGCCTGTGAATAATTGGAATGTGTGTATATGATTAAAAGCAGATGCATTATGGGAAGGGATATGTGAGTGAACAAAGGATGTCAATCAAAGTAAGAGAATCATCTAAACTATGCTCCTAATAACCAAACTCCTCCCTTTTTAAACCCCACAAAACAAAGCTCATCTTCACCCCCATGACTTCCCTGTAATGTATTTGGACCTGGTCTATGACTTTGCTATTTCACAGGCTTTGTAGGCCTTTATTTGCTTAGTTTTATTCTTGAATGAGAGGCCAAGAACCTGCACACACCCAGCACAGTCTGACCACTGGTAGCACATTTGGCAGAGCTAGCCAAGAGGTAAGAAAACAATTCTTCCCTATCTTAAGGCTGAACTAGCAAGCTTGGCTGGAAACCTCGCCAGTGGCTTTTGGCGGTCTAACCTGAGCTCCTTGACCACAGCAGACAACAGATGTTTTAAAGACGGGAGCAGCCACGCAACATGGTGGAGAGAGGTTCTCATTTCGGGAGGGAGCTTATTTCCTGTGAGAAGAAAAGTCTGGTGTTCCCACCTTTACTGTGTGTCTCTTCCTTTAAACCACCTGCCTGTCTCTTCACACAAGCTTGAGAACTGTTCAAGCAAAATCGCAGCATAAATCATCCTCTTCATGTCCAAATTTCAGCAACAGACACTCCATAATTTAGACACATGTGAAATTAAAGAGAAAGCAGGAGAAATTGAAAAAGGGGGAAAAATTTTAAAAATTAAAAAAATAAAATCTAAGCAGCCCATTAGGTTCTACTTCAAAGAGCAGAAAGAATCCCAAAGGAAGGCGGGGACCTCAGCGCTTAATTTCAGGAAGAGTAAAACCCGGTGGAGTGACTGCAGATCCAGGTAAGACCCAAGGGAGAAGCGGAAGGAAAGGAGAGGGAAAGAGGAGGAGAGAAAACAGGCAAGTGGCTGCAGCTGGGCTTTGCGGGAGCCTCTCCCATCCTGGCCTGTGAATCACAGGGACGACTCAGAAAGACCGACAGAATGCCAGAATCTGGTCCTGGGGGAAAGTGGGTGAATTCCCAACAACGGCTGCATCACCCAAAACAGAGATGGCGAGGAAGCAGAAGATGGACAGTGCCTCCCCTGTTTCTGCTTCTTAAAATGGAACCTAACTTGGGAGGTGGAGGTTGGCCATGAGCTCAATTTCAGCCTGAACAACGCAAGTTCAAAGTCATCTTGGTCTACATAAGACCCCATTTCATGAAAACAAATCAGGCTAAGCAGATGATAGAGATTAGATTCCTAAGGATTTTGAGGCGGCTCACCTACATACACCAGTGGAAATCCTTAGATTAGTAATAAGTCTGAGAAACAGAAAAAATCAGAAAGAAACAGATAAAATATGTAAAAATGATTATATGCTGTTAGAGTGAGCAGACAAGGAGATCAAAGTGGAGAGCTTGAAATTAAGTCCATACCTGAGAATCTCTTCTCGATGATGACAAATCTAAAAAAAAAAAAAAAAGTGTGCTGTGGGTACTGAGAATCAAACCCAGGTCCTCTGGAAGAGCACCAAGTGCTCTTAACCACTGAGCCATCTCTTCTGCCCCTGACAACTTTTTAAAAAAGCTTACACACATGTACACAAAGCCTTACAGTTATTTCAGGGCAGATGAGATGGCTTACCAGGTAAAAGTGTTACTTATGCAAGCCTGGTAACCTATGTTTGCTCCCTGGAATCTATGTAAAGATAGAGGTGAATAGACTCCACAAAGCTGTCCTGACCACCGCCCCCCGACACATACCATGACACTATGTATTGTGTTCCCCAATAAAATTTACCTGAGGATCAGAGGAAAAAGCCAGCCACTATATTAAACATATAAGTTAGGCAAGGTAGCACAAGCCTTTAATCCTATCACTCAGGAGGCAGGGATCTGTCTGGATCTCTGAGTTCAAGGCCACACTGGGAACAGAGCCAGGCATGGTGGTACACATCTTAAATTCCAACACTAGTTAACTATGGAGGTCTAGAGGTCTGTACAGACAGACAGGAAGTGACAGAGCTGGGTAGGAAGAGGAATTGATATAGCTGGACGGAGAGAGCAAATGATATAGGAGAACAGAAAGGCATACAGTGTGGATATACAGGAAGTAGGTAGACTTCTTTGGAGACCGAGGTGTCAGTGAGGTGAGGTTAGCTTGTGGCTTTTCCTATTCCTCTGATCGCTCACGTTTTCACCCCTATATCTGGCTCTGTGTTTTTATTTAATAAGTCCATTTAGCAATTCACCTACACATGGGCACCCCAAAAGAAGACACACACCACCACCACCACCACCACACACAAAGTAAAAGTTTAAATATTTTTTTTAACATTTAAGATTACTCCATTAAAAATTTTAAGCATAGAAAACAAAAGAGGCTAGGTGTGGTGGCTCATGCCTGTACCCCTAACTTTCAAAAGGCAGAGGAGACCTGCTGTAAAGTCAAGGGGAGCCAGCGATGCACACTGAGAGTTTCACAACGCAAATGAGGAAGCTAGGCAGAAGGCTCAGAAGTTAAAAGCTCTTGCTCTCACAGAGGTCCAGCACCCAGATGGTGGCTCACAACCATTCACAACTCCAGGGTCAGTGGACCAACCACCTTCTTCTGACCTCCGTGGGCATCAGGCATAAATATATGCATGCAGATAAAACATTCAAACACATAAAATAAATACATCTAAAATCTCTTTTCTCAACAAACAAACAAAACTGAAAAGCAAAACCAAATTACAGGTGTGCTGATATATTTATAATTCCAGGAGGGTGAGGAGTAGGAGAGGAAAGGGCTGTGTAAGATACAGCTCAATGACAGTGACATCTACTGTGTACAAGGCCCTGGCTTCATTCCATAGTACCCTTGTACACACACACACATACACACCACACTAAAATAACACAACAATGAAACAACAAAAAATTCCAATTAACGAACAACAGCAGCAACAACAAAAACACTGGGCATAGTAGCACACGCTTTTAAAACCAGCCCCAGGGTTAAAGAAAAGTAGGGAAAACTCACCTGCACTTCCATAGCAAAGCTAACGATCTAAAATGTAAACCTTGACATTTGGGGCTGCGGTTCAATCCTGAAATCCCTAGTACCACAAAGCTAAAGATAAAACTGAAACTCATACACGTAATTCCAGTTTTCTGCTCCCTTCCCCTCCCCCCCAGGCATCGCAGACTGTAAGAGCCTCTGTGGTCTTCCTGGCCTCTGCCTGTATGACTCCAGTGAGCGAATGCATATGTCTACAGTTGGTTCTGTACCCGAGTATGCTGCTCCCCATCTTAGGTGTCTCCTCACTTCATGTCCTTAGTCACCAGAATCTACCCAGTTGGCTAAGATTTTACGAAGGATGTGAGGTGATCATTTTTAGATGAAGATACAACCTTTGTTCTTTTTAGATGGCCTCCATCCTCCACAACTAATTTATTGGCATTGCCACTATGGAACAGAACACTGTATTAAGACATCTGCTTGTGTCTCCCCTTCTGCTGAAGGGCTACAGTTTTTCCCATCCCTGTGACACTCAGTCCATGATTAATGAACTCACAGCCTCCTTAACAATCAGGCAGGGCTGTCTACAAGAGAGCCTAAGGCCGGGCTTTTCTCACATCTCAACTCCAGCTCAGTCTAGCTGGAGGAAAGGATTTATCTGTGTTTTACCAGGCAGGGATAATTAGCCTAGAAGTAAGTTCATGCTCCTCCACCCTCTGCCCAGATGCAGTAAGGGACAGATGTGCCTCTGATGGCCCTGCTCTTGCACTAGCTTTTCTTTGGCATCTTCCTTGAGCTATCTTGTTCCTAAGTGGGAAACAGGATAATTACATGATTTAGAACACTGGATCCAGTCCAAGTTTCACCTGTACCACCTATTTCTAAGCTGTTACAACCTTGGGCCGTTCATATACTGTTTCCTCAAATTAATTTATAAATGGCCTAGTAAACCCTTACTAAAGCTGTTGCATACTTAACCATAGTTAAGGGCCTAGAAAGATGTCAGATGCACTGGCTGGGAATTAGGATATGCCAAGCAGATTCCGGCCAGGTGACTCCTCCTCCTCCTCCACTTGACCAAATGTTGCAGCCATTGAGTTCTCCCCACCCCTACTCTTACTGTTTTTTCTCCTCCACACAGTAGCAGGACCAGAAAGTGACTTGTAAAGTGTTTCCAGCTCTGTATTTTAAGATATCACACACCATAATAAAAACATAAGAAAATTTATTAAAATTTGAAGGCAAAATCATAATTTCAAAGGTTAGACCTATGTCAGGTGTGCTGATGAATGGATGTTTTCCTGGCATTCAAAATCAGACCCAAGAGTATCACTTTCAGAATGTTCTAGAGGATTGGGTTTACTTTTGATTGTCTTGGATGAGACAGTCATTATTCTGTTTTCTTTCTTGACAGAAATGTGGTTTTTCAAAGATTCACTTTTAATTGGCTCATTAAGCAAAGACCTTTTGTCCCCGATTCCTTTGCTTTTTGAGTTCACGGGAGAGTCAGGGTCGGAAAGGGGGTCTTTCCCGGAGTGTTTCTCAGAGGAGAGCTTTCTGGAGTATTCGTTCGTCAAGCTCCCTTTCTCTGAAGATCTGCTGTGTTTGGAAGACACCATTTCTTCCCTTTGACTCCCACTTCCAGAAACGCCATCTGCTGAAGGAGAGGCTGTTCTAGCAGTGAGTCCTGCTGCAGACCCCTCCTGCTGCTCAGGGTTGGCTCTGGAAGCTACCAATGCTGCTGGTGCAGAAACGGGAACTTGGAAGGTGTCGAGAGGCAAAGGAATCCTAGCATCACTTCTAATCTTCTGAAACTACAAGGAAAACAAGGCTTCAGTGAACAAAGCCGGCCACAAAAGAGCTCAAAACTTCACCGAAACTGATTCTTTCACATTTACTTTCAGTGTCTTTAGTTAGGGCTGTATATGTGTAATGTGTACATGACTGCAGAGGCCAGAGGAGGGCACAGGATCCCCTGGAGCTATAGCTACAGGTGGTTGTGAGCCACCCAACATGGGTGCCAGCGACTCTACTCAAGTCCTGTGGAAGAACAGCAGCTCTCGTATGTAAGCCAGGCCAACTCTCCGGCCCTGTAATTGTGATCTTAGTAAGCAGCCAGTTCACCTCTCAGAAGACTTTATGGTCATTCACTTTCCTAATTATGCAATGCCATGTGACTGGCAACTCCTCTAAATTTAGTTATATGTATATCTAAAGTTAGCTGTACAGTATTTCTACAATTTTGTGTTTTATATGATTGTCTTCCATTTTTCACATTACAAAACAAAGTAAAACCATTTCTGAGGAACCTAGTCCCTAGCCTCTCTGCTTATGTGAGAAGTATCCCATGTGTGATATGACCGAGTTCTCAAGCCAGCAGCTCCTCAGACAGTCTTAGATTGTCTGCTGGGAGATGAGCCCTTGGTGAGCCTCGGGGGGTTCTGTGACAGGCAGCCCACCTCATCCACTAAGCGGGCGACTATGAGGTACTGCTTGCTAAGTCTGTCTAGATTACTTGGCTTACAAGCTCTCTGCATCAGTCCTGGTACCTTCATCAGTGTCCCTTCATTGTAAGCTGACTGCATACAGATAGAGACCTAGACGGGACATGAATACAACAGACATTTACAAAACTTTCAATTCCCATTGTCTCTTTACTCTTTCATTTCTTTCTTTATTGAAGATAATTTTTAAGTATAAATTATCAAAAACCTTCCAGTTTTGTCTTTTTTTCTTCTTTTTTTGAGATAAGGTCTCATTTTATAGCCTTGACTGGTCTGAACTCCCTACGAAGACCCAGGCTGGCCTTAAACGCAGAGACACCTGCCTGTCCCTGCCTCCCAAGGGCTGGGATGAAAAGCATGCGCCACCATACCTGGCCCCGTTTTCTTATTGATAACGATGCAGTTTCAGGAAATGGGCACAAACTTTACTCTGCCAGAGACAGACTAACACTACTTTCCCTGACCTGCGGAACTCTTGCTAGTGACTTGCACCAAGGTCTCTCGGGTCCACTTACTTGGATGTTCTGCATCTGTCCTACAGCAGTCTGCTTCGGATCCAGCTTTTCTTCCTCGAGGGCTCTCTGTTCTTCCACAGGTGCACTAACAGTGGAATTCATCTGAGGGCGACCTAGCAAGTGGAAATCTGACTGATCTATACCAGCCATAGTGGCAAGCTGCCCAAGCCTGGAGAGAGGAAGAAAGGAGGAAAAGGCAATCACTTGGCAACAACTTAAATTCACCCACACCTACAAGCATTAAATACATGTATAAATGAACACCAAGATTTAAAATCTGAGAAGCCAAGAGCCTACGTCAGACAACAGCCCCATGCCACCGCTGCCTCAGACTCATGCTGAGACCACTGGGTCAGATCATCCAACCGCTGCCTCGGACTCATGCTGAGACCACTGGGTCAGATCATCCAATCCTTCCAGCGCCCCTATTCACCTCAATGATTCATTAAATAATAGCAACCATCACTCCATCATTTTAAATACTGTTTCAACAGCTTCAGCCTCTACCATCTCCATGTATCTGACTCTCTTTTCTTCGCTTCACTCTTTTCTAACATCAGCCTATCCCCTAAAACACTGCTCCATCCACTACCTTCAGCTCTCCCTTTTACTATCTTTTCAATTTGATTTTGAGATTCATGAAGAACAAGCTGAACTCAAAATTTCTATGCTGTTAAGGGTTACTTTGAACTCCTGATCCCCCACCCTCCACCACCAGGTGCTGAACCTCAGGTGTGCGTCATACCTGACTAACATCTTCTTTTGACCCTACTATTCTCAGGTGAGAACTCTGACCTATTCCTGTGTCTCCAGCACCCTGGAGATTAACTACCGTCCTAAGGCCTAGGGACAAGAAGAACCCGGCTCCAACTTATTTAACAAGCAAAATGAATAAAAGGCAAGAAAGCTCCTATTATTTTAAATATTTTCAATAAAAATCCTTCACTTAGTCTTTCTTTTTTGTAACACATCAAGGAGTATATTACAGCAGATAAAGCTGTACACAATTCAAATGCCCAAAGACATTAATTTAGTCTCCACCAAGATAAATTACGCTTTATTACCTTTTAATGATGAGTTTTCTAATGAGATAGGTTTACCATTTTGCATTTCTTTTAAAAGGCATTCTCCATTAAAAAACAAATCAAACTTATTGTTGATAATCACATATTAATACATCTCATGGAAGCTAAGAAGTGTTGAGTTCCTCAGCAAGCTACAATAAAGCCACTGAAGAAAGAATGCCCACCCTACAGATATACCCAGCATCTTTAAGGAGGTCCAGGAAAGCGTGAAACTTCTGAAAAGAATTCTCAATGCTGCCCAAGACGCCTTCATCGTCCAGGATCATGTTTGTTAACGACTGTGCATGAAGGGCTTCAGACAAGGAGAAATTTATGTTTCTTAGCTGAGCATTTTCATGTTCCAGCTACAAAACAAGGTTGAGAATGCACAGTGTAATTTCAATCTAAAGAAAACTTTTCAACACCTAAACTAAAATATTTAAAAATGTAACTAATTTATAATTAATCTAACCCTCAATCAATGAAGAGAATAATCATGACACATAATAATCTTCCACCTGGAGACATTTGTTGAAATTTCCTATATAACAAGTAGATAAAAATAGTTACTGTCTTACTAATGATTTTCCACACATCATATCCCTAACTGTTTAAATTCATACTGAATCATTGTGTATCAGAGAATCAGCTACCTAAGGTTCACTTTTTATTAGAAAATACAACAGCAGACCAAATAAAATTATGATCCTGCTATAATTAGTCCATTATGGATTAATTTTAACAAGCTGTGGTGGTTTGAAAGAAAATGGCCCCTATAGAGAGTGGTACTATTAGGAGGTGTGGCCTTGTTGGAGGAAGTGTGTCGCTGTGGGGCGGGCTTTGAGGTCTCCAGGCTCAAGCTACACCAGGTGTCACAGTTGCTTCCCGTTGCCTGGAGAATCACAATGTAGACCTCTCAGTTCCTTCTCCAGCACCATGTCTTCCTCCACACCGCCATGCTTCCCACCATGATGATAATGGACTAAACCTCTGAAACTGTAAGCCAGCCCCAATTAAACGCTTTCCTTATAAGAGTTGCCGTGGTCATGGTGTCTCTTCACAGCAATAGAAACTAAGACACAAGCCAAACAATTTTTCTACATGTATGTCTATGTGTTCACACATGGGCGTGTGCATGGGCCACAATAGACATGTGGAAGTCAAGAGGACAACTCTTGAGAGTCAGTTCTCTCCTCCCATCATGTAGGTTGCTGGGCTTGGCAGCAAGTGCCTTTACCCACTGAGCCATCTTGCCGGCCCCCAGGTATATTTATTGTGTTTATGTTAAAGTCTTTAACTGCACAGCTACACTCTCCACTTTCTTGAGCAATTCTCTGTGGCTTCTTGCTCTCTTCATCTGTTCATGTAACACTACATCAAATCTAACCCTGGCATTTCTCAGAAAGGCAAAATGTTCTCGATGTATTTTTGCCTTCTATAATGCAGTGCTTAATACTTAATGAATGAACACACATGTCTTTAAATACAATACACACATTTTGAAGAGTCTTCCTTACATTCACTTTGTAGAGAAAACTACTTGTAAAACTTGTTAGTTTAATGCAAATTAGTTTAACTGTGTAGTTCAGTGCTCACGGTATAGACTTTTATCTCCCAAGGCACACTTAGGAGCTTTTCATTATCTTAGACTTCTAATTTTGTCTTTTAAAAGAAACCAACAACTAACCAAGTCTGGCCAGGTATAACCCCCTAGCCTTAGCCTTCCAAGTACCAGCCCTATAGCCATGTACCACAATGCCCATCCTCTTGAGACCATCCTTTTTAGATCATTTGCTTTCCTAATTCACTGTAAGAAGACAGCCTTACCAACACTTTTGTTATACACACAGTATAAGCCTAATGAATACATTTCATATGTGGCAGTCAAAAGCCTGGGGGGAGGGGCAAGCTACTTCTTACATTTTTTAAAATACACTTTTTGGAATATAATCACATAGCACTAAATGGATGTAAGGTTAAAATGATGCGACTCAGCTCCCAAATGCCTTATCATTTTGAAGTATTTTAAAGTTTATTAAGTATAGAACTTGAAACCAAAACAAAGCCAACAAATAACTCTGAAAATAGGAGAAAAAGACTTACTTACCTCACTGACTCGCTTGTCAGCCTTAAGCCGGCTCACCCTTTCCTCCTTTAACTGCACTAGGCATTCCTCCAGTTTCTCCTAGTAGGAAGAAATGGAGCAGACATGGCAGTTAAGGTAAACGCTGATCCCTCAACACTCCCAGCTGCATAGTCCACAAAGAACTCAGGGGCAGACCCAGAAGTAACCTCGGACTGCAGGATGACATATGTCCCTACTTGTACACACACCAGCTAGTGCAGTTAATTATTAAAATGTATCAAATTAGCACATTACAGATTCACTTAAATCCCACTCAACTTGAGCTGCAGTGCTTACCATAAAAAGCACAGGCATATAACAAGAGTTAGTGAACCACCAGTAAGAAATTAAAGCCATGAAGGGGAATTTTTTCTTACTTACGGGTTTCTGAGTTCCTCATAATAGAAAACTCAATAGCATTCTTTTTTTATTTATTTTTTGTTTTTCAAGACAGAGTTTCTCTGTGTAGCTCTGGCTGTTCTGGAACTCACTATGTAGACCAGACTGGCCTCACAGAGATCCACCTACCTCTGCCTCCCCAGTACTGGGATTAAAGGCATGCGCCACCACCACCTGGCTCTATAACATTCTTTTTTTTTTTTTTTTTTTTGGAGCTGAGGATCGAACCCAGGGCCTTGCGCTTGCTAGGCAAGCACTCTACCACTGAGCTAAATCCCCAACCCCTAACATTCTTAACATAACTGAATCTTGTAACTGCAACAAAAACCCATACTTCAAATGTAAACACTTTTAAAGCACTTTATTGTAAGCCAAGCATTATTCTGTTTTCTAGGTATTAAATAACTTAAGCATCAGCAACCTTCAAGACAAGAAGGAGTAACGGCTGAGGCACAGAGAACAGAGTACCACACTGTCTGTCAGCTGTGCAGCTGGCTCTGAATTCAGAGCAGGAGCAGGTAGCAGTCCTCTTCCCACAAGGGCTGACCTTACTCTTTACCAAAATCAGAAAAACGAGCTCATCATTTCAGGAACTGAGACTCTATGGTTCTTGATAATGCAGGTGTGACTGTGGTGGATAAAATCCTGAAACAGATCCTAAGATTCCCTACTGCTGGAGTAGCTCCCTAATGCCAACACTAATGCAGGAGCTGCTGTGAGGGACTATGATTAAGGCCCTCACAGCAAGTGACCTTAGGATGGGGGGGGGGGGGAATGACATCATTAGGGAACCATTTAAAAGGTATCAGGCTCTTCATGAGAAAGATTTTTAGTACAAAAGGAGTTAAGACACCAGAGATTGTATTCTCCTTACAATCTCTGAAGAGGAGATGTCCCATAGAAGATGAAGGGTCCACTGCCTGAGAAGCAGCAGGGAAATAGGCCCCAAAGAGTCGAATTACGCCAATACCAGCATGCCTGGAAGAGGATTCCTTGCCAGTCCTGCCAGATGGTTAACAGTCTGGCCCACATTGTGGTTTCGGTTTTGTGACCTGTCTGGACTTCTACTTTAGAAGTGTGAGCTTTCAAATGGGTGATATATTAAATCATCAAATTTGTAGCAACAAATTACTCAGCTTCTAGGCTTAGGAATAAAATAGGTTTAACTACTATTGTCATAAACTACTATATTTTAGTACTTGGTTGTATAATATAAACAAAATGCGTATTTATTAAAACATAACAGTATATTTTATTTAGTTAGTTCTTTTGAGACATGGTCTCACTATATAGGCCAGGGTGGCCTTACTCATGGATCCCCCAGTCTTAGCCTCACAAGTACTGTGATTACAGGTATATACCCCATACGTGGCTTTATATTTATATGTGTGAATACGCACACATGAACGTACACACGTGTGTGAGAATGCATGAAGAGGCCAGAGGTTGATGTTGGGAACTGCCCTTCATTGCTCTACTGTATTCCTTGTGGCAGGTTTCTTAATAAAATGTGGAGCTCACAAACACAGGTAGTCTTGCCCGTCAGCTTGCTCTGGGGAGTCCATCTCTACATTCCAAGGCTGGAATTACAGCTGGGCCACCACACACACCTGGCATTTATGTGGTTTCTGGGACCCAAACTCCAGTCCTTAAGCTTCCTGGCAGGTGCTTTAAACACCAAGCCCTCTCTCCAGTCAGTGGGTTTATATTTTAGAGGCTTCTGAACATTTACTTAAACACAGAATTTTAACTTAAAAGTTTAGTTTGGACCACTGAGATGGCTCAGTAGCTAAATTTCTAGGACCCACGTGGCAGCTCACAACTGTAACTCCAGTTCCAGGGGATCTGATGCCCTTTTCTGGCCTTGTTGGGTACTAGACATACATGTGGCACACATATACACATGAATGCAAAACATTCATACACATAAAATAAAAAAAACTTAAGTAATGTTACATTTTTAAGGAAAACAGAGATATAAAATATGAGTGTGGGCACACAGCTGTTTTCCTTTCAACAAATTGTTTTAAGATAGTTCCTCAATGGAAAATTGAGTACTTTTACATTCAGATTATAAATTCTGAATACTACTAAATGCTTTAATAATGTCAAAATCATTTTCTCCTTAAAGACTGATCTTTTAAAATCTTTTTTTTTTTTTTACCTTTTTAGAGCTTTATTGGGGGGGGGGAAGAGAGACAGAGAGAGAAAGACACAGAAAGAGAGAGAGACAGAGAGACAGAGAGACAGAGACACGGGGGGGGGGGAGTGGGGGTTGGTCGGGGGGAAAGAGCGGAAAGGAGAGGGGACAGTAAAATCTTTTACTATGCATGTGTGCGGAGTGGATTTCTGCATGTGTGTCCAGTGAACGCAGAGGGCAGAAGAGCACACTGGGTCCCCGGGAACTGGCATTAGAGGTGGTTGGGAGCCACCCGACAAGGGTGATAGGAACTGAACTCAAGTCCTCTGTAAGAGCAGGACATGCTCTGAGCTTCTGAGCCCTCTCTCCACAGACAAGACTAACCTTTTCTAAAAAGAAAATGTTCAGTCCATTTTATGGCATGCTGTGTGTGTGTGTGTGTGTGTGTGTGTGTGTGTGTGTGTGTGTGTGTGTGTGTGTGTTTGTGTGTGTATGTGTGTGTGTGAGAGAGAGAGAGAGAGACAGACAGACAGACAGACAGACAGACAAACATGTGCCACAGTGCATACATGGAGGTCAGAAACAACTTCCCTTCCACCATGAGGTTCCTGGGACTAAACAAAGGTCCTGAGGCCCAGCAGGAGGCACCTTTGCCTGCTGAGCCATCTCATTAGCACAATCATGCTCTTTACTGTTAAACTAACCAAGCTTTCACGGAAAAGGAGGAAAAGGCTTTGCAAACGCCTCTACTTATGATTCACATAACGGTTTTAACACAGTACTGCTGGAGAAAGGAAACTACACTTTGCCTTTGCTTTGCAAGCCACTGTTGTTACTGGGCCTGCTTACAGGGCACGGATGAGGGGTTAAAGGGCGTGAGAGACTGCGTAACAGCGGCAGCACTGCAGAGCTCCACCCACTCAGCAGCAGTCTCCACATCTCCGTTTCTGACTGGCTCTCCACAGCACAGCCAAGTGCGATGACACGAGACAGCTTCTCCCCCTAGTGGGGGAATCAGACACAAGTCACATTTGTATAAAATGTTCCTTCTCTGGGCACTCTTCCTGAGAGAGTGGCTCACTGTGTAGCTATGTCTGGCCTCTGTGGTGATATTTTTCTTGTGCTCTAATAAATAAAGCTTGCCTGGAGATCAGAGGAAAAAGCCAGCCATTATATTAAACAGAAGTCAGGCAATGGTAGCACACGCCTTTAATCCTATCACTTGGCAGGCAGGGATCTGTCTGGATCTCTGTGAGTTCAAGGCCACACTGGGGAACAGAGCCAGGCATGGTGACACACGCCTTTAATCCCAGCACCAACCATAGAAGTGTGGAGGTCTGTACAGACAGACAGGAAGTGACAGAGATGGGCAGGAAGAGGAAGTGATGTAGCTGGACTGAGAGAGCGAATGAGAGAACAGAACAGAAAGGCATACAGGCGTGGGTAGGTCTCTTTGGAAGCTGCAGAGTTGGTGAGGGGAGGTTAGCTCAGGTTTTCACCCCTGTATCTGGCTCCTTGTTTTTTATTTAATATAACCATTTAGAAATTCGTCTATAGGTCTCAAACTCTCCATCCTCCTGCCTCAGCCTCCTGAGATTTACAGGTGTGCATCAAATAGACATTTTTAAGGCCCTGAAATACTTGTATCCCAACAGCTTTCTGATATTGTCCTAGGATTTGACACTGCTAACATCAACACAGCCTATCACTAAACTATGATACATCACGTCTACTATGACTACTAACTAACTTTCCCATGTAAGCTTCAAGATGTGTGAAGGAGAGAAACGTATTTTATTAAGCATTTATCTTATCACCTGTGCCTAGCACAAAGTAAGCAAGCAATAAATAATGAAGAAGCCTTGGCCACAGAAGATGTGTTTAAGAAAGTAGTTTTTGCCGGGCGGCGGAGGTACACGCCTTTAATCCCAGCACTCAGGAGGCAGAGCCAGGCGGATCTCTGTGAGTTCGAGGCCAGCCTGGTCTACAGAGCAAGATCCAGGACAGGCACCAAAACTACACAGAGAAACCCTGTCTCAAAAGAATATAATTTTCTTCAAATGAACAGGTGGAAACATGCTCTCTTCCTTCAATCTCCATTTCTTTGCTTATTAGTTAGTAAAGTTTGGTTTTTGATTATTTTTTCCTAAAAACGGAAGATTCTTTGGTACAAAGTCCTGGCCCACTAGCTGTAAGTCTGGGTCCTGATTTCCTCATTGATAGACTGGAGATAAACACATGATGAGTAAGTGAATTAACACAGATACAAGCTCAGAAGAGTGCTTGGAATATATAATTGATCAATGCAAAAATGAATAAATATGTGAATCCAATTAAGACAGACAAGCTTATAATCAAACAGTCTGTTCCCACTCACACATTCAGTACTCCAGGGCAGCCACACCTAAGGCAGGATTTTAACCATAAAATACTGATATGCCAAAATGTGCCTAGAACAGAGTCATCAGAGAATACTCACTCACATAATGACCACCTAAGACAACTGCCAGAACCACCCTCAGACCATCAGGGAGCAGCTCCGACTTGGTCACATTTCTAACTGGACAGTGGAGCGGAGTTAGTGCCCTCCAAGCTGCAGGCTGCCCCAGTGCTTACTCCAAGTGATGGCTCCCCATACTGTGATTGGCTCAGTTACGTTTCTCTCCCCGCACCTCCTTCCCCTTGTAGTTAAGTGTGAATCCCTTCTACTCTCTTTAGTATGGGCTTACACGTTTTAGCTGATTCTCAACATGAAGAAATGCTGAGAAGGTCCTCGATACACCTTGAGTAAGAAGCTGTCCGGCTGCAGTTCCTAACCTTGTCTTCCTCAGTGACTAGAGACACTTTTGATACATTATCTCCTGGGCTGGGTCACAGCAGTAGAAAGCTTGCCTATAGCATGCATAAAGTGTGGTCTCTAGCATTTCAAATAAATAGAAGGCAAATACAGAATGACCCCACAAAACCAGCCACCCCCTCTCTTAGACCTGGGGTGAAGGAAACCAACACAACACACTGAAAACGACGTGGAAGGTTTGATGCCCAGGAACTTTTACTTCCCGCTGCATCTTAGTTAGCAGGAAGCCACCCCGGCACTAACTGCAGGCGCTGAATCCCAGGATGAGAAGTGTTCCCGAACGGTCCACACAGGTTCTCTCCCAAGAATCTGTAGTTTTCTAAGTGATTACTTTCGTAATCTCTATACAAGCATTGTGAATTTTTTTTTTTTTTTTTTTTTTTGGTTTTTCGAGACAGGGTTTCTCTGTATAGCTTTGCGCCTTTCCTGGAACTCACTTGGTAGCCCAGACTGGCCTCGAACTCACAGAGATCCGCCTGGCTCTGCCTCCCGAGTGCTGGGATTAAAGGCGTGCGCCACCACCGCCCGGCTGCATTGTGAATTTTAACTTAAGAAAATGAAGTTGTGGCAGTTATCACTGGGGGTAGGACTGAACCTAGGGCACTGTGTGCTTCCCACCAAAGGGGTTTATGATTAAGCTATATCCCCTAGTTGGCTTTAAAATTTTTAAATCAAATACTGATGGCTGCAATCATATACATATAAAAAAATAGGTAATTGCCCTTCAACCATGCAATGACATTTTGAGAAGCAGGCATCTGTGAACTAGAAATCTGGGCCCTTACCACAGCACACCTTGATTTTGGATGTCCTGGCTCTCAGAAATGTGAAAATATAACCTCTGCTGTTTTAAACCATTGAATACAGAAGTAACAAATGGAGAGCCATTTCTAGATTTAGAAGTTCTATGCTGAGGCAGCACCAGTTTTAGGCAGCCACTGTTGGGCTTGTGGTGTGGCTCAGTGGTAGTATGCTGAACAGCATGAGGCTCCGTCCCCTAATTACATGTGAGTGACATAACACACAAGGAAAGCCAAGAGCTTCCTAAAGACGAGGTCTCCCACAACTTACTACAAACCAGCAAAGAAAACAGTATGCTGAAGCACAAAAATGTGCTATGGAAGTAATTTTCCCTTCTGTCTACCCAACAGAAAAATGGAAAGGCACTAGATGCCGGGTTTTAAAGTGTAGTTTCTTAATTTTTTAATATCGTGAAAGGGGAATATCAGTAGCAAAAGTTTTTCCAAAGCCGGGTGTGGTGGCTGACATGGGAGGTTAGGAAAAGACCAGGAATCCAAAGCCAGCTTGAGGTACAGTGACTTCAAGGACAGCTTGAGCTATGTAAGACTCTATCTCAAAACAAAAGAACCTCTGTTCAATTTTACTTCTACTAAAAACAAAGTTACATTTCCCCATGATAAGAGAGCTCAGCTAGCACTATCAATTCCCTAGTCTTTAAAATAACAGCGCTGGGCTGAGGAGACAGCCAGTGAAAGTCAGGACACACATAAGGACCTAAGTGTGGTACTCAGAACATGGAAAAAGGCCGGGTGTGCAGTGCACACTCACAATCCCAGCACCCAGGAGGCAAGTGGGCAGATCTCTGGGGCTCACTGACCAGGCAGCCCAGCTTCACTGGCAAATTCTGGGCTGGTGAAAATCTGTCTCAAAACCAAACAACAACCTCCTCAAACAACAAACCCAATGTGGATGACAAGTGAGGACTGACGCTAAGGCGGTCCTCTGGCCTCCACCCCATGTATCCAAGTATGTATGCATGTACGTATGTATGCATGCATGTATACTTACACACACACACACACACACACACACACACACACACACACACACACACACACACACAAACGTGTACATACACACACACAGCACCGAATCAGCTGACTATGACATTACTCAATCTCCTTAAGTTTGTTTTATGACCACTAAAGTTCTCCTTACAGCTAGCATTCTAAGAGGAGGAAAAAAATAGTACTATGTTTTTACGATTATTTTGTGAGGTATACACACTTTCATCTCACCCTAATCTTCTTCACCCGAGTAGAGTAACAGTTAGAACAGAGGGGCAAACAGAATTCCAACGTGCTGCCAGGGCCTGTTTCACAATCACGCTTTCGCCAAGAAGCAATCACAATGAAATGGTCTTCTGTACCTTAAAAGGAACAGCTGTGTACCTGTAATGTTTTTTGTCTGATGCTGGTTTTCTGAGGTTCTTCGTGGACACTTTCTGAGGAATCCTCAACCTCATCAGTTTCTGAGGATGAAGGACTCTCTACCGTCACAGTCACAGGAAAATCTGATTGCTTAAACAAAGAGGACATGACTTATTAATGCCATAAGCCAAACACTAAACACACAGAGGCCATCTAATGAAATTGACCTGTCTGAAATATCTAGTTATTACCTATAAAGGGATCTCACTGCTCCCTAGCCTAACACAATAAGTAACAGAAAACTGCCCCAACTTTGTTTTTTCTTTTTGGTTTTTCAAGACGGAGTTTCTCGGTGTAGCTCTGGCTGTCCTGGAACTTGCTCTGTAGACCAGGCTGGCTTTGAACTCAGAGATCCGTCTGCCTCTGTCTCTGCCTCCCTAGTGCTGGGATTAAAGGCGTGTACCACCACCACCCAGCTACTAACTTATTCTTGCTATTATTACAGAATTTTTACTACATAAGGCTGATTACTGGTTGGCATTGTCCATATTACTTTGCTAAATTCCTCCTAGATAAATCAAGTGAAGAGGCAGGACAAACACTTTTTTTCAGGTCAATTCTTGTACTACAGATGATAAATTTACTCTCTAATGTGAGACATGAAGAGTATGGAAGTATAATTTTTAGGAGAAAAAGAATGAACAGAATATAAAGCCAATAAGCTTATCTGTAACTGATAAATGCTAGAATGGTTTTAAAAACTAAGTCACGGGGCTGGAGAGATGGCTCAGAGGTTAAGAGCACTGACTGCTCTTCCAGAGGTCCTGAGTTCAATTCCCAGCAACCACATGGTGGCTCACAACGATCTATAATGAGATCTGGTTCCCTCTTCTGACCTGCAGTCATACATGCTATATACTAAATAAATAAATCTTAAAAAAAAAAAAAAAAAAAAAACTAAGTCACATACATATATACAACCCACCAAACACCTCATCTTCACTTCTCTGCACCGCAAACTAGTGTAGTAACAGACAGTATGGTTCTCCTGTCAGCTTCGACAACAACCAATGTGATTAGAACCCCACTGAAAATGTACAGACTGAGGCAGTGCAGGGGCAACTCTGCGGGATACGCAAGCCTTCGGTGACAGCACGAGATGACGCCGGAACGGTTCGGTGTGCACAGCCTAGTGCTGACACCGGGCGGCACATTAGCCGTTCTCCTCCCTTCTTCGAGAATCTGTGACCTCCATGAACAGGAGGACGCAGCACTCTGACAGAAGTAGCCTGTCCCAGAACTGAGGCAGTGGGAAAGTGCTGGGAGATGCTGGCAAAATGGCTTTACCAGAGGCCATGGGAGTACTGAGCAGGTAACAGCTAGTGTTCAGCATTAATAACTCTCTGACGGGGAGCCCCACCTGGCAAAGCTGTGGGGTCACTGACTGTAAATGACTGGTTGCTTCTCTCTGTCATTTTTCTCATATGCCACTACATTTCTTCCCTAGTAACAGCTATGGTATTTTTTCACACTGCTTGTGGGTTTATCTCATAGAAATAATCCATCTTTGGGCACACATATAGCTGTGGATGATCAGGAAGATGATTTCTGCTTAAGCTCTATAATTCTGATGATAGAAATAATACTAGGATATTTTTCATAACTGACATAGGAAAGTAACAGTATTCTCAGTCACAAAGACAGATAATTTTAGACCTCAGAATAAATTCAAAACACACTAGCTGTCCCTGCAAATAAAATACAAAAGGACAAGTTCCCAGGTGTTTATTGCTGAATCAAGGTCAGACACGAAGCAACTTTGGTAGACATAAGCCCCTGCAGTAATTGATTTTCTGCATATATTCCCACCACTCAAGGTTCAGCAAATAAACTGTTTATTGCTTAGGTCCTGGGTTTTATGCTACTTTCTGTCTGGGAACCCTGACCACTTAGAGCTATGATGGGGGAATGAATGTCTTTTTGTATGCTGTGAAAAAACGCTGCTCTGATTGGTTGATAAATAAAGCCATTTGTCCTATGGTAAGGCAGCTTAGAGGCAGGTGGAAAATCCAAACAGATAGAGAGAGAGAAGAAAGACAGAGAAGAGCAGACACTGCCAGCCGCCACCATGAAAAGCAAGATGTAAAGGTACTGATAAGCCACAAGCCACGTGGCAAAGTATAGATTTATAGAAATGGATTAATTTAAGATATAAGAACTAGATAGCAGGAAGCCTGCCATGGCCATAGTTTAAATATAATATTAGCCTGTGTGTGTTTATTTCGGTTCGAGCGGCTGCATGACCAGCGGGTGACAGAGGTTTGTCCTGACCACAGGCCAGGTGGTGCGACCTCCCTAGCCTGAGAAAAACTGTGTGGCTTATCATGGGTCATGAGAATGGGTTGGACTTCAAAAATGTAACATATAATTGTCCAGAGTTTGGCTGTTGAAGTGTGTGTGTGTGTGTGTGTGTGTGTGTGTGTGTGTGTGTGTGTGTGAGAGAGAGAGAGAGAGAGACAGAGACAGAGACACTGAAAGTGTGTAATGCATGCACATACCCAAAGCAACATTTCTAGAAAACTGCAACATTTTTAAGTGGTCATCCCTGTGACAGTAAGAAACTGTGGTCAAACCTAATTGTGAGCATCAGCTTATTTGTTGCCTGGAGAAATGGTATCTACAGATGGACCCACAAGGCCTCCCCAGTGTGTGTCATATACATATAACTGGACCATGGCACTGGGACAGGAATCGGAAAGCTTTAAATCCATTTATTTCAGGGAGGGACATCCATTTACAAAGCTCTATTCAGTGGACCCTGCACTTCTCCTACTCCAATCTCTTCTATGTTAGAAATATGACCCATACATACCTTCAGATGATTAGATACATCACGAGTTCTGTATAACGGAAAACCCCTAAAAGGATATCAACAAATAAGTTATATTTTGATGTATACACACTACGTGATTAAACTTATTTGCATTATATACAATACCCATATAGAACCAGAGTACTAAATACCTCAAAATAACCCACGGAAAAGCCTGAACAGATTGAGCAGAATGCCTTGGTGACAGGTTACTCAGATTGGTGGATACCGTCTGTTTTGTCGCCTTTCCTTAGGGCACTCCTTGGCAGAGGCTATGCGTGAGTCACCCCTCTCCACTTACACAATCAACAGGACTCCTTGTACCAGACGCTCCCAAGTGACAGCTGTCGGGACTAAGGCACAGGGCAGAGAACACCTCACCTGCTTCTTTTTGCACGTTCTGCAGTGCGCCACGGCAGGAAACCAGACACGCCCGGCGGCGGCAGAGACTGCGGAGTGTAGCCGTCATTACTGAGCCCCTGCTTTCTCCCGTTACTCACAGGTTTCTTTGTTGCTAACCCTGTGTTCAAGGACGTGACAGAAGGAAATCAGGATGCACTAAAGGTCTACAGATTACCATTCGCACACTCCTAACACAACACAAACAACAACTGACTGTGAGACCAAGGCTGTACAGTGTGAGTGATTTATAAACTTTGCTTTTTAAAACAGGGTTTCCCTGTGTAGTTCAGGCTACACTTGAAATCACAACCCGCCTGCCTGTGCCTTAAAAGTGTGTGGATTACAGGAATGCCTGCCAAAAAAGGCTGAAAGTTACTGAGTGGATGTTGTCCTCATTTCTACACGTGAGTTTAGAGAACACACACACACACACACAAAATATTAGATAAAAGAATGAAATGAGGGGCTTACCTTAAACTCAACACTAAGAGTTAAACATGAAATATTTGTAGCAGGTAAACCCATATATTGACACTAATTTATTAGAACAAATCATATATTAAAGTTCAAGTTTTTGTCTCTGATATCATTGAGAACAAATAACAAAGGTTTACTAAAACAGTTACATTTAATCTTATCCCTGGAGATCAAGAGTTCTAGACCAGTCTTAGTAAGATCCTATTTCAAAAAGAAAAAGTAATAAAAGTAAAATAAAACAGAAAGATCGTATATATTTATTTTTATATATATATATAATATATATATAAAATATATATATATCCCTCTGACCTGTTACACTGTGTAAGTTTAGCAGTGCTGAGATGTCATCTAAAATGAAGCATATGCAGTAAGTCATGTATTTCTTTTCAAGGTCATTTTTTTGAAAACCACACCGACTCGTGCATGTGTGCTGGGGCGTGCAGGTGGCCATTAGGGGACAACCTGCAGGAGTCAGCAATCTCCTTCCACCATATGGGAACTGAGACCTGAACCCAGGTCGCCAGGCTTGCTAACAACTGCCTTCGCCCGCCGCCGCCATCTCAGCGGCCCAAGACGGGTACTTCACAGAGTGTAACTCACCGATCATCACCACACAGTCCTGTACCACTTTCTGCATACATTCGTGCAACTAGTAAATTACAGGAACTCTGTTCAGTCTGTGCTACTGCGGTTTTCATTTTATTACTATTATTTTTTAAGACAAAGTCTCATGTAGCCCAGGCTAACCTCAAACTTGCTGTGTAGCTGAAGATCCCCTTGACCTTCTGATTCTCCTGCCTCTACCTCCCAAGTGCTTCTATGTTTATTTTTAAGTTAGTTACCTTTACAGAATAAACATTCTGGTCTATGGCAGTATATGTGTATCATTTCTTTGATTTTCAGAAAAATGTTAACATATTTTTAATTACAACTAAAAAAGTTTGTATGTATCTTGTTAGCTGAAAAAAAAAAAAAAACTATAGTAAAAGTTCTTATCAACTTCTTGAACATGTACTCCCAACATAACTATAATACAATTAACATACAAGCTCTGTCCTCACCGAACTCTACACAGCAAGGCCCTGGTCGGCTGACCTCCATGTCTCCAGGTAACTGAGGCAGCGAGCAACAAAGCCAAGCAACAAAGTTCCTCTCACTCGGTGGCCTCTAAACTGCAGCCACAGCTCCGCTCTCCCCAGGAACACGACGCAAATTCTTGCTCTTCCAATTGTCTCATGCCTGGCTACATATCATTACCACAAACACAGAAATGCACACACTGCACACCCTTTTTACTGCACTTTAGAATATTGTATCAAAGCACCAACTGAAATACTTTTAATACTTACTTATGTTACAAACTTTAGGTACTAGCATGATACTCCAAATCCCCACTTACACAGTCTATTTGACTGCTCTGAACTCAAAGCAGGCAGCCTACACTTTCTCTTCAAACAGCAAGCACTCAGAAACTGTTCAGGACACTCATTACTATTTACTACAAATTAACTGCTTAATTCAAATATACTTCTTTTTTAAGACAGGGTCTCAGTTCTGACTGGCCTGGAACTCACTATGTAGACCAGGCTGGCCACAAACTCGAGATTCACCTGCCTCTGCCTCCAGAATGCTAAGGTGCACCGTCATACACAGCCCACGTACATCTTTTAATAAAACAAACATCTTTTAATAAAACAAACTGCATTTCTATGGGTGTTTACAATGAGGTTTGTTTGTTTCGGCTCCATTAGAGGCACAGGAGGGGGAATCCCATGCTTAGTAAAAGGGAAAATCATTTAGGACCAATGGTCTCTTTACAAGTGAGAGATGGGCTTGGAGTCATATGCAGCACAGGACCAGGCAGAAGCTTGAGAACCAAAAAACCCCCACCAGTCAGATTTTAAAGTTATTTACTATTTAATTTTTCTCAATATTTCATCAACTTAAAACACCGACCCATCACCTCAGTGAAACTCTCTGAGTGCCTTAAAAAGCACAGCCCTGAATTGTAAGACCACAGTATAAAGTGACAGGATGTCAGTCACATCTGATTCATGGGGAACTTTATAGAAAACAATAGAAAGGAAAATGCATTTTTTCCAAGGATAACGGTCCTGGAGGTGCTCTTCAACTGTGCCACTGTTACGCTAATGTCTTTATGTAAAACCTGAACAAAAATCTTCAAACACATTTTTCTGCAAGTGTATTAAATGCGCATAAAATAAAAAAATCTCAACATTAACTACCTTTTTTTAAAAGATGGTGTGTGTGTGTGTGTGTGTGTGTGTGTGTAGCCCCTGGCTGTCCTGGAACTAGCTCTGTAGGCCAGGCTGGCCTCTGCCTCCTGAGTGCTGGGATTATGGGATTAAAGGCGTGAGCCACCACCACTTGGCTTCATTAGCAATATGTAAGTTCAATGCTACTATATTAAGCATCCGTTTTTTAAATTTCAGGTAAAGAAGTAAGCAAAACATTATTTTTATTATTGTTCAGGTATCTTGATATATATGACATCATACAAAGTCACCACAAACATCATTTTGGAAGTGGGTAACAGTAAACATAAAACTTATTTTGTTGCTTCTATTGTAGTCTTTATGGTTTTACCATAAAGACTTTGAAAATTCAAGAGCATTAAAAAAAAAAAAAAAGCCCCTTTCTTACTAGACCTGGATTCGTTCCCACTGTCATTCTTTCTAATCACATTAGGTGTGCTAAAGGTAACACACGTTCCAGAGCTGGAGTGTAGCTCAGCTGCTACAGTGTTTGCCCAGCACGTATAAGGCTCTAAATTACCTCCTTATTCATTACCACGTAAGACTAGGTATCGTGGAGCATGCATGTAACCCCAGCACTCAGGCCACCCATGGCTACACAGTGAATTCAAAACTATCCTGGGCCAAGACAAGACAAAGTGTTTTAGAAGATAAGTTACCGCCATGATTATGCCTATAACTCTAGCACTTAGGAGGCAGAGACCAGAGACCAGAAAGTCACTGCAAATTCAAAGCCAGTCAGAGGAAGACTCTGTCTCAAAAAAATATTAAGGACTTTTTAGAAATACAAAAATATCAGAGCCAAATTACATAAAAGATATATATTTAGAAGAACCTGAAGTTTATGCTATAGACATTAGTCTTCATCAGGTTTTCTCAATTATTATATGAGTATATGTGCCAGTGTGTGTGTGTATGTGTGGAAGGGGGGGTCCAGAATAACTTGTAGGAGCTGGTTCTCTCCTTCCACCTTGTGGGTTCTAGGGTGGAATGCAGATTGTTCTGCCTGAGGGAGGTGCCTTTACCTATGTGCCAGCAAGAACCTTTCAATTTGTACTCAATTACAAAACTAATAGAAGGCTTGAAGTTTAGATTAACTAATACTTAGAAGTTTATTTATATATATAACGCACACTAGAGACTTGTGCTGGCTAGTTTTATGTCAACTCAACACAATCCAGAGTCATTTGGGAAGAGGAAACATCAACTGAGAAATGCCCTCACAAGAATGGCCCATGGGCTATTTTCTTAACTAATGATGGATGCAGTTCTGGGGTGGTCCTGGGGCATCTAAGGAAGCAGGCTGAGCAAGCCACGAGGAGCAAGCCTGTATGCAGCATGCCCCATGGCCTCTGCCATCAGCTCCTGCCTCCATGTTCCTGTCCTGAGTTCCTGTCCTGACTTCCCTGGATGATGGACTGTGATGTTGTAGTGTAAACTGAAATAAACTCTTCCCTCCCCACGCTGCTTTTGGTCATGGCATTTTGTCCCAAAATAGAAACCCTAATGAAAACAAAAATGTTTTTCTAGCTGGGCATGGGGATGTTTACCTGGAACCCAAGACTTTAAGATAAGAGATCACAAGCCCCAGGGCAGTCTGGGAAACACAGCAAGAACAAATTTAAAACCAGCAAGCCTTCCCAAAGTGTTCCAGCAGAAACTTGTCTTTAACATTGCTTTACATTAAGGCTTTTACAGCACTAAAATGTGTTATCCGATTCAGTCACTTTAAAAAAAAAAAAAATCAACCTGTGGATGTGGCTCAGTGATAGAGAACTTGCCTCCCATGCATGGGGTCCTGGGTTCTATCCCCAGCAACTGTTTGCTAAACCAGCATCAAAGGGCATTCTAAATCTCAACCGTGCATCATGAAAAATAATCACCACTTGGGAGACAGTCAAGATGATGAATATTTAAAAAAAAAAAAATCAAACAGTAATGGTAGTTAGTTAAAAAAACAAAAAAGAAAAACAGAAATCCTTCCAAATGATTCATTTAATACTTCTACATGCCATGAATTTTCATAACCTAGATTAGAATAACTATAGTTTAGGCCTCAGAATATGCTGTCATCAACATTGGTTATTACCGAAGAGATGAGACTTGAATATTAATGTCCTAAAAACATGCTAGGTGTAAGTTGTGGTGCCACTAAAAAGCCAAGACAGACAGTCAGTTACCGATTCTAATGGTAGCTTTTCCTTTCCGACTGTTTCCAAGGACAATCGTTCTCTTTCTCTGCTTCGCGGTTTTCGGCGGCTCCTTCACTGATGGGGACGTTATCCACTGGTACTGGAAGAGAGAGCCAGGGGACGTCAGCTATGGGTCACAAGAGGACCCCACTTTAACTGGGCATGAGGAAGATATTTTACACGAATAAAGCTTTGCAATTTGCAGTTCTCAGATCCCAAATGAAATAATGATACAATATTTAAAAACAGAGAGAAAAGCCCCCTGATTTGGGGGCAGCTGTGCTCATCACTACACCACCAATGTGCCATAGCCATTGGGTTTTACGTCAGACAGCAGAAAAGGATCTTGGCAGTTTTACTAAAAGCAGAAGAAAACTGTAATTACAGAGACCTTCTTTTCGTAGGACTGAAACAAGTTATACCTCTGACTTGGCACTCCTTCCATTCTGGAGAACTTTTTTGATAACCGCTTTCATCACAGAATGGTCTAAAGTAAAAGAAACGTGAGACTGTTCAGGTGTTTTCCAGTGACTGACCACTCCCACTAACAACAGAAGTCCACTAACCACTGCTTTTCCCATAAACCACCTAAAGCACAGACTCATTTCTGCTTCTGAGCGCTCCTCTTCCTCACACACTCAGTTAACTGTAACGCTTTGCCTACATCCACCAGCACTTTAGGTCTGAAGTGGCTTTGGAAGCCTCTGCACAGAAACCAGAGGTTGCACCAAATGACAACTAATATAGCCAAACCAAAGTCATGATATGGCCTCAACGATGCTCCTCTCCAGCTTCCCTTTCTCAGTAAACGGCACCAGCATCTTGTCCAGGACATCTGAAAACAACTACTTCCTCCATAGCCAACATCTAATCTGCCTGCAAATCTTCTTACTCCCTGTTTCAACCTTCTGGCATCCTCCAGCCCTTCCACCATGAGCTAAGCCACAATCCCCTCTGGCTTGGACTTCTAGGCCAGCCTCCTAACTAGTCCCCATCTCTTCTCCCTGGCCCCACTACTATCCTCCACAGCACGGTCACCTGACTGAAACACTACTCAGATCATGCCTTTTCTACCTCAACTTTGTAGAGGCGCTGTCAGCTCACTGAGACCAGCCATGCCCTTACCCTGGCATTGAAGACCTTACACTATCAAGTCCCTGGCCCTGTTTGACCACACAGTGCATCAGCTTCTCCCACAGGTTTTCTTTTTCTTAGAGATTCATTTATTAATTTATTTGTATGTTTGTCTGTCTGCTTGCTTGTTTGGGCACCAAGTGCATGCAGTGGCCATGGAGGCCAGAAGGGGGCAATGGATCCCTTGGAACGGCAGTCACAGGTGGTTGTGAGCAGTTGGCGTGGGAGCTGGGAACCAAACCTGGGTTATCTGCAACCACAGGAAGTGCTTTAACTACTGAGCCATCCCTCCAGCCCCAGCCTCCCTTTTCCTCAAGTACTCCATCCATCCTGCCATCTCGTACCTATACGCTGACTGCTTCCGTGTCCCGCAATGCACCTCCCTCAGAACATCCACGGCACACTCTTCTTCTCTTCACTCTGTTTTCCACTTACGTGTGAGTTCTCCAGCTGAGTTCCCCATCTGTCTTCTTAAATTATCTTTGCACTTTCTACTATCTGAAATTCTTTATCTACTTATACATTTACATTTGAACCCCCTTACCAATGGAGAGCAAGACTTTGTCTAGCTAGTACACTGTAAAATGCTTAATATCTGAACCAATGTTTTGACACATACAAGATTTAAAATTTCTCTACAAATTAGCAAACAAATGAAATGTTCTTTCCAAGAGTTCAGAGATTCAGGGGGACGTGAGGAGAGTGCTCTTGATAGAATCAGTCTTATTATCTGGGCTCACTTGGAATAAGTAGCCACCAGAACAATTAGTTTCCAAGTATAAATCATTTAAAGCAATGTATTATCTGATAAAAGCACAAAATTACAAAACTAGAAAATAAACATTAAGTTTTAAAATTTTTCATGACACAAATTGACTTCGTTATGCCATTTGTTAATTAATTTTAAAGAGATGACATACTGATAAGTGGGTTTTTTCTTATATCCAGAACGACCAGGGTTCTGTTGGTCTCGAGGGCCTCCAATAAAGCCTTGGCTCCTTCACTGCTGAGGCCACACTGCTGCAGGTCAAGCGCTGTTGACAAAGACAACAGGTCACTTGCTGACTCCACACAGTTTAACATACAGACAGTTCTCATTCATGTTTAGGACATTCCTGAACAAGACTAGTCACAGCGGTGTTTAAATCTTGGGTATTAAAAAAAAAAGGAAATCAGAAAAGCATATGAAACCATACAATAAAAAAAAAACCTCTTCTATGATGTGTTACAGTGACCTTACCCCAGCCCCAAGCTAATAATAATAATAATAATAATAATAATAATAATAATAATAAAAAACTCCCCACTACATGAGAGAAAGGATCACACAATGAGTATCATTTCATGATTAACAAGGATGTTCATGGCAGTGTAAACAATGCACTTAATTCTTGGACTCATAATCCTGAATTCCAAAGAAATCTCAGAAAACTACACTTTAAGAAAGAGAGAGGCTGGAGAGATGGTTAAGAGTACTGCTGCTCTTCCAGAGGACCTAGTTTCCATTCCCAGCACCCACATGGCAGTGCACAACTGTCTGCAATTCCAGTCCCAGGAGATCCAGTGCTCTTCTATGGCCTCTGTGGGCAGTAGGTATGACTGTGGTATACAGACATACATACAGACAAAACACCACATCAATAAATAAAGAGTTCCTGCCCTGACTTTCCTTTAGGAAGGACTGCAAACTGTAAGTTAAAAAAAAAAAAAAAAAAAACCTTTCTTTCCCAAGTTGTTTTGGTAAGTGCGCTAGTTTGACTAAGAATGGCCCTCATAGGCTCATATATTTGGTCACTAGGGGTAGGCTTTGAGGTGTCAAAAGCCCATGCCACAGGGCGGTGGTGGCAAACACCTTTAATTCCAGCACTCAGAAGGAAGAGGCAGGTGGATCTCTGTGAGTTCGAGGCCAGCCCGGTCTACAGAACGAGATCCAGGAGAGGTACCAAAACTACACAGAGAAACCCTGTCTCAAAATATATATATATCCCATGCCAGGCCCAATGTCTCTCTCTCTCCCTGCTGCCTGCAGATCAGGATATAGAACTCTTAGCTACTTTCCCAGCTGACAATGTGACTACACCTCTGAAAGTGTAAGCAAGCCCCCAACTAAATGCTTTCTTTTGCAAGCGTGGCCTTGGTCATGGTGTCTCTTCACAGCAACAGTGACTAAGGACAGTAAGTCTTCCAGCACAGCAATAGATAGTAGACTAGACTAAGAAAAAGGAACAAAGGCAGCCTTGCACAAGCTGGAGAGAGCTGACTCTAAAACTGATCTGCCCCCTGCCTGACTCTGGACTTTCCAAGGCCCCAGAACTAGCAGAAATAAACTCCTGCTGTTTAAACCACTGGTTTATAGCACTCTATAACAGCCCAAACTAAGACACCTCTTGACACAGAAGAAAGGTATACCTAACTAACCAAACAACCCAGAGCCAGTAAATGTCACCAGAACATCAAATGAAGCCCACCTATAGTGATGAACCCTGGGGTAGCAAGGTGACAGGCAGTAAAGGCACTTGCTGCCAAGCCCAACAGTTCCGAGATAGTTGATTACAGTGTGTAAAGATGTGTCACTGTGACTGGTTTAATAAAAAGCTAAACAGTCAATAGCTAGGCAGGAGGTATAGAGGGGCTTCTGGACAGAGAGATGGGGTGATATTGTGTTCCCCAAAATACTGTGCACCCTAATAAACTTATCTGGGGTCAGAGAACAGAACAGCCACTAGACAGACATAGAGGCTAGAAAATGGTGGCACTCACACCTTTAATCCTAGCCTTCTGGAGGCAGAGATCCATCCGGATCTCTGTGAGTTCAAGGCCACACTGGAAACAGCTAGGCATGGTGACTCACACCTTTAATCCCAGAAAGTGATGGCAGAAAGCAGAAAGGTATATAAGGCATAAGGACCAGGAACTTAAAGCCGGTTAAGCTTTTAGGCTTTTAGCAGCAGTTCAGCTGAGATTCATTCTGAATGAGGACTCAGAGGCTTCCAGTCTGAGGAAACAGGATCAGCTAAGGAACTGGTGAGGTGAGGTAGCTGTGGCTTGTTCTGCTTCTCTGATCTTCTAGCATTCACCCCAATATCTGGCTCTGGGTTTGCTTTTATTAATAAGACGTTTTAAGATTCGTGCTACAGAGAGAGCTCTGGGAAGAAGAAAGGGGGAGTCGCCAGACAGATGTTGAGGAAGCAGAGTAAAGGTAACCGAGCCACGTAAAATAACGTAGATTAGAAGATATGGGTTAATTTGTTATAAGAGCTGGTGGGACAAGCCTAAGCTATAGGCCCATCTTTCATAATTAATAATAAGTCTCCGTGTTGTTTTTTGTGAGCTGGCGGCCCAAAGAAAAATCTGTCAACATCAGGCCACTCAAGTTTCATCCTTGGAGCCTTCATGTTTGGAAGGAGAGATCAATTTTGGCAAGTTGTCCTCTGACCTCCACCTGCGCACTGTGGCAGGACATGTACTTGGAGCACACCCTAAGTAAATAATACATGGTTTGTTTTGGTTTTGTTTTGTTTTTTTAATCTTAAAATTAAAATAGCAGCCAGCACTCAGGAGGCAGAGGCAGTTAGATCTCTGGGAGTTCAAGGCTAGTCTGACATACACAGCAAGTTCCAAGCTAGCCAGGGCTATCTACTAAGACTGTCTAAAACAGACAAACAAACACCCCACATATATAGTATATATATTTGATTATATATTATATAGCATATATATTAAAATAACAGCAAACTGTTGATTATTTACGTAAAGATCATATATGAAAATCCTTTAAAATGTGCATATAGCAAAAAAAAATTTTGTGGTACTATGTGGCACGCAAGGGCACCTGCATTCTAGATAAGGCTGGTGCTGAGCTCAAAACTGAGTACTAGATCACACACACACACACACACACACACACACACACACACACACACCCCTACCTGTAAACAAAAATAGCAGGGTTATAAAACATCAAGTTTGCTATAACTATTGCTATAATCTCTAAATGTACAAACATCTATTTTTTTAAAGGCTGAAAATATGCCTAAATGAACAGTAGTTACTTCTAGATGTTTTGATTACAGGTAACACTGTTTTCTATGGAGAATATATATGACTTTAAAGGTACAAGAAAAGCTACTGGAGGATTTTCCATTTCTGAAGCTCATTTAACTTACCTCTAAGCCACAAATCCTCACTAAGAGAGTCTGCAAAAGCACTTGCACCCTGGTCACCAATCAGCGTGTTGCAATTCAGCGTGATGCGCCTTAAGCCAGCCATGCCGTCAAAATCGGGCCTCCTGTAGCGAAGACTCTCAGCCCAGGTTTCTTCGTGCCTTCTCATGGTCTGGTACTTCAAAGATAACAGCGTGGAGGGAGTCAGGTGCTGGAGAAGGAAACGGGAAACCTAAAGGGGAACTAGGCATGCTGATTTTACACACACCACATCCCCTAAATGCAAACATGCCACAGTCTGCCCTCAGAAGGGCCCAGCACAGGGCTCAAGTCGTGAGAATAGTCATGGGTAACTGCTGCTCAACCGTTATGTAAACCAACAACTCACTAAACTTGAACATCCAAAGAGAAGAGCACCTGTGACAGGACACTAAAGGGACTCATGTTAATGTCATTTTCCTATTCAGAGTAGCCACATGAGGCACTGAGCCACAGCAGGCGCTACACAGTGCTGCCTTAGGGAGGACAGCTCACGAGACCCTCAGAGTGAACGGCGACTTCACAGAGGTGAAGCAACGCGTCCATGCTCACAAGATACTACATGGGTCAGGGCTTCCCATCCACACTTAGCTATTCAGTAGGTGAGGCAGGCGCATCAGAGGTCCAGTGTCTCTCAGGGCTACAGAGTGAGCTCAAGGCCAACCTAAGCAACTTAATGACAACCAGTCAAAAATGCTGGGCTATATTTCAGTGGTAGAGCACTTGCCTAAGGTGTGAAGTCTTAGTTCAATCCTCAACATAAAAACAAATACCATTCCCCAAAAACCAAAACAACAAAAACCTCACAAAATCAAATCACCACACGAGAAAACAGAATCCATGCTCTTGACCATTATTTATCAGAAGGGTCAAAGCGTTTACTTTGTAAAGGTCCAAAAATAAACGTTCTCAGCTCTGTGGGTCTGAAACCAACTACTGAATTCTCCTGACATAAGGCAAAAGTAGCCAGCTACGACACAGACAACTAGGCGGGATTGTGTTCCTCAACACCCTTACTTGCAAAAAACATGTGACAGAACCAGGCAGTGGTGGCGCATGCCTTTAATCCCAGCATTCGGGAGGCAGAGCCAGGAGGATCTCTGTGAGTTCAAAGTCAGCCTGGTCTACAGAGCAAGATCCAGGACGGGCACCAAAACTACATGAAGAAACCCTGTCTCAAAAAACCAAAAAATAAATAAATAAATAAATAAATAAAAGCCAGCCAAGGGGACACAAGGTGACACACACACCTCTAATCCAGCAGTTGGGAGGCTGAGGAAAGAGGACTGAGGCAAGTTCCAGGCTACCATGGGCGACACAGCCAGTCCAAGCAGCCTGGAGCACACAGCAATGTCCTGTCTCAACCCCTACTAGCCCCAAACAAGCAAGCAAACAAACAACAAAAAAACCTACAAAAAAGGCTTCGTGTCAAATTGGTAAGTACCTTTAGTCCTAAAGTAGTAGTTATAAGATTTATAAGGAATTTATGAACTGTTTTTATTAGTTTATAAATCACAATAGAGTGGCGTCAGTATCTGGAGACTGTAACAGTATGAGGTTTCCTTCAGTGCTGCCACGTTTCAACAACCAAAATAACAAAGAAGTATTATACTTTGAAGTCTCGTTTCTAAGATTACGTGGTATCTTTAAGAGGCAGAATCCCAAGCTGAACAACGGTTACATCATGCGATGAAACTCAAACTGCAACCTCCGTATGGATAAAAGAAAACAAACAAACAAAAAACCTCACTGCAACCCCATACCAGAGCAGTATGTGCCTCAACCACATCAGTCACTCAAGCTGAACGGACAGTCACCTTTAAGATCTTGGCTATGTGACCGGCGCCTTGCCATGTCAGATTACATCCTGTGAAGTTGACGGTCTTGAGAGTGGCAGAGTTCTTTATCCCTTGACAAACAACTAAAAGGAAGAGAAAAAGGCACACAGTGAGGCCGAGAGCCCGCCGACCTGCCAAGCGTGGCTTATGCACTGTCCTCGGTCTATGCTAGTTTAGAGACTACAGACGCCTACAATCACTCTACAGCCCTCCCTGGCACTAACAGAGTGGCTGCAATTTGTCAGTGACAAAGCACTGTTCTAAATTACAGCAAAGGCTTGATTCTACTAACTTGCCAAAACTGAACACTTTAAATATTGATATACGGACATTACAATTGCATTATACAGCTGGGATAGTGGTGCACGCCTTTAATCCCAGCACTTGGGAGGCAGAGGCAGGTGGATCTCTCTGAGTTCGAGGTCTACCTGGTCTACATAGAGAGTTCTAGGCCAGCTGGAGCTACATAATGAGACCTTGTCTCAAAAACCAAAAATAACTGCATTAGAGTTGCTCTACTTGGAGATGGTCGTGTCTTTTTGTTCTCTTTACCCTACTCTTGCCCTCACAAATATTTCTCTCTCTTTTTTTAATTTTTCGAGACAGGGTTTCTCTGTGTAGCCCTGGCTGTCCTGGAACTCGATCTATAGACCAGGCTGGCAAAGGCCTGCCTGCCTCTGCCTCCCAAGTGCTGGGATTAAAGGTATGCACTACCATGCCTGGCTCCCACAAATATTTCTTAAAGGAAAACCATAAACTATGAGCAGACACAAACAGCTTGATTTATGGCATTTCACAACCTTAAAGAAAGCGCAGACAGTCTTAGGCATGATAAGCTTTCCCGGTAGCAGTGAGAACAGATCAGCATCTGAGCAGGCGCAGGAGGCAGCTCAGGCCGAGCAAGCAGCCCACCAAGGCAGACAGGGGTCACCAGAGCACACAGGCAAAATGACAGCAGCCTCACGGGAAACAGTTAAATGACTTGACTCACTTTCTAAGCCTCCATCTCCAATTGGACAATTGGCAAGAGACAGGTGCACCAGAGAGGCTGATTTACTCAATCCCTTAACAGAGGAAAAAAGTAAAATATGAATTGCATATTTTCCCACCAAAACCAGCTACCAAGTGTCTGCGGGTCACATGAACAAGGCTTACCTTTGTTAGAACAGCCAAATCCCTCTCTCTCAGAACCAGCCCATTTAGCTCCAGATTTCTTAGCACACTTGATGAACTCAGGCAGCCTTTAAGAGCCTTACATAACTGGAAGCTCACGTCCTTGGATCTTACCGCAGGAACCCGATTTCTGCAAACTCTGTGTGTATCAGAATCTAAAACAAATTCATTGTAAAATCAGTGATGTCAGCCATACAATTTTAGTCTTCAACTCCTAAGCACTGAAGTACAGAAATGAACCATGTCCTTAAACAGAAAATTCAAAGCCGCATGAGATATAGAAACATAAACCATGCATGGCATGGTTTCTTACGGAGGCAAAGAATCTACACCCAAGGGATGTCTTCAAGAAAACCCTCAATTTGCATATAGGAGAAAGAGGGAGAGTAGACTGTGCAGAGGGTTCCAAGCCTGACACCTGCTGGACAGTATAAATACTGCAGGTGTGAGGGACCCTTCAGGATAGAAAAATGAAATTCCAAGGCTGAGGCAAGTCTGCAAGAGTTGGCTTTTTTGACACAGGTGATGAGGACCAAGGTTGCCATTAGTACAGTGAAAATGGTTAGAAAATATGCCCCGCTCTAGGACCAATACACAAAGGGAATGACCAGGGAGAGGCACAGTTAGGAAATACACCCCTTCCAGCAGGCTTAGCTAGAGTGTAGCTCGTATTCCAGTGCCTCTGTAAAGGAGGCAGACGCTGCAGCCAGTATGTGCTGGATCTGGGCTGAGTGAGATCCTCTGCACAGAGGGAAACTGAGTTCAGGAGCAGCAGGGCCAGCCAGGAGTTTCTTCAACAGTACAGGCTGACACAGTTGAGAGATCAAGTGTTAAAATCTACAGTCTAGACCCACTAGTCCTGGATGCAGGACATGGAAACACTGCCAAGGACGTCTGAAGGGAAATGGTCCACAGTCTCCTGACATTCAGCATAAAACACTGGGCAAGATTACGTACGCCTGCCTAGATTCTAAGGCATCTCTCATCTTTCCTTCAATTTGGGTCATTACAATGGCAGTCCAGGGGTCCCTCAGTGGTACAATACTGTCCTTGAAGAAGGGTCACAGATGGTGCTCATCTCACACCCAAGCCAAGGGCCAGGCTCTCAAATAATCACTTCTCCTCCAGGCGGTAGTGGTGATGCATGCCTTTAATCCCAGCACTCGGGAGGCAGAGGAAGGTGGATCTCTGTGAGTTCGAGGCCAGTCTGGTCTACAGAGTGAGTTCCAGGATAGTTAGGACTGTTACACAAAGAAACCTTGTCTCAAAAAACCAATCATCATCATCATCATCATCATCATCACGTCCAGCTTATCACATCTTCTCTCTCAGCTGGTAACCTGCAGACTGCGCTTTAATCCTAAGAATCCACAACAGGCTTGTTTCAATGGCTTGTCAGATGTGTGAGAATTAAGAGTTCAAAATATGAAATTCAAACCCTCGGTTGCCTTCAACACCTGTTTCCCTTACATGATACAACTCTTTAAAAAAAAAAAAAAATGGGGCTGAGATGGCCAATGGATGAAAGTGTGCGCAAGGAAAATGGTGAGGTGAAAGCCAGTAATCCCTGGGAAGCAACAAGAGATGGTCCCTGGGGCAAACTAGCTAGCCAGACAATGGAATCAGCAAATCCCCTGAGTTCAGAAAACAAAAACAACCCTGTCTCAGTAAATAAACTGGAAATCAATAGAGGAAGATACCCAATATCAATTTCTAGCCTCCATGCACATGAGAACGTGTGTGTTTACACACAAAAACGCACATGCGTGCACACACATGCCACATACATCCACACAAAAAATTATTTACAAATCTGAAAGAGGATGTGAAAAAGTAGGTTAGCTGCTGGGAAGACAGCTCAGCAGCGAAGGGCATTTGCTGTACAATCTGGAGGTCTGGAGTTCCAGATCCCAGCATCCACATAAACTAAGCCCCAGGGGCAAGGGCTTGTAACTCTAGTTCGGAAGGGGGCGGAGACAAGCGAGGACGGTTAGGGCTTCCTGGTTTCCAGCCAAGCTGAGAAAACAGCTTCAGGTTCAAGAGACAAAATAATGGGAGTGACTAGAGGACACCCAACACCTCTTCTGGTTTCCCTGTGGGTGCATAAGCTGATACTAAGATACACAAACACACCAATACTTTTAAGAAAAAAGTCAGTAAGGAACCATACATTTTGGATGGTAAATTTTTTGATTGCTGGGCAAGTGTTCATGAATGACTATAGAAGCACCACCAGAGACTTGGCTTGGGGGTTATAAACAATTTAAATACGAGAAACTTGCAAACATGTTATCTTCAGAGACGGCTCGGCCTTAGGCGTACTTGCTGTTCTTGCAAAGGACACAAGCTCGGTTCCCAGCACCCATATGGTGGCTCACAACCATGTGTAATTCTAGTTCCAGGAGTTCCAACCCCTTTTCTGGCACTGCACACACGTACATACACGAAAGCAAAACACTCACACACAATTTTCTAAAAATCATAAAAGACGTCCCTGAAGGGAATTTTTTTGTTTTGTTATACATTTTTTCTTTCCATTTTTAACCCCCTTCTTTTCGGTATTAGGCTTGCAATGAAGAGTGTGGGGAGATCGTAAATGTAAAGCCCTAAAGGAAAGAAGGTGGGGACATTCATGGTTAAACCATTAGCTAAATTATACTATATATTCCCCTCGGGGAGCATAGTTGATCATCCTCCTCGCTGTGATAAGCGCCAATCTCGAGCCCTACTCCCTGTCTTGACTACTCCTCCAGCCAACCGCCAGAGGCGGCCGCCTGCAAGGGAGGCGGCGGCAGACATCCCTTTGTGGATGGGGTGAGGCCGGCTTCGCAGGCTTCTGGTGCACCGGGCTCCCTCCTCTCAGACCGAACCCTCGCACCTCCCGGCTGCAGACCTGTCTCCCCGAGCCAGGGTTGGAAGGAGCTCTTGATGGCCACCAGCGGCAGGTCGCGGTTCACCCTGAGCGTGCTGAGCAGCGGCGCCCAGTCCACCATGCGCAGCCGATCGGCATTGAAGTCCAGCACGCCGTCCCGCAGGCAGGAGCGCACGGCCGGCAGCGGCACCGAGTCCTGCAGCGCGCACAGGTACTCGTAGTGCGAGAAGAAGTCGGCCGCGCAATCGCGCCGCAGCTTCACTGAGTCGATCATGACCCCGCCGCAGCTCGAGGGACACCACCTGCCGCCTCGCGCCTCCTCCCGCCGCGCCCCGGGCGGTTGGCGCCTGCTCCGCCCGCTCTCCGCGCCAGGGCTGCCGTTCCGGCCACCGGCGAGCTCCCGCGGGCGGGCGGCGGGCGGCGCGCGCACACCGCGCTGTGCGTCGGCGCGCTCACTGTGCGTCAGCGCGCAGGCCACGCCCACCAGGGTGCGCCAAGGCCTGTGAGGTAGTGAAGGCTCTGCTGATCGATGCCCTGGTTCGGATGGAATGATGTATCTGAGAAAAGATGCTTAGGAGCACTCCACTGCTTATGCTTCCTCGCCGAGATAATTCACAAGAGGGTTTTCCCAACGCCGTATGCAAACCAGGAGGCTTCCGTCGTTTCCTCTCTACTTTGGGTTAGACAAAGCTGGAGTTTAGCTTACTTCGCATTTTCCATTGATACTGGTTTTCAATGTTACTTCTGTAAATGTACTTGAGGGCGACTCCTGTATCACAGAGAGACCATTTAATGATTTTAGTAGCGTCAGGAACGTTCGGCATTGTAACTATGGAAAGTGAACTTAGGATTCATGCAGCAATGGTGTGGTTCAAAGTTATATGCCTAGGCATTTTCATGTTATTTAGTTGTATATTAAAATGATATCCTCTGGGCAGAAGCAAAGTTAATTCTCGGTAATAAATACAACATTCTGTTTCAGTCCTTTTAAGGATTTGTTTACGGGTATGTGCCTGTTATGCTAACTGTGTGCAAGTGCCCAGAGAGGCCAGAAGACGGCATCCGATCTCCCGGAGCTGCTGTTAATAGGTGGTGGTGAGCTGTCCAGTGTCCAGTGTGGGTACTGGGAACCAGACTCAAAGACTGGAAGAAAAGCAAATGAACTTAAGGGATGAACTGTCTCTCCAGTCCCCATTTCAGTTACTTTTTTTTTTCTGGTTTTTCGAGACAGGGTTTCTCTGTGTTGTTTTGGTACCTGTCCTGGATCTCACTCTGTAGACCAGGCTGGCCTCGAACTCAGAGATCCTCCTGGCTCTGCCTCCCGAGTGCTGGGATTAAAGGTGTGCGCCACCGCCGCCTGGCTACTCAGATACTTTTTTTTTTTTTTTTTTTTTTTTTTTGGTTTTTCGAGACAGGGTTTCTCTGTGTAGCTTTGCGCCTTTCCTGGAACTCACTTGGTAGTGCAGGCTGGCCTCGAACTCACAGAGATCCGCCTGGCTCTGCCTCCCGAGTGCTGGGATTAAAGGCGTGCGCCACCACCGCCCGGCAACTCAGATACTTTTTTTAGAAGATTTGTTTTTATTTTTATTCCTATTCCTGTTGTATGTGTGAATGTGTGCCATGTGTGCACAGTGCTTGGGGAGGCCAGAAGAGAGCGTCAGATCCCCGGGAGCTGGAGTTATAGGTTGTTGGGAGCTGCATAACATAGGTGCTGGGAACGGAACCCAGGTCCTCTGGAAGAGCAGTTAGTGCTCGTTAGGGCTAAACCATTTCTCTCGAACACTTAAAGAAGTTGATAAATTCCTGAGGTATGAGTTTGATTTGCTGTTTATAGGCAAGAGATGTTATGAATGATTGCCTAAATGTCCTGTTATTTGTAAAGTCTTTTGTGTCCACGTTCATTTCTTTTAAAGCTCAGTTTTGTAGTTTTTAGTCTGTCTGTCGTTGGCAAATTGTGAAGTGTTCCATAAATGCAGGACTTTTTCTTCACTTTTGTTCCTTTTGCATGAACGATGAAGGTGATAGCTAACACAGGTAACTAGTACTTTCTATCTCTGGGACATTGTTTTATGCATTATTTTATTTTACTTTTGATACGGTGTCTTGTTGTATAGCCTAGCCTAGTCTGGACTTTGATCCATCCAGAGTGACAGGAACCTAGGAAGGTACCACTACACTCAGTTAATCAGTTTAAATATAGAAGGCTCCACATTCCCCCACAAGGAATATACTGTTATATATCTGCTTTACAAGTGTGGAAAATGAAGAATTGCGAAGTTAGCAGAAATCCAGAGACTTGGCCTGAGTCCTGTATTTGTATCCAATCTCCAGAACAAAGATAGTCCTCAGTCAAGCTTTAGACACTGTGTTCACAACCTTCCTCTCCCACCAGCCGAGTTCTACAACTTTTTACCAACACCACACACACCACATCAGCACCTACTCCACTAAAAATTTTGTACAATATTTAAGTTAAAAATAGATAGTGACTTCGTTTATCCACGACTAGCTTGGAATGAAGCATCACCATTTCTATGGAGGAGCCCATGTAACCAGTCTTCCCATCTCAACCACAGTCTTCTCCGACACGGAGACAGCTGTGTCTCTGAGCTTGCTGGGCCTTTCTGCAGTGCATATCTTAAAAATCACCGCCATTTAGACATGGCATTCTGTCACGTTTTCTCCTATTTGTTGTTCTCTTTGCTGGGTTCATCCATGTTGACGTGTGCTGCTCTACTCCATTTCCCCTGCTGTGTAGGATTTCGTGTATGAGCATACAGTAATTCATCTCTTTTCCTAATATCCATCACTCTCTTATGCTCTCTTTCCCTGTTCTTCTTGAAGTTAATTTTTTTTTTTACTGTGCCAGGCCCTTCTCAGTCTCTCTTCTCTTCTTGCTTACCCATCCTAAGGGGAAAACCAGAGCTTTCTCACTGCACTTGGGGTCAGCTCTGTGTTCTTTAGCTTGGCAGTTGGACGCTTTCATCATTGGAGTAATTTGTTGTTTTGTTTCTTGCTGCATTCCTCCGTGTGTATCTTCTCGGAACACAAGCCATTGCTGGAAGTTTCCAGCATCCTTTCCTCCCCACTGGGCGTAAACACACTGCATCACTATTTATGGGATAACTCCATTTCCCCTACCCCCCAGCATTAGCATGGTGGTACCATACCTGAGGAGCTCTCCCCTTAATCCCTCCTCTCTCTCTCTCTCTCTCTCTCTCTCTCTCTCTCTCTCTCTCTCTCTCTCTCTCTCTCTCTCGTTTAGTGTTCTCTGTCTGCTCTGCTCCCAGGCATGCTGTATCACAGCACTTTGTACGTGCAACTGTTATCCTATTTAGATGTGCCTCTTCCTTAGTCTGTAGCCCTTCCAAGGCAAGGTCCACATCCCAGTCATGCCTGTTTGGCACAGAATTGGTACTGGGAAATGATGAATACACTAATTATTAGAATGACCTCCTCTAGCTCTCTGCAAATCATCACCAGACTGTTGGCTGCCAGTGGGCACAGCTCAGGAAAGGCTCATCTTACTAATCAATGATCTAATTTTTAATTTGAAATTAATTTTCACAAGCTTACTAATTTTCAGTGTGACAAGATTTCTTTGGAAGCTTTGAGTCTTCCCTTTGGTTAGATTATGGTTGTGCTGGCTAGTTTTATGTCAGCTTTACACAGGCTATAGTCATTGGAGAGGAAGGAACCCCAATTGAGAAAAGGCCTCCATAAAATTGGGCTGTAGGCAAACTTTCCTTAACTAGTGATGATGTGAAGGGTCCAGCCCATAGTGAGTGGTGCCACTCCTGAGCTGGTGGTCCTGGGTTCTATGAGAAAGCAGGCTGAACAAGCCACAGAGAGCAAGCCAGTAAGCAGCATTCCTCCATGGCCTCTGCATCAGCTCCTGTCTCCAGGTTCCTGCCCTGGAACTTCTTGTTAACTGTTCTTATATCTTAAATTAACCCATTTCTGTTAGTCTATAAGTTGCCACATGGCTCGTGGCTTACCAGTACCTTACATCTCACTTGTCATGGTGGCGGCTGGCAGTATCTCTCCTCAGCCTTCCACTTCCCAGCATTCTCTTCTCTGCTTGTCCCGCCTATACTTCCTGCCTGGCTACTGGCCAATCAGTGTTTTATTTATTAACCAATCAGAGCAGCACATTTGACATACAGAACATCCCACAGCACTGGGGTCTAGGCCACAACCTGTGGCCATGAGGGTACCCGAGGGTTGTGCTGCCACTGGGACCATGCTGATCTGAATGGCCTGCACTGTTACCTGGAGGGCATGGTGTTGATCAGGTCATGTCTGTGTCTGTGTCCCTACAGCGGCCAGGGTCTGAGTTGATGTCTGTGGCTCCTGTTACCACTTAGGGCTATGTGGATGACCAAGATCTGGTCAGCTACCTGAGACCATATTGGTGTCAAAGGACCATACCAGTGCCAGGGCCATATTGATCTAGATGGCCTGTGCTGCCACCTGAGGACATGGAGACATCTGGGCTTGGGCCGATGCCTAGGGTTATCTTTGGGTCTGTGACCCTGCAGCAGCTGGGGTCTGGGGTGATGTCCATGACTCCTGTTACCACCGAGGGCTCTGCAGATGCCCAGGGTCTGGCCAGTCACCTGAGACCATGTTAGTGTCTGAGGGCCATGCTGCCACCAGGGCCATACTGATCTGGGTAGCCTGTGCTGCCACTGGAGCCATGGTGACCTCTGAGTCTGAGCTGCTGTTGAGGGCCATGTCTTGGTCCATGGTCCTGCTGCAGCTGGGGTCTGTGATGATGCCTATGGCCATATTAGCACAAGGGCTCATTGTAACCATGTTGTGCTGAGACAGCCCTGCCCTTCACTGGCCCTGATATAACTGGTCCTGCCTCTTGCTGGATACTACAGCAGGAGAGCTGTCCACACCCCTCAGGGGAGAGCTGCCCCCTACACACACACACACACACACACACACACACACACACACACACACACACTCTAGAAAGATGGCCCCACTCCTCACCACAGGCATGCACCTCACCTGGGCAGCACACTAGAGCTGACCCTGTTATGGGTGATGCATGTGAGCCAACCCTGAGTGCATGAGAGCAGGAGAGCTGACCCCTCCCCCTCTCATCTGCCATGTGGTGGCATGGGTGAGAAAAAGATGGCCTCCCTTCCCTCATGCATTACCACCTTTGTCAGATGAGAGAGCTGGCCTTGGGGTCATGAGAGTGGGCGGGCAAGCCCTGACCCTCACCAGCTGCAGAACACAAGAAAGCGGGCTTTGCCCACTGTCTGGGAAGCACACTAGAGCTGACCCTGTTGTCTGGACGCAGGTGAGCCAGCCCTGCCTGAAGGTGTGAGAGCAGCAGAGCTGACCCAGCCTCTTCATCATCTGCCATGTGGTGGCATGGGTGAGGGAAAGATGCCCTCCCCCCCCTCCACCCCTTGCTATCTTCAGGAGAGCTGGCCCCAGGGTCACGAGAGTGATAAAACTGTAGCATAGAGGAGAGCAGGACCTTCACCCTCCTGGGCAGCACACTAGAGCTGACCCTGGAGCACACCCCCACCCCCACTACACCCCCTACAGCTTTCAGGAGAGAGGGCCCTGCACCTTGCCTGAGCAAAACAGTAGAGCTGGCCCTGGTGATGTAGTATGGGTGAGCTGGATCTGATGGGTAAAGAGCAGAACTGCCCCCCCCCCCTCCTGCTCCTTGCTGTAGGCTGCAATGGGTGAGCTAACCAAGACAGTGCTGGAGAGCTCATCCAGGTAGTGAGGATGAGGGAAAGCTGGCAAGTGACCTACCCAGCTACCACCCAGGTCCAGAACCAGGGCTGTGAGTTAGCCCACCCCAATATCTACCTCATCTGTGAACTGCTGGAGCATGTGAAGGGAACAAATCTACAGACCCCAAATTTCAGGATCTCCATGACACAGGATAACAACAGGATATCCAAGAGGAGCCCCAATGAGTGCCCATTATCAGTGGTGTAGCATAAGCCAGTGGCCTCAAGCCATACCAATGACTCCAATGACTCGTGGCAATGAAGATTTGCCAGTATGGTCTGTGAAGAAAGGGATCACATCTATTTTGCTCACTCTTGAATCCCCAGCAATGAGTACAGTTTCTGACAATATCTATTTAAGGAATTCATAGGTCAGTTGTAACCCAAGCCTGGCAGTTCTCCTAGTTCTCTCTAAAAGCATCTCTCTTGCTCTTCCTGTCTCTGCATCAGTATCTGCATCAGTTGGACCATTCATTATTTCACACTGGATTGCAAGGGCTACTTCAAATGGCAGCATGTCTCCCTATACCCAGGCTCTCCTTATCCTTGACCTCCCAGAGTTCTTTCATTCCTTCCAAAACCTGCCATGACACTCATTCCCAATGGAAAGTAATCTAGTTGTACTTTTTGTTTGCTTGCTTGCTTGTTTTTTAAGTAGAAGTCTTTTTTATTGCATCATGCATATATCCCAAATTGGTCTTATAATCTTGGATCTCATATCTGTAGCTGGATAACTTTGATCCTTTTTGGAGGGAGGTGGGAGGGCAGAGTCTTATATAGCCCTAGCTGTCCTGGAAATTACCATGTAGACCAGGCCAGCCTCAAACTTACAGAGATCTGCCTGCCTCTGCCTTAAGAGTGCTGAAATTAAAAGCATCTGCCACCATACCCAATGATAACTTAGGTCTTATTCTATAGTCTGCTATATTCTTCCCTTTTAAAAAAAAAAAAAACAGATACTGTGGTGGTTTGAAAGAAAATGGTCCCCAAAGGGAGTGGCACTATTGGTAGGTGTGGCTTTGTTTGAATAGGTATGGCCTTGTTGGAGGTGTGTCACTGTGGAGGCAGGCTTTGAGGTCTTTTATTTAAGCTTTGCTCAGTGTCATAATCTTCTTCCTGTTGCCTGCAAGATGTTGGACTCTCAGCTACTACTCCAGCACCACAACTACCTGCATGCTGCCATGTTCTGGACGTCATGATAATGCACTGAACCTCTGAAACTGTAAGCAAACCACCCCAATTAAATGTTTTTCTTATATGAGTTGCTGTGGTCATGGTATCTCTTCACAGCAATAGAAACTCTAAGACAGATACTATCCACGAATCACCTGATATCCTTATTTTATTTTTTAAAAAACTTGTAGCTTGCCAAATCAAAAGCAGTTGGATTTGAGACAAATTCAATATCATTTCCTTGAGGATTAACTCATCTTTCTGGGTTTAAGATACTGAACAAGCAGCATCTGTCATCAGAACCTGACGATGTATTTTCACCCAAGTCATTTCAGATTTCAAAAAGAAACCATTCTCTTAAATAGTCATGTTGATGGGGCAGTGATCACACATAGGCTGCATCTTGTAACAGAGCCCAGTGTAACACCCTTGAGTATGTCCTGTACCTGACAACAAATGGTACAAAGAATGACCAGTTCCTTCCCAGTTCTCCACTATGTGTCAAGCCAGAGACACTTTTTCTTTCTGAGGGGGCTGAGCTCTGCGTGGATGTAACTGAAGCCTCAGAGGAGCCTGAGGCTGCTGATCACATTGAATCTGAAGTCAAGAAGTTCTGGGGCCTTTCATAACGACTGTGCATCCCTTCTGAATGATGTCAACATTTCTAGAAAGTTGACAGGCTTATTGCCAAAACTATTTTCTTTTCTTACAGAAGATATGGTGGGGTGCAGGGGATGTTGTAGGGGGAAACCTGCTAACACTTTTAAGGTTGACATCTAAGACTTTTCCAGGATTGACTTTGAAGTGTTGTTGCTGCTGCTGTTTTAATTCCATGGCCTTAGTATCTATATCTTTGTCCCCTTCCAAGTCTGTCTATCATGATACACATCATTCTAATCACCATCCATATTGCCTTTTTCTCTGGGGAAAAAAACTTTTCTGTGAATCCAACAAAATATGTCTCCTTATCACTGAACTTGCAAACAGTTAAATTAGGGTACATAAGAAACTTCCATGAGGTATCTGTCTTGCCTCTCTCCCTGGAATCTGAACTCTCCAAGGCTGGTACCTCTGTTCTGTGCAGTCCTCAGCACAGTATCATGTACAATCAGCTTGATCAGTATTTGGTAAACAATAAGTGGATGAGTGAGTCTCCATGAGAATGTGTTCTCTGTCTCTCTTTTTTTTTTTTTTCATTTTCAAGTTTCTGTAGTGTTGGAGTCCAGCTCCAACCTGTCGAGGGTTCTTGAGGGGAGGAGAGAAGAATGAAGTATTAGATAGAAATATAGGAGGAGACAACAATAAAGACAGAGACACAGGATAGCTTCAGGAGGGTCCTGGGTCAATACCCAGCTGCCTTGAGGTTTATTCAAATGGGCTTTTTATATACTGCCAAGGGGCGAGGCAAAAGACCTCCCCCTTTCAAGATCAAAGCACAATGTACAGCCAAGTGTAGAGCCTTCAAAACAACTGGTAACTGTGCCTTTGGCCAAATCATCCCATTATGCAGCCCTGTTGGGTAAAACAAGCTCAGATTCTCTGACCTTGAGTAAGGTCTTACTAGGGAGCCTCTGTGGGCCCCCACACTGTAGTTAGGCCTATGTTTAGACAGTGTAATTCTTTCTAGCATCACAATGTCTAAGCTCACAAGAGTTACAAATAGCTGCTAAGAGCATCTTCCTACCTGCATTAGATCAGTTTGCTCTCTGTCTCAAGTGGAGAGAGCAAGATGCGGTGTCTATTAAATGTCTTTGTTCCTTTGACTTTTTGAAGTATTGGGTGCATAGGTGCTGTCACCTGGGGAGATGTCCAAACTGATTGCAATTTCCCCTGGGAATCACTGCCATTTACAATCATTGCCATTGTAGTTCTGTCCTTTCAGAATCACAAAAACATATTTTAAACATACAAGGAGAAAATGAATGGAAATAACTTTTAATCATACTGAAAGTTTTGGAAGATATTTTATGGCACACATAAAAACTTTACCCAAGTGAAATGTGTTGGGGAAATACCAAAAGTTTCAGAAGTCTCAAAATTTCTAAGTGGCTTCAAAACAGGCATGATGGCAGCCACCTGTATAACAGTGATGTTTAAAGATGTGGATTAATAGCCTTTGCTGCAACAATGATACAGACCACCCAAAAATTTCAGTGACATAAACAACAAAAATGTATTTTTTTCCCTGGGTCCATGGGTTAGCTATAGTGAATATTGGAGCTCTGGCTGGCTGGTTCTCGTTCCATGCTTTGGGTCATTTGGATGTCTATATTACATATCTCACTCTGGGGCCAATTATGAGGCAAGCGTTGGCTCCCATAGTTATATGTTAACTGAACCATGTTCATGAAGCACAGAGGTGAGTTCTTGTGTTGTAGTTACTGAAGCACAGGAAGTGGACAAATTCCTCCAAGGCTGCAAAAGCCTTTGCTGGCATTATGTCTGTTCATACACCAACTGCCCAGAAACACCGCAGATTGTATTAGTTACTTTCTTCGCTGCTGTAACAAAATACCTGTTCAAACATGTAGACGAATTTCTAAACAGTCTTATTAAATAAGGGACACATAGCCAAATACAGGGGTGAAAGCCGTAGAGATCAGAGCAATATGAATAGCCACCAACTAACCTTAGCTCACCACGCTGCCGTAGCTTCCCAAGAGAATCAGTTTCTTCCTGTCTAACCTGCACCGTTATTGCCTTGCTGTTCTGCCTTCTCATTGGCTCTTAGCCCAGCCACCTCACTTCCTCGTCACTGCCTGTCTGTACAGACCTCCAGGTCTCTATGGTTGGTACTGGGATTAAAGCCGTGTGTCACCACGCTTGGCTGTGTCCTTGAACGCACAGAGGCTCTGCCTGCCGTGTGATCGGATTAAGGTCGTGTGCTACCACTGCCGGACTTTTGTTTATGACTGGCTATCTATGGCCTCTGATCTCCAGGCAAACTTTATTTATTAACATACAAATAAAATATCACCACATTTCACCACAAATAAAATATCACTACACAAACAACTTAAGAAAGAAAGGATTTATTTGAGCTCACAGTTCAATCGTGGCAGGGAAGTCACGATGATAGGAATTTGAAACAGCTGATCACATTTGGATCCACAATCTGGGGTAGAGAGTGACAAATGTCAGTTCTCAGCTAGTTGTATACTTTTTCTTCTGTCCAGGACCCCAGCCCATGGAATAGTGCAGCCCACAGTTAAGCTGCCTCTCCTTACCCCAACTTAACCCAATTAATGCAATCTAGATATCCCCTCCCAGGCATGCCCAGAAGCTAAAGTAGTATAGATAATACCTCAGGCACACACAGAGGCTTGTCCCCTAGGGGATTCTAGTGCCTGCCAAGTTGCCAATCAATAATAAACCTTACATAGATCTAAGTTGTATTTACAATATGTGCAGATAGTTAATGTTGGGTGAACTCAGACAAGACTGTTGCATCTTGGGTGTTACCATGGTTTCAAAGACATTTGGAAATGTGATAAACCCCATAAATGCCTTTTCACCTTTTGAGAACTTTTTGAACGTCTGAAACAGTTTCTGTGGGAAGGAAGACAGCAAGCTTCATGCTAGAATTACTGCTATTACAGCATTGGGGTGAGATGGTGGAGGAGGAGGATGACAAGATCAACAAATCTCAGGTTACTATTGTCTCCCTTCATATCATCATTCTTTGGAATGCCCCTGAAGAACTACAGTGCTTGTTTTATGTAATTTCTACCATAAAACATTATGATTTTCCAAATCCACTTAAAGAAAACTTTCCTAATGCAATCATCATATTTCCTTATTTTCCATCCTTTAGCAGCTTAACCATTATTATTGTGTTAGATCAGAGAGTGGTAAACATAAGCTCAAGGAAGTCACTGTTGGCGGACCTGTTTCATAAGAAATAAGGGCAGTTCCTCAAATGACAGCAGGCTGTGACTCCAAGCCCACAAATAAAACAAACACCAAAGTAACAGTGTAGGTAGTTATAAAAGAAAGTTCTTCCAAATTTCTTCTCCTTTTTTCTTTCAAGTGATTTGAAAACTAATATATTTATAGTTGTCCATATAATAATATATAGAAATGTGGCATGTTTGATAATAACATCACAGGGAGACACCAAGAACAAAGTTTTATCTAGACTTTTTCTGGAACCAGAATGCAAGCTGGATCCACAAGAAAAGATGAAGAAAAGCAGGAGTAAGTAGACAAACAGACCAACGAAGTCTGTAGTCATCATCTCTCCTTTCTCCTCTCAGCTTCCTGAAAAGCCGTAAGGTTGCATGGGAAATAAATGACAATATGTCCTTATATCAAATATTAGTTCCAAAAATATACTAAGAAGTCATTAAAGGATTAAATATTACACTAGAAAACATCCACCCAGCACACAAGGAAACTTTTAAGGAAGGATAGAGAAACAACAACAATAAAAGATCTACAGAAAGCAAAGAGCAAAATAACACAAATCCTGTGACGTCAATAATAGGATTAAATGTGATTGCACAGATAGTCAAGCTGGAGCTAAGAAGAGGTCAAGGTATATGGTGCCATAGGAGACACAGTCCAGACTCAAAGACACAAATATACTCAAAGAAAAAGTGAAAAAAAATTCATGCTGCCCAGTGGCAGCGGCGCACACCTTTAATCCCAGTACTCTGGAGGCAGAGCCAGGCGGATCTCTGTGAGTTCGAGGCCAGCCTGGTCTACAGAGTGAGATGCAGACAGGCACCAAAGCTACACAGAGAAACTGTGTCTGCGGGGGCAGGGGGAATCCTTGCCAACAATAACCATAAGAATGCTGAAATCAATTAACTAATGTCAGAAAAAAGAATTTTAAAACACAAAATGTTACATAAAAACAGACATTTTCTATTAGCAGGACGGCTCAGCTGGTCAAAGTGATGGCTTTGAAGTCCCAGTCTGATCCCTGGAGCTCATGTAAAAAATGGAAGGAGAGAACAGATTCCACAAAATTGTCATCTGACCTCCATACACACAGTAGTAATAATAATAACAGCAATATATGATAAAAGGGAATATTTTATGAATAAAAGGTCAATCCATTAGTAAGACACAACAATTATAAATGTATACTTAATATGATTCTGTGTAATTTTCTTGTATTTCTATTTACCCCAGATAGAGAGGGCATTGACAGACCAAAAAGATTTCATCCAAAATCCAGCTTGGAGAAACATTGATTTCATTGGCATGACTTACAGGAGCATGTATGGAGGCCTACTTCCAAAGCATAGGTGACTTGGCAGCTGCATCACCAAAAAGCCTCACCATGACATGGATGCTGACTCACAAACACTGCATCACCGAGGTCACCAGAGTCCCTCCAGCATCTTAAGGCTGCTGCACTACCAAAGGAGCTGTCTTCCCCAGCAACCGTTCACTGCTATGTAAAGGGGTCTTTCGAGGCTTCCTTCTCCCTTCATGAGAGATTGCTAATGAGCCAAATCTTGTGGCCTCTTGAGAGACACCCACATGTGATTGCAGCTGCTCTGCTTCAAGACAACAACAGTCATGACCAACCTGGAGGAAACAGCCACATAACGTAAGACAAATAGATGAAGAAAACACAGACAAGATGGGGCATGTTCATGGTATGGTCATAGGCGGTCCTTTGTGTATATGTTATGGTTGTTAGCTTGGTGTTTTTGTGAGACTCCTAACAGTGGGAGTGGATGCTTCTCTGACTCTTTTGCCTGCTCTTGGGACTCTTTTCCTCCCATTGATTTACCTTGTTGAACCTTGATATGAAGGCTTTTGCCTTGTCTTATTGTATCTTGTTTTGTCCTGTTTGGCTGTCATTTTTTTTGGAGACCTGCTCTTTTCTGAAGAAGAATGGAGGGGGAATGGATCTGGGGGAGAGGGGAGGTGGTGCAGGGAGCAAGTAGGTGTGGAGGAAGGGAAACTGGGGAAAAAAGCACTAGCAGAACTGAAGGGTAAGAAACAGTATATCATTTAGTTGTAGAAGAATCAAATAGGACATAGAAGACTTGGCCAACACTGTAACAACAACCATTATAGCAACAGCAAAGTGCACACACATCTCAAGTTCATGGAAGGCTTTCTCCAGCATAGATCCTATGTTAGGGCACAAGGCAAGAACTTGGAACCCTTACATATTGCTGATAAGAATGCAAAATAGTGTCCTTGAGAAATAAAACTCAAATCTACACAAAAATTTGTACATGAATGTTTATAGAAATTTATGTGTAACATCAAGCTCTTAAAATAGCCCAATACTGGTGCATGAATAAATATGAGTCTCTGACAGATTTTTAAAAATCCTTTTGGAATATACAAACAGGTCCTAAGTATCTGCCCACCCAATGGCTAAGACTGTTACCAGATAATAACTGAGGTCTTTAACAGAGATTTGTCTGTTCCGCTATAACCTGCCGACCTGACATGTGCACCACTGTGTTTGAAAGTGCCTTGATTTATAATATCTTTTAGTCTATTACTATAAAAACCTCATGAAATTGTTAAGTGCATTGGAACGTGGCATTTGGGGAACCTTGAATCTGGGTCTCTAGGCCATGGTCACTCATATTTGATCCCCTTTGAAGTGAGAGCTGTGGTTGTTTTGCATCAACACTAGTATTTGCAGGGCCCTGAGTTAGACCTGCCACACCTTAAAAGCAAAAACAAAAGTCCCCAGACACATTCATATTCTTTTCTAGGCTTTTCTATACTTCCAAAAATCATGTTGCATCTTTTCTTCTGTAAAGTTATGTAGGACTTTGTGTCTACATACTGACACAATGAGTAATCACAGCAGACATGAGTTGCTGTGACAAAGAGAAACAAATTGGATGGCTTAAAATCAGCAGAGATGCCAGGCCTGGTGACACATAGCTATAATCCCAGAACTCAGGAGGCAGAGACAGAAGAATCACAAGTTTGAGGCCATTCTAGTACACATAATGAATTTCAGGCCAACCAAGCTTACACAATGATACATTATCTCAGCACACAAAACAACAACAACAGAACTCCCAGAAATGCATCATTACCTTATAGTTGTTGAGGTAAGGTATCCAAAAATCAAGGTGTCAGCAATGCTGGATTCTTCTAGCAGCTCTGAGTAGTCTTTTGTACACCTCTGTGGTTGTCTGAATAGGTATGACCCCCATAGACTCATGGGTTTGAATTCTTGGCCCATAGGGAGTGGCACTATTAGGAGGTGTGTCTTTGCTGAAGGAAGTTTGTCCCTGTGAGGTGGGCTTTGAGGTCTCATATGCTCAAGCTAGGCCTAGTATAGCAGTCTTTTTTCTGCTGCCTGCAGTTCAAGATGTAGAACTCTCAGCTTCTTCTCCAGCACCATATCCACCTGCATGCTGCCTTAGACTACTGTTCATCTAGTTGAGGCAGACACAGGTTCTTTTATTTTAATCTTTAATTATTAACTCATATCACACATCACACTGTAAATCTTTCTCTCTCTCTGTGTGTGTGTGTGTGTGTGTGTGTGTGTGTGTGTGTGTGTGTGTGTGGTGGGGGGCACTGCAAAATGGATACATAGGGTTAAGGGGGCTGCAGTAGAGTTTCAAGAGGTTCCAGTAGACAGGTAAAAATATAAACAGAGTCCATATTGACCGAGTAAGGGACCCAAACTAGCTACCCGGAAGCTGCTGCTCTCAGAATTCTGTGGACCACAGCTTTGAGAGTGAAGCTGGAGAGTTGAGTCCAGCTGCAGAGGCCAACGGGCAGGACCAGGTCCAGAAAGATGAATGGGAGGACAAATGGGGTGAGGGCCACATGGGTGAACACAGGGATCGACTCAGCAGCAGCGAGATCAAGTTGAGCTGAAGCCCCAAGGACAGTTGGGAGTTGGTCATTTATACAGACGCTGATGTCAGATGACAGGTCATGGAGGGCATTGCCATCACAGTGTTAGGTGCCCATCTCTTTATGGGGTCCAGGCGAGGGAGTTGCACAGTTTCCTAAGCCTAGTGTATCTGGTAAGTTTTTGGGTCTGTTTTCCCTGTTATATATGTTAAGTATGCTTGGGCTGGTTATTTCTCATTAACTTGTCATAAACTAGAGTCATCTGGAAGAGGAGGGAACCTCTTCTGAGAAAATGATCCAATTACATTAGCCTATAGGCAAGCCTATGGGGCATTGTCTTGGCTAATGATTGATGGGGGCGGGCAACTCACTGGGGGTGTTGTCATGCCCAGGGAAGAGATTCTGAGTTGTATGAAAAATCAAACTAAGCAAGGAAATAATCCGTGTTCCTCCCCCAGTCTCTTCTGCTTCAGTTCTTGCCCTGTGTGAGCTCCCACCTCAGCTTCCCTCAGTGAAGGACTGTGATTGGGGTGTGTCAGCCAAACAAATGCTTCCCTCCCAAGTTGCTTTTTTTGTGATCTTTATCACAGCAATAGAAAGCAACCAGGACAGTTCTCACATATTCCTATAGTCTTAATTCACCTGAGTGAATTTTTAGGGGAGCACCCTTTCTCCTCCCAGGAATACATAATTTATCAGTCTTCTGAATGGATGGTATGTCAGAGAGATGGCCCTGTATCCTCAAAATGGTATCAAAAGCTGCTTGTAAAATAGAGTTTCTCAAGGCAAGGCACAGCCTGAAAAACCACTGTTTTACACAATATGGAGTAACTCAGAGCAGGGACCAGCCTGACCTCAGCAACCCTGTGTCCATTTTAAAGACAGAACTGTGCCAGGCGGTGGTAGTGCACACCTTTAATCCCAGCACTCAGGAAGCAGAGTCAGGCAGATCTCTGTGAGTTCGAGGCCAGCCTGGTCTACAGAACAAGATCCAGGACCAAAACTACACAGAAAAACCCTGTCTCGAAAAAACAAAAACAAAACAAAACCAAAAACAGACAGAAGTGCTTGGAGAGTTTGAAGAATTTAACTCAGATCACACAGCCAGTGTTACCACTAGCTACATCTCTGGATGACTGACTAGGCTTCCAGAGAGTGGAAGAGATGGCTCACTGGCAAAGGAAGTCACTATGAATTTTTAGTACTCGGCTACATCTTTACTCAAGCTGGGTTGAAGCAGAGAACACACAGTCATCTAGCGAACCTGCTTCCTCCGCTGTCCAGAGAGAAGATAGGGAAAGCCGAAGCAACCACTGAAAGATCCTGGGCTCTGTTGTGAAACATAATACTACCACAGAGGGTTTCAGATGTCTCCAGTCAGGCAGTGGGGACTGAGGAGTGTTCTGGTAACCAAGTGCTGTTAGTACAACCCCCTTAAAGCTTGGAGAATTAAGCAATGTCATTACATTATTTTGACATTTTGCTCCTAAGTCTGTATCTATGCAGAGATCAGCAGTCAGTTGTCAGCGGTGGGCTACAGCTCCTGAAGAGTTCTATTCAGAGACCTCCAGCAGCGCAAAACTGGGGTACATGGCTTCAACAAAGGGATGAATTTCAGAGATAACCAAATGTGAAACAAAGCTGGGATTTTGAGAGAGAGAGAGAGAGAGAGAGAGAGCTCGAGAAAGAGAGCGAGCGAGAAAGAGAGAGAGAGACAGAGAGAGACAGAGACAGAGAGCGCACCAACAGGACAAGTGTGATCTTCCCTGTGAGAGTGCTTGTGTCTTTACAATGGGTGTATATATTCTTGTGGCTTTCTAGCTTAACGTCTCAAAAGGTTGCTAAGAAACCGGTCTCCTCCTTTCTAATGTTGCCCAAAGTGTGTAATTCATAACAGGGTTAAAGGCTCAGCAAACAGGGTTGGAGTAGATTTATGAGACACACTCTTTGGGATTAGGGAAGAGGGGAATGCCAGAAAGTCAAGTTTTGTTGAGACCAGGCTGTGTTCACTCTGTGTTGTTTAAAGAGTTTCCATTTTGCAAGCAGCTTTGACTCCATTTTGAGGACAGAGGATGTCTGTGTGCCAGTGTAGACAGGCACACGATGCCATCTGTCGGGCACCTTCCAGGCAGCACACACTGATAAACTACTTATTTATAGCCGTGATAAACTACTTATTTATGACTGTAGACAGAGCGCCACCCTATAAGTTTAACAGGGTAAGCGAAGACTATAGGGCTGCATTAAAGGATGCTGCATAGATGTATTAAAATCATACCAGTAACACCAGACTGTTCACCTAAGTGTGTGAAGCTCAGTGTCTGGCCGCTGGAAGAGCTCAGCAAGTCCTAGGTGACTCGTTAGATTAACATAAAGTTCAAAACTGGTTTTTTTTTTCCTATGGAAGATAATCTTACTGCTCACTGGTGGAAATGGAATTTGCAAAAACATATTCCTGCTCAGCAACCAACTGTACAAGCACACAGCTCTGGAGTCTCCATTCCTTTGCATCTAGTAAGAGACAGTAAATATTTATAAAGGTGGCAGAATCTTTGTTGCCACAGCTCACAAGGACATATGTATTAAAACAGGTGGCACATAGCCAAGAGTGATTATGAAGCTGACAAGCTGGCATGAATTTTCTTTTATTAACTAGCCACAGGCCCCTTAGAAAACAAACAAAAGGAAACACAATCAACACCAAATGTTTAAAAATTTGTAACTAAATATTTTTCTCTGATGCAAAAATATATCCCCAGTACTGAAGTGCCCATATGACCATGCAGCTGAGTCTGTTTGAAGTCTGCAGAATTTTCTGGATTAGGGAATACTTAGTTGAGCCTCAGCAGCCAGGCTTCTGAGTCTTGATATTTTCGTAGACGAGATTCTGAGTACTATTTACTGGTAACTTTTATTGAGCCTTGTGTATGCATCAGAAATTCAGACGCCTTATGGATTTTAAAGTAAAGGTGAATTTTGTTCCCATGGGTTCTAGTTGAAAGAATTTTCTCTCAAATCCTGCTTGGTTTCTCTCCTTTCAGTTTCAGTGCATGCTGAAGGGAATGGCCTCTTTATATTGCTGTACTTTATTACTATCACTGTCCCTGGTGTGTGTGTGTGTGTGTGTGTGTGTGTGTGTGTGTGTGTGTGTAGTTCCAGGCTTCTGTAACAAGTGCTGTTACCTGTGCAGCCATCTCTCTGCCCCCACCCCTGCTGTTTTTTAAAAAGGAATGTTCCAGATCTACTAGTAAATAACTCTTCCTCCCTGTATCTTGCTAAAATTAACAGACTGAATGCTACGTGGAAGCAACCCAAACCCATGCTTTCAGATCTTTCACTTGATTCTGCTTGGTTTTGTCTTTGCTTCCAGCCTGAGAGAATACTTGATTCTGCCGCTAGGTGGCAGTGTTCCTTTACCAAGAACAGTTAAGACTTCAAAATTAAAGACAAACACCACCCAGGCCTCTTCATTAGCAACTTTTAAACCAGACTTCCTGGTTTGAGCTCCCTAGAAGACAGCAAAGCTAGAGTGAATGATCAGAGCAAAAAGTTGTTTTAGTGGACCACTCTACATTGCAAAACAGGTAGATTGGTGGTATAAAGCGAGCTTGTTCCAGGAACTGAAAAACAAAACAAAACAACAACAACAAAACCCTATCCCTTGTAAAGTGACGTTTTTCTGCAGTGATTGGTGGTGGTATAGCGTTAATTTCTCTTACAATAAAATGTCTCTAGCACTGTAGTTACCAAACATCTGTGTATGATATGCCAAAGATTTACAGAAAAAGATCTAAAACTTGAGTGTTTCCTACCCCCAGTTCCAAATAGAATGAACAAATATTGTAAATAAAAATACTGGGCACTCAGTTAAATTCTAATTCCCTACAAGCGATGAATAAATCATCTTAGTGCAGTTATGACCTAGGCAATACTTGGAATTTACACAGTAGGTCTACATGTCTACAAGCCTTGTACCTGCAGATTCAAACTGCAGAGCAAAAGCATTCCGGGACAGAATTGTATCTGTACTGAGCTAGTTCTTCCTGGTTATGGTTCTTCAAGAAGCACTGCACAGTGACTGTGTGCACAGTGTCTCCAAAGCACTGCACAGTGACTGTGTGCACAGTGTCTCCAAAGCACTGCACAGTGACTGTGTGCACAGTGTCTCCAAAGCACTGCACAGTAACTGTGTGCACAGTGTCTCCAAAGCACTGCACAGTGACTGTGTGCACAGTGTCTCCAAAGCACTGCACAGTGACTGTGTGCACAGTGTCTCCAAAGCACTGCACAGTGACTGTGTGCACAGTGTCTCCAAAGCACTGCACAGTGACTGTGTGCACAGTGTCTCCAAAGCACTGCACAGTGACTGTGTGCACAGTGTCTCCAAAGCACTGCACAGTGACTGTGTGCACAGTGTCTCCAAAGCACTGCACAGTGACTGTGTGCACAGTGTCTCCAAAGCACTGCACAGTGACTGTGTGCACAGTGTCTCCAAAGCACTGCACAGTGACTGTGTGCACAGTATCTCCAAAGCACTGCACAGTGACTGTGTGTACAATGTCTCCAAAGCTCTGCACAGTGACTGTGTGCACAGTGTCTATATTAGGTATTGATGATTTGAAGTCTGTGAGAGGATATGCCCAGGTTACCAAATTAGCATCCAAGGATTTGGGTTTTGGGGTGGGTGGAATAGGGAAGGGGTGGTCTTGAAACCAAGCCCATGGATAGAAGGGGGATGACTGGATTAAGAGCAGATTATTCATCCAGAAGTTTCTATATTATGGCCCTGGTCCCTGAATTTTATTTTATTTTTGATTCAAGGTCTCACTATATAGCTCAGGTTAGCATCAAACTTAATGATCTTTCTGCTTCCACTGCCCAAGGACCAGAATTACAGGTGTGCACCACACTGGGCTGGTACTTGTGCTTAGAGACTTTGCATTTCGAATGGTATTTTTGACCTCAGATCACACTTTCAAACAGGAAGCCCAGGATGTTGAATGCCTTTTAAATGTTTATTAGCCATTTTTGTTTGTTTGCTTTTTGAAACTGTTTTTCTGTGTATCCCCGGCTGTCCTGTAACTTGCTCTGTAGACCAGGCTGGCCTAGAACCCACAGAAATCCTCCTGCCTTTGCCTCCCATGCTGGGATTAAAGGTGTGCCTCCTGGCCTCCAATGTATTCTTATTTTGAGAATTTTCTGTTCAGTCTTATAGCCCATCTCTTAATGGGTTGTTAGTTTTCTTTTTTCTTTCTTTCTTTCTTTCTTTTTTTTTTTTTTGGTTTTTCGAGACAGGGTTTCTCTGTGTAGCTTTGCGCCTTTTCCTGGAACTCACTTGGTAGCCCAGGCTGGCCTCGAACTCACAGAGATCCGCCTGGCTCTGCCTCCCGAGTGCTGGGATTAAAGGCGTGCGACACCACCGCCCGGCTTTTTTTAGTTTTTTTGAGGCAGGGTTTCTCTGTAGCTTTGGAGTCTGTCCTCCTGGATCTTGCTCTGTAGACCAGGCTGGCCTCGAACTCAGAGATGCACCTGGCTCTGCCTCCCGAGTGCTGGGATTAAAGGGGTGCACCACCACCACCCGGCTCCTGTTTTTTGTTTTCCTGCACTTTCGGTGATGTCCTTATCTGGTTTGGATGTCAGGGTAATACTGGCTTCAGAAAAAGAATTTGCAACCATTGTTCTTTTTCTATTTCATGGAACCTCTTGAGTGGTGTATGAGCAGCTGCCAGCTGCCAGCTGCCAATAACTTCAGTCCCAGAATGATCCAGTGCACCAATACATTCAATTCTGGCCTCTAGAGTACCCACATGCAAGTACACACACACACACACACACACACACACACACACACACACACACACCCCTAAATAAAAAATAAATCTTTTTTAAAAAGCAATAAAGAAAAAAATACTGTTAAAATTACAATAAAAAGGGAAAAAAACAGAAAGACAAAGGAGAAAAAATGATGATGATTTGTGGCATTGTCTTTCTGAATTCTCTAAAATTGATCTGCCAGGTGAATAGGGTCCGTTGAACCTGTGGATTCTTATCTTTCCCAGCATGTATGTTGGTGCTGATGCTGTACTTGGCAAGCGTCAGATGTTTGCCAGTGGTCTAAACTTTAGTCCTGTCTCTTCTTGGTGTACCAGCTTCTGCTGGCCACACTTAGCTCTGTAGTTAGTGGGCTGGGCATGTTCCTACCCCTCGGGTGGCTGATGTTCTAGCTGGGTGGTGTTTCCTAAGCATGATGGGAGTGTGGGCAGCAACCATCGCGTTGAGCTCTGTGAACTTGTCTCCCTACTCTCAACCCACTGAGCGTTAATGGCCCTCAAGAGGAGTGCGCTGGGGATGTCACGTCGTCCTTTGGAGTTTCAGGATTCCTGCACTGGTGGATCAGGAAGTACATCCATCCTTTGACCTCAGGCCCAGGGCTATGGAACTCCAGAGTTAGTCTCAGTTCATGAAGCCACTAAAGCCTTCCGTTGCCTGGGCTTTTGGGCTTGTCCGCTTCCAGCCATCCTGGCATCCCTGGGCTGTCTTTCACCCTTGTACTGTGGCAGACTGAGTCCAAGACCCCTAACTTGTAATTGTTTTCTATTCTCAGTCACCCCACCCCCATCCCCCCAACCCATAAGTCAATTTAAAATAAGTTTCCTTCTTAAGATTGCACCTGGCCACGTCCCTGTTTCCTCTGGAGAGTGAAAAAAAATGTAATTCCTGGACTTGTGAGATGGCTCAGCTGGTAAAGGAGCTTAATGGCAAGCCTGATGATCTGACTTGGATCCTGGGAACCCACACAATAGGAGAGAACCAACTCCTGGAAATTGTCCTCTGATCTCCACAATCACACTGTGGAATGTGAGTAATCACACACACTCATGTTGTTGTAAGATAAACCTTTTCCTTGGGAGATGCCACACACATACCTCTATTCACCCCAGATAATGAGATCACAACAGACCAAAGTACAGATACCACCAAAGTCCAACTTGGTGAACCAATGCAATTTATTGGGGTTGCTTACAGGAGTATAGGTGAGGGGTCACTTACAGAAGCAGAAATGACTCAGACAGCTGCATCACCAAGGCCCATACCGCATGGATGACAGCTCACACTGCACAGCCTGCAGGCAGCTCAGAAGATTGGAGAGTATCTTTCCAGGTGACTCAGTTGGTCTAAACCTCTTCCAGGCAGCTGGGCTGGTCTCTGCTTCTTCCAGGAAGCCAGGCTGGTCTCAGGAGCTTCTTTGCAGCCTGGCTCCTCTGAAAGGGACTCTCAGCTTTTATAGCTGGCAGGGAGAGGCCTAGTGGATCTGCTCAGTTTCAGGGACTTCCTGAAACTCTTTTGAGCTGTTTACCTTCTTGTTAAAGAGCGTCCATGTGGGGTGGAACGTTTCAATATCTGAGGAAACAGTTACACAGCACACATGCGTGTCTGCGCACACACACACACAAATAAATACAAAAAGATGAAACAACTCCTTCCCACTGTCGAGCATCTCTGTTAGAGGAGGCACTGTCTCAACAAGACGTGGAACTGAATTTGAGACCTGGTCCACCTGGCTTCCTACCAGATGAGGGTTCGGTTCTCTTGCCCAGCTGGGAAGCCAGTAGCAGGGTGCTCAGCTGCTGATTCTTCTCATCCCACTGCCCTTTTCCTATTTTGTTTTTCACCCGTCTGTTCCTCTTTTAAAGCTCTTTCTTTCTCCCTTTGGAACTGGATCTATTTTTTCTTATCTTGACTCCTCCATCTCCACATTCCAGAGACAACCTCTAGTCCATCAAGATGATACTCAGTAAGATACTCAGAAGTTCCGGAGTTTCCAGAGGACTCATCTTAAATTCCCATCTAGTCATGAAAGCCTAGAGAACAATCACATGTAGCACATATGAAACAGGAGAAATACCGTAGAAAAGTAGATGTATAGAAAATAAAATGGAAGAGTCAAACACTGAAAGACAGTTATCATGCAGGTCAGTTTTTTTGTCAACTTGACACAAGCTAGGGTCGTTTGGGAAGAGGTAACCTTCATCAAAGAACTGTCTCCGTCAGACTGGCCGGTCGCCAAGTCGGTAGGGGCATTTCCTGGTTAATGATTGATGTGGGAGGGCCTGGCTGAGCAGATGGTCCTGGATTGTGTAAGAAAGCAAGCTAAGCAAGCCATGGGAGCAAACCAGTGAGCAGCACTCCGCCATGGTTGTGCTCTAGTTTTGCTTCAGGCTCCTGTCTGTAGTTCCTGCCCTGACCTCTCAGGAACTAGAGCCAACTTTCCCAGGGAACATTGGTTGTTTTGAGACATTTTTATTTAATTACCGTGGACTGAATTTAGGGCTTTACACATGTAGGTAGGCAAGCACATCCCCAGCCCATGGAGACATTTGTGGTTGTTGTAACTCTGTGTGGGGGCTACTGGAAGTTGGTAGATATAACCAGTCATTGGCACCAAAGTCCTGCAGTGTGCACAGGTGGGTGGCCGTCTCTCCTTCCACAATGATGAATCCAGACATACAAACCACCCAGGATGCCAGCAGTGCTGGCGTCCATAGACTCTGTCCAGGGAATCAGAACACAGAAGGAGCAGCATTGCTCAGTCCTCTCGGTGCTCACAGGGAGCAAGTGCCCCAGTTTTCTTCATGTAAATCACCCAGCCCCAAAGACCAGTGAACCATAGTCGTCTCCATGTATCCAGGCCCCTTTCTCACTCATCCAGTCATAAGGAAACTTACAGTTAGTTGCCTGGAGAGGCACAGGGCTGGTTGAGTCTCTAAAACAAAATGCTGTGGCTGAAGTTAAGTATTTCCACTTAACAGGCTGGGCTTCAGAAACAGAAAGGCTGTTTACGCAAGTAAGGTATCATTGAAGTTGCTGGAACACTCCCTGATGGCTGGAGCATCCTTCCATAACCCTTGTGTGTTTACAAGGGAAGGTAACCCCACTAGACTGTATTCTGGGTGGAAATAGGTCTGTACTGGGACATTGGTGACCATCACTTTGTGTTTAGGGTCATACCCACTTTACAACATGTACCACAGTCATTTATTTGACATAATCAGCAGTCCTGCTACTGGTCCTCAGGACACTTCCACAGACTTCTCTGATTAACAAGAGTAGGGTGGCATGAGAGATCACAGGGGCCATTTTTCATCTACAGATAAGAATTTTGGTCTTAGACCAGGCACACACCGTTAATCCCAGCACTTGGGAGGCAGAGGCAGGTGGATCTCTGAGTTTGAGGCCAGCCTGGTCTACATAGTGAGCTCCAGGACATCTAGGGCTATATAGAGACCCTGTCTCAAAAACCAAACCAAACCAAAACCACAAACAGGAAGAATTTTAGTCATAGGACAGTGGAGACCTCGTTCCTCCTTAGATTTGCCTGAGAAAAACTTAGAGTGTCACAGCCAGAGTGAAACTGGAAAAATGATGCAAACTAAAAGCAGCGCTGGACTCAAGCGACACAGCAGGGTGTCTTCTTGGTGACGAAGATTGTGTACAGACATTAACACTCTCTTTGGTGTAACCTATGTGCGTGGTAAACCTAAGACCTGATCTAACTGTGAAAACTTTGTCCTGCTGTTCCCCTAATCTCTCATTCTTCCTCTGTCCTAACGGGAGGTTCCTTCAGTCCCCTGCATCATGTCAAGACACTGTCAACTCCTCTCTCATGCCACACAACACATACTTTCCTTCCATATCTCAATTAAGGTTATCTTCATGCCCTTCAGGCCGAAACCTGAGAAATGGGAGAGGAAATGGCAAAGGCATGAGAGTTCTTATTTGATTGGTATCATCAATGAATGGCTTCCTTGAGTTACCCTTTTCCCAATGGATTCTCTTGAGAATTCCCATTGCCTGAAGATCTTTCTCTCTTCATTTTTCCACATAGGCAAATGGATGTCTTTTCTAACTGGCCGTTTATGGCTCCTTCTGCAATGCCTAAACACCTAGCAATTCATCACAAGCTTCTTTCTGCCCAAGTTCTGTTCCTCTTCCAGATGGCTCTTGGAAAGATTCCTGTTGCTTCCAGGCTGTCTCTCATGAGTGGCACAAATCTGGTCCTCAGGAAATACACTTCATTTGCCCACAGCCTCCTCATCAGTCAGCTTCTAAACATATCTGTCTCTCTGCATCTGAATCTTCTCGTAGGAATCAGATACTAATTTCGTCCCTTAAGCTGAGGATGACGCATCTTAGACTCTCATGTGAATCCCTTCAGACCACTCCTTCATTCTAGAATCATTTTCTACTTCCTCCCTGCACCCCAACATCTGTCTCCAAAATCCAGTTTCTCCTTCAGTGACTCTGTGCACTCTATCTCTTTTAGATTTCCCATTTGATGGATGGATTCTGCCATCCACTTTAGATTTTTTTTTTTTGAAATTTTATGGTTTGCTTTGCATCTTCATTTCTAAGTCAAAACATTCTCAGGGGACTTCCCATTACATGAGCAATATTTGTACCAGTCACATAGCCACGATTCTGCATCAGGCACAAGGCTGAGGGATGTGCGTGTGACATCATTGTCACTGCCAGTCACCAGCTACCCACACATTCTTTCACTCTTTATATAGTATCTGTTGCATTCCCTTGAAAACTATATCTGAATCTTATCACTGTTAGCACATTCAAGGTAGGGGCCAGTTCTCCCTTTCCCCAGGTTCCTGGCCTCAGCCATAGGGTCATAAAAGTACTGAGGAAACTGTTCGGCTTACTCATTATTTTGCTTATGTTCTCAAAAATCAAAGCAAATTTCTTTATTAATGAATATATTTTTACAAACTGAAAAATCCATACGTAACTATAGCAAAAAGATAACGTTGCAAAGAAACTTAGAAGTGGAAAACAGTTTCCATCACCAGAGAGATGGGGTATCTGTTTTATTTAACGTTTTCTTTTTCATAGTAATGATAAAAACAAAATAATTCTTGGTTCCCACTACAAATTGTTGATTTATAATTATTACTATTATTGTTATTATGTTGGTATGAGCTGTGTTCTGAGTTTGGAATTTAAAAAAAAACTCCTTAGGGAGCTGGAGATATGGCTTATTGGTTGAGAGCACTGACTGCTCTTCCAGAGGACCTGGGTTTGATTTTCAGCACCCATATGGTGGCTCGCAACTGTCTGTAATGCCAGTCTCAGAGAATCTGATGCCCTGTTCTCCAATGATACCAGGCATGCATGTGCACAGACACACACACACACTATTAAAAAAAAAAAAAGCTAGCATGGTGTGGTGGTGCATGCCTGTCTCAAACAAAACAAAAAACCTCCAATGGTTATGTAAAATATGTCTTGAGAGCAAGGCACCTGCCATCAATTTATTCTCCATGCTTCTTTTGTATTTTTGGTTGGTTGAAACCTGAAGCATGGGTTTTAGAACCCACTGGGAATTGTTTGTCAACATGAGAGCAAATCTATGTACTAGTCTGTACTTGGAAGGATGTCTACAAACAACATTCATGATGGGTAGTCATTGATGGAGATAAATTGGATCCTTATCCCTACGTGAAGATCCTCACCACTTCCCCAGATCCTAACTCTCCTAAGAATACTTTCTGTGTGGTAAGAATTAACTCTTGTGAGACCAGTGTTGGCACCAACACTCTTAACAATCACAGGTCATAAATGCAAAGATTTTCTAATTCAGAAGCAACTTGTGGGCAGCACCGGACTTTGAGTAAAACATTAGAAGAGTCTGGATTTATTTCATGAGATGTCTCAAGCCACTTTTTCTGAATGGTTGCACTCACAAAGAACTCTATAATCATAGTCCCATCAGATGTTGAATCATTCTGGAAGGACAAAAATAGTCAATGTTTTAGGGTTGCTATTGCTGTGGTAAAACATCATGACTAAAAGATATTTCATCTTACACTTCCAGGTAACACTCCATCAGAGCAAGAACTCAAGGTAGGAACCTGGAGGCAGGAACTAAAGCAGAGACCATGGAAAAATGCAGCTTATTAGCTTGCTCCTCGTGGTTTGCTCTGCTTGCTTTCTTACATGCCCTAGGACCACCTCCCAGGGGATGGTACCACCCATAGTGAGCTGGTCCCTCCCACATCAATTGTCAATCAAGAAAATGCCCCACAGGCTTGCCTACAGTCCGATTTGGAGGGGCTTTTTCCTCAGTTGTGTTTCCTTCCCCTCAAATAACTCTAGCTTGTGTCAAGTTGTCAAAACACTAGCCAGCAGAGTAAGGAAATTTCATAATGCTTCCCCTTCTCAGGGAGCCTAACACAATAAAACTTCACAGCAATGGCGGGAGAATTGTGTGCGGGATGCAGACAGGAAGAGTCACATGTTCACAGCATATACAATGCTGTAGACAGCTAGAATATAATTTACTATAGAGTTATGGCATAGTATAACAGCTGCTAGATCTTTATTAATAAAGCAGAACATACTGTAAACATATTCTGGTAGTTTTACAACTGAATTTCAAGATCATTGGTATTTTTATGATCCTAGGTGTTTTATTTATTTACAAATAAGAATAAGGTTTCCTTCCATATTATTTTGATTTGTGATGCTTGTGAGTTGAGAAGTAATTGTGAGTATGGCAGTAGAAAACAAGCAAAGGAAAATGGGAAAATTTATATTACTAAAGCTTGGATTTTTTTATTCTATACTTTATTCCCTTTGTTCTCAGGGTATTTTTTTAATCTAAAATTGTGGGTTACATATGCTAATGTGGTTTCTATAGGAGCCACATTTGAATTCCCTTTCCCAGGGAGTAATTATTTGCTTCCAGGGAGGGACCCAGAATGATTCCTGCTGCTTCTATTTTAGAACCAATGACAAGGTACATTAAAGAATCTCAGAATTGCTCCCACAAGACTGTTTTCCTTTCTGTCTCCCTGATGTGGCTTCTCCTCAGCATCATGTCAGGAATGGTGATGCAGGCATGGTGCTTCCTACCTTCTGCTCTGTGCTTCCAGCCCACAAGCATGGAGGCCCTTTTATTCTGCTGACAGTGCTAGAGTTTGAACCCACAGTCTTACACATGCTAAGCAAGCACAGTGCCACTGAGCTACATCCCCAGGTCTTGGAATGTGACTTTTAAAAGCATCTGCTGTTCAAAGGTCCAAAATCAATAGTGAGAAGAGCCCCAAGATGGCTGATGGACTACCACCTCCAGATTGATATCTTGGGAATAAATGTCAAGGATAAAAATGGAAGTCATCTTTTCCAGGAGGCCTAATCATAAACATTCTCAGGCTATTTTTACTGGAGAATGTGCTGCGACACTGCTCCTGGACTCTTCTCAGAAGAACACAAGCCAAAAAGGCATCACAGAGCCTTCTACTAGACACAGCAGGAGAGGAAACGTCTGTTGGCACTAGAGAGGGTTAATATTCAAACCAATAATGGGGGGAACTATGCTTTCCCCATATACTTTAACAAATCCTGTGTAATCCCCACTTTTCCTCATCTGATATGGGATCAGCCCATTTCATAGTCCTATCGTTAATAAAATATAGAGACAACAGAAAGGATGCAAGAGCAGACTTGTATGTAATTCTACATAGCCACATATTTCATTTGCATTTCTGTCATGTTTTCTTGGATCTGAGATCTATGAGGAGGATGTAACAATAATTCTGTATGGTTGACATTAGCTCCAGGAAGTGAGATAACAACATAGCCAAGATATCGGGATTGTGTTGTAGAGAAGTCTTCTCTTCCTGTTTATTTATATAGTTACTTATTAATTTTAAATAAGTATCTTGTTATATATATTGCACTCCCTTTATAGATATTATATGTTATTTATTTTTGGTGTAACAATGTTTTAGGTTATTGCCCCAATGGCAAGACCCTACCCACTGTAAAAATGGAAATGCATCTGAAGGGGGAGAGCCTGACCTGAGAATAATGCTGAAGGGGTTTCCTACTCAAAAACAATGTTTCCTCCAAGACAGCACCCAGAAGCCCCTGTAATTGTGGTCTGAAGGCAGGTAGGCTACATCTCAAGCTGTTTATAAAATTTGGCCAGGTCATCCAGATGGTATGGGTTTTGTAGATAAGAAGGATGAAAACCATGGAGGTCATTGAGGTTATGTCAAGGTTCCAGAAAGCCACTGAGACAAACCAATGGGCGGTAGGGTCAGTGTTCCTTCAAGAAGGTCCTAGAAGGCCATTATGTAAAGCTGGGGAGGTGAAACCCAAGATGTAATGGACATCTGAGGATCATGGGAGACATTAGGACCTGTAGCGCGAATTCTAATTGGTCTTAATAAAAACCTGGAGTCATATATCAGGGTAAATGCTGAAAGAACAGAGAAGTAAAGGAGCAGTCATCTCTTACCTATCTGACGCCTCAGACCAAAAAGGGGGCGAGCTCCTCTTTCCACCCACCTTATATTCCTCTCTCTGCCCAGTCATATCACTTCCTGTCTGTCTGTACAGACCTTCAGACTTCTATGGTTAACTAGTGGCTAGCTCCATCTTCTGATCTTGGGGCAAGCACTATTTGTTAGAGCACAAACAAAATATCACCACAAGAACCTTTGAACATCCACTGCAGATGCTTTAGGCACAGAGTTGAACCACCCCAAGACAGGGAACGTATGGGCTGTAAACAGCAGAGCAGGAGGGAAGAACTACCCAAAGCCTTGAGAACACAGACGGTTCCATCATGACCCCCGGATGCCAGACACGGAGCTGAGTGGTTTGGGAATCACCCTGCTGCCCTGCTGTCTTGCTTTGCTGTCTGGCTGTTGCTCACTTTTGGAGTAGTAATGTTTATTCTTTGTCAATGTATATAGGAAGCACGTGTGTTCTTAAAGTGCAAAGCCAAGATTGGTGAATGATAGAAGAGAGATATACAAAAAGAATTTCAGGAGTTACAAGGAAAATGGACCTCAGCGTCCAGCCTACAACCCCAGACACAGATTTACAAAGTTTCCATGTGGTCCCAGATCTGCTTCAGGTTTTCAGAGTTGGTTCTGGTGGTCCTCAGATCATACTTTGAAAAGTTGTGATCTAGTGGTCTTTTCCAAAATACAGCATTATAGGGAGTGTGTGTTTCTGTATGTCTATTTGTTAGGGGAGGAATAACAATAGCTCATCCAGTTTAAGAACTTAATTTTATAATCAAATTTTAGTATTTTCTGTAACACAGCACTTACATATTATGATAGAAGTTCTTTTTGCTATAACTACAAAAATCATTTTCAGAACAAGAGCCCCTGCCTAAAATCTTTTAGGCCAGATGTATTGAGAATCCAAATTTTTCACAGTAGGGTCCTAAACAATCTATCTCTAACAGAGTGCTAGTAGTATCAAAGTTGTTCAGAATCCGTAACCTCTCAACACAGACCAAGATGTCCCAGCACGTCCCTCAAAACCTTCCATGTTTACCTTAAAAAATATACAATTTTAGGTCAGTGTTAGCAAGTTTTACTTATATGATGCTTCTCTTTTTTGAATATACATTTTTATAATCTATTCATCAGTTATACATCTGTTATCATCAGTTGATACATCTGCTATAAAAATGGGGAGTATACCTGCAGTGTTACAAGTTTCTAGAGAAATTTCAGGGTTCTTCTCTTTTTAATATTGTTACCATTATTAGTGTGTCATGTGTTTGTGTGTGATTCAGTCATTTCTCTTCTTGTACCTTTGTGTGGGTTCTGGCATCTGACTCAGGTTGCCAGGCTTGTACAACAAGCACCTGCCGAATAATCACACTGGCCCATTTCCTTCCTTCCTTCCTTCCTTCCTTCCTTCCTTCCTTCCTTCCTTCCTTCCTCCCCTCCCCTCCCCTCCCCTCCCCTCCCCTTCTCTTCCTTTCCCTTCCTACCTTTTCACTCCCCTCACCTCCCCTCCCTTCCCTTTCCTTGAGACAGAGTCTCACTATATAGCCCTGGCTGGACTGGTACTTTCTCATGTAGACCAGGATGACATCAAACTCACAGAGAATGACATGTCTCTGCTTCCCTTGAGTACTGGGATTCAAGATAAGCACCACCACATCTGGCTATCCTCTCTATTATGATCTTTTAAAAATCCCTGAAGTATACCATCCTGCCGTTAGACCAGCACAAAACATGGGTGTAGGTTTATAGCTATACATGATTCTTGCTACTATTACAGGATTGCCTTATATTTTATTTTGTTATTGTCTCTTGTACCCACCTAATCTGCAGTTTCACAGAGAGGAGAGGTGAGCATCAGGGAAGGATCCTTTGGCATTGGGAAGTAATACTCTCACAATGGCATGCCAAGTCTCTTTCTCCCAAAGTCTTTTGTGTTGACTAAATGTGGGCTACTGGAGATGTTTACATGTAATCAATCCTTGGGACCAAGTACACTACAGGGACAAAGGCTAAGGTTCTTGTTGCATTGTGACAACTTTGGGTCAGATAATGCTCATCTCAAAAGAATAAGAACTTCCATATACAGGTGGTGTAAGCCTGCTAAGTGGAGGAATTTTTAAAAGTTCTCAGTGATCTTGTTTCCCCCTTCTTGTGTGACTCAGCCATACCTTTGGGCCAGTCTTTTAAGCAGGAAATGTCATTTTGTTTTTGAGGATTAGAGCATACTCATTTGTGCAACATTAAGAATTTAAACGCTTAAATTTAGGTGTTCTGGCACAGTCCTTTAACCCTAGCACTTGGGAAGCAGAGACTGGCAATCCCTTTGAGTTCAAAGTCACCTTGGTCTATATATTGAGTTTCAGGATGGCCAAGTTTTCAGAGTGGGACCCTGTCTCAAAAGTAAATAAATAAGATAAATTCTTAGCACTTGGTGGCTCTAAATATTTCTTCTTATAATTTTGGAGTGGATGCAAAAAGATGACTAAGCAGCTCAGCCTTGGATCTGTGTGGCTTGCACCTTAGTCCCCACCACCATGGGGCCTCGTGATTCTGCAGGAACTCAAGTCACAGAAGTGAGCCTAGCTCATGAACCTGGAGGGGCTGGGGTTCAAAGTTTGCCATGGAGGGTGATCTGATCTTAAACAATGACCATTAAACAGAAACCCTTGATTGTTAGATTGCTGTAAAGAAAAATAAAACAGCTCAAGATCAAGAGCTGAAAGGAAACTTGGAAGGTTGTGCCACACTATATCTCTAGGACTTGGGTTTCCTTGAAGCCTTCAAAGGATTGTGACCATCTCCCAGAACAGGTGTATTTCCTACAGTTAATACACCTGGAATGTGAAAACAGGTTATGTTGGTTGGTTTTTGACAACCGAGTAATCCGAACCTCAGTTGAGAAAGCACCTTCTTCAGTTTGGCCTTTAGGCCAGTCTGTGGGTCATTTTCTTGATGAATGATTGATGTTAGAGGGAGCCCACTGGGAGTGAATGTCACCACTAAGCAAGTGGTCCTGGGCAATATGAGAAAGCAAGTCAGAAAGCTGAGCAAGCCAGTAAGCAGAGCTCCTCTGTGGACTGTGCTTCAGTTCCTGCCCTGAGCTCCTGCCCTGACTTGTAGACAAAATAAATGGTCTTATTAAATAAGAAACACAGAGCCAAATATAGGGGTGAAAGCCTGAGATGAGGGAAATAGGGAAAGCCACCAGCCAACCTTACCTCACCAACTCTGCAGCTTCCAAATGTACATTACTCCTGTCTACCCACACCTTTATTGCCTTGCTGTTCTGCCCTCTCACTGGCTCTCTTAACCCAGCTACCTCACTTCCTCTTCCTACACAGCTCTGTCACTTTCTGTCTGTCTGTGCAGACCTCCAGGTCTCTATGGTTGATATTGGGATTAAAGGCATGTGTCAACACAATTGGCTCTATTCTCTAGTATAACCTTGAACACACAGAGATCATGCCTGCTAAGGAATAAGGGCGTGTGCTGCCTGACTTCTTGTTTACTTAAAATGGATGGCCTTTCCCCCTGATCTCCAGGCAAGATTTATTTATTAACATACAAATAAAAGATCACCACATTTCAGCACAAATAAAACATCACCGCACTGACTTCCCTCAGTGATGGATTGTGACATGGAAGTGTAAGATGAACCCTCTCCTCCCCAAGTTGCTTTGGTCACAGTGTTTTCCACAGCAACAGGAAGCAAGTTGGAATACAAGGCATATCTGTGTCCCCTTTGCCTTGTCTACCCACCTTTCACAAGAAAACTTTCTACTCGGGCTCTTTGACTGGCAACAGTGAGGCAGTGTGGATTGTACCATCTTCTGCATCCGGAGAAACAACTGCTCGGAAGCAAACTGGTGTTGCCCCAGGCGTTCCCTTGCATTTTTGTGTATAAGCCAATCCGTCAAAGCTCTGCCATGTTCTGCTGACCCTTAGCAACTTCAAAACATCAGAGTGGTCAGATGAGTGGGTTTGGATTAGTCCAATTTTAGGAGTGTTTGTGGTCACTCCACCCAGCCTCGCGAAGATGTTCCAGACCACAGCTGCAGAAAAGGGGAAACGAGACTCCTTGGGAGGGAAGCAAGGCCGGCGAAAAGGCAAACAAAGTAGGAAATGAGGATGGCGAGGACAGCAGACTGTAGTCTAGTTCAGACTTTAACTTCAACAAAAGAGAGGAGTTTTGTTTAGGGACATTAATTTCTCCTTAGTAAATGAGAGGAAAATTTACATTTGTCAAGTTTGGCAAATCTTTTTTCTCCTCTTCAGGTTTATGGTATGAACTCCAGAGACACACAGTCTGAATATCATTACTTTATGCAAGGGTATCTACATAATAAAACATCACATTGTGCTCCATGAATTTATAGAATTTATATGTCAATAAAAATAAAACTATAGAAAAGAAAATAGAAGACATATTTCCTGCTTGAAATAACCCATAACCTTGAACTAATTTAATGTCTGTTGTGACTCCCTTTAGAGGCTTTTGGGGACCATAATGACAAGAAACAGATTCTAGGAGAGTTCTGAGGGATAAACGACGAAGTGATTAATACTGGGGGAATTTCTCCAAGTCTGGGGGAAGCCCGACTGCATTAGAATATTGTTGGGCTCTGAAAGGGTCATCAGTTTGTCCCGACATGCCTGGGACAGCCTTCATTTTGCTGTCCCAAGAGCCCCTAGAAGAGTGGGAAAGAAGCCAGTCAGTGGTGTTCACTCCCCCTTTGACATCTCAGGCGGTCAAAACTGGAAATGGAAGAAACAACTGTGGTCTCCACTTACCCGAGAGGATAAGGTTGATAAGCACAGTGGTAAGAGTCGCTGACATGCCCTGGGTGTTTGTGTTGGGTTTTACATGAGGATGGGATGCTGCATTTGAAAGTCTGCCTCTATGTAATGATTGGTCCCTTGCTCCCTGCCTCGGAACAAAGCCGAGCCTCCTCCCAGAGATAGGCCAGCTGTTCAGTTTCTAGTAGTTCTTATCCAGGGGGATTTTGTCTCCCGGAAAATACTTATCAATGCCTAGAGAAAGGTTTTGTTGCCCCAGATAGGAGAGGTTGGTACCCTATTGCCATCAAGCAGGTAGAGACTAAGGATGGATGCTTATGAGACTCTTTTGGAGCATAGTTCAACAACTTACCCACTTTTCACAGGAAAGAATTATCTCACTGCAAATTTGGTGAAAGACCATGTCTCTCTTTCTTCTCTTCCATGCAGATCTGTATGGAAGTTGACCAGGGCATAAGCCATTCTGTTTTACAGGTGTGCTAAGTGTGTTGCTTACATGAGGAGGTACAGGTAGCTTTAGTTAGGTCTCTGGGACTTAGCATGTTCTTATGCATAGATTGTTCTGGGAGTATCTTGCTGTAATAGCATAAAGATAAACTTTACCCCATTCCAACTGCTAACCCCTGTCAATGTATCATCAACCATTTCCTCTATAGACTCTTCCTATAAGCATGAAGCATGCTCATACTTCATATGTTTAACAGATAAGAAATAAAAACAAAGTTAAAAGCCCTGTCTATGCAAGGCAGCATGGTATATACCTGAAATACAAGTACTTGAGGGCAGAGGAAGGATGATTATAAGTTCAAGGATAGTCTTGGCTATATACCAAGACTCTGTCTCAAAAAAAAAAAGAAAAAAAGAAAGAAAAAAAGAAAAGAAAATGAAAATGAAAGTTTTCAGCATCTTCCAGGTGGGACAATCACTTCTATCAACAGCCAACTCTCCTTTTCCTTGGAGCTGGGGCATAGATATATGGCCGGCAGATCAGCAAGCAGGTACTCCTGTGACAAACTTTGGCTTAGTGACTGATGACACCAAGAATTAGAGATCAAGGGGCCAGCAAGAGGGTTAAGCAGGTAAAGGCATTTGCTGCCAAGGATAATGATCTAAGTTTACTCCTTGGTACTCACAAGATGGAAGGAGAGAACTGACTCCTACAAGTTGTTCTCTGACCTCCACATGAGTGCTGTAGCATGATCATGCACGCACATGTACACAAACAAATAATATATAAACAAATGTTTAAACACACACACACAGCCCCCGAAGGGAGTGGCACTATTAGGAGGTGTGGCCTTGTTGGAGCAGGTGTGGTCTTGTTGAAGGAAGTAGTGGAGGTAGGCTTTGAGGTCTCATACATGCTCAAGATACTGCCCAGTGTCTCAAACCATTTCCTGTTGCCTACAAGATGTAGAACTCTCAGCTACTTCTCCAACACCATGTCTGCCCGCATGCTGCCATGTACCCCGCTATCATAATGAACTGAACCTCTGAACTGTAAGTGAGCTACCCCAATTAAATGTTTTCCTTTATAAGAGTTGCCATGGTCATGGTGTCTCTTCACAGCAATAGAAACCCTAACTAAGACACAAGCATGATAAACCATGAGGATAGTGGCATCCTGGTAAAGGACCCTCTAGTCCAGAAACAGAGTGGTGATAGTTACTTTAGCTTGGTCCAAGGTCAAAGGGCCATTAGCATAGTATAAAAGTTTTCTGTGCAGTAGCTGAGGCTTTGGGACTTTAGAAGATCAGTGGGTGTTGGATTTTGCTCCTTGCTATGTGCTCTCTGCATGTGGCTCTTCAGCTTTCCTGGACATGCACTGAGCTACCTAATACCATCTAATATGATGCTGTGTGTTGAATTGTCTGTTACTTGTTTCTGTCCGTTGCCATAAGAGCCTTGATTGTTTCTGCACTGAAGCACCTCAGTAACGTGGCAGCTAAGTAGCAGGCATTGTCAGGCTCTGTCACAAACAGGGCAGTCAGTGTGACTGTCAATTAGCAATGCCATATTTGATTAATGCGGCCCCTTCCTCCTTCCTTCCTTTCCAGTGCATGCCTTCAGCATTAGTGATGCTCTGCCCGTTAAAATCAGGGTGGAACTCACCTTTGTTTCAGGGTCTTAGACTCAAATTCCCTTTCTCCCCCAAAGCTATATCTAAACCGCATGTGCACGGCAGTAGATAAATAAAAACACAGGACACATAAAAATAACCAGAACACAAGGGAGAACTGGTAAGGATTGATGGTGGTGGTTTAGATGTCAATATATCTATTGGAAGTGCAAGTGTTTTCTGTCAGGGGTTACACAGAAAGTATTTTTGACTCTTATTTCTGCCTCCCATTTCCCCATAGGCACACTGGGAGCGCAGATGCACACACCACTGTGTCCGTCCTTTTCACGTGGATTCTAAGGCTTTGAACTCAGTTCCTCATCTCTGCTCGACAAGTGCTTTATCCCAAGCTATATCTTCAGCCTATTACTCCCCAAGATGGGTATCACCTTAGAACCTGGGCTGGTCTCAAACTTGTAATCTTCCAGATTGCTGACATTATAGGCAAGAGCTACTTTGCTTAGATACGCTTCAAAGCTAGCCTTTTTGTTTACCTAGAGCAGATTATCCAAAGTGGGATAGTGATGTCAATTTAATTGTGTTTCTCTGTGCCTGGCATGTGTAGTGATAAACACTCTCCATGGGGCTAGGTCTCAGAGGTCAACCACTATCATCCCAGTCTGCTATCGGTGAGGGGACAGACTGAGAAACCATGGTCCATGGAAACCCCATCAGCTGCTGAGAGTTGTGTGTTAATATCACTTTGGGTTCCAAGTTCACATGGATTGTTGTTGTTCTTGTTGTTGTTATAGGATTCAAGTTCTTCATGACTGGAAAACTTGACTTTTTAAAACCTTTAAAAACATTAAATCAAATTTTCACCTTGGTTTTAATTTTATGTTGTATGGGAATTTTGCCTGTATGTATGTCTATCTATGTACAACACTCATGTAGGCAGTACATACAGAGATCAGAAGAGGGCATCAGATCCCAGGGACTGGAGTTATGGACAGTTAGTCCCTGCCATGTGGGTGCTGGGAACTAAACTATGGGCCCTCTAGAAGACCAGCAAGTGCTCTTAACTATTGGGCCATCTCTCCAGGCCCTTTAATTTTAAAGTTACCATTCAAAAAGACACAATAGGTTTCATACACACCATCCTAACTCACCGTCCTCTCTCAGTGCCCTCCCCCAGGCTTCCTGCTGAATGGAACGTTATCTTTTAGGGGTAATTTTGTTCTAATCATCAGGCAGGTGAGAGCACTGAGGAAATACTCAGAAATGGCAGTCACACCACAGCCACCAGTTTCTTTAGCATACTAGGAAATATAAAATTTAAAAGTGGGAGGAGAAAATAGCTCAATACTCTAAAAATTAGATGTAATACATTCTTTATCTGATTTCCCCCATGCCTCAATTCTTTAAAAACATTGTTTTGTGTTTGTTTGTTTGTTTACGTGTGTGTGTGTGTGTGTGTGTGTGTGTGTGTGTGTGTATGTGTGTGTGTATACCCGCGCGTGCGCACACTTGCGTGCGTGTTTGTGTGAATATGCTTTGGTGCACACAGAGTTTCTGGGGATTGCACCCAGGTTCTCAGGCTTGGTGGCAAGCCCCTCTCCCCAATGAACCATCTTGATGGCCCCTTGTGTCTTGATGTTAAGCTCACTCCTGGCTTAGGGTCTGTGCCTGTTTCTGCAGCAGCAAGCTCTTTTCTAAATTGGTTTGTCTTATTGCCTGGATTTCATTTCCGTCATCTCTTCTGCTTAGACCTCAGAGCACCACCACCGAGGGCTGGAAGGGGTGCTTCCAGACTGCTATTCCCTAACATCAGAGAAGCTCTTCTGAGTTGGAGGGCACCAAGCACGTCCGAGGTCCCTAAGACAGAGCATGTAACTGTGCGTGTTCCTGCCTACCCACTTATCTTCCTTAAAATATCTATTGCATCCCTTCTGTGGTGGTAGCGGGGGAGACACCAGGAGGATCTGCCTTCCTTCTGCTACTTCCTAGTAGGAATGATTGCGCATAGGCCTCCCCACATTAGACAGGCCCCAGGCACTCATGAACACAGAAAAGCACTCAACCGTACCCAAGCATTTGAATCTGGATGCAGCAGCAGTACTTTTGTCAGCGAATAAACAAACAGAAAGGCCAATCCTATATAGTCTTTATGAGTTATACACACAGTGCCTTTTGTCCATTTGAAGCTGAAGGCACCAGGACATCTGTTGATGTATGTGAGGGTAAGTAAATGCGGGACACTCAGAGACTGTGCCACTGCAGTGTCCTCTGTAACAAACCGTGTTCCTGCACTGTTTTCTGTGGAGGCTTCTGGAACAGCTGCGGGAACTTGGCAGAGCCTAATACACTGGTTTTATGGTAGTTGTTTTGCTCTGTCCAAAACTCTTCTTGCCTTGCTCTTGCCCTGACTTCAGGCTCTCCCCGCATTCCACAGATGAGCATTTCTGAGTCTGTGTGCTCTCACTTCTGGCCTCAGAGGTAGAAGGAGACTGCTCAGTCTTCAACCTTCCTGGTGAGCACTGCTTTCAGAATACTCCGCTGACTGTAAAGAGCAAGCAAGCTTCTTTTGCAGAATGTTCCTTGAACCCTGCCTCCCTCAGGGATGTCTGCCCAGCCCAGCAACACTATCCAAAACCAGAGTCAACAGCATTCCTGAAATTCAAGTGAGCCGCTCAAAACTTCGTCATTTACTGTGAACAGCCAAACTCCTACCAGTGCAATACTTCTGTCTCCTTTACCTGAGTTCACTGACTTCTTAGGGCAGACGGTAAGATGTGAGAAGGGCGCAACATTCTTTCTCTCAGGAAGAGCAAAATGTTTGTATTAAAGGGCACCATCTATTTTTTTTTTTTTTTTTTGCATTGGTATGTGCACACATGTATGTGTCTTCTCATGTCTCATGCATGTGTTGGGGGTGTGCTTCTGTGTGGGAAAAGGAGGTCTGGTATCTTCCTTGATGGCTCTCCAAATTACACATTTAGGCAGTTTCTAACTTGACGTTGGAGCCCATCAATTCCCTATTCCATGTAGGGATGTGGTCTTCCCTCCTCCGTGCTGGGGTTTCAGGTGTGTGACTTCTTAGAGATGCTTATGGATGTGAGTGCTGGGCATCCAAACTCTGGTCCTTATGCTGGCATGGCAGGTACAATACTCACTGAGCCGTCCCCGCAGCCCCACCCCACCTGTGGACAGCATTTATAGTATCTTATTAAAAACAAATAGTAGGCTTGGATGTTGCAAAGCTGGTCTCACGCTTGCCTAGCATGCGTGAGGTTCTGGGTTCAATCACTAACACAACATTGACCAGGCAATAGTGTACATTATCTGTCACCCCAGCATTCCTTCAGACAGATAGACAACAATGGGAGGCAGAGACAGGAGAACCTTTGAAAGTTCATGGGCCTCGGTGTCAGCAGACTTGGCAATGTCATAAGCATTACCCATGTGGTACTGGCTTTGAAGGCATAGAAGATACAAGACTGAGGGGTCATGGAGATAACTAAAGCCAAGAGATGTGCAGCAAGAGTGGAGACCCTGTAGAGAGGTCTTGTGAAGCCATTATGTAGAAATGGGAATGGGGCCACCCAAAGAGCCCAGCCAATTCTGTTACAAGTTCCAGATGCTGGACACGGAAACCACAGTTTGGTATTTGCTTTATGTGTTGAAAGTATTTATCTTGTTTTTTATTTTATAGGAGCTTACCATTAAGAGACTAGATTATTTTTTGTAATTTATGTTAGAGTTTTACATTTAGTCCTGTGATAATATATTTAAACAATACTTTTATTTTTATTATTAAGAAATTTTCTGTTCATTTTACATGCCAACCACAGATACTTCTCCTCCCTCCTCCCACCCCCAGCCTTCCCTCCCAACCCACCCCCCATTCCCACCTCCTCCAAGGCAAGGTCTCCCATAGGGAGTCAGCAGAGCCTGGTACATTCAGTTGAGGCAGGTCCAAGTCCCACCCCCCTGCACTAAGACTGTGCAAGGTGTCCCACCATAGGCACTGGGCTCCAAAAAGCCCACTCATGCACCAGGGATGGATCCCGATCCCACTGCCTGGGGGCCCGCTAAACAGTTCAAGCTAAACAACTGTCTCACCCATCCAGAGGGCCTAGTCCAGTCCCATGGGGGCTCCACAGCTATTGGTCCACAGTTCATGCATTTCTACTAGTTCGGCTGTCCGAAGAGACTAGATTTTTAAAGAGTGGGAATTTTTAAAGACTATGAAGACTTTAAAAGTAGGACTGTATTTTACATTATGAGATAAACACGAGGCCTTATGGGCAAAGGGTTATAGCTATAAGTGATATATTTGTGTGTCAAATTGACAAAGGGAGTTATGACAGTTAGTTCTAATTATAAACACAACTTGGAATCACTGAGAAAGTCTCTGTGAGAAATTGTCCAAATTAGGTTAGCTTGTGGATAAACCCATGAGGGGTTTTCTTAATTGGGTAAGTGGGTGGGAAGAATGACCCTGAATGTGAACATCATCATTTCATGGGCTGGGCTCTAGATTGAGTGAAAGGGGGAGAACAAGACGAGCACTAGAATGCATGCATTAATGCACTGCTGTCTGCTTTTGATTGTGAATGTCATGTGACTGACTAGCTGCTTCAAGTCCCTGCCGCCTGGACTCCTTCACGTTGATGGCCTATAACTTGGAATGGGAGCCAGCGATCGTCTTCCTCCCTTCATTTCCTCATCACAGGAATGGGAAACAAAGTGAAGGCACAAAACAGTCTCCCTTGAACATTGCTAGCACATTCACTGAAAGAATAAAGATCCAGCCAGGCAGGACACAGGCAAGTTCACTGTCCTAGCACCTGACAAAGTTGACTTCAAGATAATATTAGTCAGGAAATATATAAAGAAGGCTACTTCATACTAGTTAAGAGAGCAGTCCATGAAGAGGACACTACAATTGGAAATGTATGCACATCAGACATAGATGTACCTGATTTTATAAAATACTAGATCTAAAGACACTTATCAACACCAGCACATTAATACTGAGTGACATCAATATCACACTCTCACCAACAGACAGATCATCCTGACCAAAAGTAAACACAGAATCATCAGTTAAATGATATCATAGGTCAATGGACTAACAGCAATACATAGAACGTGCCATTCAAATACTTCAGAATACACTTTTTTCTCAACAGCTCACAGATCTTTCTCAAAAATAGATTATATAATAGGACACAAAGCAAATACAAGAAAATTAATGTGAGGTCTTGTATCATATATAACCACAATGGTAGGGCTGGAGAGATGCCTCAGTGGTTAAGAGCACTGATTGCTCTTCCAGAGGACCCGGGTTCAATTCCTAGCACCCACATGGCAGCTCACACCTATCTGTAATTCCAGTTCCAGGGGACTCGACACTTGTGCCAAAACACTGATGCACATAAAATAAAAATAAAAATGACCACAATGGTAAATAACCAGAAATCCAGGAGAAAATACAGAACACACAAAGACTCATGGAGAGCTGGCAAGATGGTCCAGGAGTAAAGGCATTTACACACAGGTCTGACAACCAGAGTTTGATTTCTGGATCCCACAAAGTGATGAGAAAGTACCAATTCCTAAGAGCTGTTCTCTGGCCTACACACACGTACACACACTGTGGCACATACACACCTGCATTCATACACCACACACGCACGCGCACACACACACACTCACGCATGCACACACACACAATAGTTCACTTATAGACAGTGAACTACACACTATTGCAGGATGAATAGATCATTGATGAAATCAAGAAGGAAACTTTAAAATTCCTAGAATTAAATGAAAATGGCAATACAATGTTATCTAAAACCTATGGGAGACAATGGAATCAGTATTATGAAGAATGTTTAGAGTTGCATGTATCTACCTTAAAAGAAATGGATATATTTATAAACACATATGACTTACTCAAATTAAACCAAGATAAATTAAATAAGGTAAAGAGATTTAGAACGAACAACATGATTGAGTAATGGTGATGATAATGATGATAAATCTCCCAATTAAACAGATGTCCAGCCTGGCATGGTGGTGCACACCTTTAATCTCAACACTCAGGAGGCAAAGGGCTGAGGATCTCTGTGAGTTTGAGGCCAGCTTAGTCTACATAGTGAGTTCCAGGAGAGCCAAGATAACACAGAAAGACCTTGTCTCAAGATAGAAGGAAAGAAGGAAAGAAAGAAAGAAAGAAAGAAAGAAAGGAAGAAAGAAATGGAAGGAAGGAAGGAAGGAAGGAAGGAAGGAAGAAAAGAAAGATGGAAAGAAAGAAAGAAATGGAAGGAAGGAAGAAAGGAAGGAAGGAAGGAAGGAAGGAAGGAAGGAAGGAAGGAAGGAAGAGATGGATTCACTGATGAATTCTGCTGATCTTTAAAGAGCTAACACCAACGTTTCTCAAACTGTTGCATAAAACAGAAAGAAGGAACATTACACAAACCAAATAAAGATAAAAGAAAAAGTGAAAATTATAGACCAATCTAATGCAATAAATAATAAGTAAATAAATCTTACACAGTTGTTAAGAGAATGATGCCTTTTTTTTATATATTTGGAAATGTGTCTGTTTTCAAATGAAAAAAAGCTTCTGAATAGTAATACAGCATGGTCTCACTGGAAAAAAATGTTTGAGAGGATAATATAATTATATCATTTCCCCCTTCCTATCCCTCACTCCAAAATCCTCCCATATGCCCCTTCTTGCTCTCCTTCAAAATTTTGGCCTCTTTTTTTCATTAATTTTAATTAACTTTTCATTAACTAATATATTCCTAAATGCATAAATATGATCTGCTCACTCTGTACAATGTTACTTGTATGTATGTTTTCAGGGCTGACCATTTGGTACTGGATAACCAGTTGGTGTGCTCTTCCCCAGGGAAGACTATTTCTCCACCTCTCAGCATTTCCTAGTTGCCTGTAGTTCTTTGTGTAGAGTTGAAGTCTGTGAGTCCTTCCCTACACCCCATCCATGTTAGCATGTCATTGGGGTCATTTTTGTCCAGCTCGTGTTTAGGCAGTCATATTAGTGAGACTTTAAGGGTGTAGCTTCTGACATTACTAGGAGACACAGTCTCACAGCACTTAAGAACAGTAAGTACAGCAGGCTCTCATTTAAAAAAATCAAACAGTTCTTCCCCTTTGTAAACAAGCAAATACATCCTTGTTAATGATGGTAAAGAGGATACATTGGTTCATACTAATGTGCCCATTTATTAAGGCGTGCCTACATGGCAATGAAGCCGTGCTAGAGGTGGTGAGCAATACAGTTTTGGCCCCAGCCCTGCTCTCTCATTTACTTGATTTTTTATTACTCATAAAACCTAATGTACAGTAATTGGCTTTTACATTAATGCCATTCCAAGGACACAGTGATAAAGAAGATGAAGCCTTAGCAAACAGACTTGGGCATGGGTATTGTTAATTTTCTCCATAATCTCTACAGATGTTTCTGAAATGTTCAGCCTTAGGAGGCAAACACATGCCAGATAGTCAAAAGTTCAGTCTGCTGAGAAGTTTGTCTTCAATCAATGGGGATTGTGAAAAAATATCGCCATCATCACCATCATCACTGTCAGCAGCAGCAGCAGCAGCAGCACCATCATTATTCCAGAAGATTTTTAAAAGGCCACTCATGCTTGAGGCAGATTCTGACATTGGCCACTTCATTTTTATTAATGTTTGATACTTGCACAGAAATGTTAATTTGTTGTGCTCTTCACCTGTGCCATTTGATGTACCTGCAATAGGCTGACTGACTCCAACCATCACAGACCACAAGCCTCAAATGACCTGTCGCTCTGACTGACAACTTGACTAGTCTGGGACACCCTGAGCAGATGATCCAGCTGAAGCTTGTGCGGACCACTGACCCAAGCAAGCGGAAATAATAATAATAGTGTTTCCGTTGCTAGACTGAGATAGGTTGTTATGCTGCCTAGAACCTAACCTAAATCAATATTTAAAATTTGTGAACTGAAAAGTTTGCATCAGGTTTATTATTATTTGTGTGTGTGTGTGTGTGTGTGTGTGTGTGTGTGTGAGAGAGAGAGAGAGAGAGAGAGAGAGAGAGAGAGAGAGAGAGAGAGAGGTGAGAGAGAGAGAGAGAGAGAGAGAGAGAGAGAGAGAGAGAGAGAGAGAGAGAGATCTGTGTAGGTATGGGCATGCACATGTGCACATGTGGAGGTCAGAGGTCAATTTTTAGGAGTTGGTTCTCCCACCTTTACTTGTATCTTAGTTAGGTTTTTGTCAATTTGACACAAGCTAGAATAATCTGGGAAGAGGAGCCCCAATTGAAAAAACACTTCCATCATATAGCCTGTAGGCAAGTCTGTAGGGCATTTTTCTTCATTAATGATTGATGTGGGAGGGCTCAGCCACCTAGGGGTGATGCCACCACTGGGCAGGTGGTCCTGAGTGCTACAAGAAAGCAGGCAGAGCAAGCCATGGGAGCAAGCCAGTAAGCATCATTCCTCCACGGCTTCTGCCTTAGTTTCTGTCTCCAGGTTCATGCCTTGAGTTCCTGCCCTGACTCCCCTTATGGTGAGGATCAGGATGTGATCAGGATGTGTAAACCAAATAAACCCTTTACTCCCCAACTTGCCTTTGGTCATGGTGTTTATTAGAGCATTAGAAAGCAGAGTAAGACAACATGGGATCCACAGCTAGAATTCATGTCTTACCAATTCTGTTTGGTAAGAATTTTTACCTGCTAAGCATTCTTGCCAGCCCTGCATTAGATTTTTAATGGCATATGGGTTAGTTCATGATGCATTTGAAAGACTTTCTTCTATCAGGGACCATTACACAGGCACATGAGTGTAATCTGTACTGCTATGTGTGGCATCCACTGTTGAGTCTTGAAAAAAATGGGAAGAGAAGCCATCAGGGCAGGGTTTGGGGAACAAACTAGGTGTTGCTGTGGATATCGCTCTGTAAAAATAAAATGCTGATTGGCCAGTAGCCAGGCAGGAAGTATAAGTGGGACAATCAGAGAAGAGAATTCTGGGAAGAGGAAGGCTGAGTAGGGAGACTCTGCCAGCCGCCACCATGACAAGTGAGATGTAAGGTACCGGTAAGCCACAAGCCATGTGACAAAGTATAGACTAATAGAAATGGGTTAATTTAAGATATAAGAACTAGATAACAAGAAGCCTATCATGGCCATACAGTTTGTAAGCAATACAAGTCTCTGTGTGTTTACTTGGTTGGGTCTGAGCGGCTGCGGGACTGGCGGGTGAGAGAGATTTGTCCTGACCGGGGGCCAGGCAGGTCCAGCAAAACTCTAGCTACAAGGTGTGACTAACTTTGTGAGATAGGGGTGACTATCCTTCCAAGTAGAGGTGGAAGAGAATGTCATGGAGCATTTTGGTGGCTGGTTCCCACAGATCCTTCAGGGTTGTCTGGGATATATACTGTGGTCCACAGGCAGCCACTGAAGGAAGAACAGCAACACGTTTGTGTATGCACAAAAGCAGCAAATGTTTGGATCTCCATGCACCTCCTTGGTATGGAAACAGAAAGCAGGGTATGCCAGTAAACATCTACAACCTATTGGAAGGCAGAGGCAAGAGGATTAAAAGTTCTGGGCCAAGATCAGCAACATGGCCCAGTGGGTAACAGCATTTTCCACACCTGAAGACCTGAGTGAGTTTGATTCCTAGGACCCACATGGCAGAAAGAGAAAACTGATGCCCGTTAGTTGTCCTCTGACCCTCAAAGTTGTGCTGTAACACAAATGCATATGCACTAGTATACACACAAATAAATAGGTACAATAAAACATTTTAGTAAAAAATAGTTTAAAAGAGAGTTCCAAGCCAACATGGATCACACAGAGAGACACTGTACAAAAACAAAAAAAAAACAAAAAACAAAAAACAAAGCAAAACAAAAGACAAACCAGAGCCAGGCATAGCAATGTATATTTATAATCCCAGTACTTGGGAGATAGGGGCCAAGAAGATCAGTTGGAGGCTGACCTGGGCTATATCAGACCCTGCTGAAAAACAAAGAAACAAGATAGAATTAAAGGAGGTCTTTGCTGCATCTTTTCTCTTCCCTTTTGTTGCTGTTATTTGCTGCTGTCATTGTTTTGACACAGGATCTCATGCAGCCCAGGCTGACTTTGAACTATGTAGCTGAGAATGGCCTTGAGTTCCTGATCTTCTGCCTCTACTTCCCAAATGCTGGGATTACCGATGTGCATGACCATGCATGGTTTTCTCACTATCTTTCCTGAAGTTGAGACTGCTGTCTCCCTGCTTCTTGATTTCTTTGCTACTTAAAATTGCTTTTATACTCATTTATTTTATGCATTTGAGTGTTTTGCCTGCATGTCTGTATGTGTATCATTTGGATGCCTGGTGCATTCAGAGGTCAGAAGAGTGTGTCAGGACCCCTGGAACTGGAGTTGTAAGCCCCCATGTGGGTGTTGGAAACTAAACCTAAGTCCTCTGCAAGAGCAACACATGCTCTTAACTGATAACCGCCTCACCATCCCCGTTCTCACTTTCTAGCTTTCCATAAATGCGGTCTCCTTTCCTTGGTGATATCCCAGGTGCCCAGAAAAAAGGAAATTTAATTCTTTGCAATCAAACATCAATTGCTTTCATTTTTGTCAGAGGGTAGAATGGGGTGACACATCACAATATTCTTATATGTTAGTTACTTTTCTGTTGCTGTAAAGAAACATGACCAAGACAACTTACAAAAGAAATCATTGGTGAGTCCATGACCACCATGGCAAGGAACATGACAGCAGGCAGGAAAGCATGGTGCTGGAATAGTAGCTGAAAGCTTACATCTTATCCACAAGTTGGAGGGAGAGGCAGAGAGAGAGAGACAGAGACAGACACAGTGACAGTGACAGAGACAGAGACAGAGAGACTGGGCCTGGCATGGGAGTTTGAAAACTCAAAGCCCACCCCAATGACATACCTCCTACAATAAGGCCACACCTCCTCATCCTTCCCAAACAGTTCCACCAAATGGGAACCAAGCATTCAAATATATGAGTTTATGGGGGCCATTCTCATTCAAACCACCACACATTGTATATCTATACAGCTCTCTCCCACTTACGGTAGTCATACTTACAAATCAGATTATTCTAAAAAGTAGAAAAAAGCTTCAAAATCTGCCTATTTTTAGAGTGTAGAGAACTAAGAGATGTCCCTCAGCTTAACAGAGAATTCAAAGCATATATTTATGTTTTTAAAATAGGACTAGTTAGAACAAGAAGTCGAGCTCTTTGGAGGAAAGGACTGGGAATTTGGAGGTTTGAAAGTGGGCTTTAGAGATAATGAGTGTTTGGGACTTAGAGAAAAGAGGCCAATGAACTCCCCAGTAAGTGCAGTGACTGGAGATGTTTTATCAACAAACATAAGCTGAGAAAGTTTTAAATGTTTGCCATACCGTGCCAAGCCCTCCGTAAAAGCCCACTGCGTGGATGTAATTGCATTAAGATAATGGTGCTGTGCGGGAATCGGGACAGAAACAGGCTGCAAGTGCAGGCTGACTGGCGCAAGGGAGCGTTGGAGGAGAGGTGGGAAGGAGCAGCCTCGGGGAGGGATCAGAGCCAGAGCTGAGGGGTGGAGGAGGACTCCAGCTTCGTAGGGCAGACGGGATGGGGCTCTCCACCTTTTTATCTAAGTGTGAAAGGGCAGGTGCCCTTGGACGAATGGAAGTCTTGGAGGACACTGGATGGTGGATATTTGTATTCTGTTTTTATGAGCTGTAACCATGAGGGTTAGATCAACTCTGGCCTATGTATTTTTCTAGTTCACGGAATCCGATGAGATGTATATTATTCATCGTCTCCACTTTGCTGATAAGAAAGTACAGTAGAAGCAAATGCAGAGAAGGCAAGCAACTTGTGTAAGGACAGAGTTGGTGAACGTTGCCTGGATGCCCACCACACCCCTCTCTGTCACCAGCTTCCACCATGCTGCTTCCCAGAAACCACTCAATCTCTGGGTCCCGCATGCCTTGTTCTCCCACGACCTCCTTGCCTAGCTTTCCCAGAACCCCTTTTCTATTTTATCCTCACCTCCATCTCCAGTATAACGTCTACCTCTTGGGGCCTCGAGCTTTGTTCTGAAAAACAACACAGCAGTATGCCAACTGGAGTTTTCTCTAAGGAAGTAAAACTATGGACTTTTACTTATTTTTTTTATATCTTTCCTGATTTATAACCTTTTTTTCTCTTTTAAACATATTTATTTTATTTATGTATAATGCAGAGTATATGTAAATGTCTGTGGGTACTTGTGAGTACCAGTACACAAGTACCCATGGAGATGGGAAGAGGTTGTCAGATTTCCTGGACTTGGAATTACAGATAGTTGTGAATAGACTGACACTGAGCGCTGGGAACCAAACCCAGTTCCTCTGCAAGAGCAGTACATGCCCTTAACCACTGAGTCATTTGTAGCAGACAGATACATCTGTCCGATTTGGAAAGCAGCCACCACAACCCAGCTCTCTGCAGAGAAGCAGTAGTATGCTAACTTAACTTAGCCAAAAAGAAATCTTTTTTATTAGCCAGAGAATAAAAACAAAACAGAGAGAGGTATTAATTGGCCTGTTTACACTAGTGTTGGTCATTAGAATTCTGTGCTCATTACGAGGCTACATGCTACTATCTTAACATGGATGTACTGGAAAGATGTATGGCTGCATGCAACAGAGACGGCTGAAAGTGACCTTTGGGACAAGTTTACTGATAACCCAAGCATGCAGGTTTACAGCATTGACTTCAGTTTCTCTGGTCGCCTGTGGTTTCCCTCATGACCACTAGGTGGCAGCTGTGGCGCCAAGCTGCAGAATGGCTGAGGACGAAAGCTGGAAGAGGTTTCCACCTTAGGAGGAAGAAACCCTTTCCAGGGCCTTTGATTATAGTTTGGATGTGAAGCGTCCTTCCTAAAAGGCTCTATGTTGAAATCTTAGCTCCAGTCTGATGGTATCACTGAGAGGTGACTGAATCATAAGAGTACTAACTTCATCAATGGGTCAGTCTGTTGTTGAGTTCACAGGAGTAAGGGCTTCCCAATGTGGCCACATTTCACAGTCACATAAACCACAGCAAGATTTCTTCAACACCCTGGTGTCTCTGTCTCAAACAGCTCAATAGAACCCCACACCTTTCCTGTCACATGCGTGATTGCTCAAATAATTCAAGAGAATTTGAGGAGATCTCTGCCGTGATGTACGTATCTGTGAAAATACTGTCTTTACTACCTCAGTACCCCGTGGGGAGAGTTGTAGGATGGTTCCTCAGACAGCAGGGAAGCAAAGCCCAGAGTTCAAAATACCCTAGTAGGGAACTTCTGGCTACCTTAAAAAAAAAAAATTCTTTGTTCGTTTGTTTGTTTAGTTTGTTTAGTTTTCCAAGACAGGTTTCTCTGCATAACCCTGGTTGTCCTGGAACTCGATCTGTAGATCAGGCTGGCTTTTAACTCAGAGATCTGCCTGCCTCTGCCTCCCGAGTACTGAGATTAAGGGTGAGCCCCACCACGACCTGGCCTGTTTTGGTTTTTTTTTTTTTTTTTAACTTATTGTGTACTAAAAATTATGATTGGCGTGCTTTTTTCTAAAAAATGTGTGTGACTATTCTGGAGTATTCAGAGCAATTACTTCCGTGCTTGTTTGAAGTTAACAAAATGCAAGGATATAGATACAATTTGAATTTAAAGCTGAAAGGAATGGCCTTTTCTGACCTACAGGCAGGTTTACGTAGGGTGGGCAGAGCACTACACTTTACTGGACTGTGTAGTTATAAATACCTATTGGTTTCTATTTAAACCCTACCCCCCACGTCACCCAAGCAGACAGACTTGGGACAGTCACTGGGTCTCTCTGTTCCTCTCCCCAGCACTACCACAATGAGCACAACCCCATTCTCTACTTCTTACTATTAATTTGGACCCTTTAATTGGCTTACTGAGGACTGGTGGTTGAACCTAGTTTGTTTGGGGCATAGGCTGTGACCCCTAAGTCTAGTGACACTTCTAGTAATTTGTCTATTAGCTAGAAAATAGTCACTATTTGTTTTTGCTTTGGGGGTTTTTTTGTTTTTGTTTTTTTGTTTTTTGTTTTTTGTTTTTCGAGACAGGGTTTCTTTGTGTAGTTTTGGTGCCTGTCCTGGATCTTGCTCTGCAGCCCAGGCTGGCCTGGAACTCACAGAGATCTGCCTGGCTCTGCCTCCTGAGTGTTGGGATTAAAGGTGTGAGCCACTGCCGCCCAGCAATAGTGACTGTTTTTAAAGGAATACAACAATAGAAAATGCACAAAACCCAGCAGCTAATCAAAATTAAAACCTATCCAAAGATATCCAAATGTTACGTACACACTTGGGAGAAGCTTTCATAAACGATGATGCAATCAATGGATCAGAACTTTAAAGTTCTGATTATGGAAATACATAATCCAGAATAAAAAGGAAACAGCACTTTAGGGATGAAATGAAAAAATATCACTTAAATTAAACAACTGGAGATACAATAAAAATGCGTGGATGAAAAAAAAAATCAAAAAAAAAAAAAATCAAAAAAAAAAAAAATTAAAAAAAAGGCCGGGCGGTGGTGGCGCACGCCTTTAATCCCAGCACTCGGGAGGCAGAGCCAGGCGGATCTCTGTGAGTTCGAGGCCAGCCTGGGCTACCAAGTGAGTACCAGGAAAGGCGCAAAGCTACACAGAGAAACCCTGTCTCGAAAAACAAAAAACAAAACAAAAAAAAAAAAAATTAAGAAAAAAAATTAAGAAAAAAAAAATCACTGAATGACATTAGCAACAGACTAGACATTATAAAAGTAAAAACCAGTGAGCTTAAAAACCACACAAAACTTTTGAAGTACAAGGAAAAGTACATGGGGGGGATAGTCTGGGAAAATGAACTGAATACTAGTGAACTCCAGAAAGTATCAAGAAAACTGATATGGGTATGATTAGATGATAAACAGGGAAAAGAAGACAGAAAAATATTTCAAAAAAGTTTAGACAAAACTTGCTTAACGCCATGCAAACCAAAAAGCTTGGTTTGTAAATCAATGACAGACACAAGTAATAAATATAAAGAAAAGTATATGGAGGCACATCTTGATCAGACTTCTAAAACCAAGGGAAAGTCTAGGGCTGGGGAGATACCTCAGGCACTAAAATGCTTGCCTTGCAAACACCACACTTAGAAGTCATGTAAAAAGGTCAGACATGACTGACTGCACTTAGGGGTCACAGCCTACGTAGGCTGGTAACCCTAGGACTGGGGAGGCAGAGGTAGGTGGATCCTCAGGGTTCTCAGGCTGCCCAGCCTGCCTACTGGTGAGCACCAGCCTGGAGACAGGGAGGATAGCTGGTGCCAGAAGAACACCTGAGGTTGACCTCTAACCTCCATGTAACGTTCATACACATATGTATATCCACCCTCACGCATGTCCACTTACACATATACAGCCCCAATTATGTTGTTAAATGTAAATGGTCTAAAAAAAATTCCAGATATAAGTTGGAGGTTTTAGATTGGATTAAAAAAAATCAAGACATCTGTAAGAAAACTGTTTAACAGAGAAAGATACAAATAAGTTAAAGCAAAAACAAAACAAACAAACAAAAACCTTTAGCAAGGCCATAATGGCGCTCACCTTTAACCCCAGCACTCAGGAGGTAGACAGATCTCTGTGAGTTCAAGACCAGCCTAGTCTGGAGATTGAGTTATAGAACAGCCAAGGCTACACAGAGAAACTTTGTCTTGAAAAAACCAGAAACCAACCAAACAAACAAACAAAAAACCACCAGAACAAGAAATCTAGAATGGCTTCATTAATATCCAAGTACACTTCAGGGCGAGAAATAACCCTCGAGATAGGAAGGGACAATTCATAATGAAAATGGGTCCAAATCATATGAACTCAGTACTGCTGTGACTAAGTCATCTAAAATGAGATCCTTAAGACACATGAACCAGAAACCAAGAGAACTAAATGAGAATTAAATCCACACTCCGTTGAATACTTTAGTAGTTAGCGAATAAAGTAAATATGCAAAGTATCCAAAAGGCTGTAGAACTCTCTTTAGTACTTAATTGGCCTTTTCTGGAATATCTCATCCAGCCACAGAGCACACATTGTTTAAATGCACATGGGACAGCTCCAAGAGATAACCCTAGCAAGGCCCAGACTCAGGCTTCAGGTTTGGTTTTCTGTTTTTGTTGTTGTTAGAATTGAAATCACACACTTCATATTCTGTGATTATAAAGTAGAAGACAGCAAGGGAAGGACGTTTGACAAATGATCTAGAATTAAGACAACACCCTCTAAGAAACCCACGAGGCATTGAAGAAATGACGGGGAAAAGAGAAAATATTTTTAGTGGAATAAAACTAAAAACAGAATGTCCGAACACACCTAACACAGCTAAAGCATTATTGGGATTATTTCTACCATATGCAGGACCCTCCACAGCCCTTTCTCTCTCCCTCGGCCCAAACCCAGTAGGGCTGAGATCTTAGGTTCTCATCATCTGGAGTGCAAAACAATTCCTTATTGTTAAAGCCAGCAAGATTTAGGGTTTTTTAGTAACAGTGTATAATTTTACTTTTTCAAAATGGTAAGAAATTGACACCTAAAATTTCAGAGACCAGGGATCTCTTTTCCTTCCCTGGGGCTGTGAGTGAAACACCTGGACAGAAGCAACGTGAGGGGACAGAGTCTATTTGGGGGCACAGTTGAATGGGACAGTCCATCATAGAGGGCAGGGCAGGGCAGTGAGAACCTGAAGCAGTGGATTACAGTTAGGCAGGATAGAAAGACGAACCCTCCTACTCAGCTAGCTCCCTCCTGTAGCTAAAGTTTTCCTGCCTGGCCCACAGTCAGGACAAATCTCTCTCACCTGCCAGTCCCACAGCCGCTCAAACCCGACCAAGTAAACACAGAGACTTATATTGGTTACAAACTGTGTGGCCGTGGCAGGCTTCTTGCTAACTGTTCTTACATCTTAAATTAATCCATTTCCATAAATCTATACCTTGCCACATGGCTCGTGGCTTACCGGCATCTTCACATGCGGCTTGTCATGGTGGCAGCTGGCAGCGTCTCCCTGACTCAGCCTTCCACTTCCCAGCTTTATTCTCCTCCTTGTCCCGCCTATACTTCCTGCCTAGCCAGTGGCCAATCAGTGTTTTATTTATTGACCAATCAGCAACACATTTGCCATACAGAAAATCCCACAGCACTCCCCCCTTTTTTTTTTCCAAAAAGGAAGGTTTTAACCTTTATACATCTCCAAAGTCAGCTCATGCAGGCCCCAATAGCAAATCCAGTTCAAACCTTTCCTGCAGTCATAGAGGAAACCCCTACTCAGAAAATTAAATAACCAAATGCCTATTGGAATAAGTCATGCTGGTCAGGATGATGAAACAGAGAGAATAGAAAATTCAGGAGAAAACATAAAGAAATTTTTTTGGCAAACTTCTATTAGTGAACAAAGACCAAAATTATCGATAAAAATAAATGGTGTTTTGTTGTCTGGTCTGGTAGACACAGGTGCAGACGTTACCATAATTGCACCAGAATTTTGGCATCCAACTTGGCCTCTTCAGGAGGTAAATGTTCAACTGTTAGGAATTGGGACATTATCTCAGGTGAAACAGAGTGCAAGATGGCTCGAATGTATAGGTCCAGAAGGACAGAGAGGAAAATTGAAACCATATGTAGCTAACATAGCTATGAACCTGTGGGGTCGAGACTTGTTGCAACAATGGAATATTCAGATTAACATCCCTCCAATCTCAGAAACAAATCATAAACTAGCACATGTTTCTGAGAGAAATCTTAGAAGGCATTATTCTGAGTGGCCACTGGCCAATCAGTGATTTATTTATTGACCAATCAGCAACACATTTGCCATACAGAACATCCCACAGCACCCTCCTTATGAATATCAGGATCCAAGCCCAGGAGTGGCGCTCACTGTCAAGCCTGATGACCTGAGTTCAATCCCCAGAACTCACAAAGTGGGGGGAGGGAGAGAATGAATTCTTTCAAGTTGTCCTCTGGTCTCCACATGAATGGTATCTCTCTCTCTCTCTCTCTCTCTCTCTCTCTCTCTCTCTCTCTCTCTCTCTCACACACACACACACACACACACACTAAATAAATAAATAAACAAACAAAAATAAATAAACAAATAAATGCAATTTGAAAAAAAGAAGAGAGAAAGAGGACAGTTTGGGTCTCAGAGCAGCGGGCATCCACAGGATGAGGACCCAGACAGAAGACTATAAAAGGATCTCTTGCTCCAGGTCCCATACTCATAGAACAAACAAATAAGCAAGCAAGCAAACAAACAACAACAACAGAAACCGGAGAGTCCTTTGGTGAGGTCAGAGGAGAGTTTTACATGAGCAAGTGTGCCAGATGAGTCAGAGAAACTTGCATAATTACCGTAAACATGACCTCACTTATCCTCACTGCCTTGAGGTGAGGGAATTGTCATCACAGAGAGACAAATAGAAAAGGGATGCAGAACTGTGACAACTGTGCCAGGCAGCCAAAACCCAGGTTGGTTTTTCTCTTTCTTTTTTAAGTACAATAAATAAATAAATAAATAAATAAATAAATAAATAAATAAATAAACAAAAAGTCACTTTAGAAAAACACATGCGATAAAGAGAATTTTCTGGCAGTCTACTACAAAATGACTAGCCAGGATGAAAAACCAATCAATGAAAAAAAAAAAAAAAGTTAAGCGAGAAGCTTCATGGGCTGCAAAGAGAGCTCAGGGTGGGTAGCTGAGCAGCTTCTAATCCAGGGATAAGGACGCCATCTGTGTGGTCTCAGGCTGTTAAGGCTGATTTGAGTCTGGAGTCACTTGGGCCTGAGACAGACTGAGAAGAAAGAAAATACTAGAAAGGCAACCAGAATGGGGTGAGCTAACTAACTCATCCCCAGCCAACAACTCCAAAGCTCGTACTCTCCATTCAAAAGCACACACCTCTTGGTAGAGAAACAGATAAGTTTCAGCAACTGCATGTACCTGGTGTGGTGGTTTGAAAGAAAATGGCCCCCAAAGGGAGGGGTACTATTAGGAGGTGTGGCTTTCTTCGAGTGAGTGTGGCCTTGTTAGAGGAAGTGTATCACTGTGCAGGTGGGCTTTGAGGTCTCATATATGCTCAAGCCACACCCAATGTCTGAGACCACTTCCTATTGCCTGTGCAAGATGTAAGGACTCTCAGCTCCTGCTCCAGCACCATATCTGCCTACATGCCACTGGGTCACACTGTGATGATAATGGACTTGTAACATGAATATTAAAAGGTCTTATTAATAAAAACAAACCTGGAGCCAGGTATTTGGGTGAACGCTGGAAGATTAGAGAAGCAGAACAAGCCACAGCTACCTCACCTTGCCAGTTCCTCAGCTGATCCTGTTTCCTCAGACTGGAAGCCTCTGAGTTCTCATCCAAATGAATCTCAGCTGAACTGCTGCTCCAAAGCCTGAAAGCTTAACCAGGCTCTAGTTCCTGGTTTTTATGCCTTATATACCTTTCTGCTTTCTGCCATCACTTTCTGGGATTAAAGGCGTGAGTCACCATGCCTGGCTGTTTCCAGTATGGCTTTGAACTCACAGAGATCCGGATGGATCTCTGCCTCCAGAATGCTAGGATTAAAGGCATGTGTGCCACCATTTTCTGGCCTCTATGTCTATTTAGTGGCTGTTCTGTTCTCTGACCCCAGATAAATTTATTAGGGTGCACGATATATTGGGGAACACAATATCACCACATGGACTGAACCTCTGAATTGTAAGCAAGCCATCCATCCCAATTAAAAGTTTTCCTTGTTGGGCAGAGGTTGGTCAGGATGGAGCTCAGGTAACTAGGAAATGTTTTGTTTACTTCCTGAGTAGCCGAAGTGCTAGTAGTCCTCAAGACTCATCTCTCAGAACGGCCTCCTTTGAGCTTCTGGGATTCTCCAGGGCTGTGGTGGACAGGCAGTATCTCTTCATGTGGGGTGAGGCTGCCTATGGAATTGATCTGTTTTATGGTTCTTCCCCTTTTCACACCCTTGACTCGGCAATTTCCACTCATATTAGCTCGTTGACCTCTGGTCTCCAACCCTTGCCTGGTGACTTCGTGCCTGTTAGCTTCCGTCCGTCCATCCGTCCTGGGCTGGGAACAGAGAAGGCTTGGGCATTGGGCTGACTGAAGCCCTCAGTCTAAACTCCCCCATGCCTCAGGCCATAGTTGGCTACAGCACAGATTGCAGCCCCAACAGCCTTTAGGATGTCTTCCTCAGTGTTGAAAATGATTTGCATGATATATGAATATGTGAGAGTGTTTCCTTCTTCCGTGTCGTATCCTTTTTCATCTCAAACTCCAGGCAAGGCTTCTTCCGTTTTTGTAACTTTGTGTAATGCAGTTCCCTCTTTTCCTCTGATGTAAACACCATCAGTAGTAGCATTAGTAAAGATTAGAGCAGGCCTAGGAACGCACTGAACCACTGTACTTGAGAATAAAGAACTTGGTCACTATACAGTCAAATGATTTGCCTGTACCATAAAGTCTCCCACCCACCCAATCCTCATGGCAGGGTCCCCACCACCTGATTCCTCAACAATACAAGTGACTGATTGGTGGTTTCTTTTAATGTCACAGTACAGCATATTTTTGGTTTTTTTTTCTTTGCTCTTTTTGCGAGTGTGTATAGTGTTATACTTGCATATGTTCATACATATGCCCATGTGCACAGAGGCCAGAAGAGGATGTATCGTGTACTACTCTATCGTCTTCTCCTTATTGATTTGAGAGATCATCAAAGCTGGAATGACTACCCACTACAACTGAACCTGGAGCTAGGCTGGCAAGAAGCAGATTCAGGGATCCTTCTGTCTCCCATTCCCCTAGTCCCAGTACTGGAGAAACAGGCAGATTCCACCCTGCTCAGCGCTTTTTTTTTTTTTTTTTTTTTTTTTTTTTGAGACAGGTTTTCTCTGTGTAGCTTTGGAGCCTTTCCTGGAACTCAATTTGTAGCCCAGGCTGGCCTCACAGAGATCCGCCTGCCTCTGCCTCCTGAGTGCTGGGTTTAAAGGCGTGCACCACCACTGCCTGGCTTATGCTCAGCTTTTTATGTGGGTTCTCAGGTTTGAATTGAGATTCTTTCAAGCAGTTTTATCCACTGAACCACTTCCTCTACCTGAGTTTCTAGTTTTTAGTTAAAAAAAAAAAGGTGTGTGTGTGTGTGTGTGTAAAATGTGTATCGTGTGAGTGTGTAATGTATGTGTATTAGTGTGTGTGATGTATATGTGTGTGTAATGTATGTGTATGGGTGTAAGTGTATGTAATGTATATGTGTGTGACTGTGTGTGATGTATATGTGTGTATGTAATGTATGTGTATGAGTGTGTGTGATGTATATGTGTGTGTAATGTATATGTGTGTGAGTGTGTGTGATGTATATGTGTGTGTAATGTATGTGTGTGAGTGTGTGTGTGTGGTGTATATGTGTGTGATGTATGTGTGTGAGTGTGATGTATATGTGTGTGTAATGTATATGTGTGTGTAATGTATATGTGTGTGAGTAGGGACATATTCATGCAACAAATCCATGTGGGCTGTTTATCCCGCAGCACGAGGGTCAACGATCCATTGTTTACTTTCCTTTGACAGTTTGTCTCACTATTTTGTATTCAATGTTTGCAATGACGTTGTGTGGAGGACATTCCTACCCAAATGTGTGACTAAACCAGCAGCTTAAGTATAAAAGCCTTCTTACATTTTATATTGTCTGTCACTGTTTTCAAACCCGTTCTTTCAGGGCTGGGATTTTGAGGGCCACCCTGGTTATCTCCTCTAGGGCTGTTTCCTTCCCTTGTCCCCTGGCCTCGAACTGCCATACTTATTGTCCTGACAGACATTCTCCCTTACCTATTACACCTCCTCTTCCTTCCACCTCATGACATCTTGGAGGAAAGAAATATGTGGTTCCCTGCATACAGTTCCTATTGTTTTGAAATTGAGAACCTGCAGCCTAGCAAATCCATTGGGAGACTTGCCCAGACAGAAGTCAGGCTAATCCTCCCCAAGGCTCCATTGTCCACACAACATTCACTCTCTACTTCTTATATGAGCTCCCTCCATTCACCTCGTCCAATACATTTATTGTCAGGTTTTGGATTTTAGCTTTTCTAGTGGGAGTAGAGCCCCAGCTTATCTTGACTTTAATTTGCATTTTCCTAATGAGCAATAGTAAGTAGTTTGCATCTCCTTAAGGTCTCATTTGTAAGTTGTACACTCTTTTGGTGCAGTGTCTTTTCAAATATGTTGTCCAAACTGAAAAGTTGGTCTTAATACTGAGTTGAAAAGGTTTGCATGTGTATTGGATACAAGTCCTTTATCAGGTAAATGTCTTGCATGTTTCTATGGCTTGGCAGTTTATCTTTTTAATGTTGTCCTTTGAAGACCAAAAAAAAATTCGGTTTGATAAATGTCCTCTGTCAACTTCTTATTTACACAGGATGCTTTTGGTATCACATCTAAGAAATGTTTGCTTAGTCCAAGGTCACAAAGATTTTCATCTCTTTTTACTTCTGAAAAGTTTATAGTTTCAAGCCTTGTATTGAGGCCCATAATTTGTCTTGAGTGAATTTTTGCTGTGTTATGGGAAAAGGGGGCTGGGTTGTCTTTTTTCCACATTAGATGTGCAGTTTGGCCAGCCCTATTTGCTAAAAAGGAAATTCTTATCTTATTGTTTACCTTGGAACCCATTTTCAAACCCCATTGGCCATAAGTACATAAGATTACTTCTGGTTTCTCTGTTCTGACCACTGATCTCTTCCTGCCTGGGCTAACAGCACACTGTCTCCATCCCTGGAGCTTTACACTGGGTCTGACCACTGATCTCGTCCTGCCTGGGCTAACAGCACACTGTCTCCATCCCTGGAGCTTTACACTGGGTCTGACCACTGATCTCGTCCTGCCTGGGCTAACAGCACACTGTCTCCATCCCTGGAGCTTTACAGTGGGTCTTCAATCAAGCCGTCAGGTCCTCTGACCTTGCTCTTTTCCACAGTGGTTTTAACTGTTCGAAGATCTTTGTGTTCGCTACAAAAATGATCTGCTTGACATTTCTATTTTTTTAAAAAGCCTGTTGGATTTTTATAAAGATTGTGCTGAGCTAATGGGTTAATGTGGAGGGAATTGGCAACTTGCTATTAAGTCTTCCCAGAGCATAAACATGAACATCTGTATTTATGTTCTTAAGTCTCGTTTAATTTCTCTCAATGGTCCTTCATAGGTTTCAGGGTACAGTCTTTCAGTTATTTGGTAAATAAAATCCCAAGCATTTTGAACCTTTTTGATAGTATTTGGAAAGGGGTTGTTTCCTTAATTTTGTTTTTTAATTACTTGTTTCTAGCTTATAAAACTCAATTTGTACAATTTCACTTCCTTCTAAGAGGAATGACTGTCATGATAGTGAGTGCTGGGAAGGGTGCCCAGAGAAGGGAGCCCTTGTACATTGTCCTGGGAATGTACATTGGCATAGTCATTATAAAAAACAGCACAGAGATAAAAAAAAAAAAAAAAACTCTAAAAAATAGAACTACCATAGATCCCAGCAATCTCAGTTTTGGGTACATAGCCAAAGAAAACGAAATCAGTGTGTGATTCCCTCACCGCAGCACTATACACATTAGCTAAGAGATGCAAACAACTTAATCTTATCAGTGATGAAAGAATAAAGAAAATGTGCCACAGGTGTTAACATGATGGAATACTATTGAGCCACAAAAAAGGAGTTAAAGTCTTCCATTTGTGACAGTGTGTATAGAATTAAAGATCACCATGTTAAATAAAATAACCCAAGAACAGGAAAACAAGTACTACATGAGAAAAACAAGTACTCATGTATGGAATAGAAAATGTTGAATTTATAGAAGCTGAAAGGAGACCAGTGCTCTCTGGAGGGCAAAGAGGGTGGGTGGAGGGAGCATAGAGACAGGCTGCTCAGTGGATACTGAGCTACAGTCAGCAGCAAAATGTCCTGCTGCGCTGCTCCCCAGGGCAGCAGGGTGACTGGAGACGATACTTTTGTATGTGTGTCAGCTTTTGAGTTGGCGTCAGAATTGCTGGCCCTCTTGAGGTCTGAAACAATAGACAATATAAAGATGCTTCCTACCTCAGGAACTTGACAATCTTGTTGGGAAAGTCAGGAGTAATAAAAGAAAACAAACGTATTTTGACATGTATAATTCCTGTGTTGACAAGCACTATATAACAGGTATAAAGGACCGTGTGCGACATTGAATGGAGATGGAATGAAGCAGAGAAGCGCAGGGAGACTTATTTAACTGAGGAAACTCTTCCAATGAGTGTCATCAGTCCAAACCTAAAGAATGGGATGGAATACAGAGAAGGAGTGCCGGACAGCAAGCAGCAGCAGCAGAGGCCCAAGCAGAGAAAAAAAATTACTGGACTAGAGAATGTGCAAGAGCCTTGTTTGAAGCACTAAGTGTCCCTGAGAGGAGGAGGGAGGAAAGAGCCAGCTCGGAAGGGCCTTCAGTCTGTTTCCCAGAAGACGCTACCCTGAGTGCTGTGGGAAGCCATCAGGGTTCAGAACCACAGCGCAGTTGGCAGAACAGACTGGACTGTGCTCATCTTACACATGATGCTATGAGGCTCAGGGGTGGTGATGCCTTCTGGACCACTCAGTCAGTAGCAGCAAACAAAGATCCTTCAACTCTTAATAGAATACCCTTCAGACTTTAGGTTTTGACTGTTCGCCTCTGCAATGGCCTCTACTAGACACTGAAACTCAATCTCAATCTCAGTTTGTTGTCGCTTTGGGTGCATTTACATAATAGCCACATGGAAAGGGAAGAGTTAAATCTTGTTTTAGTGAGATGTGGCGTCATCTCTACCATTATCCGTTCATTCTGCCCCAATAATAGAGAACATAGACTTTAATTCCAAAATTCAACTTTTCCTCTAGTGGCAAAAACAATTTTGAAATAGCTATTTAAGATTTCCTCCAAAATGGCAATCCAGTGTCAACATATGAAGAGAGTTTTGAGCAGCCCAGGCATAATTAATTACATTAAGGGTTTATCAAGAGCGTGAGGCAGATGAGGACAAGATCTTGGAACTGAGCAATTTTTCAGAACTCAACATTAAAAAGCACAGTCAGAACAGAGAGAGAAAAGTAGGTTTTTTACCAAGGAAATTTAGACTGCCAAATACCATAGTGATATCAGAAAACCTGGAGGGGAGGCAGCATCTGGGACATTCTGCGATAGTCACTGTGCTGACTGCCTTTGATGCTGGTGAGGAATGAAGAGCTTCCAAGTCAAAGGTCAGAAAACGTGGGGTCCCAGGAGCTCTTCCACAACCTAATGGTGTGAACTCGGGCAAATTTGTAAAACAGAGTCTCCCAAAGTTGCTCCCTCAGGTCCCTTCTAGGCCCAACACACTGACTGCAGAACATCATGTTCCGATTTGAGTACTCAAATTACTCAGTCAGGTCTAATTCATCAAGCAATAAAGAGATTTAATATTTAGCTAGTGATTTTGAGTATGACTTGATAATTCAAGTAAGTGGTAGCCTCATAATTTAGCGAATGCAACAGCTTGCTGCAAAAGTGCCTGGGGTTCTGGCTTTACATGGCTAAATATTGTTTCCATGAAATGCGACCTCACATTCTCAATGCAGTGTTTTCCTCTCGCAGAGTTATTCTGTGTGTAGAGAATAAGGCAGCCTTTTGAAAGGGTTTTAGGAACTTGAAAGTAGAAACGACACCTCAGCTTCCTTTGTTTCCACATTATATAAAATACCTAATGTCACTGCAACCTCTTTACATGCACACAAACACGCTCATCATTGCCGAGATCTCCACAAGGTCAGTAAAACAGCATAGACAGGGTCACCCCTGAGTGTCATCAATGTTACTTAGAGAGGCTTCAAAACCAAAACCATGGATAGCTAATGGCTAGGGATGGGAAGTGGGGTCTCACTGAAAGATACAATGCTTACTGTGTAGTCTGTATTGTGCTGGATTTGGCCCTGAGTACAGTAAAGATGCTAACTGAAGAAGTCAAAGGGTTGCTTGGATGGAAACATGTTTTTTTGGAGACAGGGTCTCACTAAATTGCTCGGGCTAACTCAGACTCACAGTCTTCCCGTCTGACTTCTTGAGTGTTTACAAGCATGTGCCACCACAACCAGCAGGAGAATTTCTAACTGTGCCTCTTTCGAGGCTGAACTTGATGGTACCTTGACATGATGGTATGATGACAAAGCTTCAGCTCAACCTGATCAATGTCTGCTATACCTAACCCCCAATAAGAGAAGACTGCCCACTGCCACATGCTAGAATCTCGACGTACAAATGTTCGCTGTGGCTTTTATCCATAGGTCTTTCGGCATGTTAGGCATTGCGTACCTGTCAAAATCCACAAAGCAACGTTATCCAAGAGAGGGTTCACAGACACTCATCTAAGTCAAGACAGTAAATGAAGCAACTGAGAAATGGCTCAGTTGTAAGTCTGCTGAGTGTTCTGGGAAATGCATATGCACTTTGAAGCTAATTGCTCCTTTAAATTCTTTGAGTATCATATTTATGGATTTGAAAAATTACTGATTTACTTGATGAAGAGTTTAGCAAATGAAGAAATTGAAACTTAATTTCCAGATGCTTTGATTGCTCCTAAATGCTTTTAGGTTTTTTTTCCCATGTGTTTTAGTGTAATACACCAAACACTTTAGAATCATTTGCTCTGGAAATATAAACCCACTACTTAATCACACAATAAGTGAATCCCTGGCATCCAAACTGGCCAAGGGACCTGATCTGGAAGTATCTTTTCTAGACTCTGTTGGGAGAGTTATCAGTCTCCTGCTTTTCAAATCACTCCCCATCTTCATGGAAAATTTCAGAATGTTCTCACAGCTATAAATCTCTAACCTAATATGACATGTGTTAGCCTACTAGACTACACAGTCCAGCGAGTGGAAGCTTTCGGTTTGGTTAATTTCCGACACCTGAAGGGCTAGCCTGCCTCCTCTTTCCACCATCCCCCCAACCCAGCAGTAATAATCGTACTACACAAAGGTGTCCTGAAGATGGCTCATACCAAAGGTTGTAGCTGGTTCTTGGGTTAAAAGTGTGGAGTTCAGAATTAGATCCAGGCTTCTTGTAGCTGTGTGTCCCAGGGGGAAGCTCTTTTCTCCCTCTCTCCCAGCCTCAGTTTTTCTATTTGTATAGTGGAGAGAATCATCTATACTACAAACAATCATTATAAGACTCAAACAAGATAATATAGTAACACACATGCACGCATACACATACACTAGCACACATACAAGCACACAGCCTAGTTCTTGGCACACATGCACACATACACACACACACACACACACACACATGCACTTGCACACACACATGCATATGTACACACACACATGCACATGTACACACAAACACACACATGCACATGTACACACACATGCACACCCTCCACACACACACGTACATGCATATAGCCTAGTTCTTGGCACACATGCACACGTACACACACATGTACACACACACATGCACATGCACATGTACACACACATGCACACCCTCCACACACACACACACACACACACACACACACACACACGTACACGCATATAGCCTAGTTCTTGGCACACAGTCAAAATTTACAACAGGATACCTACTCATGTTAATGTTGTCACTGCTATTTCTAATTTCTGTCTGAAAATTGTCTCCACTCCCGAAAGTCCACACAAAGTCTCTGACTCTTACAGTGGAAGGGAAATGAAAACTCTTGTCACCCAATTCACTTAATTTTCAGATGAGAAAACTCATGTCTTTCTGATCTAAGAGAGCAGCACCCTTCACCAGAGCTGAAGTTACAGGCCATTCTGTTGCAGGCTCAAGTCTGCTCATTCTTCAGTGTGTGCAGAATTATCTCTTTCACTTTCTTTCTTTTTTTCTCTTTTCTTTTTTCTTCTTTTTTAAAGGTCACTTTGACTTGTAATTTTAGCTAGTTATCCTGTGAGCCTTAGGCAAATCAAAATAGCCATGGGGAAGAAAAATCTGAAAATAGTACAAAATAATTAGCAAGCAGAAGCCTGACTAGAAGAGAGGAGTGTAAGGTCCAAAATAAGTTCACTTAAAATATTATAGAATAATGTTGTTACAAGTGCTGATTAAGTGTGTTTCATTTTCTAAAGGTTTGGGTTTTTCCTCCCCCCCCCCAGAAAAATGCTGCCTAGTGTAATATCTAGCATCTATGTGCACACGTACATGCTAAATTTCCCTTACATATCAGCAATGCTTGGGGTCAGGAGTGCTTCAGGTTTCCAAAGTTTTAAGTTCAGAATATTTGCATATGCACAATGAGCTGTCTTCTGGATGAGACCTAAATCCAAATACAACACTCATTCATGTTTCACATGCACTTTATATACATAGGTCAAAAGGAATTTTATAACAATATTTTAAGTACCATTATGGATGAAACCAAATTTCATTCTGTAGAATTTCCCATTTAAAGTGTCCTGTCAGTGCTCAAGAAGTTTAAGATCTTGGAGCATTTGAGTTAGCGGTTTTTGAATTAGGAATTCCAATCTATTTTACAAATATGTCTTAAGAAGTCCCCACCGGCCCTCCTCCCTGCTGTGTTTCAGCTAAAGAAGAATTAAGGTTTGGAAGGAGAGGAAGAAGGATAGACATAATGTTCTTCCCCTGTGACCAAGAAGGGAGGTTACCAAGAAATAGAAAATGGATCCCTTATAGTTGGAAAACATCCTTCCTCTTTCAGGAAGCTGGTCCACTGAAACCCAAGCAGAAGAGGAAATGAAGGATAGTCTTGCTAAAGCTGGACCAAGCATCTCCTACATAGCTCAGACTTGGAGCAAGAGCAGGAAGAGGCTTATATTGCTCCACCCACCCCTCTTGGGTGCAGGTCAGCATTGGCTTCCTTTTGTTCCCTTGGACCTCCACCTTCTGTCCCTTTTGGCCTCTGGGTCCTGGGGGCGTTTACTAGACACATCACAACCATAAAACACTGCTGTGGTTGTTTGAACCAGGGTAAGTAAGGGTTTCATACTTACTTTACTTACTTTGCTTTCATAATCAAAGTATGCCTACAATAAATACTACAAGCAATATGACCGGTGTAGGAAGAATAAACGTTACCTTGGGCTGTTTGGAAGAACACCTGCCCAGCTGCCACAAGGCTCTGGGTCCTGTAGACAGCATCACAGAAACCCAAACCAAGCTTCACAAAAACCGGAGCCTCTCTGCCCAGACTTTTTGATTTCTTGCCTTTTCCCCTGGGAGCCTTTTTATGTGGTGACTGGAACCTAGCCCATCTTCTTTGAGTCACCATATCGCACCAGTAAATGTGGGCATCATTCATTCAACCATTCCGTAATCCACGGAGCTTCCCTCCCTTTTCTAGTTTTCTTCATTAGAAATAAAGCTTCAATGACCATTTATGCTCACCAGCTTTGTGAATATGTTGTCGGGTGTCTAGAAATGGCATTAAGAACACTACTAGTGAGGACTGGGATGTAGCTCAATGGTATAGTGCTTGCCTAGCATGCATGAGGCCCTTTATGTGAACCTCAGTATCACAAAAAAGTTCTGAATAGAGGTTATCATGAAAATTGTACTAATTCACACTCTTAACACATTGTGTATGGAATTGCTCATTTTCATCTCATAATACTGGTGCTAATATACAGAATGTTTTGCAGTGAGGGAAATAGAATCCATATCCTAGTTCATATTAGGCAAGTGTCCTACCACTGAATTATCCACACAGCCTTCACCAAAGTTTTTTAAAAATCCAATTGCTTATGAAGTATGTCTTATTGTTTATTTTCCAACTCCTTTTCCATTTAAGCAGATTCTCATCTTCCCTAAGATGTTTGTGTGTTTATGTGGTTTTCTGTTTTGGCTTTTGGTTTTTGTTTTTTCCAGACAGAGTTTCTCTGTGTAGCCCTGGCTGTCCTGGAACTCACTCTGTAGATCAGGCTGGTCTCCAACTCGAACTCACAGAGATCTGCCTGCCTCTGCCTCATGAGAGCTGGAAAATGTTTTCGTTTTTTGAGACAGAGTCTCAAACTGTAGCGAGGCTGACCTGGAACTCATGTAGGTCAGGCTGTTCTCAAATTCATGGCAATCCTGCTGCCTCAGCCTCCTGAGGACTGGAATTACAGACATGAGCCATCACACCCAAATGCGTGTGTGTGTGAAGTCTTCCCTCATTTTTTACGTAGATTTTTGTATTTTGTCTCTTTATGATGATTTCGGAGCTGTTCATACATTTGCATAGCATATTTGGTTTCGTATATACTATGATTTTTACCACCACCTTTTATTTTGGTATCTTTTGATATATAAATCTGTATCAGTTTCCTACCCTGTGGGTCCCGAGGCCTGCACTCAGGTCATCAGGCTTGGAGACAGACACCTTTTCCGTGCTGAGCCATCTCGTCTGACTGAAAAGAGGATCATTCAGCTCGTAGCTTTGGAGAGTGAGAGTCGAGGGTTCAAACCTCAGTGGTCTGGCCTCTGATAAGGGCCTGCCGATAGGTAACATTGTGGTCAGGACATGGAAGACACACAAGTTCCCTGGCCAGACAGGAAATCTCTCGGATTTCCTGCAGTTCCACAGTCCCTTCTGGGGTGAGGTGGGGGGCATAAATGACCCAAAGGCTTCCTTCCCACTTACTCTACTTCCTAAACCTCCCAGCACCCCGGCACACGAATCTTTGGGGGAACCCCAATCATATCTGTACCAAGGTCTTTTAAGTTTTTGAGGTGGGAACTGTTGGTCTTTTGTCAATGGCTCCTGGACTCCATGTCTTGTGTCTTTCTTTTTTTTTTTTCCCCTGAGCTGAGGACCAAACCCAGGGCCTTACCCAGGGCCTTGTGCTTGCTAGGCAGGCGCTCTACCTCTGAGCTAAATCCCCAACCCCAGACTCGGTGTCTTTCTCGGGCCAGCTGTCATTAGCCTCCCAGTTACATAAATGAAAACCAAGGAGCTATCTCTTACTCCAGTTTCGAAGTTCTTTTCAAATGTGGTGCTTAGAATTTAGCCCAACTGGATGTTATGCTTATGATACACATACTACATAAGTCTCATGTTTTCTGGGACTACAAATCTTTCGGATCATTTTGGACTGTTTGTCTCATTAAGATGTTGCTTTTCTAACCATCCCATTGATTATAGCTTTGATTCTGAATTATCCCTTTAGGTCCCGTTTAATTTTGCCTTTCTGTAGCTATACAATATGGGTTATTTAAGGTTAAGTTAGACTATTTAGAAAACTGAAGTCAGGTCCTTTTCTTCCTTTTGTCTGTTTTGCTTAGTCTAGTATTCTGGATTCTAAAGTCAGTTTTTCAAGTACCATGATTTCCTTTACATTGTTAAAATTACCTACTTGTAGGTTAATTTAGAAAGTTGGCATCTTAGCTGGGCAGTGGTGACCCATGCCTTGAATTCCAGTACTCGGGAGGCAGAGGCACGTGGATTTTTGAGTTCGAGGCCAGCCTGGTCTACAGAGCGAGTTCCAGGACGGCCAGGGCTACACAGAGAAACCCTAGCTCAAAAAAACAAAAACAGCCGGGCGGTGGTGGCGCACGCCTTTAATCCCAGCACTCGGGAGGCAGAGCCAGGCGGATCTCTGTGAGTTCGAGGCCAGCCTGGGCTACCAAGTGAGTCCCAGGACAGGCGCAAAGCTACACAGAGAAACCCTGTCTCGAAAAACCAAAAAAAAAAAAACAAACAAACAAGAGAAATTTAAAAAATTGACATCCTTAGAATTCTTTCATTAGAGAAAGTACAGCTTTCTATCTGCTCAAGGTCTTCGAAAAACCTTACTTTCTTAGGGACCTCACACTGTTCTTGTTGGTTTATTCCTAGCCCTGGGGGACTTTTAAAAGAGTTAATGTTGCCATTAGGAATGGGAATCTGTTGATTTTATTTTTCCGATAGAGAAAAGCAAAGGAGGAAGAAAAGAAAGATTTGAATGAGAAAGAAATAAAAAGAAAGAGAGGGGAAGGGAGGGAGGAAGATGGATAACAAAATGATGAGAAGGGCAGAGAGAACTCCCCGTGTGCTTCCAACCAGGAGGCCTTGAAGGCTGAAGGTCAGGATGAGCAGCGGATGCAGGAGAAGTGGGGAGGCAGTTTGGACTCAGCCTGGGAAGCATGCGCATTTCTTCTCACCAGCAGCGTGATCTTGCTCCAGTTACCCAGTTACAATTCTCACTTGTAAAACGTGGAAAATAACTGCGCTGGTGACCCTCGGTTCAACTGACATAGCCTAAGGTGGCTGCTTGAAGGGTGCTCTCCACAAAAGGGGGTCCCACGCAGTGTGTCTCCTCTGCCCTTACGGCTTTCGTCCTGCTCCTTGGCTGCTGTGGAAATCCCGGAGTCTGCCCAGGACAACGCAGAGCCTTAATCTTAACGTGTTATGAGATGCATCTTCCAAGACTGCAAAATATACAAGCATTGATTTAAAACGCTGTAGGAAAGACACTTAGGAGTTTACTATGAATCTGGAAGCCAAATCTTATAATCCCGAAAAAAAAAAAAAGTCACCCACTACACAAGGAGGCATTGTTGAAATGTGGATCCTTATTTAGGACTAAATCCCCAGTGAGAAGCACTCTCTATTTCTACCCAACAAACGGAGCCTTGTTCAGGGGACAATGCTGGCCACATAGCCCTGGAAAGCGTCGCATTCCCATGGCGATGGCAACCCCCACCCCCACCCCACCCCCAGCACGACAGCATCCAGAGCGGTGGTACCGCCTGACCAGAGCCTCTCCACTCACTGACATCCTGAGGGATGGAAAACAGAACTGGGCTACAAGTCCTGGCCACAGTCTGTTCACTCCAGGGTTCAGATCTTCCTGGAACATCAGGTTTATCGGGTACGAGAATGAAAGAGAGAAAGTAAACCTAAGAATTGACTGAAATGTCCCAAAGGAGCTCTCTCCCAGAGGCATGCACATTTGTTCTTCTCTATGGCTCTCTTGCACAAGAAGAACGTTTGTGAATCAGCCTGCGTTTAACATCCCCCCACCCCACCCCACCCCACCGTGCTGGGAGCGCTGGAAGAAGCGTGTTCACCTGTCTGAACCACATTTCTATCATCTGAAAAATGATGTTAATAACTGGGACCTCGGAGAACGGCTGCAAGAATTAAATCACTCAGATATAAAACGCGCTCAATCAAATTCAGAGCTATCCTTTTGTCGCATGGGGAACTGCACTCGGAGCCCGTGAAGTCTTTGGTGGTTTAGAATTCTACTTTTCAAAGCAAAGTTTGATTTCTTTAATAGCTGAACATGGACATCACATGACTCTGGGGGGGGGGAAGTGAATGATGTATCTTGTAAGGTGATTTTTATTTATTTATTTATTTTGTCTATCTATTTACTTATTTAATTTGAGGCAGGGCATCACTCTGTGATTTTTGCTCCTTAAAACAGGGTGATCTCTGCACACTCGTGGATGGCCCTGGATCCCTGCATATGTGGGCAGCACAAATTGCCGTGGGGTTAATAATTTTTTTAAAAGTGAGAACCCAAAGTTGAGAGGGGATGAGGAGTTGGGGAGTGGATCTGGGAGGATTTGGGGGAAGAGTGGAGCATTAATATGATAAAAATTGATTATATTCATGAATTCTCAAAGAATTAATAAAATTCTCAAAGAATTAGTAGAAATGCTATATTAAAAAAAGGGGTGGTTTCTCTTAACCACTGAGAGTTGTTTCTATATGACTCATACACTGATGTTTACCCATTGAACCTATATGTAAGCTGTATGCAGAATCCAGTACTATCCACCACATGTTCAGCCACTAGCTAGTCAAAGGCCTGAATTCAGCCCCTGCACCCTATATGCTGGGTGTGGTGACTCAGATCTGTAACTATATACTGGAGAGACAGAAGCAGGTGGATCAGAGATTCAAGGTCATCCTGGCCTACTTAGTGAGTTTAAGGCCAGCCTGGGCTATATGAGATCCTGTTTTAAACAAACAAACACACAAAAAGAAGAAGAAAAATCACATACAAACACAGTATCCATCCCTCCCCGCCTCCACCCTGCTACCCTACTTTTTTTTAGACAAGGTTTCCAGGCCCTGACTGCCCTGGAACTTGCTCTGTAGACCAGTTAGCCTCAAACTCAGAGATCTGCCTGACTCTACCTCCCCAGTGCTAGAATTTAAGACATGGGCCACCACACCAGACCTGTTTTCAAGAGATATATCCAGCAAGAGTGTTAGAAACAATAATAAATGAACTACATTTTCTTGGGGAAGAATTTTGTTCCACTTGAGTTTAACAATATCAGTACTCTTCTCAAATCTCCAAGCTGAACATCGTAACTCATAAAACTACTTTGCAGTTTCCTTTAGAAAATGGCAATGTGAACATTCATTGTGAAGGGATGTCAGATTTTCTCAAAAGCCTTCTCTGTATCAGTAGAGGTAATATTTTGTTTTCTGTCTTTGGGTCCATTTATGTGATGTGTTACATTTATTGATTTGGGTGTGTTGAACCATCATCACTATATCTCTGGAATTATGTCAACTTGATTATGGTGAATGCTCTTATATTTATTGATTAGTTGATTTATTTTCAATTTTGTATATGTGTGTGTGGGAGGGAACGTGCCTGTGAGTAAAGGTGCCCACATAGACCAGAGGTGGTGGACTCCCCTGGAGGTAGAGATACTGGTGGTTATCAGTTGCCAAACATGAGTGCTGGGAATTGAACTTGGGTCCTGTTAGAGCAGAATGTGCTCTTAACCACTGAGCCATCTCATTAACCCCTAAGGTTTATTTTATTTATATTGTGAATAATCTTTTTGATGTATGCTTGAATTGGTTGAGAATTTTCTTGAGAATATTTACATCTATGTCCATCAGGGAGATTGGCCTGTAATCCATCTGTGCTTGGACTTTTTTAATTGAGACTGTAAAAATGTTTTATTAGCACATCTATTAACTATATATAATAATGATCTATATTATGATGTTTTCCTGCATGCACAGAATGAGATTTGATGTATTCACCCTGTTACCCTCTCTTAGTCCCCTCCCACTCCTATTAATCCTCTTCCCAAGTAGTCCCTGCTCTACCTTCATACCCGGTCTTGCTCATAGGAACATGGGCACATTACCAGTAGCTAAGGAAAATCTCAGTCTCCCCACTAATCACTAACTGCATATGAATTCTCAGTAGAGGTAGAGGTCCATGAACTCCTCCCCCTTTTATGGTAGGGTATCGACAGGCCAAATTTTGTGCATGTAATCATGGTTGTTGTGAGTTCAAGAGCGTTAACTGTCTTGTCTTCCTGGAAGTCAGCACTGCACACCTAGTCTCCCCGAGTTAGGAGGGCTTTGTTGTGTTATTTTGTGGCTTGCTATACATCTGCTTACATCATTTATCTCACTTTGGTTTAATAGGTCATAGGCATCTAGAAATCATCCATTTCTTTTAGATTTTCCGATTTAGTGAAATATAAGTGTCTTTAAAGTATGTCCTTTTTTATTTTCAATATTTTATTTTTGATATACATATTTACTTCAAACCAATGAATTTCTAAGCCAGGTTCAGGTAACCGAAGGGCTTTTATGAGTATTTTATAATGTCTATACCCAAGATGTGCTGTGAACCCAGTCTGAACTAAGTAACATCTTTCTAAAGACAGACTTAGAAACACTAACTCAGTAATTTAGGATGTTTCCTTTCTGTGGCAGAGGGCTTGAGTCACACCTCCAGCTAGGTATAGCCAAGAGAATAGGGTACAGACCACTCAGGACAAAACCAGCTACTGATTGTGATTTCCTAAATTTCAGTGGTATCTGTTATAATGTTTCCCTTGTAATCGCTAATTTCATTAATTTGAGACTTCTAACCTCCCCTGCTTCCCCAGAGGTGGGGGTTGATTTGTTGATCTTGTTTATCTTTCCAAAGAAAAAATTCAGTTTCCTGAAATCTTTGTACAGTTTTTTTAAATGTTCATTTCATTGATTATCCATTATCTTAATTATTCCTTTTCATCTACTAATTTTGAATTTGACTTGCTCTCTTTTTCGAGGTCCTAAGGTGCATCATTAAGCTATTTGAGATTCCTCCACTTTTTAATGCAGATATTTATAGCTATGAACATTCCTTCTTAGGGTTACTTTGATTGTATCTTATTGTTTTTGGCATGTTGCATTTTCATTTTCATTTCATTTAAGGAGTTGTTTTTATTTTTTAAATTTTCTTTCTTGATTTCTTCAATGACCCATTCATCATTCAACAGTGTATTGTTCAATGTCCATGAGTTTTTAAATATTATGTACTTTCTCTTTCTATGGATTTTTGGGTTTAGTCCATTGTGGTAAGATGGGGTACAAGGAATGATTTCAATTTTCCTGCATTTCTTAAGGTTTTCTTTGTGTCCTAGCACTTGATGTATTTTTGAGAAAGTTCCATAGCTGCTGAGCAGAATGTGTTTTCCATTTGGTTCAGATGGAATGTTTTGTAGATGTCTGTTAGGTGTATGGTCTGTTAGGTATTTGACCTATGATGTCGCTTAACTCTGATGTTTCTGTTTATTGTTTTGTCCAGATGACATCTCTGTTTGTGACTGTGGGGCACTGAAGTCATCCATTATTATTGTACTGTGATTAATTTGTGTTTCTGCATCCAATAGCATTTGTTCTATGAAACTAGGTGTACCTTGTGCACCACGTTGGGGTGCATGTGTTTAAAATTGTAATGCCTTTGTTCACCTATTTAGTATGAAATGCCCTCTATCTCTCCCGACTAATTCTGCTTTGAAGTCTTTTTTTGTCAAATATTAGGACTTGCTTATTTCCTAGTTCCATTTGTTTTTTCCATCCTCTTATCACAAGGTTGTGTCTGTTTATTATAGTAACATACATCTTTTAGAGCAACAAATACATGTATTCTATTTTGACTCCAAATTGTTGGTCTGTGTCTTTGAGGAATTGAGTTCATTAATATTCAGGGTTATTATTTGAAAACAAATATTAATTTCTATCATTCATTTGATTTTATACTAATTGGCATGCTCTATTATTCTTTGCTTAAGTACCAATATAACTGGTTATTCTTTCCTGTTGCCTCATGGATGAGTTAGTCTTTGTTTTCAGTCCAATGGTTTCCTCAAGGGTCTTTTGTAGAGCTAACTTTGTGCTTATGAATTCCTTTGGTCTGTTGTTATTGTGCAAGCATTTTCTTTCTCCTTCAATTGCAGCAAGTAGTTTTTTGTGTTTAATAGTTTGGATTGGCAGTTGTTGTCTTTCAGAACCTGAAATACATTTATTCATGTATCTATTATACGCATGTGTGTGTATGTGCACATGCATGTGTGACAGCGTGAGTGTGGCTGTCAGAGGACAATTTACAGAGCTTGGTTTTCTCCTTCTCCCTCGGTGGGGTCCAGATATCTAACTCGGCATGAGGCTTGGCGGCAAGCATCGTTACTTGCCGACCCACCTCACCAGCCCTGAATACATCTTTCTGAATGCCCCTGACTTTCAGAGTTTATGTTGGGAAACCTAGCGCTGTTTGAGGGGCTTTCATAAGTGGCTTTGGGTTCTCTTTTCTCTGCTCTGTAAAGTGTTTGAACTAGATGAGACATGAGGTTGTTATTTTCTGATCTTGTTTGGTGTTACAAATGCCTCTGGCATCTAGATGGGCATTTCTTTCCTTAGACCTGGGGAGTTTTTGTCTATGATTTTTTTAAAGATTTTATTTATTTATCATGTACACAGTGTTCTGTGTGTATGCTTGAACACTAGAAGAAGGCACCAGACCTCATTACAGATGGTTGTGATCCACCATGTGGTTGCTGGGAATTGAACTCAGGACCTCTGGAAGAGCAGCCAGTGCTCTTAACTTCTGAGCCATCTCTCCAGTCCTGTCTATGATTTTATTAAAAATATTTTTCTGTGACTTTTAACACTATTCTTCTCTTTCTTCTATACCCACGATTCATAGATTTGGTCTTCTCATTGTGTCCCAGAGATCCTGAGTGTTCTTTCATGCTTTGTCATCACCTGAATATTTTAATCCCTCTAACTTGTCTTTTAACTCTGATAACCTGTCATTCCCACGATCTGTGGATGAGGCTTTCCACATAGCTTTTTTCCAAGTTATTGAGCCTTTTCTTTCTCCTATTTCAAGTTCTTAAAATTTTCTCTTTGTTGAACTCTATTTTCATATTATGTACTGACTTCCTTATTTCATTTAGCTTTTTATATTCTCTTAAGTTTGAGTCTTCTTTCAACATATTTATAATCATTTTTTGGTCAAAAGTTTCATTGAATTTTTACTCTCATTGGAGAACCTATAAAAATAGTAATTTTACGGGAGTTCTGTTGCTTTGCATTTTTTGTGTTTCTTGTGATTTTTTTTTTAAATTGGGACTTCCACATTGGTGGTCAGGTCTTAGGGAATTTTTGTTTTGTTTTGTTTTTATTACTCTTGCTCTCTCAGCAGGAGTGTCTTCAGTGTTCAAGAGGGACTAGTACCAGTGAGTTTGCAGCATTATACTTCTCTGCTAGGCTGGTGATTGGAACCCCAGGCTTAGTTGTAGTACTCCAGTGAAGATAGATTAATGTCTACCAAATCAATCACTTTCAAAGTGTAGGCCCACTATGAACAAACCTAATAGTGCAGTAAGAAGCCACAAGCCTTAACCTCTAATCGTTTTAGAAAGTAAGGGATACAGATAATTTGGTGTCCTCCAAGATATTAGCTACTGTGGGTATGAGTGGCGTGGGAAAAAAAAGAAGAAAAATGGGGGTTTTGGGCTGATCGAGAAAAGTAGAGGAAGGAAAAGTAGATCAAAGGGAAGCAATAGGTATGAGGAAGGGGTGAGGTGGTTTTGGCTAAAGAGAGAGTGAAAAGGAAAAGGTAAAGACACGCAACAAGACAAAGAGTTCCAAGTCTTGAGAAGCTGAGCCACAGAGACCTGCAAAGCACATTAGCCTACGTTAGTTTGGAAAGCCCATTGAAGAGGAAAAGGGAAAAGGTAGAGGAGGGATAAAAGGAAAAGCTAGAAAGTGAGACAGAGTACGACAGAGCTGCCTGCCACATGGCACTGGGTAGAAATAGAAGGAAGAATATGGAGGAGAGAGAACACTGGGCGAGGGGCTAGAATGAGTGTTTCCTTGCCTGATTGATGGCTGCAGCCTCCCCTGTTCTCTGCTCCTTCGGGGGCTCCCTGATGCTTGCCACACCTTTGGGTGGCCCATCGCAGATCAAGTCACAAATGTTGGTCACAGCTCTGGACAGTTCCCTAGGAAGTCCTTTGGAGTTCAGGTTGAAAATACTATTCTTGACTCTGAGCAGTCCTTATTAAGGTTTAGATCAGGTCTCAGGGCTGCCCTTGATAGTGGTGGTTCTTTATAGGTCAGGTGAGTGATGCTGGTCAAAATCTGAATGGTCCTTCAGAAGTTCCACCTCAAATGCCAGCCCCTCTCCTGAGCATTCCTTTCCAACATCGGGCATGCTGCTTCAAATCTAAGTTTTCCTGTAGGTAAGCACGGCAGGGTTCTAGTGCAGACATTCTTGCCTGTAGTCTAAAGATATCCTGCTGGCCAGGTTTTGGTGGACAGTCCTGGAACACTTGTCCTGGAGTTCCTGAGAGTGCAGTTCACTGCATGTTTGGGGCTGTCAATCTGTGACTCAGCAGGAGTCTTTTTAGATGGCATCTTGCCACTGCTCAGGTTGAGTGTTGTGCTTCTTCCTGCTCTGCTGCTACCGTAGGTAGCTTTTGTCTTCTTTTGATTACAACACCTCAAAATCACTGCTACACACGCCCTCTTGGACATTGAAAACACTTGTTCTGAGAGGATAAGAGTGATAAAAACAAAGCAAAATAATTTTTATTATTTCCCCCCTTTAAATATACATTGGTAAGAGTATAACGTTTATTGTCTATGGTTCTTTGTCTTAAGTGTGGCCCCCATGACTCTGTCTCATGGGAAGCACCAGTGGCCCCAGAATGAACCAATCTCTCCAGGACAGATTGTGGGGTTTTTTTTCTTGTTTTGATTCTTAAAGTGTCCTACTTTACTTCATTATTAGACTAGAGATTTTTGGCTGTCCCCCACCTCTTCTGCTAGCTATTATCCAGCTTTCCCCAGTTTATTCCTGGAGACTGATAGGCCATAGCTGCACGTTGTCTGCTATCATGGCTCTCTCTTCTTTGCTTTTGTTGTTGTTGTTGTTGTTGAAAAACTGGCTGTCTTAGCTACTTTTATACTGCTGTGATGAAACACCATGACCAAGGCAACTCATAAAATAAAGCGTTTAATTTGGGGCTCATAGTTCTGGAGGGTTAGAGTCCATAACCATCATGGTGGGAAGCATGGCAGCAGGCAGGTAGACATGGTGTTGAAACAGTAGCTGAGAGCCTATATCTTGATCCATGAGCAGGAGGCAGTAGAGCTAACCGGGAATGGTTGTCCTCTTGAAACCTAGATACACATTCTCTAACAAGGTCATACCTCTTCATCCTTCCCAAACAGTTCTACCAACTGGGGACCAAGCATTTAAACATATGAGCCTATGGGGGATGTTCTCATTCAAACCACCACACCGGCTTAACTTTTCAAAGGATCACTTTAGGGGCCCTGGAGATTAATGGTTCTCATACTTGACCTTGTACCGGCATCACCTTGGATGGCTTTTACACCATCCATCACCCAACCTTATCTCAGAGTCTTGATTAAGGAAGTCAAGTTCAGAAGACTTTCCCCTCTTTTGAATTGTCAGATGCTGTGGACACTGACGATCTAGGACCACTTGTCAGAACCACAGAGGTCAGGACTGGTGCGCAACAGCATGATCTGAGAGGCAGGAATCCCATTCACAGACAACAGTTGTGACTTGACCAGGTAATAGCAAGGCGTATGGGAAGTGATTAGATTCTGGACAGGATCTGAACACCTACCGCAGAAGATCTGCAGAATAATACAACATGTGACAGTATGAGAGACAGAAGTGAGTGCAGAATTTTAGACAGAGCAACAAGAGCAAAGGAGTTGCTAGTGAGTGAGAAAGACTTTCTGGTGGGGTAAGAGGAGGATTCAGTGGTTTAGTACAGAATCTATTGAGTTATGATTCCTTTAGATATATAGAAATACACCAAGTAAGTCTTTGGTTTTTGAGCAGCTTGGATCTCAAGGGAAAGTTCAGGTCTAAAAATAGAAAAAAAAAAACCAGGGCTCATTAGTGTACACCTAGTGCCAAGAAGACTGGCCGGGATGATCACTGGGGAGAGGAGATAGAAAGATGCTCCAGGTAGCAGTCCCCTAGCTGGAGGTCAGGAGCCTGTGGTGAGACTGAGAAGTGGTGACTAGGGAGGTGAGAGGACAGCTTGGAGAGTGTGGAGTCCTGGATATCGAGGGAAGCAGGTGTTTCCTCCGTTCGGATTCATGTGCCACCTGGCCACCTTGTGTTAACAATTACAAGTTCCCACTGTGGAGGAGCTCTAGCTAGCAGTGTGGCATGTAGCAGCTTTTGAAGCCCCTCCTATAGATAGGGAGTTCGTCTAGATACCGTGGAAGCTACAGTAGCGATATCTTATGCCATGGAGCTGTTTTTAGTGTTGGAATTTAAACTCACTCTCGACACAAGTTAACCGCTGACAGACAGAAGCTCTTCTTCTACACTTGAGCAATCTGTCTAGTTGACTGTTTTTAAAGAAGCCATTGGTCCCATTTTGCAAGATTAAGCTATAAATCTGAGGAACTGTGTGTGTGGTCGGACTGCTGGGAACTTGTGTGGGTGCACTTGATAAATTTTTCAGAGGGCAGGACTTTTCCTGTTCTAGCCTTTCATTTTCTGGCAGTGATTCTTGAGAGTCTATCCTTTTTTTTCCCCGATGTAAAAACAAATTATGGAAAAGAAATGCTTCAGATGGCTTATTCATTAAGTTCTGAGAAATCCCTTGGGTTTGTTTTCATTTGTAGAACGGGATGGCGGCAGCCACGGTCATAGCACTAGAGGACCTGGGTCAGACTGGCCAGAAAAGAATTTGGGATTCGTGATGGTGAGCAAGGAAGCAGCAGTGGGACCCTGAGGCTCTGGGGAACAACCCACCTTTGGGTTGAGAGACAGAGTCTGCAAGAGCAACTCAGCATAATTCAGCCAAGAAGAGATAAGGAACACAAGGTCCAAGACCACCCTGTGCATCCAGATGCCAGGCACGTCAGCTTTCTTCTCCAAACTCAGTTCCCAGTGCTCTCTGAGCAGTGAGTTGGCAGGCTTGCTTCCCTGTGACAAACACAGCTTTGGGCAACTCAGGACCCTGGTCACATAGCCATTTGTTGAGTATTTTGTCAAGTCTTACTCAGGAAAACCTTATAGAAAACCCACATCACACAATTTTATGTAGCTTCTTTTTGTGAATTACAGTTTCTTGGGACTCGTATTTAAACAGGAATCGTACATGAAAATGCCACATTTGGCTTTTTGTTTGGAGGGAAAATTCTATGAATAAACTCAGCATTATTTCTTTAGGTAAATCAGGTATAAAAAAAATCACAAGTGGTGGGGACTGAGATTTGCTCCAGAGTAGGTATATGAGGACAGCCTCGTGGGTGTCCTTTCTCTTGGGAACTGGAGGAGCCATACTGCTGTCCTCAGGAGCTGCCAAGGCCAGGCTTCCTAGGACTGCAATGCTTCTCTATAAGAGAAGATGTGCTTATTATGCTGATTTCCTTTTTAAATGAGTTTCTGAAGTACTCAGGGCCAAATATGCGGTCAGTCCATGTCTTATTCAACAAACATTTTAAAAATATTTCAGGTATAGATCTCTGTATTGGGCATGTTAGTAAACAAAAGTGACAGAACTGTCTGCCCCTTTGGGTTAAACATTCTAGAGGGAGGAAAACTAATACCCACAAACGTAGCTGTTAGATTAGATAATATGTTGGAAAGCTATAAAAACGCTATGGACAGGGTCCAGTGTGCTAAGAGGGGCGGGGGCGGGGGCGGGGGGGGGGCAAGCTGCAAATTTAAGTAGAAATGACAGAGTTGACTCTGTGGACCAGGCGATTCTGGAATGAGTGTTTGCAGGAGGCAAAGTGTTAGATGAGGGGATGGTAGTGGGTGCTCCCACCAGGCGTGTATTAGGAGTGGCACAGGGAAGACCCGTGTGGCTGGAGTGGGGTGAATGAGGAGAATGCAGCTGGAAGCCATCAGCGAAGCAAGAGAGCCCTTCCCTGTGCAGGGCCTTGGTGGCCGAACTAAAGACTTGACATTCAACGGAGTGGAATGCGGGCTTGGTAGGTAGGGCGATAGGTAGAGAAATCATGATAAGATCTGAGAAGCATTCTAGGAAAGCCATTCTGGTTTCTGAGAATCATCTCTTGGAAGGAAAGTTTGATAAGAAGACCAAGAAGGAGGCTGTAGCAAGAGTCCAGGCCGGGAGGAGGTGATGCCTTTACCTAAGAGGGGGCTGTGGGATGGAGGAGGTATATGAGTGTCACGGGCCAACGAGGGCACCAAGCATTTGGGTAGGAGTAACCGCAGTGAGAGAATTTCCATCAACTGAGATGAGAGACATCTCGTACGGAAGAGCAGTAAGGAAGGAAATGAAAACTCTGTTTTTAGACACAGTTTGAGGCACCCCAGTAGACATGTCCAGAAGGCAGCTGCGTGTGGGTATCAAGAGGCATGCTGGTCACAAGATAGAAATGTGGGATTTGTTGACATATGGATAAAAGAATGCATTAAGAAGTTTAGCAACAAGGAAAAGAAATCCAAGGACTGCTCCCTGGAGGAAGAGAAAACAGAGCTGGGAGATGGGTGGTGAAACAAAGACAGAAAAAGGAAGAGCCAGAGGCACCCGAGGCAAATGAAAAAGAGTGTGGGTGTCCTGGCCGCCCAGAGAAAGCATGTTGAAACAGAGGTGATCGAATGCCAGAGACTCACAGGGAAACTTCTTCCTCTATGTATTGCAGAATAGTAGCACCTGAATGATAGTCTGAATAAGATGATTTATGTGACTTTATAATCTCAATGTTTGATGTTAGTAAGGGCTCAAAATCACACTTAGTGTTTTTATTCTTAGTATCTCTGAAAAGAAAAAAAGAAAAAAAAAAAAACCTCACTACAAAGCTGCTCAGTTCCTAAAATGACCTCCAGGGGGCGCTCGAGGCCTTTCTTCCTTATCCATTTTAGACAGAAGGCAAAATGGATTCGCTATGCAAACAGTCCTTCAACTGAGAGTCTACGCAATCCAGCGCAGTGGGTGTCAGGTGTCCGTATGGACAACAACGTTTTGATCTAGTTAAAATGCAGATCCGGGTCAGGGAGATGGCTCAGCGGGTAAAAGCACCGGCTTGGCACCCTTGACGACCTGTAATCCCGGTGCTGGCGTGATGAAAATGGCTGGAAGCTTAGAGCCAGCTCCTGGAGTAGGCCGGGGGGGGGCGGGGGGGGGGGCAGAAACAAGAAAGACCTTGCTTCAGGGTGGCGTGAGGTCTCAAAGGAACCCAGGGGACAAGTCTCACTTGGTACCTGTAGCTCCAGCACTTCTGACCCCTCCCCTCTACCCCAAACCGCTCCCGGAGGGGTTGGGGGCGGCGGGGTGGAGTTTCCCTTCCCTCCCTCAGGCCCGATCCCTGCATAACCCAACCATTTGGCTACTCCTCCGGTCTGTTGGCCTCTTGGCCCAGGCCACCTCTCTTGGTCGCTGGGCTCTTCTCTTGCTCTCCCTCACCCTTCTGTCCTGTCATCGGCCATCTTCAGCCTGGACTCTTCCCTCTGCCTGTCTTATCCCTTGTATGTACAATAAAATCGTCTCCATACTTGAAGAGTAGTCCTGTCCTCCTCCTTTTATTTCATATTTTTTATTCAGAAGGAAGGCGAGAATCAACACCTGAAAGGTATTCTCACGTACAAACATGCTTGCACACACATAAAACAGATAAAGAAAATATATATATATATATATATATATATATATATATATATATATATATATATATATATATATTTAAACAGATTGACAGTGGACCCAATTGTTACTGTCTACGGGTCTTGATTGGCTTCGTTTTCTCCACCAGTTAAAGAACTAAAGGCAGGGAAAAATCTCTATCATGACAGGTAGTAATGGAGAAACCTTGAACACCATCTGTGGCGACTAGTTATATGTCAGCTTGACACAAGCTAGAGTTCCCGGAAAGGAAAAAACATCAATTGAGAAAATGGCTCCATAAGATCCGGCTGTAGGTCATTTTCTTAATTAGTGATTGATGGGGGAGGGTCCAGCCCATGGTGGGTGGCACCATCCTTGGGCTGGTCGTCCTGGGTTCTGTAAGAAAGCAAGCCATGAAGAGCTAGCCTACACCAAACATTCGATTCCTGTTTTCTTCTGGGGACTTCTCCTTTCCTCTCTCTCATGTGGCTAGGGTGGTAAGTCAGCGCTTGGTCTTACCAGGAACTGGGAGGTCTCCGTAGGGCACAGGAGTGGGTGGAATGGTCGGCTTGGGCTAGTTTTCATCTGTCTACATCAGAGGATGCAGAGGGGCGGCTGCCATTTTCTGTGTGGCCTCCAAATCTGCTGTGTTTGGCCTGAAGAGAGTTGACCTGCCCAATGTTTTGTTTTGAGTTTTGTCCAATATTTAAATCTCAGATTTCACATTGAGACCCATATTTCCTTCTTTTGTGGAACAATAGCGGATGAAACATGGTCCCTCATCCCACACTGCAACACCACTCCTTTAGATGGCCGTGACTGTGATCTGCCACTACTCCCTTCCTTCTTTCTGGTCACCAAATCAAGACTGGGTTGCTACTTGACATGTGCCGTCATACTTACATTTGTGGTTTCCTTAATGGCAAAGAAAATGAAGTAGTGATTTGGAAAGTAAAATCAGAACAAGAGGGTCTAATGCTTCAATTTTTATTTCTTTCCTTTCTTATGTCAGACCCCTTCTGTTCTTAGCGTTAGCGCCTGGGCTTCTCTGGTTTACTGTTTCTGACCTAGTGCTTTATCCAGAGCGAGGAAGGTTGTCTCCCAGAGACAAATAACATGGGCTAGAAGATGCAGATCCAATGAGACAACTGTGTTGGTAAAGGAGATGGGGGGGGGGAGGGATCTTGGGAATGGGGTTAACCGGCTGGAAGAGCTGCCCGCCCCTGTGGAGAGAGCAGTCTGCCTCCCTGAGAGAAGGTCTCAGAAGCTTGATGAACCACCAGCATCTAGACAGGGCTTAGCTTTCTTTCTTTCTTTCTCATATCCTCCTTCCGCTTCCGTTCTTTCTCCTGTTCCCATACGCTCACAGAGGAACCTCAATGGGCATCAGTGTTTGCAATCCTGGTAGGCACCATTCCTTGAGCAGGGCGTGGAATCTGCCACTGGACCCTGGACACTCTCCTGCAGAGCCCAGACATGTGCTGCTGTAGACACTTGGTGGTATTTGGCATGGGTAGCCAGACTCCTCTCCCCGAAACCCCTCACCCCTGTGCACCCCCCCCCCTCTGTTTCCGTTTCTTAGTCCAGATTAAGGGAAAGCAGGTTGGAAATGCAAAACAATGACATTCGCTATTAGACCTGCCTATTTATGAGAAGCTAGCAGAACGTTTAGTGAACTCAAAACTGAAACAGTTGCATGGGAAGAGGAACAGGTGGCGTGCCCTAACCCCCACCACTTCCACATTAGCTGCCTAGGCTCACCTGCAGACCAGCGTTTCTCTGCTGAAGGGCTCTCCAAAGTGGCTTTATCTTTGTGACTCCCTTCCAGCAGTGTCTGAAAGTTCTGGTTGCCACTTGTCTTTCACAGCCCTGGATGTCACAAGTTCTTCATTATGATCTAAGTAATTTAAGCTTCCCTGACCAGCAAAGACCTCAAACACCTTTCATGTGTTTATAGGTTATCTATGTATCTCCTTGTTCATTTTAAAAAATTAGATCATCTAAAACAGACAAAAATAAATAAATTAGGATGGTTAATTTTGTGACTAGGTTGTGATAGTTGTTCATCTATCTGGTTGCAAGTTCAATAATTTACAAATGCATTATCCCAGTTCACAGCTTCACTTTTCATGCTTGTAGTGGTGTATTTCAGAGGGAATGCTCTTTATTTTGATGCCAACATATCAATTTTTTTTACCTTTAAGTGACTTCTGTTGTTTTGTATCTCAGAACTATTTGCATAATTTGTGACCAACCGCAAGCTAGAGTCAACACTTTCATGTTTATTTGCAATTCATTTGGGTGGATTTTTGCATATGGTGTGATAGCCGAGTCGAGACTGACTTGTTTATAATAGGGTATTTCTTCTGGTTAGTCCTTTGTGGTTTTCGTTTGTTTGCGGTAAAGGTCTCATTGTGTAGCCCAGACTGGCCTGGCATCTGCTGTTTGGAGGCTGGTCTTGAACTTGTGAGAAGGATTCACTGCCTTTGCTTCCTGGCTGTAGGAATGTGCCACCACCCCTGGCCTCTGTTTAGAGTTTGATACATTGTTAGTTTTTTCATTCTTTGCTTCCCAGATCTAACCAATACCAAGATATTTTTATGCGTATTCTTGTGATCTAGTTTCCACGTATTTGAAAACAACTGTGTGCATAAACACACACACACACACACACACACAGTTTATTTTCACATGTTCTGAGTTCTGATAGCTAACTATCTTGGTATATGTAGATCTTGTTTTCATCTTTTAAAAGCCACACTCTCTTTATATTACATGAATTCACCACCTTTATTCATCCATCCCTTTATTAATGGGCACAACGATAGAATCCATATTTATGAGTACAAACATTATCACAATAACTGCCATTGTCCATGGTCCTTGTGCCATGTAAGACGTGTCTAGGATATATAACAGACATTCAGTTCCTAGGTACTAGGATGGGCCACTCACTAAAATTACAGAATCAATTGAGAATTCACTAGTACAGAGTGATTTATGCTTTACATCTTCACTCTGAAATTACTGTCAATATAATAGGAACGAAGTAATTGTATCTCTTCAAAAACTTGTACCACTTGATTACTTGTGAGGGTAGACACTGGTGGTTTCTGAATTGGCTTGTTCTGTAAGTCTCCTCTCCACTCAGCGGGTGATTTTGATGAAGAAACTTGTCAATATTTTCTGTCTAGAACTGTCCGTCCTTCACCTTCCTTACGATGAACTCTTAAAGACATTTTCTTATATGCTTTCCTATGCATAATTTTTCAGCTGAGTATTTTCTCCAAAGTAAGCCTGTGGCACATCTTTCTTACACTGAAATCCATAAATCATAAGTGTGCAGTTCCCTCAGTGCTGGCAAATGTGCTCACACAATCCCTGCCTCTATCAAAATCCGTACCATGTCACCGTCCTCTTCCCTCCGTAGACCATTCCCTGTGCTCACTCTGTACTTCGAACCCTGGCAGGCACTGCTCTGACTTGCTTTTTTTTTTTTTTTTTTTTTTTTTCTGTTGTGGTTTATTTAGATTTACCCATTCTAGATTTCACATGAACGGAACCATACAATATGGGCACTTTTGTGTCCAGTTCGGCCTGTTTCATTTGACCAGATAGTTTTGAGATTGATTTCATTCTTGTGTGGATGGCTCAAGTGGGTTGTTGTCAGAGCTCCAGTGGGTTCCTAGTGGACTTGTTTCTGACTTGGGGCTAGTATGAATTGATTTACTAAGGACGTTCCTGTTTCGTTTTGTTTTAAATTTTTATGCATATGAGTGTTTTTCTGTATACAGATCTGTGTACCACATGCATTCCTGGAACCCTGAAAGGCCAGAATATGTCAGATCCCCTGAGACTGGAGTTACAGATGGTTGTGAGCCACCATGTGGGTGCTGGGAGTTGTATCCAGGTCCTCTGGAAGAGCAGCCAGTGCTCTTAACTAAAGTAGCAATTAACAAGGCAATTCCACATGGTTTATCTGGTAATTAAAAGAGGTTTATTTTGGGGCAACTTGCAACCATTACAGGGTTCGGTTACAGGATCTGGGAGAGGTGAGATGCAGTCCAACATGGTTCTCTGGAGAACTCTGACTTGGTCTGTAATCCAGTATCCAGGATCACGAGGAGCCAAGAGAAACCAGCACATACACATCCCAGGTCTTAAGGGCCCAAAAAGGCCACGCTCCAGGGGCAGGTCATAGGCAGGTGTAGCAGTTACTTACTGCCTCACCAGGGGCAGTGCGTCAAGGTCAAAGCTGGAACAGCTACCCACCACACTTAACCACTGAGCCATCTCTCCAGCCTGTTTTGCTTTTATGAGATAGAGGAGACAAAATTTTCTATGTAGCCCAGGCTAACCTCAAACTTGCCACCCCTCTGCTTTGGCCTTCTGCATGCTAGGATTATAGGTGTGTGCCACCACAACTAACCTCCACAAAGCTTTCTGTGGGTTTAGTTTCTCTTTTCCCTCAGATTAAATTCTAGTAGTTGAATTTCAGAGTACCTTCTGATTCTGAGTATGATGGTCATTGGGCAATGGTATGGATGGGCTGTGTTTGCTGAATATGAGTCACAGAGCTTTGCTTTCTTACTGCTGTTTTCTCCACCTATTCTTCCCAGCCTCCCACCTCTCTAGCTCTACCAAGGTCAAGAGCTGTGACAGCAGCATGATTTGATTGTACACATTTCCTGGGATCTGGGAACACCACTCCAGTGTGGGAGCTACTATTACAAAGCAATGATTTTCAAACATAACAGAGGGAGCAGAACCTCATTTTTCAAATATAATCTCCTGAGGATAATACTCAATGTTTTTGAAAATTATTTTTGTAAGTGGAGACTCTTAAGTAGCTCCTGCTTTCCACAGAACATGTTTTGACACACTTTAGCCTAGGGAAACTAGTACTTCGGCAGGGGCTTGTTGTGTTGAAGTATCTAAATTTTGTTACTGTGATATTTTATGTGATTGGTTAATGTCATAAACACTTGGGAAATGGTATATATGAGAGACTAAATTGTAATTCTCCAACTGTGGAGATTTCAAAGCAGTTGAATTGATTGGGCAAAACATTCCAGTTGGAGTTACTAAACTGAAGAAAATGTATTGGAGTTTCTTTAGCTACGAGTCATCTGGGACTTTCAGGACTCTGATTTTCTTATGACAAAAAGAGGTTGAAGTCACAGAGACCTGGGACGGTGCACCCAGAGCTGTCACAACAAGCAACTGCAGCTCCATGTTCTGCTGACCTTCCTGTGGGTCAGCTTAGCTTTGGCTTCTTAACTCTGCCCCCTCCACTCCTCCTCTCCTCCCCTCCTCCTGTCTTTTTCCTCTTCCTCCTCCTCTTCCCCCTCCTCTCCCTCCTCTTCCTTCTCCCTTTCCCCTTCCTCCTTTCTGGACCCGATTCTGTGAGTTTGCACCCTTACTTTGACCCCTCTGGCTTCCCCATCTACATTCTCTGATGACTTGAGACTCACACATCTGGTCCTCACCTTCCCTTGTCAACTTAGAAGCATCTTCAAATCCAGTCGTTCCCCTCTATTGGGTGTCAAACTTGTACCTGAAGGCACGTGGATTGATGCCTCAACTTGGCCCACTTTTTTGTTGTGGGCACCTTCAGGGGCTGCAAATGTCAGTGAGCACTTGAAGAATGCTATGTTTAGGAATCACTACTCTTTTTCTTAAAGGAGTATACCAAGATGAGGACAAATAGATTTCAGTGATGTCATTGAAATTATCTCAAGTTCTTACACAGCAGAAGTTGGACATGATTGATTAATCCTGGTTATTGCCTTGGCCTATAATGATATCTAAAATTATTTAAATAGTTAAATAATGCTATTTAAGTAGATTGGCATTATGTTGGTATTTCTTCACAAAAATGTTTGGTCTATAATTCAAGCACACTATTGTGGCTAAATTAGAGTTGTAGCTACACAGCAGAGAGAGCTGGGAATAGATTCCAGGAAGAGAAATTCCCAGATCTAGATTTAAACCAGGGAAGAGAGTGCAACAGTGCTCAATCCCTAACTTAATGAAGAGATGAAGATGATGCTGTGGTTAGCATTGTAGGCTCATATAGTGTATCATCTTTGTCCAGCTGCTAGATAAATCCCATAATCAGATGAACTACGTGACAGCCTGTCAAAGCCAGCCTTGAACAAGGGTTCTTCTCTCCACAAGAAATTAAAAGTTATTAATGTGGCCTGTAATTATTATTTATATAATTAGCTGCAATCAGATGGGGAAAAAACTGTTCGGGCCTGAGGGTGTGACTTAGTATTGGAACTCTTTCTTCATATGCACAAGGCTCTGGACTCATCCCAGCACTTTAAAACGAACCCAGAATATAATTTTGAAGAAAATTCACTGAATTTTACTGTTGCTATCCTCACAATACTGGGAAATGAACTCAGGGCTTTGTATATACCTGGTAAGTATGCTACCACTGAGCTACACTTCTAGCTCACATGTATTTTTATTTGAGACAGGTTGGCCCTGAACTTTCCAATCACCCTACCTCAGGCCCCCAAGTAGCTGGTGTTATGGGCCAGCGCCTTTACACTCAGCTGCTAATTATTTTTAAAATGTCCAAAAAGACTAAGACACCCAGATCCTCCTATTTAATCTAAATGTACAAGCTTTTCTGAAGGATCTGCTGTGGCTAACACAGACTCTGTTGTCTCTCAGGCTAGCCTTGAACTTACTATGTAGCTGAAGATGGACCCTCTGATCTTCCTGCCTCCTCCTCCTGAATGCTGAGATTACAAACGAATGCCACGAGGAGTGGATTATGTCTTGCTGGAGATCATGCTTCATGCATGTGAGATGAATACTACCAACTGAACTTCACTCACTCTTGGCCCTCATTCCAAAGTTTTGATTAATATCTTCTAATATGGTGTGGGGTGTGCAAGTAATGATAATTAACTCCAAGTGTGTTGTAAGATCAGAACAGACTAGAACATACAAGTTGAATTAGTTCCCTTTAGTTTCTGAAGATTCTTAGGTCAGAAAAACTAGCAACTGTATCAATAATGCTCTAACTCACTTGTACCAGATTTTGGAAAATTATTTCTGTGTTTAGTTACTGTCCAAAAATCTTTCTAGCATTAGCTAGTGTGGTTTGAGGTGGGGCACAATGGCCATCTGGGGTGGCTTTCAAGGTGTTTTTTTTTTAATTATTTTGTCTTCAACATGAATCCTCATTTAATTTCATCTCCTCCTTCATATTCTCCAGGGTCTTTATTAAATCACCAAACACATTGTAAGCAAATAAAATTTAAGGTGTGAGCAAATGTGGATCTTCAAGTGTCAGGAAAGAGAAACCAACTGTGGGAAACCAGAGCAGGCCCTGCTCGCTCCTCTCTCAGCACTCTTCCTCCAGGTGGCTTGTTGCTTGGTTTCCTTATTTATATGAGTTTACTTATCAACTTTTATTCTAATTAGAACAATACATCTAATCTTTTCAAATGTACAGTGCCAGCCACTCCTGTTGTTCTAACAGCTCGAACACAGCATAAAGATGCTACCATATGCCAGCCCGTTTCCTGATCCCTCACCCTGGCATCCTGTAATAACTGCCCATTCACAGTCAACTCGAAACACGATGATGCCTTTTGCTTATCGACGTTTTAGCACAAACTGCATTTCTACAAAACTTGTTTCCATAGAAAGTTAAAAAGCAGTGATGGGATTGTCATCTTGGAGTCCTGACATGTCCTGACAAACAGACTGAGTCCAGTGTATGCATTTTACAGTCAGAAACAACGATGGGCAGAAAGTACAAATGATTGGTGCTAGGTCCTTCATGCTCTCCAAATAGCTTCGATCATGTCCCCCAAAATGATAGTAGCGTCTAAGAGGCTAAAGACAGAAAGAGGGCTGGAACTTACTGGCTCCTAGCCTTGTCAATGAAAACATGAGCCCCAAGTTCAAGGAGAGAGCCTGCCTCAAAGGAATCAGTGAAAGAGAGAGGAGCTAACAAGACACTTTCTTCTGACCTCAGCACACATGAGCATAGTGCACATGTGCACTCACACACACACACAAATATCAATGCATAAATAAAATATCTCATAAAAGACTTCTTTCATTGATAGCCAGTAAGAATGAAGTCTGAAGTATGGGCTGCCCTTAGGGGTAGAGGACGAACCTGGCATGTGCAAAGTTCTCAGTGTGATTCCTAGCTACTGTACTGGAAAAACAGAAACAAAACCAAGCTAAAGCCTATGATAGTGTGGGCAAATGTCATTCTGTTTTAAATGGCAATTTATCCCCAAATGACACAGGGCATTCTCAATCATAACTGCAAGTCAGAAGAAAGAAAACATAACATGTGAGTTCTTATACCTAAAATTAAAGTTGATGGTCCTTTACCACAGGTTAGTTTACAAAGGAAAACATAGAAAAGATTCTGATTACTCCAATTAGGTCATTCTAAAAAAGTCTTTTAAGTAATTTTTTGATTGGCTCATAATATTACCATGTGATGTTTTAATATATTGGATAAATATCAAATCAAGATAATGACCATAAATTAATTATTATTAGTTTAAATTTGACATTTCAGGAACACATCTGAAATTAAATATACCCATGTTTTACTGATTGATTTGTAAAGACAGTCTATATTTTATTTTCTTTTAAAAAAGGTTTATTTATTTTTATTTTATGAGTGTTCTGCCTGCGTATATGTGTACTACACGTGTGCAGTACCAGTGGAGCCCAGAAGAGGGCATAGGAGCCCCTGGAACTGGAGTTACAGACAGTTATTAGCAGCCATATGGATGCTTGAAGTAAAACCCAGGTCTTCTGGAAGAGCAGCCAGTGGCCTTAACTGCTGAGCCATTTCTCCAGCCCCAAGTTTTATGATTTTATTGTTTCTTTACAATGAGTAAATTTAAAAATCCTGTCATTCACATGTGTGTGTGTGTGTGTGTTGAGTAATCTAATGCAAATGTGCAACTGACCTAAAAAGAAGTACAAGCTGTTAAGAAATACATGTGTGTCTCTGTATATGTATGCATTTCTTGTGATCCATTTAGTTTCTCTTTTTTATTTATTCCTTTTTGTTTTATTCTTGTCTTCGTCTCTTTTTTATTTTCCTGTTTATTTTCTTGAGAGAGAAAGAGGCATGGAGTTGGAAGGGTAGGGGGGTTAGGAGGAGATGAGGGAGGGGAAATGGTAATCGGAATATATTATATGGAATTAACTTTATTTTCAATAAGAATAAATAAACAAAACAAAGAAATATGTGGGGGAAAATGTTCAGCACATTTACTCATCAGGGAAATGCTAGCCAGAGATACACTGAGATTCAATTTTGACCCAATTTGAAGATCTGTTATCAAAGTACAAAAAATACCAATGCTAGTGTGGATGTGTGTATAGGGAAAGGGACTCTTATTCACTGTTGACTGGAATGCAAATTAGTACATCTACAATGAAAATCAGTGCAGAGGTTCCTCAGAAAAGTAAACCTAGAACCACTGTGTGCTCCAGCTACACAGTTCCTGGGCACACACCTGAAGGTGTGGTTGGTATACAGTAGTGAGAACTACACACGCACTGTCCTATGATGACTCACAGAGTCTGGGTGTCCATTGACAGCTGAACAGATAGAAAGATGGCATCCATACACAATGGAGTGCTAAAGGTAAATGAAGTTCTGTCATTTACAGGACAATAAATGGAAGTGGAGGCCATCTTATTAAGAAAAATAAGCTAGACACAAACAGATAATTCGTACAAACCTTTTTCTCGAGGACAAAAGCTTCAAAAAACCCCCAACTAAACAGCAGGCAACATGACAGTGGTGGAGGATCTCTTAAGGACTGGAAACAGGGTCAGGGATGGGTGAGGCAAGGGTAGAAAAAAGGGGAGACTCAAGGAAGTATGCATGGCAGCGTCACGGTACACTGTCACTGGACAGAAATATATGTCCATAGTTAAAATGAAAAATACTGCTTTAATTGTTTGAAATATACGGTCTATTTTAATCAGCTCTTTGAGCATTTTGTATGTATTTTGATCGTATTCACCCTTCCCTAGACTCCTGCCAGATCTACCTCACCTTCCTTTCCCACCCAACTCTGTGTCTTATACTTTTCTTTAAGTCCATCAATTCCGATTCACACTTCCCATGTACTCTTTCTGTCTATCAATCACTGTTAGCCATGGCCACTACACTGTGCTATAAAGCAGCCCAGTCTACACTAACATTGTATCCACAGACCAAGTTCCTCTACCCCTTCTCCCACACTCCTCTGGACTTCTATGAAATTAGCTTTCCTTTTCTGTGTTTTTTTTTTTTGTTTTAGTTTTGAGATCAGGTAATTTTTAAACCAGAGAACACACTATTTTCTCATTTAATGAATATGTACTGTATTTGATACTGCAGGAAATGAGATCAAATTAGAAGAGATTATAAGCAAATAGGAAGGAAAAAAACCCACCACATACGGATGTGCAGAGTACAGCAAGTTTTGCTGGCACAGGGCGAAGGCACACACAGTGAAGCCAACTTTGAAGAATAATCATAAAGTTGTCATGTTGAGCTCTGGAAGGTTCTGAATAAAGAGGATTCAGTAGGAGAAAGGCATGTGTCTCAACACCAGGAAAAAAGAGAGCTGAGGGAACAGCGATGTCTCCAAAGTGTCATGGTGTATTCCTACAGCATTTTGCTCACAGTGCAGTCAAGTTACTTTTCAGTGCTTTCTTCTTTTTTTTTTTTTTTTTTTTTGGTTTTTCGAGACAGGGTTTCTCTGTGTAGCTTTGCGCCTTTTCTGGGACTCACTTGGTAGCCCAAGCTGGCCTCGAACTCACAGAGATCCGCCTGGCTCTGCCTCCCGAGTGCTGGGATTAAAGGCGTGCGCCACCACCGCCCGGCCAGTGCTTTCTTCTTAATGCCCTCATACACATATTACACTATTATTGCAGTTCAATGTCAGGCCCTCCTCTGGTAGCGCCACTATCTCTGGATTCCTTCCATGTTGTTTCCAGGAAGCAAAGTACTGGCCATTGAGGCATTTTTACAGCCAGTCATATTTGTTATTTTTGCCATAGCACACCATAGCAAGATCAAAGTGGTTTACTCGCATTGCTCTTAATAAGCATGTAATAGGCTGTTATTTCATGTTGCATTTTAGATTCCAGCTGATTCACTTGATATCTTTTTATATGAATCATCTTTAAATTTGAGATGTAGTTAATTGCAAATAATACAGAAATTTGTACAGTATGTCAGTCTTCAGCTTTCTTAAATCTTTGTCATAGTTAGGGGATCAAGTAGCTGGGCATGCATAGTGGCACACACCTGTCATTGTCCCCACCCACTCCTGCCAAATTACTTCCCTTAAATGAACTATTAGTAACAATTGGAAGGATTCTTCCAGAGATTGTCTGTGTGGCTGAATAAAAAGATAAGTAGCCAACCTGGTCTCCAAAGCGAGTCCCAGGAAAGGCGCAAAGCTACACAGAGAAACCCTGTCTCGAAAAACCAAAAAAAAAAAAAAAGATAAGTAGATAATATATGCATCTGTATGTATAATTTTGTTTCTAATGTTTTTATGGTGAAAAGTATACAATTAGCCAGCTGGACTCAGTCTAGATGGCCGAAATTTTGTTGAAAACATCTGAAGCACCGTCATCAGAAGCCCATGGAACATCTGTCTTCCTCACCGTCAGATCTGAGCGGACCATTGACCTTGGCACATCATGGCTCAGCAATTCCTTTCCTGTGAGTCCAGTGTCTCCTGTCTTCTTTATGCGGTTCAGTGGTCAGGGAAGCTCGGTGCTGGAATCCACAGTGGTCCTGCTTGTTCAGCCCAGAGTGCCCTTCTCGGGAGACCTGGGCTTTCTCCAGACTGTACCTTAGGTCTTCAGAACATGAGTGGCACGTGAATAATTCCATATCACTCAGTGCTGCCTTCTTGGCTCGAAGCGCTGACCTTGGTTTTTCCTATGGCGCTAGGATTAGTCAGAATGTCTTTGATTTTGAGTGCCACCTAGGCGAAAGGGTTCTCGAATTGTTTTTTGGTTTTTTTTTTTTTTTCCCTGCAGTGATCATACTATACTGGATGTTCCATGACTTCCTTTTACTAACCAACAACAGCCCTGTCATGTCATAGAGAGCTGGTTCCCTAAATGCCCCTCCCCCCCATGCACTTGATACTTTGTTGACTTGTGCGCTTAAGCGGCACTTGGTTCAGAGGATTGCTGATATACACAAGTATTTTTTTTTTTTATGAAGTTTGTCCTCAACTATCTCCAAAAGCATAATAATTCCATAGCAACTGTGCCTCTGCCTTGTACATCGCAACAGCGGAAAGTACATGCAGAGCCCTAAGAACTGGAAAGCACTTCACTAGCACCATCACGTTCTGCTTGGCTTGACTGCTACACATCTGCTGAAGGAACTGCCCAGGAGAAAGGCATGGCCTTAGTGCAAGCAGATGTCTCAGAGGCGTCAGCAGATCGTCCAGCATCACCTCCCTAACTGCAAGCTCAGCAAAGTCCTGAGTGGGAATAGTCTGGCTATTCCTTCTTTCTTTGCCTGCTCACTCACAGAACTGTTTCATCTTGTGCAAGTTCACAAAGAGGAACTCATAAGCAGAAATGAAAGGGCCAGCCTTCAAAAACTAGAACCTTGCAGCCAACTCTGGAGCCGATGCTTATCTTATCACTAACGTGTATTAATCTACTCTGAAGTAATGATGTCAAATCTTCATACGTTTAACGGTTCCTTCTCTATGAGAGCAGGCATGTGTGCATCACACCAAGAGGCTATGGGTTTCTTAATTTTTACAGCAACTATTTTTTCTATGCTATCTCATTAAGACCTCTTTCTGAGCCAGGCGGTGGTGGTACACACCTTTAATCCCACCACTCAGGAGGCAGAGGCAGGCAGATCTCAGAGTTTGAGGTCAGTCTGGTCTACAGAGTGAGTTCCAGTACAGCCAGGGCTACACAGAGAAACCCTGTCAAAACAAACAAACAAACAAAAACTCTCTCTGCTAACCTTATAGTATAACTTACCTATAATGAGTACTAGACGAATATTTAAGCAGTTTTAACCTGTACTGTCCTAACAAGGTTGGACTTTCATTTTTTTAATTTAAATGTCCCCTTTATTTTTCTGGTACTGTGGATTGGATTGAACTCAGGACCTCCTCCCGCACACTAAGCAAACCATTAAGCTACCCATCCCCCGACTTTATGACCTGTGGAGTTCTGGGGGAGGAGTGAAGAAAGACTAGGCAGGATGTGGTGGCTCAGCCCTTTAACCCTGACACTCAGAAGACAGAGGCACGTGGTTCTCTGCATTTAAGGCCATCCTGGTCTACAGAGTGAGTTCCAGGACAGCCAGGGCTACTAGAGAGACTCCCCCACCCCCAAAATAAGAAAGATTAATGCAGGGGGAGATGGCTCAGTGGGTAAGTGCCTGTCACCTGTGAGACTCCAGTTCAACCCATTAGAACACACCACCATTGGTGGGTGGGCAGATAGACTGGGAACAAGGAAGGGGAAGCCCAATCCCAGCATGGGAGTGTCAGTCACAGGTAGTAGACATGCCCCCACTTAATGCCACACCCCATACCACTCTGGCTGGCATCACAACAGACAGACTGGTGCTGTGGATTGAACCCAGGACCTCCTGCACACCAAGCAAGCCATTGAGCTAACCATCCCCCGACTTTGTTAAGTATTTTATTTAATACAGGTTCTCGCTATGCATCCAAGCTGGCCTTGACCCTCCACCCTGACCCCACCCCATCTTAGTCTCCCAGGTGCTGAGAATACCAGTATATGTCAACCCACCCACCCATTTTACTTCTTAATATCAAACTAGCAGATGAACTTCCTGAGGCTTTGCACTGTGTGCGTGGGAGATTTCAGGCAGTTTTCAGTGGGTTTCCTCAAACCAATTTAAAAAGTATATTTCCTACGTATGTTTCCCACACAGTATTGTGAGTGCCACTGCTCCTTGATGTCTTCAGTAGGAATTTGGATAGTCCCTCTGAGGTGTGAAATCGGTGCATTTTGTAGACACTTAATGAAATGCAAATTTGAGGTTGGCAAGTAGAATGGTTCCTAGGCACAGTCTGAAGCTAGCATCTAACAAAAGCAAGTTGTGAATGACATTCTAGCCTAATGGGAAGCCAGCTAATGAAACACGCAGACCCACAGTGTTAGAACTAGGGGATGGAGACAATTAATCCATCCCATCAACATAGAGGCAGACTCTATAAAAAGAAGAGCTTCTTGTTGATGTCAGAGCCATGTTCCCATGAACAGCAAGACACTGACAATCAGAAACCATGATCTGGTTCAACCACATCTCAGCTAATGCTTGAGCCCCTTTCCTATTTCTTCACGGGACACAAAATACATGAGCAAACACACATGCACACATACGCATCCTAAATGAGCAATCTGTGCCGTAATCAGGTTGGAATGGGGTTTCTGTGATCATCTCATTGAGATGGGGTTTCTGTGATCATCTCATTGAGATGGGGTTTCTGTGATCATCTCATTGAGATGGGGTTTCTGTGAACATCTCACTGAGATGGGGTTTCTGTGAACATCACTGAGATGGGGTTTCTGTGAACATCTCACTTTCCTCCTTCAGAGGTGTTCTTGATCAACTGCTACCTGCATGTTCAGTGAGCCTGTTTCTCTCATTGTCCTATGGTTTACATCATTTGATTGTACCACTTCAATATTTAGTTCACTACCAAACAGAAGAACAATTTTACAACTATGGCATATGCACATTCCATGTAGAATAATCCTGTGCATTTGTGGGCATGCTCAAGAAAGCTAAGTGTATTCTATCTCCTTCAAGTTACTTTTTGTTTATTTTTTAGATAGGATCTCATTGTTAGTGCAGAATGGTCTGGAATGTGCTCAGTCCTCCTGCCTCTATCTCTCCAGTAGAGATAAATTGCACTGAAATTGCAAGTGTGAATTACACCCATGAAAGTTCTTTTTAAAAATTGAACCTTATGCTTAAAATAGCTCACAAAAAACAATTATTGTTTTATGAAACCATATCACTGCTTTTTTTTTTTTGAGGGCATTCACTATGTACCTCACCTGGCCTTACACTCTCATGATTCCACCTTCTAGGTGCTGAGATTATAGGGCTCACTCACCATTATGCCTTGCTTATTTATATCTATACTGGATTATAACCCATAAGATTTAGTAGATCATCCATCCATATTCAAGGATTCATGTTCACCTATAAATGACCCTGAAGGTGTGTGACCTGTAAGTATTTGTCATTTGACATATTTGAGGCTGTCACACACAATCATACCATTTAACCAGAAAGTGAGATGAAGCAAGACTCAGCACTTAGGCTTCAGCATGACCTCATGGTTTTCTACTTCCTCCACTTGTCCCCTGTGATGAGTCCTATTAGATGTGGCTATTACTGGACTGCAATAACAAAGGTTTAGGAGACCGGGGCCTGCAAGACAGCTCAACCAGTAAAGGGGCTTGTCTCCAAGCCTGATCCCAGTATCCACACAGCAGGAGGAGAGAACCAACTCCTACAAGCTGTCTTCTGACCTCTGCATGCTCACTGTAGCATGTGCATGCACACACACACACACACAATGGATGTACAAAAGAAGAAATACAGTAGGCTAGATAGCTTATATACAACAGAAAGTTATCTTGAAGGTCCTGGAGACCTGGAAGTCCAAGATCAAGACATCCCCTATTGCTTATGGGGGCTGTCTTGTGAAGGCTCCTTTCCTGGCAAATAGATGACTGCATTTCTAGTGTCTCCTCACATGGTACAAGATGGGGCTTTTGCAGTATCATGACTTCTGGTGCCCTGTACATGCTAGAAAATTAAGCTGGGTCCAGAATACTCACAAAAACTTGTACAAGTAGGCACACTCTTGTGGAATCTAAAGATGCCTTTGGGTTCTCTATGCTTCTGCATTCTTTTAGGGTGGGTCACTGAGAGTGGACTTGACCATTCCCAAGTGCAGCAGTGACTTCTCATTGCTCACATGGGGCAGTCATCTCAAACATGGCTATGTCTTAGGGACACCTCAGATGTTTTGTAGAAATTCCAGTCCTTAGCTTGTACTCCAGACAGTGTAAAATTTCTAGGGACAGGACCCAGGCATGGATATTTTCAATGTTCCCAAGTGGTCCTGATATGCTGGCAACATGAAGCACTGTTGCTGTCATCTTCTACACTGAGTAGAAAGAAACATAAGCACCCCAGATAGAAGGGCAGCGTATGTAAGCGCCAAAAGAATGCTGAAGTCAGACTTGGAAAATTTTGATCTAAAGTGCCTCCACTTACAGGCCATGTGACACAGGGCAGAGTTCTAGCTTCCTGCTGCACCAAAAAATCTACAAAGTTAAACAATCATCTTTTCATTATGCCCAGAAATTGCATGATTAGGAATTCAGACAGTGCAGGGGTATGACTTTTCCTGGTCTGTAAGATCAGGTTTGGAAGACTTGAATGGCTGGGTTTGTCCTAGATGAGTAGGCTTGGTGGGGGCTATAGGCTCCTCCAAGTTGTGTGGATTCACCACATGGTAATGGGGCTTTTTTTTCCCCTTCACATTATTTCAAAGCTTCAAAAGGGAGTGTTTCAATCAAGATGAAACACAGATAGATGCTGCACGGCCTTATACAGCTGTGATGGCTATTCTTGGTTGTCAACTTGATTACATCTGGAATTAACTAAAATCCAAAAGTGGATGGCACACCTGTGAAAGATTTTTCACTTAATTTGAAGTAGGTAGATCCACTTTTAATCTGGATCTTGAGGCAGGGAGACACACCTTTAATCTGGGCCACGCCTTCTGCTGGAAGCCTATATAATGCCATGACCCTTTAATACACTTCCTCATGTTGTGGTGACCCCCAACCACAAAATTATTTTGTTACTACTTTATAACTGTAATTTTGCTACTGTTATGAATCGTAATATAAATATCTGTGTTTTCCAATCGTCTTAGATGACCACTATGAAAGGGTCATTTGACCCCTACAGGGGTTGGAGCCACAGGGTGAGAACCACTGCTATCTAAGGACATGGAAGAAGGAAGCTTTTGTTCTTTGCCTTCTTGCCCTCGCCTTGCTAGCAAGTCCATTCCTTCACTGGCATTAAAGCCTATTTCTTTGGGATTCCAGTGCACACTGAAGACCAGTGGAGACATCCAGCCTCACAGACTGAGCAACTATTGGATTCTTGGACTTTCCACTCACAGCCAGCCATTGCTGGATTAGCTGGACTGCAGCCTGTAAGTCATTCTAATAAGTCTCCTTTCTATATATATTAGAAAGATTCATTCTATAAATTCTGTTAGTGTAGAGAACCCTGACTGATACAACAACAAAGCTTTGGACACCATATAGTATCACTTACTGAGTATGATATTGATAGAATCACTAAAATACCTGCAGGCAGGGGAAATGTGGCGATCCATTTCCACAGACTGATTACAGTCAGCTTCCATCTATGTTGGCTATTAGTTATCTATTGCTAAATAACAAATTTCCACAAAATGTAATGCCTAAATCAAGACCCATTTATCATCTCACAGTTTCTGTAGGCCAGGAACTTGGGCTTGGCCTGGACGATTTCTGTTCTTCAGTGTTTTCCTACAAGGTGTTGAGTTTCACTGGGCTGCAGGTATCTCTGGCCTCACTAAAGAAGGCTTCAAAGCTCATGTAGCTGTTGGTAGGATTTAGTTCTTTGTTTTGTAGGCATCATCGATGTGGTGGCCTGCTTCCTCCAAGCATGCAAGCTAGGGAGCAATTGCACAAGTCTGCTTGAAAGATACAAACCACAATCTTCTTGTTTGTTTTGAGGTAGAGTCTGCTGGCTTCAAATTTGAGATTCTCCTGCTTCAGCTTTCTGAGAAATAGAGTTACAGGAGAGTGCCGCCATGTCAGGCTAAATTAATCCTCCTAAAACTTAGTCACAAGGTGAGAGTCTCATCAGCTTTGCTGTAATCTATTGATGATGAACTAGGTCTGGTCTGCAGAGGAGAGATCATAAAACAGCATGTGTCCTAGAAGGAGGGGGTCAACAGAGTCAACGTTAGAAGTTGGCCTGTCAAACCACTCAATAAAATAGAATATTAACCCAGTTCTGCCAAGCTCACAAGGTTTTTATGAGAAGCTGATAATCTGGTATGTTCATTGTGCATTTCAACATGTATGTCACAGTACATACAAAAGTGAGTGACTTAGGCCAGCAAGATGGCTCTCTGGGTAAAAACACTTACAGCCTAACTTGTATCTCCAGAATCCACATAAAGGTAGAAAAAGAGAACTAACTCCACAAAGTGGTCCTCTAACCTCCACATGTGTGCCCCCACATGTTGTATGCATACAGCCATAGCAGTAATAAACAAGTAAATACATTGTTTTAAAAAAATAAGTAACTATATGATCTGAGATGTTGCTCACTAGTAGTGTTTAACTAGCATGCATCAACATTAAAACAAAAGGAGAGCCGGGTGGTGGTGGCGCACGCCTTTAATCCCAGCACTCGTGAGGCAGAGCCAGGCGGATCTCTGTGAGTTCGAGGCCAGCCTGGTCTCCAAAGCGAGTTCCAGGAAAGGCGCAAAGCTACACAGAGAAACCCTGTCTCAAAAAACCATAAAAAAACAAAAACAAACAAACAAAAAAAAACAAAAGGAGAGAGAGAGAGAGCGCTAGCTAGCATGGGTGCCCTAGAGCCCTGGGAAGGGAGAAAGATATATAAGAAAAAAATTTAAATTAATAATTGTGAAGGAACAATAATTTTGAATCAGTGATTCTTCTGTGATTTTCTTTCCACTTACAGCCCTCTACACTATTAAATAAAAAATATGACCTCTCATTCCTGGGAGAAATGGAATTTATTTTATGAAAATCATTTGCTAATGCTTAGACCTATCACACTGTGGACATTTCTAAAGTAAACAGAGTTAAAGGTCAATGTGAATCCTCTTACGAATCAAATTCCAAGATGTTTACATCCTACAAAGGCCAGTCTTCAGACACACTGTTGAGGAGCTCTTGTTTGTTAGAACAGTGCTTTCTAGTTCTTCTGCTCTGCTGGGATGGGAGCAGCTTGAGACAGGCGCTTGCTCTGTAGCCCAGAATGACCTCAAATTGTGACCCTCCTGCTTGGGCTTTCTGAGGGCTGAGATTACAGACAAATGGCAGCACATGTGATAGGCAGGTGATGCCAACCAGTGTGTTGGTGGTATCCTATACCTATTTTTGTTAATGAATGTGTCTGAGTTAGGGTTTCTATTGCTGTGAAGAGATACCATGACCACAGCAACTTTTTTTTTTTTCTTGGTTTTTTTTTTGGTTTTTCGAGACAGGGTTTCTCTGTGTAGCTTTGCGCCTTTCCTGGAACTCGCTTTGGAGACCAGGCTGGCCTCGAACTCACAGAGATCCGCCTGGCTCTGCCTCACGAGTGCTGGGATTAAAGGCGTGCGCCACCACCGCCCGGCTAGCAACTTTTTTAAAGGAAAGCATTTATTTGGGGCTAGTTTACCATTTCAGAGGTTTAGTCCATTGTTGTCACAGCGAGAAGCATGACAGCGTGCAGGCAGACATGGTGCTGGAGAAGGAACTGAGAGTTCTACAATTTGATCTGCAGGCAACAGGAAGTAAACTGTGTCACTGAGTATAGCTTGAGCATATATGAGACCTCAAAGCCCACCCCATAGTGACACACTTCCTTCAACAAAGCTATACCTCCTAATAGTGCCATTCCCTATTAGGCCAAGCATTCAAACACATGAGTCCATGGGGGGCACACCTATTCAAACCACCACCAGAATGTTTCGATTTTAAAACAAAACAAAACAAAACAAAACAGATAGCTTATTTGCACCTGTCAATCAAAATTAACATGTTATACAGTATATACAAAGAAATCTTTATAAACTTGTGCTTAAGTGAAATTTTATACCTAATAAGATTTTAAAACTAAATTATGACATCTTTCATTCCCCTGCACATTATTATGGCTTCCCTTAGCTGCTAGTTCCCTGAACCCAAGTGGTATGAGAATCCATCTGTGGTTCAGGCCTTGTCTTGGACAATTTAGAAATGAAATAATGGAGAAATGAAAAGAGTAATCACTGAGTTTGTGGGCTCCTTTGTATTATAAGTGTGGGTTGGAGTTCAGCTTCAAGCCACATAAGTTAAAAAAAAAAAAAAACCTTTAGCTCAGAAACAAGAGCCACTTTGAAGATTTGACCATGTTAGCAGAAAAACTTCCAAATCTTGGCATCTGGACTGGTCTGGAAAACGTCAGTACCATGGAACCTTTGAAGGAGCTGAGCTGTCTGTAAAGCCTGGATCTTTAGCAATCAGGCCATGAACCCGAGAGAGCATCTCCAGGCTTCTGCTCTATCTGAATGGCTGTGACCTACAGAACAGCATCATTGACTCAGAAGCAGAGGTTGTGGTGTGGGTGAAGGAGACCAGAGACACAAGGTGGAGAGGGACAACGAGGAGGAAGACGTTTTGAAGTTATATTAATGTTTATGGAACATACGTTAATGTTTATAATTAATGTTTTATGGAAAAAACCTCAACAGTAACCAACGTTCTATAGCCTTGTTTTGTTTTTGCTTTCTTATTTACTTTTAGGGTATTTTGTTGTTGTTTTGAAATAGAGTTTCCTGTATAGCCGAAGCTGGTTTCAAACTTGTAGCCCTCCTGCCTCAGTTTCTTGAGTGTTGGGACTACAGGTGTGCATCACTGTGCCACTCTTTTAAAACTAATTTTTTTAAAAAGTGTTATATATAAACACAAAATTGGGAGCTGAACCAAAACAAAACAAAATTTTAAAATGTACAAGCTTGGCATGGTAGCACCTGCCTTTAGGAGGTAGAGGCAGAAGAATCAGGCATTCAAGGTCATCCTTGACTACATTGTGAGTTCAAGGCTAGATGAGACACTGTCTCAAAAAAAAAAAAAACCCTCAGCAAATAAATAAATAAACATTGCACACACTAGTAATGCTTCCATATGTTTATGGCAAGAAATATGAACAAGAGAATGAAGGTAACTATGAAGATGAAGATGTAGAAAGGGAAGCAGCCAGATCATGGGGAGGAAGAATGTTCTGGGCATGATGGAGAAACAGGTGGAGATAAGAAGAAAGGATGATTGAAGGCCATGTTGATGCCAAGGTTCTGGGCTGCCACCTGGGGTCATGTTGATATCCGAGGGCTACGCTGCCACAGGGGCCATGCAGATCTGAGTGGCCTGCACTGCCACCTGGGGCCATGGAGACATCCAAACTCAGGCTGTTGATGAAGACCGTAGCTGGGTCTGTGATACTACCACAGTTGGGGTCTGTGTTGATGTCCTTGGCCCATGGTGCCACCAAAGGCCATATGGATGCTCAGGGTCTAGGCTGCAACCCATGGCTATGTTGGTGTCTGAGGGCCATGCTGCCACCAGGGCCATGCTGCCACCAGGGCCATGCCAATCTGGGTGGCCTGTGCTGCCATATGTGGCTATGGTGTCATCTGGGCCCCGGCTGCTGCCAAGGGCCATATCTGAGTCTGTGGTCCTGCTGCAAGTGGGGTCTGTGATGATGTCCATGGTCTGTGTTGCCACAGGTGGTCATAGGAACCGTGAGTGTTGAAATCTCACATGTGGTCATAGGAACCATGAGTGTTGAAATCCTAGAGCTGTTTTGAGCCAGTCCTGCCCCTCATTGGCCCTGGGATAGCTAGCTCTGCCTCTCGATGCCTCTGCAGGGGGAGGGCTGGCCCAGCCCCCATGGGAGAGCTGGCCCTCACACTCAGGAAAGATGTCCCCACCCCTTACCATGGGTGTGGGAGAGCTGGTCCCAATGGCATAGGCCTAGGAGAGTTGGCTCTGCCCCTTGCCTGAAGGGGGCCAGTTCCAGTAGTACAGACCGACCAGCTCACCTATCACCTAGACCCACATCTTGGGGCTTGGGTTGGTCCACCCTAACATCGGCCATCTATGACCTGCTGGAGCTCATGAAGGGACTGGTTCTGTGGAATGATAACCATAGGATGCCCATAACTTGGGTCAACAGCATGACACACAAGAGGAGTTCCAGTGATGGCAGTGTGCCAGAGGCCTTGAACCAGACCTATGACTCATTGAAATGAACATTTTGGGGGTGGGGTTGATTGGACAAAAGGGTGTACTGAGTGACACACCACAGCTCCCAATGCCACTAGGATGAAAAAAGAGGCGTTGGAAAGATGGAGGAGTGAAATGTTTTTGTTTTTTGTTTTGTTTTCAATAGATAATTGGAGGTGGGGGTTCTTCTGGGGGAGAGTGCTGCAGGGGGTGAGGGGTGGATATGGAGGGGCTGAGAAGTGAGTAGGACCGGGGTGCATGATGTAAAATTCCTAAAGAATTACAATAAAAGGATGAGGACGTGCATAAAGATGAGGAAGAAACCAAGCCAAATGAAGAAAGGAAGAAGACAAATAAGGCAATGGCTTGAGAGAGGAGGGATTCTGCAGGCGGGGAACGTCGAGATCACGACAGGAAGAAGTGCAGAGACGACCGGCCACACTAGTGGAAGCCCATGAACTGCAGACTAGTGGCTGTGAAGCCCCCATGGGACTGGACTAGGCCCCCTGGATACAGAAGACAGTTGTTTGGCTCGAACTGTTTGGGGAGCACCCAGGCAAGGGGATCGGGATCTGTCCCTGGTGCATGGGCAGGCTTTTGGGAATCTGGTGCCTGTGGTGTGGCACCTTGCGCAGCCTTGGTACAGTGGGAAGGAGCTTGGACCTGCCTAGGCTCAGTGTGCCGGGCTCTGCTGACTCCCCATGGGAGACCTTGATTTGGGAGATGTGGGGATGTGGGGATGTGGGGATATGGGGTGGCTTGGGAGGGAGGACTGGGAGATAGGAGGAGGGAGGAGAGGGGATCTGTGGGTGGTATGTAGAGTGAGTAGAAAAATTCTTTTTTTTTTTTTTGGTTTTTCAAGACAGGGTTTCTCTGTGTAGCTTTGTGCCTTTCCTGGAACTCACTTGGCAGTCCAGGCTGGCCTCGAACTCACAGAGATCCACCTGCCTCTGCCTCCCGAGTGCTGGGATTAAAGGCGTGAGCCACCACCGCCCGGCGAAAAATTCTTAATAAAGAAAAATGAAAAAAAAAAAAAAAAAAGAACACCATGGCTTTGACTGCACTTGTTGGACTGCTCATAGATTCAGAAGCTGGTTTTTGTTTTTCTTTATTTTAAAACTGTAATTGTGATGATACAAACTATAAGCTACCCACCCACCTATCTGTGATGGCTATGCTTGGTTGTTAACTTGACTATATCTGGAATGAACTATAATCCAGAAATGGAGGGGATGCACAGCTGTGATCTGGACCTTGAGGTGGATAGCGCAGGCCTTTAATCCAGACCTTGAGGCAGGAGGGCACACTTTTAATCTGGGCCACACCTTCTGCTGGCAGCCTATCTAAGGACAATGGAAGAAGGAAGGGGGTGTGTTGACTCTTTGCCTGCTCGCCCTCGCCTTGCCAGCACATCCATTCCTTCACTGGCACTGGAGCCTACTTCTTCTGGATTCCAGCACACACAGATCAGCTGGGACACCTAGCCTGATGGGACTGAGAAGCTACTTGATTCTTGGACTTTCTATTCACAACTAGCCATTGTTGGACTGCAGCCTGTAAGTCATTCCAATAAATTCAGATAGACAGCCAGACAGATAGACAGACAGACAGATATTCATTCCATAAGTTCTGTGACTCTAGAGAACCCTGACTAAAACACCACCGAAAGTCCAAAGAATATTTCCTCTGACAGGCCACCATTCTCTATACATCTTAATGCCTAGACAGACACAGAACATTTTTGACACGTTTTTAATTCCTTCACATCTTCTGGCATTCTGCTTAGATATTGGATGCCATACTGGCTAATTTTATGTCAACTCAACACAAGCTAGAGTCATTTGGGAAGACATCAACTGAGAAAATGCCTCCATAAGAATGGCCTGTGGGCAAATCTGTAGGGCATTTTCTTAATTAATGATTGATGTGGGAGGGCCCAACCCATTGTAGGTGATATCATCCCTCGGCTGGTGGTCCTGGGTGCTGTAGGAAAGCAGGCTGAGCAAGCCATGGGAAGCCAGCCAGTAAGCAACACCCCTCCATGGCCTCTGCATCAGCTCCTGTCTTCAGATTCCTGCCCCGTTTGAGTTTCTGCTCTTATGTCCCTCAGTGATGAACTGTGATGTGGAACTGTAAGCTGAAATAAGCCCTTTCCTCCACATGTTGATTTTGGTCGTGGGAATCTATCACAGCAATAGAAACCCTGACAAACACGGTGCCTTGTTGGTAAAAACGAAGCCGTTGTTCAGTCTCTAGACTCTACTTGTTGTGCATATCGTTTGCATAGTAGACCCATTCTAGTTCCCAAGACTATTACTATAGAGCGTTCTAGGTGCTTTTAAATATGACACAAGGAAAAAGTACTTCCGGCTACAAATGCATTGCTATTATATTGAGTGGGCACCGAGAGACCCCATCCTATGGGACAGGACAGAAAAGAAAATGAAATTTCCAAATCCCATCCACAACAGTGAAAATAATAAGTGTGTTAACTTAAACCATATGATATTGCTAATATCCCACCATTTTTACTTATAGTAATATCCTGTGGTTCAACCTAAAAATGAAGTCATAATATCAATAATCCCATCCCCACCTCCAATACAAGGCTTTGCTGTTAAGATTCTCAGTCACAGCCCAGCAGTGGTGGTGCATGTCTTTAATCCCAGCACACAGAAGGCAGAGGCAGACAGATCTCTGAGTCTGAGGCCAACCTGGTCTACAGAATGAGTTCCAGGACAGCAGGGACTACACAGAGAAACCCTATCCTGAAAAACAAAACAAACAAACAAAAGAAAAGAGAAGAAAAAAGAAAAAGATTCTCAGTCACATCAGTATACCAAAGTGACCAGACCATACAAGAAACAACAGACTCTGCAGGGTTTCTCTGGTCCTGAGGTGTTTTGTATGTTAGTTGTCCTTGATTGGAGAGGAGAGGCACCCAAGCTCTCATAGCAGAAAGACAGTTGGAGGTCATGCCTGGTCTCTGAAGATCCCCACTGCAAGGCAGCCAGGCATCATAATGGTCATATTTATTTGACTACTGTTGCCCTCTGTGTCCCATTAGACTACTCCCCAGTTGTGTAAGCATGGTCACTGGCCTGCTGTGAGCCTACATCAGCAACTGAACACATCTAATGGCAGTCATTAATACCTATGTGCTCAGCATGCTAATCCCTTAGTCCTCAAACTAATGTCTGAGATAGGTACTCCTCTCGCTGCAGCTGCTCTACAGAGGGGAAAGCTCAAGTACAGGATGAGGGTCGAGGGTCGAGTGACTTTTTCAATCTCAGGTTGCAAATAAGAAACGGAGCCAGGACCTGAGCCTAGGTGGGCTGTGTTTTTTCCAAGGAGGTGAAGTCAGGGAGGAGGAGAAAACAGCCATGAAAGAGTTTCTTAAAGTGGGTTTGCAAAAGCGGTTGCAGAAGAATAAGGTAGAGAGCAGCAGAGGAAACAAGATAAGAGGCAGTGGGTTCTGCCAGAGGAAGAGAGTGAGAGGGAAAAAAAAATCTTTGAAAAGCAGATTCAAGCAATGACTCATATCTGTCCTGCCTGGCTAGGTTCCCGTCCATTTAGTACAACCCAGTCGATGCTGCCCAAGTGAGCAAAGGGATGGGTGGGACACATACATCCCCCAAACAGTGAATTGCTCTGCCCAGGAATCTTCTCGCTGCCTGTCCCTGGAGATGAAGAGAGCAAGGTGGCCTGCACAAAAGAAGTTTAGGATGCCTTATGATGTAAACCAGGCCAGGGTGGAGTCGAAGCTCTCATCATGATAAGGCCAGAGAAGATATTCACAGGAACCAACCAGGGTTCTCATGTGAAACATGTGTGTGTAACCTGGAAATAGTCAGAAGAAAACCCTGAGGTCAGTTTTTGTGGCCCTGAGCTGTGTGCAAGTGCAGATGGGTTAGAGGGGATTGGAGACACGTGTGAACCGTGAAGGACTGAAGCTTGGAAAGTAATCTGCTGGATCCGCTGACTCAACCCATTTCACAGAAATCTAAAGATGACATTTCAAAGAGGCTTTATTTCCTAACACAGACCACCTCCTCAGTCCTCTCCCTCCTGCTCCTCGTCTTCTAACTTTTCTCTTTCTGCTTTCTTCCGGTTTCCCCCCATCTCTCTTCCTCCCCCTCTTCTTTCTGTCTTGTAAACAACTAATTAAATTACAGTTAATAAAAATGACAGTGCCTCAAATGAGAAATGAAAAGAAACTACTTTAGGAAGAGACAGTAAATGAGGAAAGCATCGTTTTTGAGAGAAGGCATGTGAGTGAATTATCAAAGGAAAGTTCTAGAAAGCAGGGATGAGGCAGGGAATGTAGAGAGGAGTTGCCAAATATGTGGGGGGGAAAATGGAGCTTTTATCCAAGGCTTCAAGTGCTGATGTGTTGAGAGTAAATGGCATGCCTGGATAGGGCATAAAATGACACTGGAAAGTTGACGTGGCCAACTGTGGTCGTTTGAAAGAAAATGGCCCCCATAGGCTCACAGGGGGTGGCACTATTTAGAAGTATGGCCTTGCTGAAGTAAGTATGGCTTTGTTGGAGGAAGTATATCACTGGGGGTGGGCTTTGAGGTCTCAGATGGTCAAGCCAGGCTAGTGGCTCACAGTCTTTGCTGCCTGCAGATCCAGATGTAGAACTCTCAACTCCTTCTCTAGCACCATGTCTGCCTGCATGCTGCCATCCTTCCCACCATGATGATAATGAACTAAACCTCTGAAACTGCAAGCCAGCCCCAATTAAATGTTTTCCTTTATAAGAGTTTCCATGGTCATGGTGTCTCTTCACAGCCGTGGAAACCCTAAGATACCAGCAAAAAGCTTCTGCCTGGTAGGATTGGTAACAACTCCCAGGCCTGCACGCCCTCACTTCTCCTTTAAGTGTGCAAGTATTTGGTCAGGCACAGCCTTGTTCCAATGTGATTCAAATTCATTTATACTTTGTCATGTCTGAGTGACTGTGATCCATATACATCTACAGAGATGAGGCTGCACTGTCCAGTGTGGCTTAGCTAAACAGAAGAAATGCAGTTTAATAAAATCCTGGTGGGTACCCTTCTGGGGAATTTCATACAGAGGTGAGATATAGTCAGATGTTAGTCCAGAAAGAAAACTTAAGACAGTCAAAAAACAAGCAGCCCCAGTTGAATTTCTGCTCAACTGACCCCTTTGTAAGGTGTGACTCCTTAAATCATTGTAACAAGAAAGGAAAATAACCTTATTACACCTTATTGCTTAACATTAATGAAGTAAATGAACACCTGGGATTTCTCCACCCATTCATCTGCCATCAGCACAAAGGGATTTAATAGTCATCCTAAATAATGTGATTCCTCAGACCTTCTCTTCATTCTCCTTCTGCTTTTGTGTACATAAATTGGTTAGATTGCACACACAAAGCCATGGGCTGTGCTTTCGGGAGGCCTCAGAGGGTTATTTTGCTCTGAGGTGTGTGTGTGTGTTTGTGTGTGTGTGTGTGTGTGTGTGTGTGTGTGTGTGTGTCATCCTCTAACCCAGTTTGAGGTCATCAGCTCCAGGATTCTGCATCAATCCTTCAGGGAGATAAGGAGCAGGGAACCCAAGGCTATGGCTGTGGAAATACAGGAAGGGAGGCGCTGCATGCCTGTCTAGGACGAAGAAGCTTCACTTCCTAGCTCTGTCTCTTGTCTCCTGCTTAACGTTCTCAATCTTCCCACCTCTTGCTTTTCATCCACAGTTTCTGGGCGTTCATGCTGCCCAATATTGACTAGTCATTGAGTTAGAATCTACACAGTTCTGGAACAGATGCACATTCTCCTCTCTCTCCCTTCCTTTTTATGGAGTCAAGGCCGTCATAGCAAGTTCCTGACCTCAGTCAGTTGACTCATCTCCACACATGTTGAACTGAACTAGCATCTGGAAAGAAAACAGGCTCTTTTTCTTTTTAAAATTCTATTTCAATAAGCTGGGAAGATGGTCAGTTGGCAAACTGCTTGCCTTGCAATCATTAAGACCTGAGTTTGAGCCCCAGAACCCACGTTAAAAAACCAGGTGTGGTGGCTGGGCATGGTATAGTGAGTTTGCAATCCCAGTGCTGGGGAGTGGAAACAGACGGGTCACTGGGGCTCATGGGCCAACCATCCTACTTTGAATGGAGGTACCCCTGTGTAGGAGGAGGATGTTTACCCCAGAAGACACAGATTTGTTTTTTTTTTCGAGACAAGGTTACTCTGTGTAGTTTCAGTGCCTGTCCTCCTGGATCTCGCTCTGTAGGCCAGGCTGGCCTCGAACTCACAGAGATTCACCTGGCTCTGCCTCCCAAGTGCTGGGATTAAAGGCGTGAGCCACCACCACCTGGCAAGAAGACACAGATTATCTGAAAATTATATGAAAATCTCAGTACTAGGTGTGGGATACTTCTGCATGAGTTACTGGTCAAGGAGGCCCCAGAGTCTCACAAAACAACACAAGCTACTGCCATTGCTCTTGGCTGTTTACTGCAACTAAGTGGTTTTGGTGAAAACACAACACATTTTGGTTGCAGCACATAAATCAGGCTGGAACTGATCTAGAAATGTCCTCCCTGCTGGGTAGCTTTCAAAGTACTGAAATGTACTCTGCAGAGGGAGAAAAGTCATCAATAGACTTATCCAGCAGTGGCTCCTGCGTGCTATAATACTGACCTGCTAGGCAAGCTGTATCCACCTTGTAATAATGGTTTGAGTGTTGTGGGGGTAACCAATATTTTCTACTGGGATTTGAGAGCTGCTCCATAGGAGGGAATTCCTGTCCAGCACTGTCAACATGGTCAAAAGCCCATAGCTGGAGAGGTCACGGGCTCTAGAAAAGGAATATACTCCTGCTGTCTTGCTAAACATATGTTACCAAACTACCTTCTAAATACATGTTTGTGTCCATAGATTAGTGCTGTTCTCAACCTTGGTCAGAGAAACTTCTTCCTGCTTTGGCCAGCAGTCAATACAGAGACTCACAGCTGGTCCCAGTGCTGAGAGTAAATGGCTATAAAGTGCTCATCCCTAAATGACACAGTAGGATAAGCCTCACAAAGCCCAGGGGACAGAGCAGAAGAGGGCAACGAAGGAGCCCAAAAGCCAGAGGAGGGGAAAGGGCTCCGAAGTGCTACCTTCAGTTCCTGACACGATCATTGTAGTGATTACGAACCCACCGTAGCTGTGCTTACGTAGCAGGAGCAAGCCCGTCAGTAGTTCCAGCATGGGCTGGGGAGGGGCTCATGAAACACCTGCCCCTAGCTGAGCAGATATCAGCAGCTGGTGACCTGCTGTAGGCAGAGTCATTTCTTCTTCAGGAGTGTGGCTGCTGGTAGCTTGTCCATGCTTATGCAGCTTGCACTAATTGGACTTAGTGGGTTATTGTTATTACTATTATTTAGAAAAGAACATTGTTGTGGGGTTTCAAGAGTGTAGGAGTGGGGAGTTGTGGCTAACAGACATTATCTATTTATATAAAATATAAATTAGAAAGTAACACCAATGTTTCTCAAACTGTTTTTAAAAGCAGAAAATTAAAGAAGACATTGATCTGAAGCCAGATAGACACAACAACAACAAAAGAAAATTGAAGACTCATTGCCCTAATATATCAAAATACCATTCACCGTGACCATGTTGACTTCATTATGAGATTCAGGGATGATTCAACATGCAGAAATCAATAAGTGTAATGCGTCACATAAATGGACTCAAAAGATCCATCAAAGACACAGACTTTGAATCAAACCCAACATCACTTTATGATAAAAAGAAACAAACAAAAAACTAAAGAAACTAAGAATAGAAAGAGCATATCTCAACATAATAAAGGATTTATATGAAAAATCTATAGCCAACATTTTACTAAATAAGGAAAAACTCAAAGCATTTTACTGTAATTGGGAATTATCATTTGATAGTGCTTAAAGTCTTAGCCAAAACATTAAGGGAAGAGAAGGAAATAGAAGAGATATAAATAGAAAAGGAAGAAATTAAAGTGTCTTTATTTGCTGTCAGCATGATTCTATAAATAAGGGATACAAAAGATTGAACCAGAAAACTCATATATCTGTTAAACATTTCCAACAACATTATGGATAATTTCTACCCCAAATCAGTAGCTTTCAGATACAATGGTAAACACACACAAAGGAAATCAAGGACAGAATTACTTTCACAAGTGCTTTTTAAAGGGATCTTGGAGGGACGGTGAGATGGCTCAGTGGATAAAAGCAGATCTACAGAAGCCTGACGACCTGAGTTTGACCCCAGAACCCACATGGTAGAAGGAGAAAACTGACTCCAAAGTCCTCTGATCTCCACACATGCTACGCGGTATCTCCCACTACATCTCTCTCTCTCTCTCTCTCTCTCTCTCTCTCTCTCTCTCTCTCTCTCTCTCTCTCTCACACACACACACACACACACACACACACACACACATACACACACACCAAAAACAAATAAAAATAAAAAACCCTTTAACTGCCTTGGAATAAACCTAACTATGGAAGTGAAAGGCCTTCACAATGAAAATGTTCAAACACTGAAGAAAGAAAGAAAAGAAGACACTAGAATATGGGAAGACATCCTAAATTCATGATTAGAAGAATTAATATTGTGAAAATGTCACCCTCATAAAAGCTATCTAAATATTTAAAGAAATTCCATCAACATTTCAATGCCAGTTTTCACAGAAATAGGAAAAAAAATCTTAAAATTCATATGGAAACATAAACAACCTCAGGTAGTAAATACTATAATGATGATGCCTATTATTCCAAATTATACTACTTAGCCATCTAGAAACAAAACCGGCATGTTATTGCACAAAAATAGACATGTATGTAGATCAGTGGAGAAGAAGAGGGGCCCAGATATAAATCCACGCAGCTACAGCCATGTGACTTTTTACAAAGATGCTAAAAATATACATTGGAGAAAAGACAGTCCCTTCAACAATGGAGCTGGGAAAATGATGCCCATATGTAGAATAATAAAACTAGGAACTTATCCTGTCAATTTCAAGTGGACCAAATGCTGAATGAAAACCCTAAACTCTGAAACTTGTTAGAGGAAAGGCAGAGAAGACATCTCAGGATGGAGGAGTAAGTAAGGACTTCTTTTTTTAATTTTTTAAAATTTATTTTATATACCAACCACAGTTTCCCCTCCTCCTCTCTTCCCATTCCCTCCCCCACCTTCTTTCTACCCCCCCATTCCACTCCTCAGAAAGGGTGTGGCCTCCCATGGGAGGCAACATCACGTGGCATATTAAGCTGAGGCAGGACAAGCTCCTTCCCGCTGAACCAAGGCTGAGCGAGCCATCCCACCATAGGGAATAGGTTCCAAAAAGCCAGCTCATGTGCCAGGACAGATCCTGGTCCCACCACTAGGGGCCCCACAAACAGACCAAGCTACACAACTGTCACCCAAGTAAGGACTTCTAATGGGGACTGCAGCTGTTAGAAAATAACACCAACAGCTGACAAAGGGAACCTCATGGAATGAAAAAGCTCTAAACAGCCAGAAGAGCTGAATAAAGAGACATCCTGGATGATGGGAGAAAACCTTTGCCAGCTATACATCTGACGATGACTAACATCCACAATGTAAAGGACTCCGAAAACTAAAGAAAAAAAAAAAACTAATAAATGGGCTAACAAAATGAACAGATGGCTCTCAAAAAAAAAAAAAGATGAAAATCAAACATCCAATATACATTAAAAAAATGTTCAATCTCACTAGGTACCAGAGAAATGTAAATCAAAACTGAGCTGAAATTCTCTATCACCCGGTTGTAAGGACAGTCGTCAGGAAAAATATGCTGGTGAAGATAGGGACCTTTATACACTTCTGGTGGGAATGTAAACTGAACATCAGCTAGGGATACCAGTTTGGAGATTCTCTAAAAAAATCTGAGAATAGATCTTCCATGTGACCCAGATGCACCACTCCTGGGTGTTTACAAGTCCGCATGTCACAGAGACACTTGCAGGTGTTTTCACAATAGCCATGTTATGGAGCCAACCTAGACTGTCCAGCAACACAAGGACAAAGACTGCATTATCCATACCTGATGGGAAGGTGTTAGGATTTTTTAGAAGAATCAAGCTTTGTCCCTTTGGTGCAACTGGAGATCACCATTTTAAGGAAATTCAGCCAGTCTCCGTGGCTGGGGATGTGACTCCGTGGATAATGCACCTGCTGTGCAAGTGTGGGGACTGGAGTTTGGATCCCCAGAACTCAGACAACAGCCGAGGACTCCCTGTAATTCCAGCACTTGGAAGGAAGCAACAAGGAATCCCTAGCACAAGCTGGCTAGCTAAACTGCACAAATCAGTGAACTCTGGGCTCTGCAAAAGCCTGCCTCAGTAAATAAAGTGGAGAGCCATCAAAGGAGATTCCTCAATGTGCGCCCACATGTGCATCTATCTGTACCTTTGCCCTTGGGTACCCACACACAATGAACACGCATACACACACCTATTGGTGAAATTATTAAGGCCACTCCACGTAGTTAAAAGGAAGATTTATTTAGTGGGCAACTTACAAATGAAGGGATAGGTAGGTCGCGGGGTCTGGGGAAGGTGTATCGCAGTCCAGCGGTGTTCTCTGGAGCTCTGCTCGGTCAACTTCCACCATCCAGGGTCCAGGAACAGAGAGGGAGAGCTGACCCATCCCCATCTCGGGTCTCCAGGGTCCTCCCTTGGCCCCGCCTTGTAGATGTGACAGTTGCTGAAGCCTCAATGGGGGTTGGAACTTCCAGATTAAAGCTGGAATGGCTACCCACTACACACACCTCCACATACACAAAGACATCAATAAGTGTAATACATCACTTTCTTATATGTAGTGTTTAGACTGTATTCAGATACATAAATTTATGTGTGTATATATGCCATGAAGGTAGATGTGAAATTGTCTTGGGGAATGATGTATGCTGCTGGGAAGGGAGTTTGAAGAAGAGTCAAGTGGGAAGTGTGGTTGGAGTATGCTCTTACTATTTATCCTTGTCTTGAAGTATCCTTATGTAATACAGTAGCCTATGAAATGAATATATACCATGAAAATTTAAAGACTTGAAAAACAAACCATAATCATATGCTCCTTGGGTGTCTGATTTCTCAGGATTCCAATAAATGTTTCAGCAGAAGCCCGAAGCAATACAGTCACATGTACAAACTTCAAGAGTCCTGTCATTTCTGATAATTCAGCATTAGGATACTGGAGAACTAACTGTCGGTATCTTTGTTTTACATAAAGTGATTTTCAGAGATTTAGTAAAAACATGTTTTCCCCAGTGTACAGTTGACTGACCTGTTGATGCATCCTCACCAGCTGCTACCACAGCTCCCTGCTTGGTGTTTCTGGTCAATTATTTAAACTCTGGTTTGATGCAGATCTGCCAGGCCCTTAGCCAAGAAGCTGCTGAGGGGCATCTAGCCTCCAAATCCCACACTGCCTATCTTTGAGAAGCTACCCAGGAGTTCTAAGCTTACAAATGGGAATTTCCTTCCAGGGTTCCCGTAAGCAGCCAGGTTAAGTAAGACAAGGCTACTGAGGTTGGTCCAAACCACCCCTTCTTTTTGATGGGAAATCTTTTTATACACAGTGTGAAGATGTGCCTACATGCTTCCTCACTTGCCTAAGGCACCTTCTGAACAACCAATAACTAGGTAGAAGAGGATTGGCGGGACTTCCAGGCAGAGATAGGAACTCGTGGAAAAGAATCCGAGGCAGGAGATTCACCAGTGACACTCGGAGGAAGTCGGACACACAGTACTGAGATAGAGGTAACAAGCCACATGGAGAACATAGATGAATATAAATGGGTTAATTTAAATTAAGTTGACTGGATTCTCCGTATAGTTTTGGTGCTTGTCCTGGATCTTGCTCTATAGACCAGGCTGGCCTCGAACTCACAGAGATCCGCCTGGCTCTGCCTTGCAAGTGCTGAGATTAAAGGCGTGCGCCACCACTGCCCGGCTAATTTAAATTAAGTGTTTTTTGTTTGTTTGTTTGTTTTTGTTTTTTCGAGACAGGGTTTCTCTGTGTAGCTTTGCACCTTTCCTGGAACTCACTTGGTAGCCCAGGCTGGCCTCGAACTCACAGAGATCTGCCTGGCTCTGCCTCCCAAGTGCTGGGATTAAAGGTGTGCGCCACCACCGTCCGGCTTAAATTAAGTTTTTTTTTTTTTTTTTTTGGTTTTTCGAGACAGGGTTTCTCTGTGTAGCTTTGCGCCTTTTCCTGGAACTCACTTGGTAGCCCAGGCTGGCCTCGAACTCACAGAGATCCGCCTGGCTCTGCCTCCCAAGTGCTGGGATTAAAGGCGTGAAGTTTTAAGAGCTAGTTGGGAATAAGCTTTCATACTTAATAAGAATTCTCTCCATTTACTTTGATGGTGGCTGTTGGCTTGTTGTAAATTGCCTTTATCATGTTTAGGTATGTTCCCTGTATTCCTGATCTCTCCGAGACCTTTATCATGAAGGGGTGTTGGATTTTGTCAAAGGCCTTTTCAGCATCTAATGAAATGATCATGGGGTTTTTTTCTTTCTGTTTGTTTATGTGGGAGACCTTGCCTTGGAGGAGGTGGGAATGGGGGGGTGGGTTTGGGGGGAAGGCTGGGGTGGGAAGAGGGAGGACAGGGGAATCTGTGGTGGTATGTAAAATGAATAGAAAATCTCTTAATAAAAAGAAGTCTCCATGTCATTATTTGGGAGCTGGTGGTCCAAGGAAAGCCGGACTATACCTTTTGGGCCTTGCTCACACATTTATTCACTGGGTCTTTTTGTTTCCGTCGTTGACTTTTTGGTGCCTTTCTCAGGTGACATGAGGGAACTCAGAGAGCAGTGGCCACTGCTGCAGCCCTGCCAAGATGTTGGACAAAAAGCAATCCTTGCCACAAGCCGTCAAAGAGATGGTTTTATTATCCTTTTTGGGCATACGCATGTATTGTTTTCTGAACTTTGGTAGGTAACCTTGGATGTGTGTTGGGACTTGGTACTGATTCTGGTCTGAAAGGACTCTTTAATCCAATAAATAATAAAGGTGAATCATACAAACCATTAGTGTCAAGCTAATTCAGTCTGGATTCAAACTTGCTTGCCGCAAGCCAAGAATGTGGCCAAAAGGTTTCCTGATGGCTTCAGAGTCTCAACTGGCCAGTACTCATCAGTTCACAAGGTGAAAGCTGAAGTTCACTTCTGAAGAGAGGGAGCTGGGGAGAGCTGGGCACCTCAGGAGGGTCCAGGTGGAACTGAGCCTAAGACTCTAGTACCTACCAGAACCCTGAGTGGAATCAGACAATCCACACAGAAAGTCAGTCCCTCAGGTGGAGAAAACAGTAGGTTGTAAGCCAACTGGCAACAGATGTGAGTTCTTGTGAGTTTACTATTGTACTCCCAACTGACTTAGGTACTGCATGGCGCTTGCCTGGCTGGGCCTTGACAACACCTAGATTAAACCTGAGGACCATTCTAAGGTCTTCTTCACTACACGTATCTCTCTTTGCCTGATGTTAAAACACTAATTTAGGTCATAAAGTAAAACGGTGACTTGCCTACTCTCAAAACAGCAGTAATTATCATTAGCTCTCTCTCCTCCGGACTCAACCTTGCCAGGAGCTCTACATTTCAAAACATCATGTTCTTAGTTATTTAAGCTCACGGGCCTTCAGCTTGCTGCTTGATAATGCATGGGGGTGGCTGATGTTTTACATCAGCAGACACTCAAATTTCCATCTTCTAGGGAGTTTGTTGTATGTGGTGCTCTGTCTCGAATTCAGCCTGCTGGACAAGCATTGCACGAGGGGGAAAGCAGACCCCACCTTAAAATTATAAAGCAGTGGAGATGAGAGACATGATAAATATCTCGACATTTTTATATTTTTCCATCAAGATCAAACTTCTAAAGGGCAGAGACAATGTCTTATTTATTTCCACCTAACCAAGATAACTAGCTTTGTGATACTTGGCATGCAAAATAACTTAGGCTGTTTACATTATAACCCTTCTGAGAAGGGAAGTTTCCCATTTATTGCATGTTCCCCCAAGTCCTTCAGGTTAAAGCCAAGGATCCAAGTGGCCTGGTGCTTTCTATGGCTAAGGGGTCAACCCTGCTTATTATGGTCTAAAGTAGAAAGAGAAAATCATTTAGAACCCCCTTACTTTACAGTGTTATTGTGAAAATATTATATGTATGTCCCCCTATCACTAGCCTTGCTCTATACTGGAATGCAGTATAGTCCCATGATCCCAATGTTATAATTCTTTTATACAAAGAAATGATCATTGGCCCTCACAACATTTGGGAAGTGCTGTATTAGAAGCCAAGTGTGTGCATAAAATTAGCTCCCTGAACTCACTTATTTCTGTCCTTAGGTTGATTTTCCTTCTCTTTTTGATGAAGGGACTTGTTTTTCCTTGCACCTAACTTTTGCTTAAATGTTCATCCTAATAAAACTTTACAAATTTTCAATTCTACAAGAGAACAAGGCAGACTCCCATTCTCCCTTTTCCCAGAAGGCTCCTTTCCTTGAGAAACATCTACTCATCTTTCAGGAGGCTTGTAGTGGACAGAATCCTTTGTTCTCTTCCCTTGTAGCTCATAGATTATACCTCCCATGCTCCAAGAATGTTGAGCTTGGCTATAGAACTTGTTTTGGCCAGTGGAATAAAAACAGTAGTGACAAGCTGAGCTTTGAGCTGGGATCTTACAACTCTAGCTAGCCTTCTAGAACTTCTACCATTCACTCATATGAAGGAAAGACATGTCCTAAATAGCAATTGCTCTTTTAGTCATTTTAGAGTGAGAGACTTGGGACTTGAACCAGAGTTGTGACTTGGTACCTGTTCCAGATGACACCAATATAAATCTATAACTTAGTCGAGGCTAACTGACCTCCAGATAGACGAGCAATAAATGAATGCTTACCTGTGTGTGGTGAACACACCTGTAATGTCAGCATGAGGCAGATTGAGGCAGGGGGATCATGAATTTAAAGTCAGCCTGGGCTATACAGTTAAGGCTCTGTTTCCAAAGAAAGAAAGGTAGGGAGGCATGTAGAAAGGAAGGCTGATTTTTTTTTACATGCCACTGAGATGTTTGAAGTTGTTACTCAGCAGTAACGCAGTGACAGCTGTCTGAGAAAAGGTGTGACATTATGATGAAGTGGCCCTTTCCAGTGTATACCATCCCTGGGGGGAATGGCAGCACAGCCCTGTCTAACAGCTAGGCTACAAGCCTTTTCTTTATGAAAAACTAGAGGGTTGCTCATTCAATTCACTACTGCCCCCTCTGCATATCACATGACCACCTGGGGACCTAGATGGGCACAGAATGGTTCAGAATATTCCTTTCTGCAAAGCATGGGCCACATCTACATCTTCCTGACCAAGAAAGCTCATTCTGATGCATTTCTTTACTCAATACAAAGTTGTTAGAAGCTTTATAATTTTACAATGTGAACCAAAACTCCTTTGAGGAATGGAATGAGCATAGGGGAAATTCCATGGTGATCTGTTCTGGACATTTCTGGGCAGAGGGGCCGAGGTAACACAGAGGATGGCACACTGACAGATACAAAGTAGAAACACTTGCTTTCAGCTCTTGGGGAAATCTCTACTCTGTTGCAATTTCTCTGAAAAATTTAAAATGTTCGAAAACAAGAAGTTGACTTATAAAAATGCTTGGAAAGAAAAGGAGTTAGTTAACTTTATTTTTCCTTTTCTTTTACACTGTTCTGTCCTGCACTGGTTTGAAAAGTAACTTGTCACCTGTTTCTAGTTAGGAAGATTGGTCGACACAGTAAAACAGCATCCTCACACAATCATGTGGACGTACTTCCTGTCTCCTGGATACAGTACCATAGACTCCCTTATAGAGCCCTTTCTCAGTAGCATCGGTTGCCTTTGACTAACAAATTGGTTGCCTTCCTGCAGGTGGCAGATTGCTAACTCTACCAGGCCAAGTCACACCCTGAAGATTTCCTTAAGCTAAATGAAGGAGTTTGCCAGCCTCATCAAGTTTCATTGGTAGTTCCAAAATATTAAAGGGCCAGGGTCTGAGGAGAGCTATTCATTTGTTTTAAGAGTATTCTCTTTTAGACTCTTTTGGGTGAGCTCCCCTCCCACAATGACTTCTGTTTGAATATTTCTCTTCTTTTATGTTCCCTGAACATACAGGTAAACACATATGTCATTTTCATCATTTGTAACCCTGTTTCCCCCTGGGCACCATTGGTTGAGTGTTCCCCTGGCTTTTCTTGAGGAAACCATCCTTTCTGACTTTAAATCACATGAGCCAATTAATATTATTATTATTATTTTTTCCAAAGCCAGTGGCTTCTGGGTACAATAGGCCAGCCACAACTCTGTATCAAACATTTAGAATAGGATCTGAGGTTCCATCTCAGTACTGAATTGTCCTGTTGAATTGAGATGAAAGCTCTCAGCAACTGTGCACAACTATCTTTAGACACGTTAGTGCCCTGATGCTTTTAGTCAAAAGATGTGTTTCTAGTGGACACAAAAGAGGGAAAGAATGAAAGCTGATGTGCACAAGTTTTGTAATGCCTATTGAGAATATTTGTGATATTCTAAAATAAAAATTGCCTCAGTAACATGATCATGGACTCTGGGTCTTCACCATAGCTTCATGTGGTTTCCAGACTGTCTATCAAACATGTTGATAGGCTGTGAAGTCTACCTTTCTTATTCTGAACCATTTTTAGAATGTTTGTTGTGATGGACATACATTGTTTTTGGATTCCCCATGTCCATTTGTTGATCCTCTGGTATTCACATCCTTGATTTTTCTTGGGGAGACTGTCCTCCATGGTTAAAATTTTTTTGCATTTATTTTGTGTCTATGGAATGTACATGCAGAAGTCAGAAGCCAACTTGTAGGAATCCATTTTCTCCTTTCCTCAGGAGGATCGCAGGGCTTAAACTCAATGTCATCAGACTTGGCAACAAGCACCTTTTCCCACTGAAATATCTTGCCAGGTATCCTCCATGATCTAAGGACAATCACTCATAGACATTTTCAGTTACATAAGTCAATAAAATCAATCCCTCTTGCTGAAGCCAACATAAGCCAGGTTTCTGCCTCTTGGCAATTTAAGGAGTTCTGTTTAACTTAATCATTAAATCCACATGTCCATTCCCTACCCTAAACTAACCAACTAGGTTTATGGTCTGTGTGTGTATGTGTATGTGTATGTGTATGTGTATGTGTGTGTGTGTGGGCACAGCTGCCTATGGTGGTATTTTACTTGTACTGAAATGTGATTTTAATTGTATATTAATAAATAAAGTGGCCTTTATTAACCTGAGTCATATAACCTCCATTCCTAGTCTCTTACTGACTTTTATCACAAAGGAATGCTACAATTTGTGTGATTGCTGTCCTTGAGTCCATTTATGTGATGTGTTACATTAACTTAATTTCATTTGGTCAATTGTACCTGAATCTCTAGAATGAGATCAACTTGATTACAATGAGTGAGCTTTTTGGTGTGTTCTTCAGTTGCTATGAGCCACAGGAATATGAAGGAGAAATTCAGCTGTATATGGTAAAGCTATACTTGGAAGAAACAAGGAATTCTTCCAGAGGAACCCAAATCTCAAGGAGTATTTGGTGTTATTTGGCTTTTAATGTATCAGCTGTTTCCTGATATGAATTCATGTGTGCTCTCATACTAACAATGTATTTATCTGAAATACCTCTCAAGCATCCTAGGTTAAAACGGCAGACAGAATGAGCTTTTCAGACCACCACTGATCTGAATTAAGGTAAACACTTTTATGGAGACATGGCCTATCCCCTAGGCCTAGGAGTTAGGTGCATAGCTTTGTTTCTTGTGCAAATGAAGCTGAGACCCTCCTTTCTCTCACAGCCCAAGTGGCATTCCAGAGTAATTGACTCAGAACAAAAGGTTTTTTTTTTTTTTGGCATACCAGGTGCAGTGAAACCATGAGGCAGATTTCCTAGCTCTGAGCAGAGTTATCCCACTGGGCCAGAAGGCAGCAGGGCAGAGTTTGCAGATTGTAGGGGTATTGAGACCAGGTCATGGGAAGAGGAACAGGAAGGAATGAGGATGGAGAAGAATGAAGATGCAGATGAGGACAGAGACAGAAGAGAACTTAGTTGAGTTATGAGAGGACAGGAGGAAAAGGGACAGAGAGGAGCTAAGTATGAGTACAGAATTGAAGCTATGTAGATGGACTCTTGTCTCAGAGGAACAAAGTAAAAGAACTGTAGAGCTCAGTGTACTTAGATTCATCCCCTCAGATTATTCTTGCCTTTGGTAGCATCTCTTCTGGACCCCTGGGAAGGAGACTATAGAGGCTGGATCCCAATAATTTCCAATATTCAACTAGGTTTGCAAGTGTCTTATTGAGAATATTTGCGTATATATCCATCTGGGTAATTGATTTTTCTATATTCTCTTGGCTATGCTTATTCCTCCTTTGTCTAAGTATTGCTTCCAGTATTATCTGTGTGGCTGGTTTGGGGGACATGAATTCTTTTAGCCTGTTTGTATCTTGGAAAGGTTTTATTATCCTTCAACTATGGCAGATAGTTTTGCTAGGTCTGTGTTGACATCTGTGGTCTCTTAGAACTTGAAGTACATTGCTCCAGAATCTTCTGACTTTTGAAGTTTCCATTGAGAAACTGGCTCTTATTCTGAAGGGTTTCCTTTATGTGTGACTTCATGTGACTTTTTTTTTCTCTTGGTTTTTACTGTCTTTGTTTTAAATATTTAGTGCTTCAGGTATGGTATGTTACAGGGAGTTTCTTTTCTGGTCCTGTTTATTTGGTGTTTCATTTGCTTCTTGTATCTGTATGGGTGTGTGTTTCCTTGAGGAAGTTTTCATCTACAATCTGGAAGATCTGGCTTATGTCATTGACCTTGGATTCATCCTCATCTGTGTCTACTATAGTTAGATAATTTGGTCTTTTCATGGTGTCTCACAGTTTTTGCATGTTTGTTTCATGTGTATGTATCTATGTATGTTTTAATTTTCATCGTCTTGGCCTGTGTGATTGAATTCCCCTACTCTATCTTCACGTCCTGATACTCTATCTTCTACTTGAGGCATGATGAAGTTTTCCTTTGAGTTTTCTGATTGACTTCTAGAGCTTTTCAGTTCCATCTTCATTTTAGATTGAGTTCTCCTCTATTTTTCTCTATTAAATTTGGTTTTCAAGTCTTGGATTATCATTGTCATTTCATCCACTTGTATGTTTATGTTTTCATGGAAATCACTCAGTCACTTATTGCTCTCCTCTCTAAGTTCATTGAACTGTTTATGTTCTTATTATTATTAATTTTTTTTGGTTTTTCGAGACAGGGTTTCTCTGTGTAGCTTTGCACCTTTCCTGGAACTCGCTTTGGAGACCAGACTGGCCTCGAACTCACAGAGATCCACCTGGCTCTGCCTCCTGAGTGCTGGGATTAAAGGCGTGTGCCACCACCGCCCGGCTTATGTCCTTTTTAAACTCCTTGAATTCTTTGATGAAGTTTATGATAGTTCTTTTAAATCCTGCCTCCTGGGGTTCATATAAATAATTGGAGAATATGTCTATAGGACTAGCAGATTTGGGGGGAGATAAACTATCTTGGCCTTTAATATTGTTTGTGTTTAGAGGATGGATGTGTAGATTTCTTTCATTGGTTGTCTGTCTGAGGTAAGATTCTGTGCTGTCTAAGGTAGATGGTGTACAGCCTATGCTACTGAAGCAGGGCCCAAGGACCTACTGGCATGAGCAGACAAGGACACAGTGATTATTCAGGCTGAGTCCATGCTCAGATTCCTAAGTTCCAAACTATGACTGCAGGTTGAAGATGGAGCAAGTGAGATAGGGTCTAGGACTCACCAGACTGGACCAGCACACAGGATGTGCCACCTGGGCCAAGCTTGGGTGCTGGGATCAGCACAGTTGTGACTGATTGGACTAAACCAGCTAACTCGATGAGCAACTAGGACTCAGCCTTGGGAGGTAAGAAAGGTGCATGTGAGAATAATCATAATGGGGAAACAGAGGATAAGCAACTAAAACTCAGCCTGGGGGGTTGAGAACGGCATAGGGGGGCTAGCCAGACTGGGCCAAAGCACAAGTTATACAATCCAGAACAGGACCAGGGATTGGAGAGTGTGCAAGGTGGGTTAGAGTTCCCAGAACTTACCAGACCAGACATTGGCACAGAACAAATGCCTTGGTAAGGCCTAGAGGTTGGGTGTGGTAGGGATGGGCTAAAGTCAGGTGACTTGAAGAGACTGGACCAGAACATAGGTTGTTGTCTCATATTCTTTGTGTTTCTTAGTTGTGATGTGCACATCTGCTGTCTGGCTACATCTCACAGTTTTAACTTTCTCCATTTCCCCACCCTTGGTTTGTTTGTTTTGTTTTATATGAGTCTTTCTAGAGTGTTGTCTTTACTGGGAATTAGATTTTCTTACATGGGTGGTGGTGGTGGTGGTGGGTGATGGCAGCATTAGTGCGGTTTACTAATTTACCAGCAGTCTCAGCCTTACCTTGCTTCAGGAGACACTTGCGCATTTCCTTGGTGTCTCTGTTAATGTTCGGGGACAGCAGTGATGGGGTAATGGGTGTAGAAAATGTAGTTTATAGATTATTTAAAGTTATTGAGGTCGATGTTTAACTAGTAAAGTGAAGACAGAATAAGGAAAAGGGGAAAGAATGTGTAAAATTGACTGAGAAGGAAAGTATGTAGATTTAGGATATGAGAGGTAGTTGAGAGACAATTATGGATGTAGAAATAGATAAGAGAAGATTTTGCAGGTAGGGATAAATAAGGGACAACCATGCATGTCCTTTTGAGTTTGGTACAATTAAAATACAGTAGCTTAACAATTAACCTACAAAGCTGTGAGTGTAATTTGCTAAAGGTAGCAATTTTAGGGAGGAAGAAAGTAAGTAACTAAAACACTAGAAAAAAAACCTAAAAATTAGAAAAAGTCATGCCATGAAACAGAAGGTATATCCCAGATGCAGGTAAGATATAGTCACTGAGAAAATGGGGCAGGTCCCTTCCCTGGGACTGTCATGTGTAACAGTCTCCACAGGTGGCAGTGAGGACTGATAGCTCCAGCAACTCACACCAGTTAAGTCAGATCACACTTCTGGACTAGAAGGAGGTCTGTGAGGATGGATGACCTCCCTCCTTGCCTTAGAGCCTTGTCCTTTGTGGTTTAGGGATGGAACTTTGCAGGCAAGGCAAAGGGAACGGAGGGCCTGCCCACCCGAGCAGGTATGTCAGCAGAGCCCTGGGATCCAAGGCGCAGGGCTCCTTTCAAGATCCAACTGTGGCTGTGGGGGAGGAATAGGGGCTGTTCCTTCTGGCTGGTAGCCTACCTGGCTGGGGTTCCTTTCTTGGACGCACTGTATGCTCTCATACTTTTATGCTACTCTACCCTGTTCTCTCTGACATTCACAATCCTGCTTCTTCACGGGTCATTTGTGGAGACCATACTGACCCCAGTCTGCAGATTCACAGGGTGGCTGAGGTGGCTGGCCACAGGCCCAACACCAACAGGAGTGGCAGTGGTGGGACTTGTTGTATGGTAGCAGCAGCAGTAGTTTGGGCAGGAAGGAAGCTGTGATGGGTGGATGAATTGGGGCACATGGGTGGTAGCGAGGGTCTCCTGGGTCCCTTCATAGTAGAAGTTTGCTGGCGGTGCCTTTCCGGCAGGGAATGTGTTGGCAGCAATGATTACAAATACTTGGCAGAGTGGCTATGACTGCCAGTGGAAGCAATGGCAGCAGCAGCAGAGGGTGTGTGCCAGCTACTGTACCTGGGATAAGTTCTCTAGTGTGCAGGGCAAAATATGTTCAGCGAGTTAGACCGGTGCCAGGAGCAGTTTGGTCGGGGCTACAGCAGCCCTGGTCCTCCTTCCTTTAACTATCTTTTTTGTTTGTTAGTTTGTTTGTTTTTCCGAGACAGGGTTTCTCTGTGTTGTTTTCGTGCCTATCCTGCATCTCCCTCTGTGGACCAGGCTGCCCCCATAACTATCTTTAACCTATACCTAAGATGCAGCTTCGTATCTACCATGTGAAAACATGTGTGCCTAGTGTTTATGTGTACATGTGAGAGGACGTGTGTATGGGGGTGTGCAGAGGCTTAACTAAACATCTTTCTCAATCACTTTCCTCATTTTTTGGAGACAGGGTTTCTCACTGACCCTGGAACTTACTGATTTGCCTAGGCTGGCTGGCCAGTGATCTCCAGGGATCCAGATGTCTCTGCTCCCCCAGAGCTGGACTTACAGACATGTGCCACTCAGCCCAGCTATTAGGTGCTGGAAATTTGAACTGAAGTCCTTACCCTTGCATGGCAGACACTTCTGACTGACCCATCATCCCAAACCTGATGACCTGAGTTTGATTCCTGGTCCCCTCATGGTGAAAAGAAATACCCAGCACTGCAAGTAGTCCTCTGGCCTCCACAACATGTGCCATGACATGCACATGCCCCCAACCCCATACACACAAAAATTAAAAAAAAAAAGTTAAATGCAATTAATGTTTTAATTATTGGGATTTTCCTCAAATTTCATAAAATAGTTTCATTTTGAACTAAAATACAGAATGGCATCCAGGCACAGTGATATACATTTGTAGTTCCAGTGTCCTGGGCCTCAGGGGTGGAAGGTCACTTGATTCCAGAGAAGTTCAAGACCAGCCTGAGCAGCATGGTGAGAGCCCATCTCAAAAGCTCAAAAACAACAGTACCTACAGGAAGCATAAGCCACCTCCAACTTCTCAGTCTTTGGAGATATAGCTATTAATGGTTTGGGGCACAACTATGCAACTCACCCCACCTCACAGGCACAGATGGTTGAATCTTTCATAATGGTGCATATTCTTCATACCTAAATCAGGAGGTTCTCAAGTTCAAGGCCAACCTGGCTACATAGTGAGATCAAATGTTCACATTGATTAACACTTGCCTTTTCATTTAACAAATAATTTAATTTGATAGTATAATTTTCATCATTAGTAAGTATTTATATGTAGCATGGTTACTTCATATTTTTCATGTAGATATAATGTAATACAGTTAGCTGATTCTCAGAATCCTGCATATCCTTTCAGCTTGGACCACCTTGAATATTTAACCCTTGGCTTGTTTATATATTTTTATGTAAACTGCTTTATCTGTTATAGGTAACCAACCATACAAAGAAGTACTTTTCACAGCCTGATAGCATCAGATACATTTCCAAAAATGTCATTACTAGATTAAATAACATTTTTGAGTCTTACCATTTTTTCATTTACTGTTGTCAAATTTCTGTCTCATGAGGGCATTCAAGATGGCTCAGTGAGTAAGGGTAGTTGAAGTCAAACCTGAGGACCAGAGTTTGCTCCCCAGAACCTGCATGGTGGAAGGGAGCTCCTCAATATTGTCCTTTGACTGCCACAAGTAGTCCATGGAATGCACATGCACACGCATGCACACACATGAATAAGTAATGTAAAAAAAAATAAATAATATTTTATAATTATGGACTAAACTATGATAAGAAACATGGTCTCTGTTTTGGATGTAACCTCAAGTTAATTTTACATTGGGGCTCGGAGCTTGCTGCCCCGTCTCCTCTGTAAAGTGTAGTATCTGTTTCACAGGAGTTTTTATTATTCTTTTTTGGTCTTGACTCACTTTTCAGAGGAAATCATTTTTTTTTTTTAAAGTTTTATGTGTAAGAGTGTTTTGCCTACATGTGTGTATGTGCACTCTGTATATGCCCAGTACCCTTGGAGGCCAGAAGAGGGCGTCAGATCCCCTGGAACTGGAGTTACACATGGTTGTGAGCCACTGTGTGGGTTCTGGGAACCAAGCCCAGGTCTTCTGCAAGAACACCAAGTGCTCTTAACTGCTGGGCTATCTCTCTAGCCCTTCAGGAGGAAATTTAAGAAAACCAGTACATACTAATTACTACACAAAACAGAATATTCAGAGTCCCAGAAATGTTTTCCTGAGAACAAGTGTAATATAATATAATTCTGGGAGGATGACGACATACACACTGGACCTTCTTCATTCCTTTGCTTTTCATTTCTTTCCTTCTTTCTCTCCTTTCTTTCTTTCTTCCTTTTTTTTTTTTTTTTTTTTTTTTTTTTTTTTTGATACAGGGTCTCATTCAGCTCTGATTGGCCTAGAACTCCTAGAGATCTATCTGCCTAAAGAACTGTAATTAAAGGTCTACACTCCCAGACTCTTTCTTACCTCTGAAAGAAAGAAAAATAAAAGTAGATCAGCCTAGCACTGTAATATCTCTCATGAAGGAAAGAGAACCACTAGGGAATCCTCAGACAACCTTTCTTTTCCCACTCCTATCTCGGAGGCTTGGAGTCTGTGGTTCTGGGACTGCAGTGACTGGAACCGGCAGCCTTGTGCCCATCCCTGTGGGCAGCCTTGTGCCCATGTACCCTGAAGTAAATACCTTTGGTGCAGTGACATGGCTTAGATGGGATTTCAGAGCTAACAGGCATCTGAGCAATCTTCCCTATCATTCCCATTCCACCACATGCCCTAGACTACTCCAGGCAGGCCCTACTAAAAATCCTTACAAGGCTAATTCTAAGTTAATTCAGGTTAATTCTAAGTGTGACTGAGGTGCATTTGAGTGATTCCAGACTTTTAGATGCTAATCACTTGGCAGAACATAGAGTCCAAGAGAAGTGGTGTGTGATGACTTCAGAAAGATTTAAGCAGGGAATGGGTTGAAAGGTTCCTGGGAAAATTACTTTTCCTTTGCTGAATCTGGAGTTTGGTTTTAAAGTCAATTCAAAGGCTCCATATTTTTCAATTTTCCCTATGAGCATAAGTGAGTAGGTAGCTTATGACGCAGCAAGAGGAATAATAAACAGGACTCCATATCTTCCTGGGATGCACTTTTTTTTTTCTGACTAATTGGTGACATTCTTCCCTGGATCTCTGCAAAATATCAGTGCTGATGCCTAATCCTTTTGAAGCCAAATAAACTGATACTTCCTTTGGATTTCTTAAGGAAGAAAGAGAAGGCTTAACTGGGAGACTTTTTATTTGCTTTGGGATAGTTTTATTTCTAGATGTAGAGAGTTAAAAGGGTGTTTGGCATTGGCAGAATAAAATTTTGGAAATCCATACATAAGAAGCCAAGGATATACTTCAACTATGATATCTGGTGAATTTGTATTAGAAGGAAGCCTGGACTATTTTAGAAGATCTATCAGGAAGACTTTTCACTGAATGGTAGGTTTTATGAGAACTCCTTAAAATCAAATGACTTGTGATTTCTTAATCTTAACTTTGGGCATACTGTTTTTTATTCAGTAAAAATGGTGGTCACTATGATTTATGGACAGATGTACAGGTTTATAAAAGTGTCTAAAATTATTGAATTCTTCAAGTAGTTTATAATGATGAAGAAAAACCCAACATTATAATTAGAAAAAAAGTCAATGATTTTGTTCCTAGGTTAACTCATTGTCTTTATTACTTTTCTAATGCTGTGAAGAAGCACCAAGACCAAAACAACTTATAAAAGAAAACATTTAATTGGGGCATTGCTTACAGTTTCCCAGGGTGAGTCTATAATCATCATGGTGGGGAGCATGGGGGCAGACAGTCATGGCACTGGGACAGTAGCTGAGAGTTTATATCTTATCTGCAAGTTGGGGCCAAAGAGAGATAGATAAAGATGGAGATGAAGATAGATAGATAGATAGATAGATAGATAGATAGATAGATAGACAGACAGACAGATAGATAACTGGGAATGCCATAGGCTTTTGAAACCTCAAAGCCCACCCCCCAGTGACACACTTCCTCCAACAAGGACACATCTCCTAATCCTTCCCAAATAGTTTCACCAACTAGGGACCAAGCATTCAAATATGAGACTATGGGGGCTGTTCTCAATTAAACCACCACACCTGTTATCTTAAAATCAACAGTTAGTATTTAGCAAAGATGGTCAAGAGGATTTTATATGTTGCTGCTGATTTTTTCCTCTGTGGAGTTTATTTTAGAACATGGAGTTATATACATAGAATTACATATAAGGAAGTTTATTCACCATGAAAACAAATTGGGAACAACATAAATTTCAAACAGCTTATAAATTTTAAACAGATTATAAATTTAAACAGTGGAACACCAAGTAGGCACTGACATTATTTTTAAAGCACCATTAATAAATTAGAAACTCGTGAAAAACAACAAACTAGGTACATAAATATTTATAACAAAAGCAGTGCAGTTCTAGGAACAAATAACCATCCACAAAGGCCTGGCCAAAAAAGAGGGACTCTCCGAGAGAACACTGTGTAATACCAGAAAGCTTGTGCTGCACAGACCCATCCCTGATGCATTGTGAGGGGAAAGGACAAATTACAGATTAAGCTGAATGATATACAGCATTTAGGTAACTTTTGTTTGTTATTGTTATCATTGTTATTGCTGTTATTACTGAGGTGCTGAGGATGAACCCAGGGCTTCGAACATGCTAGGCAAGCAGTCTACCACTGATCCGAAAAAGTCCTTTTGTCTATAGATGCGTATGTTTCTGGAAGTCTGCCGAAGAAACTAGTGACACCAGTTCCCTGTGATGGTCAGGGACTGGAAGAAGACTTCTGGTGTGAAACAGAGAAAAAAGAAAGAAAGAAAGAAAGAAAACCACGAAGAAACAAGGGAAGTACTAGTGCTAACGGTCTGGAGGGAGGGGAGTGGGCCAGGGAGCTGCTGCAGTTCAGGCGAGTGAGGAGCAACCCCATCCTCAACAGGACTGGCCTTACTGCCCAGCTGGGTTGGTAATTCTGGCTTCGGACATCACTGGTTTTCTCACAGTAACTCTGCTGTTATTGCTCCCAATCTTGTCTGCACTTTGGAATACCTGGGGGCAGAAACATTACCAAATCAACGCTAAAGCTCACCCAGAGTCCAATCTTCTAGTGCTCTTTAATGCACCCGAGGTACCCCTGATATGCAGTCAGGGGCCAGCCTGCCTTTTTTTAACCTTAGACCTTGATTTGATGGGAGATACAAATGCCTCAGCAGAAGCACTATGTGGCTATGGGCTTCCTGAAAACAGGTAAAGGATTAAGTAAACATTGATCTTTCCAAAAAAAAAATATGAATATGAATTGGGCAGATGACTCAGTGGCTTAAGCCCTTGCTGTGAAAGCAAGAGGACCTCAGTTTTGTGTGGCAGCCAGCTTGTAATTCCAGCCTCAGAAGGCAGAGTGAGGATTCCCAGAGCAAGTTGGCTAGCCACATGGAAAGCTCTGGGATTGATTGAGAAGCCTGCCTAAAAAGAACAAGATGGAAAGCAATGAAAGATCCCCTACATCAGCCTTGGGCCTCCACACGTGTGTGAACAAATGCATATGTGCACCTGCACATACATGTGTACTCACATACATGTTAATACATATGCACACATACAAACCCATGAAAAAAGAAGGAAAATTTCTAGTACCAGAGATGGAACCAGAGCCTCAGGCATGAAGGCAAGAGCTCTAGCACTGAGCTACCCCACAGCCTGAGTACATGTTTTGAGACCAGGAAAGCTGGAGGCCAAAGATGGCTTCCCATGGAACCTAGTTCATTTTAAAGAAAGAAACATCATACTAGAACTTGATGGTGAGACTCTGCTGCTGACGTTATCCCTTGTATGTCACTGGACTTGGAGAAATAAAGTTGGTACTCACTAGGAAGCCTCCTCCCTGTTGGTCCATAGTAATAGAAGGTGCTATGCAGGCTCCTGGGGAAAAAAGTTAGCAACAGTCTTACCGGGCTATGAACCTTGTGAACCCTAATGATGACCGCGAGTATGGTACTATAATGGCATGAATATTATGGGGATAACCAACTACTTTCTGACTAGATTTAAGGCCTGCTCTACAGGAAGAAACACATGCTTGGTGCTGTAAATCTGACCACCCATGCCTGGAGAGCTCACAGATACAAGGATAAACTTATTATTATTCTACCAAATTCTAGCGGGGGTGTCCGGGAGGAGTTTCCTTGGCCCCCTGACTGAGGACGTATGGACGGGTGATGACTTCTGGAGAGAAGGCATCAGTTTTCTTTAATGGTGTGGCTCTTGGCAGATCAACCATGCTCTAAAGGGATGGGCCCTCCACACAGAAAAATATGGACAGCACGAATTGGAATTGATGAGCTATTGTTTTTAAAGGAGAATATAATGTTGGGAGGAGGAGGGGATGTTGTGAGATGGATCTGGGAAGAGTTCTGGTGAGTATTATCAAAATACATTGCATGTTTTTTTTTTCATTTTTTTCATATAACAAAATAGAATATAATAAGATGCATCAGAGTCAGACAAGACAAACCAAGAGAAGGAAAAGAGCCTAAGAGAAGGCACAAGAATCAGGGATCCACTCATTTGCACACTCAGGAATCCCATAAAAACACTAAACTGGAAGCTATAATATACACAGAATACCTGGTGCAGACCCATGCAGGCCCTGTGCATGCTGTCTCAGTCTCTGTGGGTCCATATGAGCTTGCTCATGTTGATTTAGAGGGCCTGTTTTCTTGGTGTCCTCCATCCCCTCTGGCTCTTTCACTCTTTCTGCTTCCTTTTCTTCAGGGTTCCCTGAGCTCTGATTGGAGGGATTTGATGGAGACATCCCATTTAGGTCTTTCTGTTCCAAGGTCCCTCTCTCTTTCTTTTCATAATGTCTGGCTGTGGGTCTCAGTATTCGTTCCCATCACATTTCACAAAAATTTTAAAGAATTAATTTTAAAAAGTTTAAAGAAAGGAGCAAATGTATGAAAATTTCAAATAGTTAATAAAAAACTTTATTAAAAAGAAAGCAACATCAGATAAATAACTTGTAAAAATTTTAAATTTCAGCCTAGCCTGTGTTACTTCCTGGATGTAAAACCCAGGTTAATTAAGAGACCTTTAGCTACCATACTGCTAAACAGGCAATTTGATTAGCTCAGAGATTTTGAAGATGCCTGAGGGTAGAGTGAATATTTCTTGTTGCCCTCTCCCCATCAGTAGAACTTTTACTTAGCCCTGTAGAGACTGGCTGGTTTTCTGTGAAGCTTTATTTTTAAGAAAAATTTCCAGAGTTAAATTTTTTTCCTGGATCTCATCACTTCTTAGCTCCCCCTGTGTATAGCCTCTCCTTCTCTTGCACCCTCCACACCCCACCCCTGCCTCCCATTCTCCTCCTCTTCCACCTCCACCCCTGCCTCCCATTCTCCTCTCTTGCACCCCTCCCACACCTCTCACCCCTGCCTCCCATTCTTCCTTGTTTTTCCTGTGGTGGCACCCAAACTTCTGGCACCTACATGCACATAAGACCTAAGAAAGCTTAAAAGAAGCTCTAAACACACAAAAATAGAGCCAAATGTGGCTTCCTAGTCTCGTGTCTCTCATGCCAGCTGCAGTACAGAGACGTCTTCTGTCAACTGCCAGCATGCCATGAGTCAAGTCTCATGGAGGGTTCTCACAGTCTAGGTGTCTCCCAGCCACTGCCTGTGGGCTTGAGCTGCCAGTGTGAGCTCCACCAGTGAGCTGCATGATGGGTTTGGGGTTCTGTCATGCAGACAGAAAAGGTTACAGATGCTCAGTAAAAACAGATGGAAAAGCCGGGCGGTGGTGGCGCACGCCTTTAATCCCAGCACTCGGGAGGCAGAGCCAGGCGGATCTCTGTGAGTTCGAGGCCAGCCTGGGCTACCAAGTGAGTCCCAGGAAAGGTGCAAAGCTACACAGAGAAACCCTGTCTCGAAAAACCAAAAAAAAAAAAAAAAAAAAACCAAAAAAAAAAAAAAACAGATGGAAAAAACCTCTAAACATGTTATAGTGTGTTTAAAAATGTATAAAGGCTTGGGAGAGAAGTAAAAGGGTATAGTCAGTCATTTTATATATATATGTGTGTGTGTGTGTTTAAAAATAATATAGTCCTTAAAAAGGGAGTAAAGTAATACAAAAGAAAAAATACGTAAAGATGGAAAATACACAGAGACTCTGGGTCCTGTGTTATTGTGTTGTCTTTAAGTTTCTTGGCTGCTAAGAGACACTAGATTATGAAAGCTGCTAGATTAAACCAACCTATATATTTAAAAAATATCTTGACTTCAAAATGGAAATCAAAACATGTGTTGCTTTGGGTGAGAGGTTATGCTTTTATTTCCACAGGAAATGAGAGGCTGTGGATTCATTCCAGATTGATATGGATCAGTTTGATCAAGGAAGACCCCCTGAAAATCCTAACTACATACATAAAAAAAATAAACCTGAAAAAACCCTACAAAACACATAATGTGTATTTTACCTGCTTAAACACAAAACAAAAAAAAAATCATCTTTGGCTAACTTGTATACAATACACAGCCTATACTTGTATTACTACAGATATGTATGTTACCTTTAAAAGTTTATGTACTTTCAGAACAAGGGAACCAGACACCAATGACAACAAATGCCTGCAGTGATCCAGCATCTCACAATGTCTCTGTTTCACTGTTTCAGTTTCCTCAGAGTTCTGCATTCAGAACAGTTTCAAGGCTACTGGCTGAGATGGTGCAGCCTCACAAACTACTCCATCTAAAACCTAACAATTATCTTGATTTTCTCAAAATTCTCCAAAAGATAACAGTACCCACAGACAACAGGAATCAGTCTAGAGAAAACAATGCCCACATTCCCAAAAGATGGGTGTTTGTCTTTGTTTAGGGGAGTTGGTTGCAAATTATTATTGGTCATGGCAAAAAAAAAAACAAAACAAAACAAAACAAAAAACTAAGCAAAGGAGTTAGATTCAAAGATCTATTTCTGAAAGAAAAAAGGGAGGATAATATAGAAATGATAAAAGGATAGATTATTGAATCTACTTTAATCCAAAAAACAATGATTAATTTTAAATATTTTATATTGGTATGGATTTATAAACAAAGTTAAAGTTATTTTTGTTATACTGTATGTATATTTCTACTCTTGTTTAGGGTTTTGTGCTTATATAGCTCATTTAAATATATGATGTATAATTAAAAATACAGGTTAGTAGTCATCTATAATAATAAAACTTATAGTCATATTAGGTATGTTTTCAAGGTTAAACAGATATATTTAGATAGTTAGATGGTCTTCAAACACTTCAAAGACTTACAGAATATGGCATTTAAAATATTTTTAAAAAACATAAGGCTTTTCTTGACAGTGAGACACATCTGCTCCTGACAGCACCAATTTACTTCAAAGAAGATGATGAGCATTGAAGAAACTCCAGATGGAGTTTAATTTCTTTGTGGCAAAAGCTAGCCATTTGAGCAAAGAAACTGCCCTTGCCTCAATTGCTGACAGTATACTGTCCAACTGAACCAACAGGATGCAAAAAAAGACAATTGCAAACTATGCCAAGACAAGGTAGGACAGTCCTTTAGAATTCCCTGCTTCTCAGAAAAGTCTGTCAAATATACTCAGCCTGCAGGCCAAAGTTGGATGCCCCAGTGTTACAGATCTTTGGGTAACTGTCCAGGCAGCCAGATGTCCCTGTCATGAGGTAACATTTCACCCTTCTGGGGTCTTTGATGAAGTTAAATACTAAATAATTGGACTTAAAGTTTTCCTTAGTTACGATTAAAAAGGTAAATTAGGTATAAAACTTTAGACTCACAAAGATAACATAGCTAATATTTTCTCTAAATTTGCCAAATACAAACAGACTGGATATTGTGTATCTATAATTCTTACTTGATGACTTTTTGTTGTTTATAATTTTACTATGTTAAAGTTAAAACTTATTTTTATTTAGACAAAACGGAGAAATGCAGAATATTCCTTTACACTGTGTAAATATATGTTACTGTTAGCTGGACAGGATAAGGTTAGGCAGGAGAACCAGACTAAGGACACTGGGAAGAAGAAGGGCAGAGTCAGAGGAGTTGTGAGCCAGACACTGAAGAAGCAACATGGGAAGTTTATAGATGAGGTAAATGAGCCTCAGCGTAGGACATAGATTAATGGAAATGGGCTAATTTAAAATGTAAGAGTTAGCTAGTAACAAGCCTGAGCAATCAGTCGATCATTTATAATTAATAATAAGTCTCTGAGTGGTTATTTGGGAAGTGGCTGGTGGAACAGAGCTGACTGTGGTCCTGATGACAAACTGCCTACACTGTGGTGCAGGATCAAATCCAGGGCTTTTCACACATGGAGGATATACTCTACCACTGAACTTCATTCCCATCCTACTATCCTTGATTTTGGTTGTTATTGTTGGTTTTAGGGTTTTGTTGTTGTTGTTTTTGTTGGTGGTTATTAATGAATGAATGAATTAATTAATTAGACAGTATCTTATATAGCACAGGTTGGCCTTGAACTCAGCATGTAATTGAAGATGACTTTGAATTCCTGATTCTCCAGCCTCCCCAGTGCTGGAAAAAAGTCATGCTCCACTACTTGCTTGTTCCCAGCCAGTCTAAATGGAAGCCAAGCAGTGAGCCTAAAACCAAGTATTTTCTACGTGTTCTTGTCATTTGCTTTGGCTTATTTTCTTGATGCCGTGTGTATTTTTGGAGAGGTTGTAGAAAGTTTCGCTCTTTGTGTTTGGATAGCCTCCTTAAGCCAGTTCTTTTGTTTCAGCCCCAGAAGCAGCACTAGTATGGATTTTTAAGCTGTGAAGATTGCATCCCTCCCCACCAAAGATCATTGTCTTTTCTAATACGATCACAATTCTCCACTTTTATGCCATCTGATATCTTTAAGAATTTATTTTAAAAGTTTCTGTGTATGTGTGTGCCTGTGTGAGTATGTGTGCTATTGCGTGTGAGTGCCCTTGGAAGCCAGAGTGAGTTGGATTTCCTGATCCTGGAGTACAAGCAGTTGTTCACTGCCTGTTGTGGGTGCTGGGAACTAAACATGGGTCCTCTGCAAGACAGAAAGCACTCTTAACCACTGAGCCATCCCTCTAGCCCCTGACCAGTAACTTTAAATCAAGATCAGGACGATCAAGGTTTTGCTCTGGATGTACGATTTCAAGTACCAAAATCCTCAATGATCAAGATAAATAATATTCTAATGCATGACTTTAAAGTAAAAATTAATGCAAAAATCCACCTCAACATTTAAAGAACAAATCATCAGAATATGGAGAAGAAGCAGGATCATGTTAGTGTTGAGCCACACTAGAGGCTGCGTCCTGAGCTCATTCTGAACTGCCTGCTCAGTTCATCACCAACTTGATCCTTAGAAATTAGCATAAGGATGAGAAGATGGAAATAATTTGTAAATCAACTACTATGAAAGGGATCTCATGGAAATTTTGTGCCTTGAAGAGATTTTGGTGATTGTGACAAATAGAAAAAATAAATAAAACAAGAAATAAAAAAAATAAGAGAACATTTTCTGTCTAATTTTGTTAGATTGGACATTTTATATTTATCTAAAATTGAATAACTGCTGGGCAGTAGTGGTGAATGCCTTTAATCCCAGCACTTGGGAGGCAGAGGCAGGTGGATCTCTGAGTTAGAGGACAGCCTGATCTACAGAGTGAGGTCTGGGACAGCTGGGGCTACACAGAGAATCCCAGTCTCAAAAAAACAAACACACACACACACACACAAACAAAAATTGAATAGCTATCACATCTTGACATACTTACCATGGCAGATTGAAACACTAAGAATAATAGCTATTGATAGGCTAATATTAAGACCATTTCAATCACGAAGAAGACAGAATAGCAGGCACTTTAATTACTTACATGCTTTCTAACAACATATTCTGTGTCTCATTAATTTATCATACATTGAGCAACTAGCAACTTCGATTATATGTTGTGTCTTAATATCCAAGGTATAACTGATCATGGTGGAAATAGCAACTTTCCTATAAAGTTGGCTTGGAGTTAATACATGTTTCCTTCTGGGTTTGAACAACAAGGTTCTACCCAGCTTTTTTGATTCTCTAATGATGGCTGATTTCCCTTGGTGAACTCATTTGAGGTTAGGGTTTGACAAACTGGATTGAGGAGTATTTTACAGAAAGAGTGAAGCTCTGATGGGTACCAAAGGCTAAGTGGTGTGGGCAGTTAGTGAAAGGCCAAGCTCCATGTGGCCAATGTACAATTTCTTTGATTAAAACATCTACTTAAACGTTTATTTAAGCATCAGTTAAACTCAGGTGCTATTCTAGGCATTGGATTCAGGTGGGAACAAAACACAAAAAAATCTTAGCCTTTTAAAGCTGTACATGAAAATCATTAAAGGAGATGGGAAAAATGATTATCTGATATAGAAATAAGGAAGGAGAAATAAATCACTCTGGCACATTAATTCAAAATTTCTGCTTTCTACTCACCGTCTCATGTGCAATGCCCATGGGTAGGCGGGTATGTCACTAAAGAGACTATGATCTGGTCCAGATGATGCACAGTTGGACACAAACTGGTCAGAACTGTTACTATGGGCCTGTGGTTTCAAGTTCTTGGTTAGGAACTAAAATCCATATTTCTTTTCTCTTCTCCTAATTCCTTCCTACTCCTCCTACTCTTCTTCCTCCCCATTTCCTCCTCCCCCTTCTCCTCTTCTTCCTCCCTTCCCTCCTCTTTCTCCTCTCTTCCTCCTCTTTTTCCTTCTCTTCCCTTTCCTTCTCCTCCTGCTCCTTTTCCTCCACTCTCTGCCCCCACCTCTGACAGGGCTTCATAAGCTCAGTCTAGCCTCAATCTATGTAGCCAAGGATGACCTTGAACGTTTAATCTTCCTGTCTCCACCTCCGAAGTGTTGGGATTACAGACATGTGCCATTATGTCTACTATATGGGGTGCTGAGGATTGAACCCAGGGCTTTGTGAGTGCTAGGCAAGCACTCTACCAACTTATCTACATCCCTAGTCCTATGTTACTCCCTGATGTTCAAGTTCTGGAAGCTAGCTAAGATTTTTTTAGTAAGCACCTGAGTCAAAAATCAACACTGCCGGGCGCACCTCAAGTCCCAGCTTCTCAAGACGATGAAACAGGAGGATAGCATAAGTCCAGGAGTTCTGGAACTGTGTGAGCAACACAGTGAGACCCTGTCTACAGGAAGAAGTATACATCTGCAGGCACAAAATATATTTGGATAAAGTCAGAGGGTTGTCTACATGCATTTTCAGGGCTTGGTAAAGCAAGAATGTCAGAGGTACCCTGTTTCATCTAGGATATCTTTTGGACTTGTAGAGTGTGTATTTTTCTCTTGCAGAAGACACTGTGCTTTTTGCCAGGTTTTTCATCCTCAAGTTGACCCTGAAAGGCTTTCAGCTAGACAGCTGATCATACTGTTTCTGGGGTTATAGGAATGTTCCTCTAGGTGGCGCCATTTACAGCTTTCTCATTTGACCTGGGTCAATTTCCTTCTTAAGGAATAAGCCGCCTTTATTTCTTGGCCAGATAGTGGTGCTGGCAATTCTGCACAGAGCAGCTCTTTCCCAGCTGATCTAGTGTCAGCAGTGTCTCAGGCTTATTTCCAATTGGCCGTTTAGTTTCCCCATCTGTTGCTTACCCACGCTCCCTGGTTGATTTTAATAGTACCTTGGACTACCACTCCAAATGAATTGTGTGAGCAAGTCATTCCTGATGCACTAGTTAGTTTTAAGTGTTTCTCGTTTGCATTGTTTATTCTCTTATGCATGTGGGTTATTAATTTTGCATTGTTTATTCTTTTATTTGTGTGGACTGTCTACCCAAACAGATTATAAAGTCTTTAAGAGCTCTGTATGCCTCAGGCACCTGGCATAATACACTGCCTAAAAGGCTGTCTGCCAGTGATGTAGGTGGTGGCATGCTTGTGCTTATTCAACTTCTAATGAATATATGTCCTAGGGCTGCAGAGATGGCTCAGAGGTTAAAAGTACTGGCTGCTTTTGCAGAGGACTTGGGTTCAATTCCCAACACCCACATGATGACTCACCACTATCTGTGACTCCAGTTCCAGAGGATCTGATGCCTTCTTGCCTCTGCAGGCACCAGGCACACATATGGTGCTCAGACATACATGCAGGCAAAAAAAAAAAAAAATACACAAAATAAAATTAAATAAGAATTAATTAAAAATATTATCTGTTCTAGGCTGGGTATGGTGGTGAATGCTTTTAATCTCAGCACTCTAGAGTTAGGTAGATCTCTGTAAGTTCAAAGCTAGCCTGGTCTACATAGCAAGTTCCAGGCCAACCAGGGTCCAGCTCTAGTCTCGGCATTCTTTTGGGTCCTTGAGAGTGAGAAAGCCCCTGTTCTTAGTCACACACACACACACACACACATACACACACACACACACACACACACACACACACACACACACACACACGATACATGTTAAGAAGCAGCCATGCTAAGTGACTAGGAGCAAATGTACTGTACATGGCCTGCTTTCTGGACTCCCCTTCAGGCCTTTGTTACTCAGATGGTTTTAGAAGAGATTTTTCATTTCACTCTTGGACTCTGCCTCCACGAGACTTCAATATGCCTTTCCTTTTTTTTTTTCTTTCTTCTCATCCCCAAAGGCTGGGCAATAGATTGGGGTGCATGGGCTGGGTAGGTTTCTGACGTGGGATACCACAGGGGAGATAACAGTCTGTTTTCTCTGAAGTTCAGAGCATCCAGGACTTTGTGGTTTGCCTTTCAGCCACACAGTAATCACCTTCGAGTTCTCAGAATGGCTTATCATCCCACAGTCTGTCTCCGGAGATTTTGATTTGGAATTGTTCTTTAAAGGGGTGTACATACACATTTATGAAAGTAATTTCTTTGTTCTGTTCTTTTCTTCCTTCCTTCTTTTCCTCCCTTCCCACAGGGTCTCTCCTTCAGTGGGCCAGACTGGTATTCCAGTCAGGCCTGAGTACTTCCCACCAAGCTAAGCCTATACAGTCTTTAGGGTACATTGAAATGTACCTGCGATGTTATCCAACTCTTCCAAACAGGATGATTACTTTTACCCCAATGTACACACAAGTTACTTCTGTTTTGTCTTCTCCTTCTTACTTCAGAGACGTATCAGACTTAAGACTTTGGCCTGTGGAGTGCAGGGACAGTGCTGTAGGCTCCGGACGCCTCCTTTCCGCTCTTAACTGTATTTACCCATAGCAGGCAGTTAATCCTTGTTTGTTGATTTAATGAACTGGAATTTTTTAACATGAGCCCTGTTTAGTTGCATAATTTGGAGTCCATTCTTCTCAAACGCACTCAACACCATAATGAGTTTCTGTATGGACTTCATTTGTTTGATTTAGGTTATGGGGATGTTTGCTTGGCAAATGCTTTCCAGATACATCAAAGGGTTTGGGATAGATTTAGGTTCACGCTCGGAATTTTCTCTTCCTGTTTCCTTCTTGATGTCCTTATATAGCTTTATCCTGTGGTTGCTGGTATTCCTATTTCCTGATTTCTTCCCAATGAGTGATATACTCTCCTGCTGATTGTGCTATCAATTTAAATATCTGGTCAGTGCCAGGGGGTGTCCCTGAGGTTGAGACAGGAGTGACAAAACAAAGAGGTCAATTAAGCCACAATGTAATTATTACTGACATCATAATGGCACCATTTGGGTCTGGCTCCTTAGGAAACCAGACATGGGATGTTGATCATTTTGTTTTCCAACGCTTTGTGTCCCTCCAAAACACACACACACACACACACACACACACACACACACACACACACACACGAGAGAGAGAGAGAGAGAGAGAGAGAGAGAGAGAGAGAGAGAGAGAGAGAGAGAGAGAGAAACTACTTGCTATTCCCCCCGCAAGCCATTTTACATTTCTGCCTATTGACTGGATCTTTAGTCATTCAAGTTTTTCTTTTCCCAGCAAATCTACCAGCTCTTTGAAGGTACTCATATAAAAGGGGTGAGAAATTTGTTTCCTTTGCTGTTTTGGTCAGCTATCTTTTTAAAAAGCAGAGCTTATAACAAACACATTTTATGTCCATAACTCGATCTGAGCCCCGGCTTAGTGAGTCAATGTGTGCATGCACCGAGGGGGTGGAGATTAGGCAAACTGGAGGAAAGACCTTGAAGTCCAAGACTGTTCGTTCCGAATTTGTAGCAACCGTTATGACCTTACATCGCAGCCGGGACCAACAGCAGCAGTTCATGGAAAGCACAAAATGTGAAGGCCTCAGCTTCTACAAAGGCAGGAACATAATACGAATCTCATCTCTTGTTGTTGAGACACACTGAATTTGAATGAAAATTTTTTCCCCAAATAGAACCTTGAATGAACAAGAGCTTTTCTATTTATTAGCAAACTGTCTCAAATTAGAAGACTAGAAACTAAATAGAATTTTGCTTCAATGATTATTAGTTTCTGCACTCTTTCCTATTTTATTCTCTCCCTCCTTTTCTTTGATACTAGGTCTCATACTGTTCAGGGAGCAATCCTCCTGCCTCAGCCTGTTGAATGTGGAGCTTATGGGCGTGAACCACCATCCCCGTCTCTTTCCCTTTATTTTGTACTACTTGGCATTCTTCCAGAAGCCATCCTTAACTGTCACGGTGTAGAAGGGTCAACCCCATATTACCAGGCTGTTTAACATAGTGTGCTGGTACCAAAAACAAACACTTCAGTGACCCCGAAAAGTTGGAACCCATCAAGAGGCTCTTGGAAACTTGGGCAGCTTCATTTTTCTCTTCTGGATTCAGATTCCTATCTGGAGATACCGAGGACAGTTCCGTCCACAAATCTCTCGGTCACCCCCTCACCCCCTACCCCGCGAGCCAGCGAGAATCGCTTCTCTTCCCCAGGGCGCAGTACCCCATTTTCTAAGACCGCCCTAGGGTCAGGGGCCACTCGAGGCAGCAGCGTCCAGCCCAATGGCGTTTTAGGAATAGGAAAGGGCAGCAGGGCTGCAGGGCGGCCCGAGGCGCAGCGCGTGGGCACCGCGCAGGGCTCCCGTGGCGCCAGCGGCCGGAGGGCAGGCCGAGGCCGCCATATTCTGGCCGACCACGCCCCGGAGGCCCGCGGCAGCCGAAGGTCGGTGTCCGCCTGCCGGCCCCGCTCGAGCGGCCGTGACCGTCGCGCCCCGGACCGCGCGGAGGGAGGCGGCTGCGGAGCGGGGCGGGCAGCCGGGGGCGGGGCGAGAAGCGCGCGAGCCGTCCAGGAGGGGCCGCGGCACCGCCTCTCGCTCTGCGCCCGCCCCCTGCGCCCGCCCTCCTCGCGCCGCCGCCGCCGCCTCCCTCCCGGATCTGTGCTCCAGTTCAGAGAAAGGAGAAAATGTGTGTGTGTGGCGAGGGGGAGGGCGAGCACTGAGCAGCCGCGGCGCGCCTGGCAATCGGGCCGGGTGGGCGTCCGGCGGAGGCGGGGGCGGAGGCGGGGAGCGCGCGGCGGCCGGCTGCCCGGTTTGCGCGCGAGCCGAGTGGGCGCGGGCAGGCCGAGGGCGCCCGGAGCCGAATCGGGTGGCGGCGAGGAGCGGACGCGCTGGGCGCGCGGAGCCGTCGGCGGTCGCTCGCTGCGGGGCCGCCTCGGTGGATGAGCTCGGGCCGCTGGGCGCACAGCCTAGGGCAGCGTCGGCGGCGGCGCGGGGCTCCAGGAGGGCCGCGCGCTCCCCGGGAAGGCGGCGTGTGAGCGCGGCCGGGCGCGGCGGCCTTTCCTCGCGCGCCCCAGGCCCCCGGCCCCCGCTCGTCCCCGGCCCGCCTGGGCTGCGGGCCCGGCCGTCGTCCTCCCCGCGGCTCCCCTGAGCTCGTCCCGGACGCGCGCCCGGGCGGCGGGGCTCCGCGGCCGCCGCTGCCTCGGGGGAGCGAGGGCGGAGGGTGTGTGTGTGTGTGCGCGCGTGTGAGCAGGGCGCCGGCGGGGCTGCAGCGAGGCACTTCGGAAGAATGACTCTGGAGTCCATCATGGCGTGCTGCCTGAGCGAGGAGGCCAAGGAAGCCCGGAGGATCAACGACGAGATCGAGCGGCAGCTGCGCAGGGACAAGCGCGACGCCCGCCGGGAGCTCAAGCTGCTGCTGCTGGGTGAGTACGGGCCTCGGGCCCCGGTGCCCCCCGCCCCGGCTCGCCGCTGCCCTCCCCGCGCGCGCCCCCGGCCGGCACCCGCACCCGCGCGCGCGCACACACACAGGGGCCGAGGGCCGGGGCTGCCCGGCGCCGAGCCCTGGCGTGCGCCTTTGGTGGCGGTCAGGGCCGAGCTCCGTGCGCCCGCCGCGTCTGCGGGACGGCTGAGCGTTCGCGCGAGCGGCGCGGGTGGGCGATGGCGTGCGGTGCGGTGACCCGCCAGCGTCCATTGTGGCGCGTTGTAGGGTGGCGAGGGAAGGGTGGAAACGGGGAGCAGACTCGGGATTGGATTCTGCTAGGAAAGGTGCTGTGGGAGCCGTGGCTGGCGCTCCAAAGAAACCCGGCTAATGTACTGGGCAGGGGCGGGGCGGGAAGGCTAGCCCAAATGTGCTCTACTGGAGTCACTAGGCCACTGAGAGGAGCGACCCCAGAAGAGTTGCTTGGCCGGTGGATGGTGACAGGCGTCTCTTCTGCACCATTCCTTCCGGATAAAGATGAGGGATCAGGGAGGGTTGTACTGTGTGGTTGTTGACAGCGGATGGGTATCTTTTGTTTAATGAGGCGACCCAGATGTATGCCTGAATTCACTGCAGTTTCTACTGGAAACCAGCACAGCCTCTAGTTACTCTCCTGGAAACAAACAGAAACCTTTTGTTTCAAACGGACATTTTAGTATCTTGCCATCTGGGCTCCAAGAAAAACGGGAAGAATTCAAGAAAATTTCCCTCTAATCTCGTTAAAAAAAAAAAAAAGACAACCCAGCATTCAATGTTAACACGAAGTTAGCAAGAAAATTCTGTTTTCAAATAGAAATTATATTGATTATTATCTCTGAGAGAATGTTCAGAATCAAGCGATCAGGGTTCACGTACAAGCTAACATGACATAAGTCTAAGCTATTATGGTAGGAAGCATGAACAGCTTTGCAGGAACAGGCCTGAAAAATATCTGCACTTGTGTTTATTTGTATGAGTAAAAATAACGCTTCTCAAACATTTCTGTAAGAAAAGGATATTGCATTGTTAGTTCGGATTTGAGAAGCGCCCCCTCCCCCCTTTTTTATCTGGAGCATTCAATCTGTTGGCTCCAGGAACCCATTACCTTTGGGACTGAATTTCTTATGTACTGGATCGCTTACAATCAGGAGCAAAATATCATAATTACAAATGGTTACCAATGCTGTCTCCTTGTCTTGACTTAAGTCTTCATATTGAAATCCAGTTAGGTAAATGTGCAAATATAAAGTATTCATAAAGAACAGAAGGCAAGGGGCAGTATGGAGAGGTGGGTTTCAGGGGGAATGAAGCCAGGGGAACAGGAAAATTGGATAAGTAAAGCCTGTCCACCCTTGTCATTTCTGTTACTTCTCATGGCTGAAAATGGAATGCCTTTTGATTTTTTTTAAAAAGAGAAGGGAAAAGCATGGGCAAGTGGAATAAATATATAGTGTTCTAGTATACAATTAAGAGGAAAGACATGTATTTTAGAGATTTTCTCTGAGACTTGGGTTTTAATTTTCCTTTGTTTACAGTCTTCATATGTTTGTGTTTAGCCAGGAGCAGGGCATTTGAGGTCTCGTTAACCAGACTTATTTGCCTGAAATTTGACAGTTCGAGGTTTCCCAGCAGCTATGAGTTTGGTTTGTCAGAGGGCCTAGGTTTAACTGCCTGAGAGGGTACTACACTTACAGAGATACTTAATTACAAGCTATGTATTTTAATAATATATCATGCCTTTAAAAGTGAACTTGGAAATGATTGCTGAGAATGAAACCCCACAGTTTTACTGCTAAAAAAGTGGTAGGTATAAGTGTGTGGCTGCCCTCCCCCACTTATTATATTTGAGCAGGGTTTCACACAGCCCCACCTCACCTGTCAAAGACAGACTGTAATACATGGTAGAAAAATTTGCTGTTTATTCAGCACCTACGTTCATGAGCAGCATTTAAAAATCATAGTTACCTGTCAAAAACAGGCACCCTGGACATCATTGACAATCACTACTGTTCTGGGGCTGGATAGGCTTCTCCCCCATCTGCAGTACCCACACTATTTGTTCAGTCATGATAGACATTAAGTGTAAATTTCTCTGTGTGTGTATATGGGGATGTGACTTTCGAGTTTGAGTTTAGCAAGGAACTGAGTGTTCATGTGAACAAGGGAGGATTTTGGGGAGGGGCTCCTTTGGGAAAGTCCTGGCCTTGGTGCTTTATGAGTAGTCTTCATTTCCTCGCTCTTTTGTTCAATTTACCAAAGAACCCCCATCCAGAGATATATTCCCCCATCCGGAGATATATTCCCCATAGAGAACATACTCCTTCACAGTTTAAAGTTCTTTTTTCATCTTTGATCATTTGTTTACATGGAGGGATCACTCTTGTGTTGAAATGAAATTCTGTGTAAAATTGTTTTCAAAGTTTGAGTTCAAGGCTGACATTCATGGAAAGGGTTTGCCCCGCAGAGATGTAATGCATTTTTCTTGTAATTATTTATTTCTTAGTAATGTAGCAATATCACAAAACAGTTGTTATCTGACTAGGTTATCAAGTGTGGCAGTAAAATTTGGGCTCTTGAGTCATAATCCAGCACTTATACCAGTTTGTTCCACATTTATTCTACGGTTGCTTACACATTTTGATTTCATTCTTCTTGAAGAATGATCTCTGACATGTCATCACACTAAGAGTTTCATTTTAACTCTAATTTTTGTCTTGTTCTCTTTAATTCATTCATATTAGTGTTTGTTTTCTTTGACACCTCAAAGAAAACTTTGTATAGGATACAGAATAAACTAGAAGGCATTTGATATTTAATATCTTGCCTTTATAGTTGAAATGTTATGAATATTCATTAGACATTTCTGTTGTTGATACGTAGGTCACAGCATTTAATTATTGATTTGTCTTCAGGTTTCTGAGGAGCAAATGGCCCTGAATGCTTTAGGTCATAGATACTCACTGGGAAGCTTTATTCAGTTCCTTGAAGATACTACCTCTCTCCTCACTGACCTGTTGTTTTACATGTGTTTAAAATTTCTATTCTGTAGACCTTAGTCATCAAATTAGCAAAACCTTTTTATTTATGGATTCCTCCTCTTGAAAATAGGCAGCGTTTAGGTCAGTCTTAAATGGAAGGATGTATGCATTTGGCCTTTGAAAGTGAATTACATACACATTTAAAAATTTTTATCTGTTCCATTCTGCAAGCTCATGAGGGTAGGATTGTGTGTGGATTATGTGTGTTTGCTCACTACTGAGTTCCACCTTCTAGGATGGCAATACTTGCTGAATAAATAATTTTGTGATCTTGAAAAAAAATCACATGTAATTCTCTGAGCCAGTGAGTTACACATGCATCCCAGGGTCCTAGACATCTGTGCAGTATCTTGTGTTTTGTGCTGGCTAGGTTAGAATGGGAACAGCTTTTGATATTGGGAGTCAAACCCAGTATCTCATACTTGCTAGGCAAGTGCTCCAACTCTGTACTTTTTACTTGGAGACACGGTCTCACTAAGTTGCCTAGGGAAGCCTCGAATTGGGATCCTCCTGCTTTATCTGTCCTCTTGACCAGCTAAGATCACAGGCCTACACCACTAGTCCCAGCCCAGTCATGCTTATAAAATGTAAATTTCAAGAAAACCGGTCAATTCTATACTTCGATTACTGTTTATCCTATAAAGGCTGGTTTAAACATACCATATTTTACTGGATTTTTTTCCCCATGATAACATTGATCATAGTGAATTTTTAATATTCCTTCTTTGATGATCAAACAGATTTTTGTGATTAATACATACACTGACATGAGGGAAACTTTAGCGGTTAAGTACAGACTGTTAGGAATTGGAATTTGTATTGAAATTTACAGGTGTAAAGCAAGAAGGGACCTGGAAGGCTGGGAGTGGCTGTTCTGTCTAAGTAAAGTTAGAGAGTATTGCTCTGTGCACATTGAAGCACTCTTCCAGTTCCCCCAAAGTAGCTGTCAGGGTTGGTTGCCCTGAACCTCCTGCCCTGGAGATATCAAAATGTGATGTTGCTGTAAAGACTGAGCAGTTTTTTTTTTTTAAATGCTTTTTCATTTTTTAAAAGCTTTGAATACGTTTCTAAAAATCAAAATTTATTTGCATGTTTCTTCCTTTGAAAATAATAAAAAAAACAAAAAAGTGAAGTGTTACATCTGAAGGCTGAAATGGGAACATTGAAATCCAAGCCATAGCTCTGACTGACAGCCTTCAGAGTAAGATTTTTCACAGAGCTATGTGGATTCCCTATCCTTATTTGTCATATACCTGTCAGTCTTGGACTTACAGATCTTCATCAGAGGGTTTTGGACTCAATTAAAACCCTGCTGAAGGTGTGAATCTGTGTGAAGTTATTCTGTGTGAATCTATTCAAATATTTGTATGTAGGGGTTGAAAAGAGAACCAGAAGAGCAATCTAGTAGCCATTTTGTTTACCACAAACAAATTTGGTAGCTTCTTTTTTATTTAGAAATACTAACCTAGTTCCCTTTTATGAGGTGGCGTATGTTCATTTTTAAGAAGTGCTCAATAGATACAGTTAGGGTTTTTTATTACAGATAAGTTTTTAAGGCCGTGAAACAGCTTTTGTAACTGTGAGGCTGTGTGTGCTATGCTAAACTTAGCAGAAAAGGGAAAAGATTTTTCTTCGTGATCCAGCCAAGCTTTATATCGGAGAAAAAATGAACAGGATTTTCCAGGATGAATTCTCTTCCAGCATCCATATCAGTTTTTCTTTGAAGGGAACTGTTATTCTGTTGATGTTAGCAGAACAGTGATTGGGGTTGAAGAGGGGAAATAGGGAATGAAGGAGATGTCTTGCAAGAGAGGCGCCATTTTCAGGTTGGGAATGTTTTCTCCAGAAGGCGAAGGGGCTGCCTCCTGCAGACCTGGTGTATTGGGTTGAGAGGGATGTGTATATTTGTAGCAACAGATTTAAACTCATTTCCTGGCTGAAGAGGCAAGCAACGGCAGTTTTCAAAGGGAAACGTCTATGGTGGCTTTTAGGTAATCATTAAGATTTGTGCAGAATTAATCCTAGGGAAGTGTGAAATAGCAATAGAAGGTAAGATGTGTGATTGTTGGTAATTAAATCTGTGGCAGTAACTGTACAGTAAACAGCGTTTTCTCTTGTTTTGCTGAGTGGAGTGACACGAAGGACAGCTGTTCTCAGACCCGGGCCCTGTTTTGAGTAAGCGGATGCTCCTAATGGTGTTCCATGGTCCCTTTGATTTGTCATGTCGCTGATACGGAGAAGTCTGACTGATTTCTTATCTAATGAGTGGCAATATGGCAGAAGCACATATACCTACTGACAAGATGAATCAGAGTCCAAAGTGGTTGTGACTCTGCACTGCACAGAAAAATAAACAGCTCTTGTGGCCCTGAGAGCCCCAAACTGAGTTGGCCATGTCAGTTAGGTCTGTGGTTAGCCTTCATACCTCGCTGTCGTTTCTGAAGTCAGCACAGAGAGCTTTTACTTTTTACTTTTTGGTGCAGGGGATTGAATCTAGGGACCCATGTGTGCTAACCATGTGCTCCCTGCTGAGCTACACCTCACCTCCAGCCTCTTTGTAGTTCAGTATTAAAGAACAAAATTAGTATTGTTCGTAAGTAAAATTATGAAGCTCTCGCAAATCCACTTACTAAACAAATACTTGTGAATTGCTGGAAAATAAACTTTGCATCCAGATTTTCTTCCCAGTCATATATTAAGAAATAGCCGCCTCTCAGATGCTCTCCACATGAAGAAATGTTAAGCACTACTGTGTGCAGAGCTATGTGCTGCCTGAAACGCTGCTTTAGTTATGTGCCAACAGGAAGGATCGAGTCTCCAGGCAGGTTTCTTTGTTGTTGCCTAGGTCACCTTGCAAGCTTTTCTGTTGCCTCTTCATGCAAAAGAAAAGGCAAAATATATTGTAGACCATTGTAGGAGCCTTTCTGGAATTCACACAAGCAGGGAAAGTAGATGGTCTGGAGAACGTGAATTCCTAAGTATATGCTCATTATTTCCCTGAATCAGGTCAGTTTTTGCTTGTAACTGAGAAACTACTGGATGGGAAGCTCCTGGAGGCAAAGATGGTGCCTCTTGGATCTTGGTGTCTCAGTATCCCATCAAGCCTGGCTGATCTTACCCTGGCTTTATTCTCAGCAACTAGGGGTGTGGAGGCAGCCGGGTTCCCACAAGAAAGCAGCTTAGTTGGAGGGAATGAATGCGAATTTCTTGCTTTTTTTCTGCTGGGTATCGTCCATATGGTCTCCATTTTCCACTCCTCTTTGTTGGGTAGTGGCCACCTAGGGCACACAGGAAGAGGCCTTGTGTTTTAGAGGTGGAATGCTTGTGGCTTCATGGCTTTCCATTCATTTTCTGCTGAGAATCTTTCATTGTCACATAGCTTCAGGGTGGAAAGCCGTAGATGCAGCTGCTCCGGTGGAGTGCTCTTAGCCACACAAGACCTTTGAAAGTTCAGAATTCCATGCAGTTACTGCGGGGTTACTCTTGGATTGTGACCAGTTGGATTCGCTTTAGAAACAAAGCCGTGTCAAGGAGGTGTCTAATGGATTGTGGTGTGGTTGGGATCTGAAGTGTTGTTAATGTCATTGTATTCCCGAAACCTCACAGAAGGGAACGGTAATTGATCCACAAATTAAGGAGAAAGAGATAGAGTGAAGTTTTTTGGCTCCATTACAGGAAGTGAACAGTGACTTTAGAATCCAGTATGTATATTCTTTGGAGATAGCCTTGTGATTTTTTGTTTTCCCCTCTTTGGAGAACTGAAAACATGAATGAATTGCCTCTTCCAATAATTTAACCTTTTTTTTTTTTTTGGTCATTACTTGTTAAAAGCTAGAAATAGAATTTCTTTTGTTTCTTTTTTTTTGTGTTTTAAAACATGTTTCATTGTTTTTAATATTTTTTTTCCGTTCACTGTCTTGCTGTAGGGGCAGCCGCGTCATCATTGGCCTCTTTCCCACCATTTCTTACCTGGTAGCTGCAGCCTTCTGTAGAGGTGCTTGTGCTCCGCCCAGCTCTTCTTAGGCTTACAGCCTTGGGTACCACACCCCATGTGAATACCCCCCACCTGTTTATCCTCACTTAATGTTAAGTGAGGGTCCTTACTGCGTGCATACGTTCTCAGACTCCGAGAACTCCCTGTTTCTGTCAGACATCATGTGGTAGTGAGCTGTGTGTGAAGTTGGGTGCCTCGACACATTAAAAGAAAGGGGTCTGTGATCGAGTAAGCATGCCTGGCTTTCTTCTGCAGCTGGTACTTACTATGTGCTGTAAAGCAAAATACATCACTGCCCAGGAGAATGTCAAATCCTTTTTCCTTCCTTTTCCAGAGTCCAGGGCCTTGAGATTGGTTCATGATTGCCAGCAGAGAGCTAGTGAGCCAGTGCAGGGTAATCTAACGGGCTGCTGGGTTTGCAGATAGAGTGCCATGTGTTCGCTGGGATGGGAAAGGTCCTGTGGGCTGTGGCACGTGTGGAGTAGCAGCACATCTTTGTCATGAACAAAGTGCTGTGAACACTCTGGCCTCAGTTATTTGAGAGCCTTAATAGTCTCTTTCTGATTGCATTTCCATTCAGATCATTAGGGAGGATGTGTTTTTGTTATATCCAGTCAGTCTGGGCTATATTCTTTCAGGGGTGTGTGTGTGTGTGTGTGTGTGTGTGTGTGTGTGTGTGTGTGTGTGTGTGTGTGTGTGTGTTTCAAGGTAAGGATACAATGATAATTTTTTGCCGTGTGAATTGATATTTTGAGGTCTGTACTTGACTGAATGCCTGCCTTATAATCAGTGTAGGTTCTTTCTGCACATGGCGGATGCAATTTTCCTCTTGTCCTAGAGAGATGACCCATTTCCTGCGACTGGTTCTAATAATACAGGATGACTTTAATTCTTGTTCATAGTTTGCCCTTAAAAGAATTGCAGGATACTTAAGTGCTTAACTCTCTTCGCTCTGTAGCTCTTGTGGCATATTTTTGAGAATCAGCAAGTCATACAATGATTTGAAACAATGACAGATTGGCTTTGTGAAATAATTAAACACCATTATGGTGCATTTTGGAATAGTTAATGTATATCTTCCCCCAACCTGTAAAAGGCAGTCAGTATTGCTGCCCTACTTGTCTTGTTATTTTTTTTCCTCCCCTATAGAATGATCTTAGGGGGTAATTCTGTTTATTTGCCTAGTTTGTTTTTTCTATAGAAATGTAGAATGAAGAAATTAACTGAGAAAGATCTCCAAGGACCCCGTGAACTTAGAAACTCCCTTCTCTTTTGTAACCTTGGACCGCAGTTCCTTTCTGTCCTAGTTCATCTGTGGATGAGGGGTCTGAGTGTGTGGGAGTGGGGAGGGTACCCCCTCCTTTCACGAGAGCTTTACAAGGAAGCGTTCCCAATCTGGTGAACTTGTGCTGGTCAGCTTGGATCTTCTAGCTCCTTGCTGCGGTAACTCAGTGTGATACATGCAGCCCTGCTGGTGGTGGTGGTGGGCTGGACAGGGTGCTCATTGCTCATGCTCAGAAAGCAAGGCCTGAGAACGAGGCCTTAGTTGTCCAGTGCTCCCTCCTGCTGCCTGGCATGCTGCTGATAGGAGCTCTGTCTTCACAGGGAGTGGTATCAGAATCCTTCTGTCATATCAGCATGAGTCTCTTGCTTCCTACAGGAAAGGCGATATCCTGGGAGGCACAGGGGTGGAGCTGGAGAGGCAGTGCCCGTGCCCTGCTTAGGCAGGGGTCTTTTTTTAACTACCCCTGCCAGCTTCCTCTGACTTGCTACTTTTGTTTTTGTTTCCCTGGCTTTAAGCATTGCTTCTACTAGTTTACAAATAATCTCTGTTCCCCAAGTGCAACTCTGCCATTTTCTGTGAGTGATCACTGGTGGGCTGGTGAGGTGGTCATTAAGGCCTCACATTCCAAAGAGGAACTCATCGGGGACTCTTTTATATTTGGAACTAGTAGTAAAGATGTGTCCTGGAAAGATCCAACAGCAACCAGAGCATTTATGTTCATTACATCACTGTGCCCCTCTTTCTTGGGGCTTATAGTACATCGAGGAAAATATTCATGGCAGGAATATATAGAGAAAGAATTTCATATTTTTGATTTTAGATGTATTTGATGCTATGACCTCTGTACCATTCCAATTGGCATGTGCACAGTTAAGAGGAACCTTAAGAAAACAACTTCCTGTGTCTCTTGTCTGCATCTCTAGAAGAGCTGTGGTCAAACACCAGAAGGACTCTCACCGAGGTCTTGGGAAAACTGAGAAGAGCCAGATTCTGACGTCGCCAAACCCTGCTTTCCTTGGGATCTTAGCTTCAGGCTCTTGGCTTTGCTCTTGGGTTTGTGGTTGGTCTGCCCAGTCACAGGGCAGAGAATAGAGATGGGATCCAAGGTGTGGAAAGGCAGAGGGTGCTCTGGAAGGAGGCGGGGGAGCAAAGGAGAAATGTCTGTTCTTTCACTCAGTGGCCTCCATCTGGAAGAGCAGGCCAGTGCTGCTTCCTCCTCCAGCTCTCCCCCAACAGCATCTCTTGGCCCTCTTCATCCTCACTCCTCAGGGGTGAATTGGGAGCTGGGCAGTCAAGGAAGCTTGGGCTGGATGGGAGGACTGTGTTTTACAGTTACTCTCCTGCAGATTAGGTGTGCTCAGTTCAGAGCTAATGTGCAGCAGAGTCTTGCAAAGAACCATCCACATTTAAAAAGAAAGTTTGTAGCCTGGCTCCACTATGGCTTCTTTAAAAATTGTTTTCTGTCAACTTCTTGAGGTGCTTAAAATAGGTGTCTGTTCTGAGAGCTCTGGTCTCCTGTCATAGGTCATGAGGGTGCTTCTTGATCTACCCTTGTCCAAGAAATGCTTTTATTTGGCTTGCTTCTTCTGTTGCCCAAAGCAATAAGAAGATAAGCAATAGCTATTCTTGCTAGTTAGATTGATACTTAGGTAGAGGCATGTTTTGTGGAAAGAACTTAAAAATTTTAGTAGAGAAGAGGCTATCAAGGGGGTCATCATCTTCAAATCCCCCGTCTAAGTACGCAACCCCAACCCACCCCCGTTAATCTAGAGTCTCATTCGTGTAGCTCAGGCTGGTCTTGAATTCACTGTGTAGCTGAACTCACTGTGTAGCTGAGGATAACTGAATTCCTGATCCTTTTGCCTCTACCTCCTAAGTTAAGTGCTGGGTTTATAGGCATAGACCACCATGCTCAATTCAGTATGGTACTGGGTGTGGAACCCAGAGCTTTCCTGCATGTTAGGCAAGACTCCTCTAACTGAACCATATCCCCAGTCCTCTAGTGTAGGCTTTTAAAAAGATCTTTGAGTATGGGCCTGCACTCTGGGCATTGAATCCACAGCCAGGTGCTTACTGAGCTTGTGTTATCACTGAAGTACACCTGAGCTCCCTCTCTAACCTTTTTTGTTTTTTGAGTCAGGGTTTCTCTGTGTAGCTCTGGCTGTCCTGGAACTTACTCCGTAGATCAGGCTGGCCTCGAACTCACAGAGATCCTCCTGCCTCTGCCTCCCTAGTGCTGGGATTAAAGGTAGGCATCACCTACCCCCTCACCCCCGCTATTTCCTAGCATTTTTAAAGAGTGCTTAGTGTCTGTTTCTGATTGAGATGAGCATTGAAAATGGAGCTGCACTCAACCACAATACCAACTGAATGGGATTACTTGACTTAAAATATGGGAAAAAATGTATTTTGAAAAAAATGAGTAATTTGAAGAACTGTAGTGCTAGAACAAACTCAGCCTCTAGTTTCATGACTCAGTTTCTGATGGAGTTAATGATTTGCCTTCGCTGTCTCCTCGTAGCATACCCTTGGCTTACAGTGGTAAGTCTGGAGGGGAAGTGCTATGTCCAAGGACTAGTGCTTATGGACATTCATACTTTTGTCATGGTTATTTTCTTGAGACAGGGTCTCACTCTGTAGCTCTGGCTGTCTTGGAACTCAGTATGTTGACCAGGCTGGCCTCAGATTCACAGAGAGAGATCCACTTGCCTCTGCTTCCTGAGTGTTCATTCTTACGATCCTTATGTTGGGCTATTTAAGATATTCCTATTAAGAAAGGATTGGCACTCGGGAGGCAGAGCCAGGCGGATCTCTGTGAGTTCAAGGCCAGCCTGGGCTACCAAGTGAGTTCCAGGAAAGGCACAAAGCTACACAGTGAAACCCTGTCTTGAAAAACAAAAAAAAAAAACAAAAAAAAAAAAAAAAAGAAAGGATTGGAATGTTGGACACTTTCTTATGGTGACAGGTCCCATAATTTTTCTCATATTCTCATTAGCACCTTGCATTTTCTTGGTAAAGAGTTGTTTCATTGGAGGAAATAATAAAACTTTATGTATATTTCCTTAGGGAAATTTTCAAATCTAAATGCCTTTTCACCAGAGACCTTTGAGGAACATATTTTCTATAGGACTTCCTGCTCCAGACTACGCATACTCTGGGAACTGAGTCTTCTCTGGGGTTTTTCTAAATCCCCAGGGTCTGTGAATTGCTCCTCAAATTACAGTGTATCCTCCAAGGATTAGTTAATTAATGCCTTGTGCATTAATCAGTAGACCCAAGTCATGTGGTCACACAATTAATTTTTTATATTTATATATTCTATATTTAATGAAAATATTCTTCCTTTGTAGAATTGAATTTATATTGGTTTATTCTTTTTTAAAATTAGAGGTGAGCACTTAATATTTTCTCAGGTAGTTTGTTTGTAAAACAGTAGAAAAGTTCAGTAGTGAAAAAACCGTCTCATTTAATATAAAGTTCAAGTCTGAGACAAGAAGCACTTTTTCTCTCTTGAGAATATATCCTTAAATACATTATATCTTTATATTAACCTTTGAGTAAATGACAGTCCATTCTGTTATTTAATTATATTTTTGTTTGTCTTTCAGTGATCATGAAATGATAGTAATAATGAGTAGTTTTTTCCACACACAATTGAAAAGATGATTTTAAAATTAATTCATAAATACATCCAAAATGTTCCACTGTAACCTAAGAACTATGACTTTTTTCTGGGTGTTGCTCCTTTCTCTCTATTCTGTTGTATTTCCAGTATTTCTTGCATAGGTGTGATCACACTGTACAATTTGATACTGTTGTAAGCATGTTCTATGTGGGGTTAGAGAGTTCACATTTGCACCTGAGATGGGTATATGATGCTCTATGTAGAGGAATTATACTAATTTGTTTAATTCTTCTTTTTTAAAAAATTATTTTATTTTATGTGCTTAAGTGCTTTGCCTTCATGTATGTATGTGTACTATATGTGTGCTTGGTGCCCATGGAAGTCAGAAGAGGGCGTCAGATCCCTTGGAACTGGAGTTGCAGATGGTTGTGAACCACCATGTGGGTGCTAGGGAACTGAACCTGGGTCCTCTGCCAGGGCAACAAGTGCTCTTAATTACTGAGAGGTCTCTCTAGCCCCTCAGTTCTTTTTCTGTTTGACATGTAAGTTTTTCCGTTTCTTTTTTTTTTAAATTGCTTGTTTGTTTTTCCTTTCTTTTTCTTCCCCCTCCCTCCCTCCCTCCTTCCCTCCCTCCCTCCCTTCCTTTTTTTTTTTTTTTTCCTTTTTTGAGACAGAGTCTTACTAAGCAGCTCTGACTGGCCTCACACTCACAACAGTAGGTTCAAAGAGCCCCCCTGCCTCTCTGCCTTCTGAGTGCTGGGGTTAAAGACATTGACCACAGTGCTGGACTCTCAGTGTTTCCTTTTAAAAAATACCGCCCTGATGAAGTTCTGGGTGGGCAGCTTTTTAAAACAGAAACAGTTGATACATGTAAATTCTATTTCTGGGTCAGAAGATATGAAAAAAAAAACAGTGTGATTCTTAGAGGATTGTATTTAATCCCCACAGCGAGCAGTGTTATGGGGAGATCATTGCGTTTGTAATCTGAAGATCTGCATTCAGTCACTAGTGACAATTATCATGACCATGGTGTTTTTTTTTTTTTTTGTCTCTTCATTTCTTTTGCCTATTTATGAGCTCCAAGCATGCAAATGAAATTAAGTTTTTGTCATATTCACTGAAATTGACTTAACCCATCTGTTGTTTTGTTTTTCTTTGTTTTGTATTATTCAGTAGTTTTTTTATTATTATCAAGGCAAATTTGTTGATCTTTTGGTATATTCTATTTTAAAATGAAAATCTTAATGTACTCTAGATATTCCATAAAATACAATTTGTTGACATTGTTATGTTATATATACAAACTAAATTGAGTGTAGTGTTATTATCACTGTTATATGGTTCTTTTTGAACACGAAAGTGAAGTATGCATGTAATTCACACTGTAAGCTATTCAATATGTAATTTTTTTATTCAATAATATGTACTGGGTATTGTTATGTTAATATAAAAATTTCATATCATAATTACAGCTTTTTAGCATTGTAGTGGGATGGCATGCATGCTTGTGTGTGTATGTGTATGTGTGTATGTTATCTGGTGTTGAACCTAGGGCCTGGTACATGCTGGGCAAGTGCTCTACCCAGAAGTCACCCTGTCCCCAGTGCATTTGAATCATATGGAAGTGGCTAGTTTGCATCAGCTCATAAAATCTAGTTCTACAGATTTCATCCCAGCATTACAAAACCCAGTGCCTTCACTTTGGCAGTTTGAGATCAGCTGTTGGAGGAGTATTTGCCCCAGAAATGGGTGAAAGCCATTACAAATCAGGGCTCTCCAGGCCCCTGGAGAGCTGGTTATTTACCAGCATATCACTGTTTGTACTTGATGAATTTTTACTCTGAGTCCATCAAGACAATTTTATAGGCAATACAGTGCTGGAGTGACCATTGTAGGGAATGCATTTCTGTACATTGGTAAGATACCTCCTTTAGGCCGAGTGCTCGGCCTAGGATTGTCAGCCAGTGAGAGGCTTATTTAACATTTGATTCTGCTTTTCAGAAGAGTACACATGGGGTTGCTTTCTTATTTGTTGGCAGTGTTACTGCTTTGGCCCATTTATTCCAGTCTGATTGACAGGCATTAAAATAATCTTGTATTTATTTGTGTTTTATTGAGGAAGTTTCTGTTGTAGTCTGTGTATTCTTTTCTAAATTGCCTATAAAATATACTAATAAAAAACCCTAAACTGTATCTTCAAAAATAAAAAAACCTCTAACAGATGCATTAATTATTTAGAGTATTAATTATCACTTTTTATTTAAAATATTTTTTCATACAATATATGAATATATATTTGATCATATTTCTTCCCCTCTTCCAACTCCTCCCAGATCCTTCATACCCACCCAACTTTTGTGTTCTCTCTCAAAATAAAACAAACTACAAAACACAAGAATGAGAATAAAAACAAGCCAATAAGACAAAAAAAAAATAAGAAAACAAAATGAAAAAAAAAATCTACACAGAAAAAACATGGAGTTCGTTTTATGTTTGCCAATTCCTCCTGAGCATGGGGCCTGCCCTGGAGTGTGGTTGATACACTCAGTGACTCTCCATTGGAGGAAACTGATTTTCTCTTCACCAGCAGGTACCAATTACAAATAGCTTCTTGGTTAGGGGTGGGACCCTCTGTCCACTTCCTTCACTCAGTGTTGGAGCCCCATCTGGCAAAAATTATACAGGTTTCGTGTTTGTTACCACAGTCTTCATGAGTTTTTATGTCCATAATTTCTTTTTTGTCCAGGAGACACTGTTTGCTTGGAGTCACGAATCACCTCTGGTTCTTAGAATCTCTCGACCCCTCCCCGCTTCTGCATAGATCCTTGTGGGGAGGGGTTTGATGCAGGCATCCCATTTACGACTGAGTGTTCCAAAGTCTCTCATTCTCTATATGTTGTTCAGTTTAGATCTCTGTATTAATTCCCATCTAGTGCAAGAAAAAACTTGGTTGATGATGGTTGACTGAAGTACTGATCTGTGAGTACAGTAATAGTTCCTTAGGAGCCATTTTATCGCTATGTTGCTTTGGCAGAATAACAGTAATAGGTTTCCCCAGGCCCATGACCTATCTAGTCTCAGGTTTTTGGCCATTTTAGTAGTTTTAGGTATGGGTTCCATCCCACGGAGAGGACCTAAAATTCAATTTTTAAAAAGTGATTGGTTATTCCCATAACATTTGTGCCACTGTTGGACCAGTCTATTTTGCATCCAGGTCATTGTTGTAGGTCTAAGGGCTTGTAGCTGGATAAAAGTGATGATTACTTTTCTCCTGTGGTAGTAATGTATAGTATCTTCCAGCACGATGAGCTAGCTAGTCAGCAGAGTGAAGCTTCTAGTTAGGCACCAGGCCCGCTTTTTTTCTGAATTTGATGACATAAGTAAGTGCTGTCTTCAGCAATCGGGTCTTACCATCAGGCTGTGGAGAACAGCTCTTTGTCTTGGCAATAACCTGGGATGTGTTTGTGGGGAGGTGTTCCATGGGGCCCCTTTGGTCATGATGTAACCCATTCCTGGCACCAGAGGCTCTACTTGCTGGCGTAAGATGTCTGGTTGGGCCTTGTCTACCCCATTTTATGGTGACTCCATTTACATTCCATATATATATATTTTAGGAAGCTTTTATAGTAGTGGGTGTCTATATGGCTTTTCTACAGCCTTTACTGTCAGTTGCCACCTCTTCAGCATACCCGACTGGTGTAGGCCACTACAACCAGCTTAAAAATCACTTGAAACTTGAACTTATTAATGTATTTCTAGGACTTCGAAAGGATGCCCTAGGCCAAAATCTCCAGGGGGTTTGTAGGGGCAGATGAGACTTCCAACAGACTTTGCTGTTGTATGGAGCAGAGAAGTTTTTACTTGTGAGGAAGCCCTGTTTGTCAGATTTCTCTTTGTTGCTTTTAGTAAGAAGCCGCGACTAAAACCCAGGGTCATGAACGTTTCTCTTCCTGCTCTACTGAGAGTTTTAGAGCTTTACTTAGGCATCGCACGCAGACTTTTAGTCCAGTGTGGTCTAGTTGACTTGATCTTTGTATATGGTCTCAGGGCTCTGGCTTTTTTGTGTTTTGTTTGAAACAGAGCCCCTCACTATGTTAGCCTAAATTAGGCTCAGATCTGCTATGTAGCTCAAGCTGGCCTCCAAAATATCTTCCTCTATCCTCTATTGTATTTATGATTTTATCGTGCATACTTGGTTTCTTGGTTCATTTTTTTAAAGTTCTTCACTGCCACATATTCATTTGTATTTTTCTCCCCTTCTCCTCTCCCCTCTTCCCCTCCCTCCTCTCCTCTTCTCTCCCTTCTGTTCTCCCCCTTTCCTTCCTTTTTCCAGTTTTCTTGAGACAGGGTCTCCTGTAGCCCAGGCTGTCCTTGAACAGCCTGATCCCCCTGCCTCAGCCTTCCAAGGGCTGGAATTGCAGGTGGAACCTTTACATGCAGCTTGACTTCTAGTTTTACTGTTTTGAATGTGGATGTCCATGTCACAGCAGTGTATCAGAGGGAAGATTGGTCCATGGCCCTTGGATGCTCTGGGCACTGTCCTTACTCATTGCCTTTTGTTGTATTCGCACTAGGTTTATTGTGGGATGCTTTTCCCCTGACGATTAAAATCCTCAGTTCTTTAATATTTTCTTGACTTTAATTAGAACTGTTGAAGGCTTTGCATTTCTCTCCCTTGTTATCTTTTTGCAGATATTCTAAAATTACGATATTCATTGTTACTTTCTCTTTACTTTTTGGTTTTCTGGGATGGTCTCCTAGCAGCTCTCTCATCTAGGCTGTCCTTGAACTTGTGTCAATCCCCCTGCCTTAGCCTCTTTAGTTGTGAGATTTGGGGAATGAGCCACCATATGAAGTTCTTTGTTGTTATTGAGCTATGGTTAAGATAGTTTAAATTGTCTCAGAAGTTGGTGATCTTTTTTAGATTCTGTTATTTATTCCTCATTCTATGTCATTTAGACAGAATATGGTCTTGTTACAGTCTAATTGATTTTTGTACAAAAATGTCCATATGTATGTATGATAAAATGATAAATATATGTGTATTGAACATTTGTATTACTTATACTTGTCACTGATTACCTTATTTAAATTATGAACTTGCCAAATACTAAAAATTTGCTGAAATCTATTAGTTCAGTGTTTATGGCAATTTCTCCTTTCTATAAATTTTTGCTTTTACTGTATGTAAGTATCCTGTTTTGAGGTATGTAAAAATGCCCATGAGAATTAAGATTTCATTAACTTCATGGATGTTGTTAGATTGTGAATTCATCAGTGCTGGGTATTGCTTTGTTTCCATTTGCTTGGTGTTTTTTCCCCTTATTTTCAACTATTCCTTTTTTTGTCCCCCCTGTTTTTTGAGACAGGGTCTCATTGTGTAGTCCTGCCTGGCCTGGAACTCAAGTGTAGACCAGGCTGGCCTCAAACTCTGATCTGCCTGCCTCTGCTTCCCAAGGCAGGGATTAAAGGGGTGTGCCACCACACTGGGCATTTTCTATTCTATTTACTGTTGTTACTTTCCAAGTTTTAAAATTTATTAATTTTGTGTGAGTTCATATGTGCACACGTGAGTGTGGAGGTGAGTGGACAGCCTGCAGGTGTCTGTCTTCTCCTTGGACCCTGTAGGTTCTGGCTCCAAACTCAGTCATTAGGCGTGGCAGCAAGTGCCTTAACCCACTGAGCCATCCTCTGGTCCTCTACTAGGTTTTTGTTGTATTTTTGTGTTGGTAATTTGGAAGGGATATAGGTGGTTCCCCCCTCTCCCTTTCTTTTTGTTTTTGAGACAGAGTTTTACTTTGGATCTGCCTATTCTGCCTCAGAGTACTGGGATTCAAGATGTGGCCTCATTCCTGGCTATGCAGTCTGATTTTAATCTTAATATTTTGGTACCCTATGTAGCTTTCAGTCTCACTTCTCAGTTTGTCAGCTTCAGAGAAGAAATAGTGTTTCCTGTGTCTCCCCATGCTCACCTGTACCAGCAGTGGGCTGCTGTTTACTTAGATTCCAGTGTACTTTGGAGGTGGGGCATGTGATCTCTGCTGGAACTACTCAGCTCAGACATAAATACTTCACTAATGAATTGCTATGGCTGTAGTCAGATAAACCTCGATTTCTGAAAACAGACGTTCTGGCCGTAACTTACTGGCCCTTGATCTGTATTACTTTTGTTCTCTGCTTTTCCTGGTGTTTTATTTGTGTTATGCATTTTATTCCTCTTGTTTATTGTAAACACACAAGTAGTACAAGGCTTAAAACCGTTCTCCACATCTGACTGGTGAGTGGTAACAACCCATTTTAATTTACATGTATTTTATTTCTATAGCAGTCTTTTCAGAGATGGCAGTGAATGTATGGAATGATGAACCGTCTATGAACAATGTAAAATTATGAATTGCTAAGGGCATTTTCCCTAGGTCTGTGTTTTATGGATGGTCTTTTAGTGGCTAAATGTAGAAAAAAACTGAATTACATTAGTTTGAATGTAATGGGTGTATGTCAGTAGGCTCTTCAGGACTGTTTCTGTGTTCACAGAGTTAACGCATGTTTCCTCTGTTCTGTTCCTGTTGTGGGAACAGCTGCCTGACCGTTCACATCTGTCTCAGTCCTCCTGGCTTGCCCTTCTGCTCCAGGCTCTGTTCTTCAGTGGCTTCTGTCTGGACTGACCCTCTGCAGGCTCCAGTCTAGCATCTGACTCTGCCTACAGTCTCAGTCCTCCTCAGTGTTTGGAAGATGATTGTACACAATTTCTGAGAATTACAGACGGTAGAGTTCACATATTTGAACAGTGTTTTAAGAACTCCTTCAGACTTTGCTTTTATGTTAAATACTGGGATAAGCATGAGAAATGATTGCAAGTTTAGTTTAAAGAACTTCACCCAAGTATTAGGACACATATTGCTTGTTATTTTGTTTCTTTCAGAAATTTTATTGTATGTGTGTTTTGTCTGTATTAAAATATATTTAGCATGAATTATGTGTTTAAATGAATATTCTTTCACTATCTCTATCTTCCCAGTGCTGGGGATTGAAACCAGGGTCTTGTGTATGTTAAACAGGATCTCTATTGATTGACAGCCCCAGACTTCAGGTAGATTTTTTTTTTTTTTAATAAAGGGTCCATGGATGAAGTAATTTACACTGATTTGCTTGGGTATAGGAAGCACACATGACCTCTCTTTCATATCCTCATTATTGTCACATGGTAGATGTTCCCGTAGTGTTTGCTGATATCTGAATTTGTAAGAAGTCAATCTGAGTATTTTTTCTTCATGACTTGCCTTTTCAGATTTGTTTCTATAACACGGGGAGCTTGTCAGTGGGTCCTGCTTCTCTGTTTTATTCTTATTATTTGTCTTTAAATACTCTGAACCCATTCCATATGTACATTTATCTTATAGTTCAAAGATTTTCCCCAATGTAAGACTGTCCTTTTACATTGTCATAGTAACTTTTTTCCTTAGAGACACCAGTCATTCATAACTGGGTTCTGTGGCTTCTCTACCCAAACTGTCAACTTCTCCAATTGCTTCTCTCTGTCCTTCCTGTGAGATTTGCTCAGATTGTCTGTATCACTGACTTGGCAGTGCTTGGCATAAAAAGAACAAGTGTCAGCAATTTGACGTTGAATGAGTGAAGTGCCTGTTGTATATTATATCCAAATTCCTTTTTAATTTTTGCAAGTGATTCCTTCTAATTCTCTTTTGTAACCCTAGCAGTAACTGTCTCTTTTAGTGTCCCATTCCAGCAGTGCACATTTTCTTAATATGAGACAAAGCAGAGCCAACTAATAGCTTTGTCTTCAGTTTCGAGAGTAAATATTCTAGAAGGTTCTTTTCTGTATCCTGTGCTGTGCCTTCATTTTCATTTAGGAACATTCTAGATTTTGTCCAGCTCACTTGACTAAGAACAAGGTGGTGGAGTCTCACTGACTTGGTTCTGTATTTGTCCTGACTGAGTTCATGTCTTCCTTTTGGTACTGGTGGGAGATCATAGTTTGTGTTTTAATTTTAGCTCTTTTCTCAGTGGACTGGCATGAAGACTGGCATCAGCCTTGGGTCTGTCTTTGAAGTTCGCTTCTTTATGCTGTTGACTCTCTTTCCCCTAATTCCTTCACTTTCCCTGATTTGGATGAGCCAAGATTTGATAAGAAATGGTTTCAGACAGCCTTGTTCTGTGATGGTGAGTCTCAACATATCTAAACCACTTTGCCAAAGCCGAATTGCTTCTAGACCTTAGCTTCTGAGTTAAGTGGACGCCGAGGGAAGACTGAAGTGGGTTAACTTTGTAGTTTCTCCTAAGCACCTCTCCCCCCAATTAGGATAGGTAAGAATTTGAGTTCCGTTCAGGTATTACTTGCTTCTCGGGGGTGGGGGTGAGGGACACCCGGGGTTTGAGATTTTTTTTCCACAGGCTTCCCTTAGTATTGTTTCTGTGAGCAGAGGCTTACGTGTGGACACTGCCTGGTCCACTTGTCTCGTCTGCTCATAAGTCCTAAGCTATTGTTGCCTTAAGTGAGGATTTCTTACTTACCTTTTCTCCTTTGTTTTCAAAAATATAAAGTTTTTTTTTCCCCCTTTAAAAAAGAAAGACAGACAGACTGGGTTTCATTAGCCATGTAGCCCTGGCTGTTCTAGAGTTCACTATAGAGAGCAGACTGACCTTGAACCCACAGAGATTTACCTCTCTCTGTCTCTAGAGTGCTGGGGTTAAAGGTGTGCACTACCATGCCCTGCCATAGTTTTTTGAATTTATTTTTTTCCTGCCAAAATTTTAATTAACAGAATGCTTGTACATATTTATAGGGTTCAGTATGTTAGTTTGATACATGTGTACAACATGTAATGATCAAGTCAGGGGCCTTGATCTAAGAGTACTGTGCTGTCTTTCTAGGAAGTCTGCTCTGAGTCTTGATGACTGTAATTAATGTGTGTGAAGTCCTTCCCAGAGAATTATAATTACGGATTCCATTAAGAATGTGTTTTAAAGTCCAGGCTTGCACCCCATGCTTGAGTTGCCTATGTAATATCTTTAATTTGTGTTAGTCTGTCCCTTTGAATAGTCAGTGGGATTAATTCTGTTCAGTTATCTGTTGGCTTGAAAGCTTTTGTAACATTTATTTGAGGTTTGTTTGTAACTAGGTTCAAGCTTCATATCTTAGAAATGTAGGTAGTTTGGAACCTGTTGGAACATACCTAATTTTCCTAATAATGCTCCCTGGATTGTCTTTATTTCAGTATCATGCATTCTGTCCATCATTTCTCAGGAAATAGGAACCAAGGCTTGTCTTTTATTACTTTAGATTATGTCTTTTATTACCTTAGTTTTAATCTAAATAGAAAAAAAATACCTGTATATGAAAATAACACAATGTATGGAGTATGTCGTCATACATAACATTTCTGTATCATCTTTTGAACTAAGATGCTCATGACTCCAGACCAAATATATCATCTTAGGAAGTTTATAGCAATTTTGAATGCAAAGGGTGTTCTCTTCCTCCCTTTCCCTTCTGGTTCCCTGGTTGCTGATGTATATTTCATTTTTCTCAATGTAGTTTCTGTGTTGCTAGTCCATTTTGTGATCTGTGAATGATAAAACAGTTTTCTGCATTTCCCCACATCCCTTTATTCATATTTACATGAATTTTTTCCCCTTCTCAATTACCAAGAATACTATTTTGTAATGAATTTTATTCTTATTCTGTGGGAATATCCTTCCAGGATCAAGTTCATTTAAGCTTTGTTTCATAGATTTCTAGTGTTTGTGATCCTATCCAGTTCATTATCAGAAGAAAGTAGATATACCTGTTAGGATAGGTTTCATAGGAAATTACATATGGGGGAAAAACAAAAACAAAACCCCGAAACTCTACAAAATTCCCGTGAAAACTAGGAAAAATAAAAGATTTTAGGACAGCCAGTATGATGGACCCTGTAATCCCAGTGCCCAGGATGCTGAGGCAGGAGGATAATGAGTTCAAGGTCAGTCTTGGCTGCATATTAAAGCCTAAAAACACAGTAAGTAAAGACCGGGGAAGGGATGGCTTAGTTGGTAAGGAGTATGCCAACCGCGAGGACCCTCGGAATCCATTCAAAAAGTGGGCTGTGCTTGTCATCCCGATGTGGGAGAGAAGGAGGCGAGCAGACCCCTGGAGCCTGAGGAATGACACCCGAGTCTGACCTCTGGCCCCCACAAAGATGCAGCCACGCATGTTCACTCCTACATGTGTGCACACATACAGATTTCAGGATTGCTATAACCCCATCCTTTAGTCTGAATTTAACTGACTTCAGACTTTGGGTATAACTTGGTTGTTTACTTTCCTAGTGTGTGTAGTGCCAAAATTATAGTTACAAAAACCTAAGTTTGAGCTACGTAGGTGGGTATAAAAGGGAATAGAGAAGTGAAGAGATGGGATAGCTGCCCATCCTTGACTGTGGCCTAATCTCTTTGTCACAGGAGGCAGTCATTGTCCCTGTCTGCCTGGGCCTCTTGCATGTTGTGGCTGTGGCTGTGGCTGTGGCAGTGGCTGTGGCGGTGGCTGTGGTGGTGGCTGTGGCTGTGGTGGTGGCTGTGGCAGTGGCAGTGGCGGTGGCTGTGGCAGTGGCTGTGGTGGTGGCTGTGGTGGTGGTTGTGGTGGTAACTGTGGCGGTGGCTGTAGCAGTGGCTGTGGCTGTGGCTGTGGCAGTGATGGTGGCTGTGGCTGTGGCTGTGGCTGTGGCAGTGATGGTGGCTGTGACAGTGATGGTGGCTGTGGCAGTGGCTGTGGCTGTGGCTGTAGCTGTGACTGTGGCTGTGGCAGTGGCTGTGGCAGTGGCAGTGATGGTGGCTGTGGGAGTGGCTGTGGCTGTAGCTGTGACGGTGGCTGTGGCAGTGGCTGTGGCTGTGGCAGTGATGGTGGCTGTGGCAGTGGCTGTGGTGGTGGCAGTGGCTGTGGCTGTAGCTGTGACTGGCGGTGGCTGTGGCAGTGGCTGTGGCTGTGGCAGTGGCAGTGACTGTGGCAGTGGCTGTAGCTGTGACTGTGGCGGTGGCTGTGGCAGTGGCAGTGGCTGTGGCAGTGGCAGTGGCTGTGGTGGTGACTGTGGCAGTGACTGTGGCTGTGGCAGTGGCTGTGCTAGTGGCAGTCCTTGCTATCAGTGCTCTTGCTGGATCCTGAAGTGCCAAATAAGTCATGATGGCCATTATTACTAAAGAGGGAAGGAATTTTTCCCCTCTGCCTCTTCCTCTGAATTCTAGTTTCCATGTAGATTAGGAAAAGAATTAAATTATCCATTTGTTTTCCAGTCAAATTGGTTTAATGGTTTTTCCCCATCAGGCTTTTTTTTTTTTTGCCGGGGGGGGGGGGGGGGGGGGGGAGGGGGCAGTCTTCTGTACCTCAGGCTGGCCCAATAACCAAGGACAACTTTGAACTTCTGATCCTCCTACCTCTACCTCTTAACTGCTGGAATATTATGGGCATATTGGGGTTATAGATCTATGCTACCTTGTTCATACAGTGTTAGGGACCCAACCCAGAACCTAGTGCATGCTATGCAAGCACTCTCCTAGCTGGTCTGTATACCCAACCCCAGGCAAGTGATTTTTAAAAGAGAGAAAGCCAATTTATAAATGTATACGTTACACATTTTCACACCATGCTACATTTTTAGCACTAACATTAGCTGGTGTCAGTGTTTAAATTTCTCATTTAGGAAATTGGATAGTAAGTTGTATTATTCAGTGTGTGTGTGTGTGTGTGTGTGTGTGTGTGTGTGTGTGTGTGTGTGTGTGTAGAAATATATGATTAGTACAAAATAAACTCCATTTTTCTTAGATGGTAGGAGTGGTAGCAGGGGAGGAACTGATAGTAAATAACTATGAGCCTTTAGCCTCCCTTGATATTTCTGTCTCTCTCTCTCTCCCTCTCTCCCTCCCTCCCTCCCTCCTTCCCCTCCCCTCCCTCTCCTCCCTTCCCCTCCCCTCCCCTCCCCTCCCCTCCTTCTCCCCCGAGATCGGGCTTCTCTGTGTAGCCCTGGCTGTCCTGTTGTGGATCTTGCTCTGTAGACCAGGCTGGCCTCAAACTCTCAGAGATCCTCTTCTCTGCCTTACAAGTGCTGGGATCAAAGGAGTGCTGCCCCACTGCCCGGCTGACCCCTATTTCTTCATCGATGCTGCCTTAATCAGGCTGTGGCCCGCAGCAGAAGACCCTTGCTACAGTAGACACATACTGACTCCTGGAGAGTGGTGAGCCCGTGCTCTTGCTTTTTTCTACAATGTAACGGCGAAGATGAGTGTGTGAAGATTTGAGTGTGTTATCTCTAGAGGGGCAGTCTCCCCGCTTTCCATTAGGTATCATGTGGGTCTTCTGGAATGTCTTCTCCTTCCCATCCAGGCAATAACCAGGTCCTGTCTCTGCTCAGCTTCTGAGCTTCTGAGCTTGGGCATGCCCAGGTGTATGGCCATAGACAAATGTTTTTCCTAACTTCTCTTCTTATGGTTAGTTAAAATGACCAAACCCACTTTTGTTTTCTTTCACATTCATGAGAATTATTTTAAAAATATTTTAGCCATCACACCAGTGTTTAAAAATTGGTCTGTACTTGTCTTTACAATGGGTCACTATTATAATTTGGGTATGATTAACACAGATTTTTATACCTTTCTGCAGGTTTCCTTGGAATCCAAACCTGAGTTTAAAATGTGCTGTCTACATGCAGATAAATCACTGTCCCTTCTGAGATGGCAGGGATGGGGAGGGGGTGGAGTCTGCAGGGTAAGTCCAGAGATCAAGAAAGGAACCAGCTTGCTGACATTTACTTTGGGCAACTGAAGTATCGCTCGTCTCTGTCAGCTGAAATTAAAGATGCATGACTGTGTGAATTTCTCTAGCCTCTTTGTATGTTCTTGAATATAAATTTTTAGAACCCATGGCAAAATCAGATGGTGCAGGGGCTGTTGGATTTTTTTTTGTCTTCCCAGTTTTCTAGTGGGTGGTTTTGCTTCAGTAGGCGAATACAGTGAATAAATTTATCAGCATCAGAATCCGTATTTATAAGATTATCTTTCTTTTATTAAAATATTTTAGTTTAAAGGTTTTTATTTTCTAGAGTGTCCTTTGTTTACAAAACAAACAAAAATACTTTTGGATTGCTCTTTATCATGTTTTCAAGTGTTCTTTTACCACTACAAATTAGTCTTCTTGTATTAGCATGTTTGTGTTTTTTAGGGCCTGTGAGATGAGTAGGTTGGAGATAAACTTGATTTATTTTGAAATCATAAAGACTCTTTTAGACTACTGAGGCTGGGGAAGATACCCTAGACACAGAGACAGAAAAAGCAGAAACGGGTGCGCCTTACTGCTTTTTTTGTTTTGTTTTTTGTGTGTTCATAAGGGAAGATTTTTGGTTCTATATCTTATTGGAAGAGAGTTCTTCTAAAATGGGATCTAATGAGGCAGAGGACAACGTATTTTTATTGACGTCATTGCACCCAGATAGTAATATGTAACTATTTAAGTAATTATAGTAATATAATTAAATAGTAAAATATGTAATGCATACTTTATGCTTTATAAACATAGTGGATTTGTGTTCTGGTTTGTTATGATATGAAATTAGCTGACACATTACAATAAATTTACTAGACAAAAGCAGTCACACACCCACCTTCTCCAGACTTCCCATAACACGTACCTAGTGACTAGTTTGGTGGGGCCCAGGGCATCTTAATCCGGAGCATGTTTGGAACTCAAGTTCCAAGATTCCATTTGGACCCGGTGCCCAAGAGAGCTTACATAGCAAGCCTGCTCTGTAAGGTGGTCCCGTGTCACACGTGGGAACGTGTGTTTCAGGGGGGTTTCCGTGAGTGGCTCCTAGTCTGCACTGTTCATACAAATAATGCACTGTGCACTAAACACCTGCTTCCCTCTTGGGAGTCTGGGGTTCTGCTCACTGCAGTGAGTGGACAGTGCATTTGTGCCCAATCCCTAGGAATCCTGGGCTCTTAGTAGGCTGAGGTGAACATGAGTGGTTACAAGTGGTTGTGGGGGACATTTTGTATATCCTGTACAGGCGTACTTTGTGAGGATCTGCGGGAACTTGTGTCTGGTTTCAGTTAGACTTTGTTCAAGCTCCTTTTTCTTTGGCTGATTTTGCATTATGGCTGTGAACTGTAATTGAATACCACTCTAAGATGAGTTCCTGTCCACTGGTGCTCCTCTGGCCCTCAGCCCTGCTTCCTCAAGGTCTCCACCTGGTGTGTCTGGAATGCTCTCAGTGAGCTGGCCACAGGTGTCTTGGGAGGAGTGTTTGAGGTGTTGAAACACCAAGTCATATGCTCTGGTCAGTACTGCCTGTGCAGAGAGAAATCAGCTGTATACCTTCCGGTGTTAAGCCCCGCCCCCACATTAGAGCCAGTGAACACCCACTTCCCTCGGGGAAATGCCTGCATTTTCCACATTACTCAGGGGTTACTGTTCTTGCCCTGTATTGATTATGTATGTCATCAATTGAAAATTTTCATTACTTCCTATTACTTGCAAAATAAAGGCTAGAGAGTCTTATGTGTTGGTCGGGTAATGTCAGATCTGGCCTTCCCTTTCCAACTGTATTTCCTCCTGTTTGCTTCTAATCTCGGGTTTCCTTCTCAGCCCATCCTGGTAATTGGCTGGGCACTTCACTCCCATTCCTGGAAAGCCTCCACCTCTCCTTCCCAAGTCCTACCATTCTTCAAAGCCCATCACAAATGCCGTTTTTTCTCAGCTTCTCTTCTAGCTGTAGTCCCTTGACCTCCTGCTCATCTACCATTATTTTTTCTTTTTTAAACTAATATTTTGTTAGCATAGAAGATGATGGGTTTCTTTACAGTATTTTCATGCATATGTGCCATTATGCATACATACTTCACTTTCCCACTCACCATTTTTAATCTCACTGTTTAAGACCAGTTGGGCATGGTACTTCATGCTTTGTAATCCCATCACTAGGACGGCTGAGTCAGAAGGATCAGGAGTTCAAGGTCACAGCTGCATTATGAGCTGGAGCCCACCCTGGGCTACATGAAGCCCAGGGTGTACCCCCTCCCCCATCGCAGCTACTTGTATTGTTTTATTAATAAAGTTTGGGAGTCAGCTGTTAGGGTATAAACCTGATAGACACATAGAACGATGGAGAAACAATCAGCTGACCCGCCTCTCCTCCTTCCCAGATGGAAAAAGGTCCGTGAATCTTTTTAAGCCCTTCCGTATTCCTTCCTGTGTCCCGCTGTCCTCATCTGGGTCTGCCACACCCTCTAGTTTATTCCCCAGCCAGCTGAATGTGTACTCCGCCCTCTGAATCCAGGTTTAGCTCCATTGACAGTCTTGGAGCAGCAATGCGAATAAATCTCCCGCAACCCCTCTCCCCCCAGTGTGCACGCACGCAAGTGTGTGTGTGTGTGTGTGTGTGTGTGTGTGTGTGTGTGTGTGTGTGTGTACATAGTGCCTGTGTTGTGTGGAAGAAAGAGGTCAGTCTCCTATGTTCCTCCTCTGCTGCCTGCATTGGTTTTTTTGAAAAGGTCTTTTACTGGCCTGGAACTCTCCAAGTAGGCCAGGCTGGTTCACTTTGAAGTCCCAGAGATTTAACTATCTTCTGTCTCCATCAGCCTTTGGATTACAAATATATGCCACTGTGCCCAGCTTTTTAATATGGCGTCTAGGGGTTGAACTCGGGTCTTCATGCCTGCATGGGCAAGCACCTGCTCTCAGAGTTCTCCCCAGGCCCAAGACCCTTTTTGTTTTGGATTTTTTTTAAACTTTGGGTTTTTTGTTTGTTTGTTTTTTGTTTTTTTCCCCTCTTTGATTCATTAAGTCCAGTACTGTAAAAATCTCTCAGGGTGTGGAACTTTTTCTCAATGTCTTATATGAAAGTAACCACTGAATACTTACTGAGGACCTCCTATGTATCTAGTTCTGTAATATGTGCTGTGGTTAATTGAAAGGAAATAGATTCTCTTGGTCCTCAGTGAGTATTGAAAAGAAGATAGATAGTTATGAGAAAGATTAGGAAGAAAAAATATTTGCTGACCATCAGTATATTTATTTTCTCCCTTTCAGCTATAATGCCATGCATTCCCTGTTTCTATTAGTGTATATAAGTTGTGGGTTCAAATTCCCAGTGAAAAAGCACAGTTCCTGCTGGTTAAGGGATTTATTTATGTTCAGAACTGTGGTCTTGATGTGCTAGGGAATCACAAGGAATATCCAGCCTTCACACCATCCTAAAAAGGACGCTAGTGGAGAAAAAAAGCTGCAGGAGACCAAGGATGTTTTCACCGTTTTCCTCAGTGCCCAGGGTCTGCTTGGGGGTTTAGATAGAGCTTTCAGATAATGGGTGGCACCTCTGTCTGCTGTAAAGTCAGCAATCAAATGAGTATTTTTGCTCTATTTATCTATCTATCTGTCTATTTATTTATTTATTAGCATGGGACTGAAATTAAGCCTATGGCTTCTTGGCGCATGGCAGGTAAGCATTCTCTCACCAATCTAACACTCCCAGCCCTTTTTTTAATTTTTAAAATCCGAGATTGGGTTTTCAGAAGTCACCCATGCTGAGCTCCACTCTGTGCCCTGGCAGGGTTTGAACTCAAGGTCTTCCTGCTTCAGCTTCCCAAGCAGCTGGTGCTACAGGCCTGGACCACCAGACTCTGTTTCCGCTCCAAGGTTCTTCTGCATTCTTGGCTTTGGGCCTGTCAATATTTTCAACACTAACTTCACAATCCTCTTGTCTTTGGGTTCTTCTGACCTTAGGCAGCTGGTCTCATCTCTGCCCATAGCTACTCTCTGGGAGGTTCTTGGGGGAGTCAGTGAGAAGAGGTTGATGTTAGAGGAGGCTTTGTGTCTCCTCTGATGTATTCTCATCTCCTGAGTAGTGCTCAAGAGGAAGGACTGCAAAGAAAGTGCCAGTTGGAAGAATGATGCCGCTTGTTAGAATGGCCTGTCAGTGCGCAGCCATTGTGTTTTATGGTGCTCCTCCGTGTGTGATTTCATTTGAAGCCTTGGAAACTGCTGTGAAGTCAGCATCCACTGGAGTTAACTTCAGTAATTCTGTTACTACCCGCTCTTAAAATGGATTAAAGTTACACTCTTACACCTCAGCCTCTTTGTAAACTAAGTAAAATAACTTGCTTTGTGGGTTGTGGTGAAGAGTAAATTCATGATGAGGACTCAAGGAGTCTCAATAAATGTCCCCAAGATTCCAGGTAACAGAAGTTGGGGCCAGAGGAAAACTGCCATTTTTAAACTTTAAAAAAAGAAAAGGAAAGAAATATAAGGAAGTTTGAGAACTCAAAGCAGTATTCATTTTTATAATTTAATTGACCAAGTGGCTTGTGGTTATGGAAAGCAGCTCTCTGTACAGAGTGATTCCATTCTACTATTTGGGAATATTTCTTGGTATGGTCAACACTGCTTTCTGTTTCTCAGCAAAACCCCAAGACCTGCAATTTCTGTTTAACAGAATAGTTGTCAATGCACAAATGGCTTTATTTACTTTCTCTTCTGCATTCTGAAAGAGTTAGACACTGGTCCTATGCCCCTGTTAGTTACATGGTTATTACAGGGTTATTTCACTTTATTTTGGGTTCTAAGGATGGAACCCAGGACCCTCAGTCAGTCTCTGTGGTTTTTTTTTTTTTTTTGAGACAGGGTCTCACTGTGTAGGCTGGTCTAAAATTCACTTTGTAGACCAGTTGGCCTTAACTCATAGATCTCCTGCCTCTTGTCCTGTGTGTTGGGACTAAAGGCATATGATACCACTTCTGACTTCTCTGTGTGCTTAATCCTATATTTGTTGTGATTGGAAGGTGTGTTTTGTTTGGTATTAAATATTTTGAATCTTGGTGTTGATTACATACTCTTGACATCTTTTTTCCTATGTTTTCGGATGTGCCTTTTAAGAGAAAAGGTTATTTTGATTAGTTCTAACAAATTGAAAGATGAATAGTAAACAATTTGGTTGTTTCCTGTTTACTGTGCTCTGAGCAAGCATTTACAGTTACTTCCTAAAACAACCTTAAATTGCTGCTAATGGAACTATGTATTGTCAGTCCCACATTGGAGGCTTAATTATTGATATGTGATCTTAATTGTTATACTGTTGGTGCAGTCTGTGTCGGCAAGGTGGCATGTTTTAATTATGCACTCCTAGGCTTTACTCTTCTCATCTTCTGCCTGTATCACCAGACAAGTTTCTTTTTTAATTTTTTTTTATTACAGTTGTGGTTAAGTTAATGGTAACCACTTCACTTGAATTGACACAGAAAGCATCCCTTATGTCTGGAGACATAAGCGATATAGCACCTGGTGAAGAATCTCTCCTAACGACGCAGGACAGACATGCAAAGTTTCTTTTGTTACCGTCTGAACTTGAAGCCGGATTTCCAGCACATGAAAGTGTTTCTCTAAGTCTCCTGTCATAAATTTTTTTTTAAGTACATTTGATTTTCCTTAAAATCATCCCATAGTTTTCAGTCCACAGGGGAAAGATGAATTGTGTATGCTAATTAACTTTTAGTGTCACTTATAACTTAAGGTATTATCTTAGATTTTACTGTCTAATATTTGAAGTTATATTAGATGATTTCTTTTAAGAAAAGTATCTTGTTCTACAAGTAAGCTTCTCTGCTAATGTTTTCCTTTAGCCCCTCCCCTTTTCCCTCTTTCTGATTTTGAGACAAGAGTCACTGTGTATCCCTGGCTAACCTGGAACTTGCTGTGTAGACAGACTGGCCTCAAACTTAGAGATCCACTGCCTCTGCCTCCTGAGTCTTGGGATTAAAGGCAACACTATACCTGGGCAGCTTTTAGTATTTTTAAGTGGACTGTTTTCTTCAGCTCTAATCTACATCTGTTCTGGTGCAAGGAAGCCAGCTGATGCACTACTCATTGCTAAATGGCACTTCCTAGCAGAGCTTTAATCACATGTCTAACCCCACAAGGGAATTAATTGATTCTCTCTTACAGAAAACTGTTCTTTCTCATTTCTATTGGTTTCCAGTTTCCCATGGTTGGTGAATTTCCGTAGGATCCTCATGAAATTTGAATTTTGAGTTGGCTTAGCCTTTAGGTTAAAACAAATCGTTTCTTCATTTTTCCTTTTCTTCTATGTACCTTAAGTTCCTAGCACAATGCTAGACCATAGTGTAGATGGTCAGTAAATATTTGCTGAAATAAACAGTCCCCTAAAGACTTGTGGAGCCTTTGTTCTGATCAGTCACCTGGCAGAAGAGTGAGATGTTTAAGTTGATTTCACCATGGGAGGCCTGATTCCTTAGTTCTCCTGGAGATTGGCATGATGTCATCTTCCCACCATTGGAGACTGCTTTTCTGTGAGATCTGACTCTTGGAGTTAATGGATTTCTCTGTCAGCTGTTGGAGAACTGAGTCAGTGCTCAGAACGATACGGAAAATGTTTGTTCATCAAACCTAACGAGATTGTTTAGCAGAAGAGAGGAAATATTTATAGAAAAATGGTGTTCTGTTTCAGAGCCTTCATAGCTGTCCAGGCTGGTCTTCACTTCTGGGATAGAGTAAATTCTTTTGTTAGATGACTAGAATCGAATGTTGTAAGCTGAAATGATTATACTTGCTGGTTCTCCTTTCAAATTAGAAGGAGGAGTGATTTGAAACATCTCCAGGTAGGCTGCACTTAGACCTGATAGATTGCCGTCCATCACAGTCTCTCTTCAGTAGTTCATAAATACAGTTGATACGCATCTTTGTCTTTGCCATGAGACAATACAAAAATGCCATCATCAGCAGTGGTCTTGTGAATCTCAGTAGTATTCATTTGTTCTGTGTCATGCTTGTCATTTTGTTCATGTGTTGATGCAGGAGGCAGTAACTTCCAAATAACTAAATTCATCAGGTGATTTGAAGACATTTCCATAAAGTAAATGGTGTGTGTATTTTCTGTGAAGTTGTTAGAAATGACAGCTGTTTGAACTAAGTCCAGATGTGAAAGTAAAAGGTAAAGTAAAAACAGGGATGTATCCCTGTTACCTTTTTTCTTGGTTTAGAACTACTGTGTAGCCTTAGGAAGAATCAAGGAGTGTTTCAGTGTTTGACAATTGTTTCTGCATCTGTTTGGTGCTTTTCGTAGGACCGAATCTCACTTCAAATATATTATGAAAATGGGTACCAAGGTACTGGGGTGCTGAGCAAATAAAAAAATGCTGCAGACACAAAAGGCAGAATGAGAATTCTTGTATTTCCTTTCATTTGGCAGCTGCTCTTACTGGTGAACTGCATGTCATTATAAATTGATGGGAACGCCCAAGGCAGCCTTTAGCAGGAAGTCAGGCTGCTTGACCCTGCCCTTCCTGCTTTGTAAATGGCCACTAGCTGCTGGACATGCATTTTGGAAGCCTGGGCTTGGGCCTGGGCTATTGTGCCTAGGTGCTAGGACAGTGGGAGAGGGGGACGCAGGCAGCTGGGAGTGGAGAGATTCTGTTGCCTATTGTGAATGTGCTTTCAGCCAGAAGACTGAGGCACGTTCTTCCTTTCGTTCTTCCTTTGCCTGATGGTTCATCCTCTTGCTAAGCAAGTCAACCATATTTATTTATAATATAGTGATCATTCATATGAGACTCTGCAAACTGCCCTCTGGAGATGGCCTTTGGGATGAGACACTGTGGTGCCCAGGGACTGCTCTTGCTCACATGGTGCCTGTGATTAATGGTTTGTCATGATCACACTGAGAATCTGGGTCTCAAAGGAGGATGTAGGCCAGTTCCAGCCTTCACAACAGACTCTTTTATCTGGCCACTTATTGAATTGGCAGAGCAGCCCCCTGCTTGAGGAATCAGTGCTGAACACTTTACCTTGCCTGTATCCAGAGCTCTCCTTTGAGAAGCATAGGTGCCAGGCTCTGAAGCTGAAAGGGCACATCAGGTGGAAGGCAAGATGTAGTCTGGAAACAGAATTCTGTGGCAGCAGGAAGTTGCAGCTGGAGGTCACATAGCATTTAAACCCAGGAGAATCCCTGAAGATACAGAGTGGGCAGGCATTCGAGCTGAGTGTGGGAGGGGCTCAAACTCTTCCAGTTTATATTTTTATAAATGATTATATAATCTGAAGGCCATGGTAATATTCAGAGGCTAGATGTCTCTATGTTACTGTTTCACTGAGACTTTCACAAACTGGGTTTGGATAGCTAAAGTATGAGCTCCTCCTATGTCATCTACCCTGGGTGTAAATCTGGCTCTAATGTTTATTGTCTCCACAGTAAAGGGTACCATTTTTTTAAAAATATCATTTGTGTGTGTGTGTGTGTGTGTGTGTGTGTGTGTGTGTGTGTGTGTGTGTAAAGATTTCAAGAAATATAAGATGAATACCTTGATAATTACAAGTTTACTTGTACTTTTATAATACTGCCTTTTCAAGAGGCCGAGACACACAGTGAGCACAATGTTTATATTCCATTTGTTCTTTATCCCTTTTTTTTCTTGACAGCTTGTTTAAAATGGAATATTTTTCTGTTAGAGTAAACACATACTGTAAGTTTTGTGGTTGTAGCTTTGGAACATACATATTTAGAATTAAATTGATTTGCATAGAAGTTAATGAGCTTCCAATAAAAAAAGTTCTTATTAAAGTAGCTAGGTATTTTAGTAATAGCATTGGAAAGTTTTGAAATTAAAATAGAAAAATAAATGGATTGTACGTAAAAACCTACTTATTTTGATTCAAATCTGGTAGCTTGTAAGCAACTATAACCATATATTTTTTGTCTTTATTTTTTAGGCTTTTTTTAAATACACAGTTTTGTGTCTAGCTATATCACTGTTCTTGTGCCTTGTAAAAATGAAAAAAAGATTTAAAAAATACAAGTAAATGTCAGTGTTTCTTTTCTTCTTTCCGGCATACAGGGCAGGCTCAGCCTAGGTGACCTTCCCTCCCAGCTCCTGCTAGCTCAGATGTAAGGTGAATACAGAAGGCTCATGGAAAACTTTGCATTTTTATTACAGGAATTAAAGTAATCCACTGGCCCACTTTAAGTGTTGTTTCTTGTGTGATCCTGTTTTGCAAAGGGAAATCATAGAAAGAAGTGAGATGGTTTGCAGGACCAGAGGGCAGAGTATTGAAAGGAGCCAGAAGCTAATGAACAGGTGATGTGGTATACTGGAAGAGGGCGAGTCTGGTGTTGATCCCATATCCTGGTGTTCTGTGAGCACGGGAGCTAATTAAGGATTTATTATTGAAATAGGCCTTTTCTGGTGTTTGCCAACAACCATTTTGTAGCATTCTTCTACCTCAGAGTGTGTTCTGTTTGCTATGGTTATAGCCCTTGCTTTGCCAGGGCTCTGCCTGTAATCTTGGCACCTGGGGAAGTTGAGGTGGGGTGGTGGCTATGAGTTTGAGGCTAGCCTAGGCTACATAGTATGTCTCAGGTCATCCTAGCTACAGAATAACATCTTGTCTCAAATAGAGGGAAAAAATAGGAAGAAAGAAAAAGATGATTGAGGGGCTGGAGAGATGGCTCAGAGGTTAAGAGCACTGCTTGTTCTTCCAAAGGTCCTGAGTTCAATTCCCAGCAACCACATGGTGGCTCACAACCATCTGTAATGAGATCTGGTGCCGTCTTCTGGCCTGCAGGGATACGTGCAGACAGAACACTGTATACATAATAAATAAATCTTTTTTTTTTTTTTAAAAAAAAGATGATTGAAAGGAAAATCGCAATGTGGAAAACAGGTCTGCCTTTGGTATTGAGCCACCTGAGAGCCAAATCCGACTCGAGGCCGTACACTTCATTTTCAGGTGTTTTCTGAGAGGACAAGTGATGTGGCAGCCACAAACGGCAAATATTCTTAGGTTCACATAGGTGCAATTTTGTCACCAGGATTTGTAGTTTCATTCTGTTTAGCTTCTGAAGGTATTTGCAGTATATAAGCTGAGCATGCAAGTTGTGTTGAAATCTGAAATGAATGGAATTTCACATGGCATTGAGATGAGTGATTTCAATGGAGATTTTCTTTTATACACATAAAAAAAGGTCAACACGCAGTTATGCAAGGAATGCATTTGTAGATCATGTGTGTCCGTGGAGGCAGGCAAATAACATCTTCTCTGTGAGCTGCAAGGGAGGAAACGCTGCTGTTTGCATGGTGTCGCTTCACTCAGCTATGAAGCCTTCTGCAAAGAGCTTGTGCCACCTGGGCCTGCATTTGGATTCTGACACTCCTGTAATCTGTTGTCTTCAACAGCGGAGCTTCTGCTAACCTTAGGTTCACATACATGTATTCTGTATATGTACAGATTCTATATGTGTACAGATAAACACTTATGCATCCCATGACATAGGGTTGACTCCCAACTCTACCACAGAGTGGAATGTTAAAAGAGTGGTGCTGGGTTCTGGGTATTAAACCCAGGGTCTCATGAACAAAACTAACAAAAAATCCAGACATTATTATTATTTATTTATTTTTATTTTGAAAAAAGGTCTTAGCTATGTACCACTGCCTGGCCTTGGTCCTCCTCTGTAGCTAGAGAATTTTCTCTCCGGGTCCCGCTAAGCCCCAGCAGTCCTGTAGCCCACTTATAAAATAAACACACAGACACTTATATTATTTAAACTGTTTGGCCTAATGGCTCATACTTCTTGCTAACTGTTCTTATATCTTAAATTAACCCATTTCTATAAATCTATACCTTGCCACGTGGCTCGTGGCTTACCGGCATCTTCACATGCTGCTTGTCATGGTGGCGGCTGGCAGTGTCTCTCTCCACCTTTCTGTTCTCTCAATTCTCTCTCTCACTCCCGCCTATACTTCCTGCCTGGCTATTGTCCAGTCAGTGATTTATTTATTGACCAATCAAAGCAACACATTTGACATACAGACCATCCCACAGCACTCCTCATCCTCCCAAGTTCTTGGATTTAAGCATGTGCTACCAATGCCTGGTTAGAAGGCTGATTTTCATTCAGAGTTCTGCAGTCCCATGGAGGCACAGCAAAAGCACAGCCTAAGCTGCTGTCAATCTTTCTTGTTCTCAGAATACTGTGAGCCTAAGTTGGCATGGGTTTTTTTTTTTTTTTGGTTTTTCGAGACAGGGTTTCTCTGTGTAGCTTTGCGCCTTTCCTGGATCTTGCGCTGTAGACCAGGCTGGCCTCGAACTCACAGAGATCCGCCTGCCTCTGCCTCCTGAGTGCTGGGATTAAAGGCGTGCGCCACCACCGCCCGGCGGGTTTTTTTTTTAATCAGCCTTTGTGAACACCAAAGAGAGTACTTATAAGTTGAATGGTTATTGCTTCAAAATTTGTCCTTACAAAGTTTATTTACGAAATTGAAAAATGATTTTCAGGTAGGAATATATGTTATTACTTAAGACCAAAAGAATAAATAAGAGGGGAAAGGTTGTCTGTTTATTCATCTGCCTAAATGTGTTCCACTTTTCAAAGTTAAAATTCAGCAGTTATGTCAGCCAGTGCTTCAGCAGGCTGCTGGGAGAAACATTCAGTTTCACTTGGTTTTAGCAAGGCGAATATTCATTTCCCAGGAAGAACAGTCCAGAGGTAGGGAGGGCTCTAGTCTTTACTGTTGGTTGACACCTCCTCCTTTCAGGCCCCTCTTAGTGCCTTAGCAAGCTCACCCCAGGGGTTCTAGCTCCACAGCCAGATGAATTAAAATCAGAGATAGATGGTCTCTCTCTTGTCTTGTTTCTTTCCCAGGAGCATGGAAAATTTCCTGCCTGCCCAACACACGAGCATAACCAGAATCGGTAGAGTCCTTTCTTGAGTCTCACATCTAGAATTGTCTCCAAAGGGGAGTTGGATTTGCAGTGACATCATCCTTAGGATCTGAGGACCTCGCCTAAGACAAAGCAGGGCTGCTATTGCTGAAGGTGTGGAAGAGAGGGTGGGCTGCCCTAAGCAAGCGCCATTAGCAAGTAGTAAGGGAGTGTGTTTGGTAGGTGGCCAGAGGCACTTGCTCCTTGTTTTTGTAATGATGAGTAAGAATGGATTTTAAAATATGAAATGTGTCTCTCAAATGAAACATTCCATTTTCAAGTGGCCTTTTTATTTTTTACAGTGCTGGGGATGGAACCCAGGCATTATAGGCAAGAGCTCTACCACTGACCTGCCCATCCCAGGCCTTCAAGTTTACTTTTAAAAATCAACGTACTCCAGTTTTATAAAGGCAAATTATATTTTGCTAATAAAAATTTAAAATTTAAAGTCCCAAGGCGAGCAGTTACCCAGGAATTCTTACATAGTCTGTGTATAGAGTTGAGATTGAATGTTGTTTCTCTTCATCACTAAGAATGATGGGCTCTAAGCCCATAGCCATGAGTTGTCTTTGATGTTCTTAGAACAGCCACCACCACCCTTGCTGAGTCTCAAGAAGTAAGAGCAGAGCAAGGTGGGAGCATTCGGACCCCACCACTGTTGAGAGTATCTTCTCACATTTTGGAGGGTCTCTTCTCTGTGGATAGTTTGGCATGAGTATGCTATGTCTTCATTTGTAGCATGTGAATTCTTTTTCAGTACTGGGCATTGAACCCAGGGCCTATTGCATGCTAAATTCATGTTCTTCCACAGAGTCATATCCTCAACCATGTGGCATTGGATTTTTTTTTCTTCTCCGAGACAAGGTTACTCCCTGTAGTTTTGGAGCCTGTCCTGGATCTTGCTGTGTAGACCAGGCTGGCCTCGAACTCAGAGAGATCTACCTGGCTCTGCCTCCCAAGTGCTGGGATTAAAGGTGTGCGCCACTGCGGCCTGGCTTGGCATTTGATTTTTTGATACAGCCTTGGGGTCTGTAATGATTTTCACTGTAGTAGTAGTAATTTGTCACTTGCACTATGAGAGTAGAAGTCAAAGGTGGGGCTAGGTGGCTGCTTGTGTTCTCCTTGTGCTTCCTATCCTGACATCATCTCCATCTGCTTTCCCTTCCTTGTCTTCTCTGTTCCAGACCTCCTCAAGTTCCTTAAGCCCCTCAGCCCATTTGTAGCTCAGGGAGTCAGAGACATGTCTGTCTTGGATTGCTTCCCCCACCATGAATCAGTTTACTCGTTCTGTGGTCTCTGATGACTCTGCTTGCATGTCTCAGTGAGACCTTCACTAGTTCTTTAAAGAGTTTCTTCCTAGGTCGTTTCAGTGCTTTATACCCCATACAGTTATTTGCCTAATGCCTGTCTCCTCCCTGCTGGAGGTTCTGCTTTTTCTGTTTTGTAGATTTCTAGATGCCAGCAACAGTAGCCTGCTTTATCTAAGGTTTTCCTTTTGATTTTTATCTCTATTATTCACAATCAGGTCAACTCTAGCTTTAAAATATTATATGGAAAATTCCAAAAATAAACAATTCATAAGTCTTAAATAACTTATTCCAATATACTGTTATAATTATTCTGTTTTGTTACCAGTTACTGTTTATCTCTTACTGTGTTTAACAAAAATTAAACTTTATCCTACATATTTATTTATTGGGTAACTCACAGTATATGTAGGGTTTTGTCTACAGTTTCAGGCATCCACTAGGGAGTCTTGAAACATAATCCCTGTAGGATGGACTACTTTACATAGTTTCCCAGTCTAGGGGCTTAGTAAATACTGCTGGCTAGATGAACGAGTGAGTGTGGCTAGTACATGGATTAGGACTCTGGCTCTGGTCAGGCAGGTAGGTGGTCTGCTAAGAGAAGAGAGATTCACAAGGATATGGTGCTATTCCCTTAAAAACCTTTACATACTTCTGTCAGATTACTGGTGTTCAGTCCTTCTTCCATGTCATCAAAAAAGTACGTCAGAATTTCTAGTTTTATTTAGACCATGTTACTCCAGTATTCCTCAAGATTTAAAAATTGTGTTTGATTTTCAACTACAGAAGCCTTTCCCAGCCTGAGTTTTAGCATTTCAAAGCCTTTGAAGGCCACACCTCAAGGCCACCATGACTAATGATTGTGCAGACCTAGGAGAACATTGAGGATCATATTGATACCTTGTAGTCTTCATGGTGCTGCTTGCAGATGAAAATTCCAGTATTACAGAGACAAAGCTGCCTATGGAATTGTAGTAGTGTTTGGTTGTCCCATCATCATGGTAACAGGCAAAGAATAGATAGCAAGGAAGAGTGAGTGGCCTTCAGATTTCTGCCCACCCAAGAAGATGTGCATGATAGTGGTGCTAACTAGCTTTGAGAGAATTACATGTTTGCATCTTTCACTTGAGAACTATTTCTCAAGTGTAGCAGAAGTTTCTGTCTTGCCAGCAACTCCCAAATACCCAGCAGCCTAGCGTTTTATTAAACCAATTTGAGTGACAAATCTTTATAGTGTACATGAGGATTATTCCACAGCATTTCCCATCTTTTGTCTAATGAAAAAGGAAGGTTTTAACTTTAACATAGTAAGATTATATACAACAAAAACAGTTAATAATTAAGAATTACAGTAACACTATCTAATCTATTTGCATTTGGCAAAATTAGAGAAAATAATTATCTTGGTGAGTCTAAAGTAGTTTTGTATCTAATTTACTTTCTATTATAACTAAGGAAAACTATAATTATAACTATTTAGTCTTCAACTCCATGAGAGACCCAAGAAGGGTGAAATATTACTTAATCACAGGGACCTCAAGCTGCATGGACAGTCATCCAATGTTCCTCTGCAACGTTGGGGCATCCAGCTCTGGACTACAGGCCTAGAATGTCTGACAGACTTTCCTGTGAAGCAGCAAATTTAGAAGGACTGTCCTACCTTGTCTTGGCAAAGTTCAGCAGTCACTTTCTTGCGTCCTGCTGGTCTAGTTTGGACAGTAACTGTCAGCAGTTGAGGCAAGAGCAATTTCTTTGCCCACATGGCTAGCTTTTGCCAAAAAGAAAACAAACTCCGTATGGAGTTTCTTTGATGTCCATCATCCTCTTTGAAGTAATTGGTGCTTCCAGGAGCAGATGTGTCTCACTGTTGAGAAAAGTCTTAAAATCTTAAAACATTTTAAATGTTATATTCTATAGGTCTTTGAAGTGCTTGAAGATTGCCTATCTATCTGAAATATATCTCTGTATGACCTTGAAAACATACCTAACATGACTAAAGTTTGCTATGATAGATGACTATTCTGTATTTCTTAATTATATATGTAATATATAATAATCTTTTTAATGAGCTGCATAAACATAATACCCTAAACAAGAGTAGAAATATACATACAATATAACAAAATTAACTTTAAATTTCTACCAATAAACCAAAATCCATACCAATGTAAAATATGTAAGATTAACAGTTGTTTTTTTTTTTTGGATTAAAGTAGATTTAATAGTCTACCCTTTTCCTATGATTTCTGTATCACTCAAGTTTCTACTTAATACTGGTTTAAGTGCTTTCTACACGATCCTGTCCTCATGGAGCCCTAGGCAAGGAAAGAAAACAGACATTTACTAGTACACATACATAAACATTTCAGGTATACTTTAAAACTAAGGATGGTGGAGGTGACAGGAGGAATTAGTTCAAGGCTAGCCTGAGCTACATAGCAAGACTATTGTCCCAAGGCTATCTCCAAAGCCCACAAGTGAACAGCCCATAATCAAAACTGTTAAGAGAAATAGAATGCACCACAGGTAATGGGAGAAAGAAAGTGGCAGGAGGGCCTGGAACCTCTTAGAAAGGGAGGTCTCATGTCTCCTACTTTATCCTGTGGTTTCATTAGCAGCTCTCTCAGCCTCCCTCTCAAGGAGCGTGTGCACTGTTGTGGAGTTCAGTAGATTCAAAGGTGACTTAGAAAGAGAGTTCTGCTAATCTTGTTGCTTAGCACAACAGGATTTTGGTGGAAGTAGAGCCTGAACGCAACAGCTCGTGACCAGGGAATCTAGCAGTCTTTATGGCTGAAGAATAAGCAGATATGGATGGTGGCTTCAAACTGTGGTGATACGAGGAATCCTGGGAAGGAGTAGCAGCAGTAGAGATGCATTTTACCTTTGGTGAAGTGTTTTTTTGGGTTGCTTCACATTAGTAGGTCTGTATAAAGTCAAACTTTCTGCAGACAACAAGAAGGGAAAAGCCTTTATGCGTGTCAAGAAGAGTAAATTCTTCTAACTTGAGACTGAATACAGCTGTTTGGGTCTAGTGGTTGACAGCAGAGCTTCATGCTGTAGGGTGACACTTCATATGTTGCTAATAGTTTGGAATAGTCAAGTTGTAGATAATGGACCTCTCCTGTGGAATATGAGCACCAACAACTGCTCCGTTTCTTCAGTCGCTTCCATTGTAAGTGTGGTGCATTTTCCACGGATGGAAACTGAACAGATGCAAAAACCGACAGGACTCTTGAAATCCTTTTCAGAGGACTCTGTCCATGCTAGGTGCCTCTGTTTCTCTCCCACAGCACCAGGGTCTTCATGTGTCTGTCCACTCTGAGTATTTAATGACTGAATCTGTCTGAGGATTTCTCCAGTAATGGAACTCGGTTCCTTAGTGAGTGGAAGGTGGAGTGCCTCTCCCTGGTGCTGCTCTCTGCCGTTTCACAAAGTATAGGACAAAACCCTGCATCAGACAGAGTACCTGTCCCAAAGGACCAGGGATGCTTATGTTCTGGAATCAAATCCTGTTTCTGAACTCTGGTGGAAATAGGGATGAGAGCACTGTGGTTCCGTTTCCACGGGTCTCTGGGATTACCATACTGACCATGAATCCCCACATTTTTGAACATTCTGTGATAATATTTCCCTGGCGGAGAGCATCAGAAGTGTGAACAGCCCAGGCTAGAGCCATTTGACCTGAAAGTGACTTACAGCTGTTTTTTTGTTTTGTTTTGTTTTCTTTTCTTCCCCTGTCAGCATTTGATCTCCCTTTTCAGAATAGAACTGGTAGTTTACCGTTCTGTTTTCCATGGGACAAATGGTAGAGCTGCGAAGCTGAAGAAAAACGGGAAGGAAATGTTTTTCACATTTTGAAAGGTATTTTAATGGCTGGAATGGCATGCTTGTCTAGCATGCATAAGGCCTTGGGTTGAGCCCAGTGCTTCGGTGCTGCTGGGGATTTTAGGATTTTAAGACAAGGTGTCTGATCTATTTGTGAAAGAGTTCTAAAAAAAATAAAAAGACAGTGAGCCGTGAGTTATTCCTTTTACAATCTTTTACCTAAGAATCTGCTGATTCTGTTGCCAGTTCCAGGGGGCTTTCATTACAAATCGGCTAAGGAAGTAGTTCAGTTGAGATTCTGAAACTTTGCCCAGGATTGAGCCACCCCTGCCCTCAAGGTTGTGCTTGGCATTCTGAGATTCAGGATGCTCCTGGAGGGTGTGGGGCATAGTCTTTAGGTAAGGGTTTGGTGTTTTATTTCATTCTGTGCAAAATGCTTGGCTCACAGCTAGGATCTTAGAGCATTCTACTATAGCCCAAGGTACCTTGGAGTGGTCTTCCCTAGGAGAGGGTGGGCTAAGTTAATGTACTTTCCCAGGAAGGGGCTACCTCCTAGTCCTCTAAGAGTAGAATAGAGGAATTGAGCTCTTTCTGTCTCCTGCTGCTGCTGCCACAGCCCAGGCTATCTGTGCAAGTGATGCTGATTTTAGTTCACAGATCACTAATGTATTTGTTGTGTTTCTGTAAAATGAGAAATGAGCTGCTCATAAATTAGCCAAAAAAGGCCACCAACACAAACAAAGAAATACATACAGCATGTTGAGGAGGCCTGAGGTTACATCTGTCTTCTCAGGGTGCATGGGAAGACCAGCTGGGGACTAGCCAGCTCCTTAAAGGTTGAGAACAAGAAGGCTGTATAAGTGCTCAGAGTGTCTCCAGAGAAACCTGGAAGGGAACAAGTATAGCCACATCTACATAACCCTTTAGAACTTTCCTAATAGTTCTGTTGTGTTAGAGCTTTATGAAGCTAGGTATGGTGGTTCACACCTGTAATCCTAACACTCAGAGACTGAGTCTGGATTGGGCTACTTAGTGAATTTCAGGCCAGTTGAGCTAAAGTAGCCCTGTTTCTAACAAAGGAGAGAGAACAAATGTAGTTACTTCATGTAATTTCAGAACTCCGTAAAGCTCTACTCCACAGATGAGTTCACACTTCTGTGTGGAACCAGCTTTGAAGATAAATATAAAATCTTTTCAAAGGTTTATTTTTATTGTTATATTTTAAATTATGGGTATGTGTGCGAATATGGTTATGTGCACATGAATGCATGGGACCACCAGAGGCCTCAGATACCCTTGGCTGGAGTTATAGGTGGTTGTGAGCTGTCCGACATGGATGTTGGGAACTTAACTTGGGTTAATTGCTGAGCCACCTTTCCAGACCTTAACTTAATTTTTAAAATTACATTTATTTACATTTGTAAGTGTGCATGCCCATATGCTGCATGACCCAGCGAAGGATGTGGAGATTAGAAGTCAAAGAGGACAGCTTTCAGGAGGTAGTTCTTTCCTTCTGCTGTGTGGGTTTTGGGAATGGAACTCAGGTGCCTGGGCTTGGCGGCAAGTGTCTGTAACCACTGCGCCATCTCACCAACCTAGTTCCCTGCATCATCCCCTAAAACCCATTCTGAGAACAGAGGTAACATTTTGCTATAGAGAAGATGCTTCGGAAGACAAGCTAACAGGTATGGAGCATCTGCCACTGCTGACAGTCACCCTTCCCAGAGGTTGTGTGCTCTTCCTGTGCTGGCAGTTAACTGCAGGCTGGCCACATCATCTGTCAGCCTGGACTCAGCCTCCCTGTGGCAACCTGAATCCAATACCAAGAGAGCTTCCCTGGGGAGCTAAGCACAGAAGCATACACTAGCCTCAGATCTGTTAAGTCCATTGCTTGTTAGAGTCACAGTTCCACAGTTCGTAGACATTAGGCATTGGCAGATGATTAGCAATATAGAAGTGTCGTGAGATTGGAGCAGTGGGTGACAGCCAGCTCTTCAGTTCCTGCTGTGGGAAGAGGAGCTCTGGAGCAATGATCAACATCGGTGAGTAAGTTGATGAGAAGTGAGTGACAGCCTTCAGTGTGGGGAGATGAGAAATTACCATGGAATATGAGAGAAATCAAAGTGATAAGATGAGGTTAGCAAAAAGTGTGCAGTGATTTACAGTTGCCTCAGCCCAGTGGGCTCTCAGTTGTACATGGATCAGGGATCAGAATATGCATCTGAGGTGTGGCTAGTTTACAGTAAATGCTTTTTCTGTGCCTCATTTCCACTTAACCATTCAGACTTTCCCTGAGGGCTGTGGCTGTCTCTATCTCCTGTGTGACTGGATCTTGGACTCAGTGTCTGAATTGCCTGTAGCTTGTACTCTGACGTGAATTACCGAACTAGGTGGGATTATTACCACCATAAACAAAAGGACTAATTTTCTTTCCCCCTCCCATTCTTTTGGTGATGAGCAGAAAGAACATTTATTTATTACTGTTTTTTGGTTCTGGGATTGAACGGATGGCCTCATTTGTGCTACTTATGGACTTTACACTGAGTAATATCCCCAGCCAAGAGAGCATTGTAAAAAGCCCAGTAGTTACCTTTTGGCTTTACTTATTACAGGAAATACTATTACATGGCAAAATATTGGCACTGAATAGAATACAAAGCCCATTTAGTACCAACCTTATGGAGAAGCTGAGAAAGGCCTATGCAATAATAATGGGGAAAGGAATGCTTAATAGTATTGTATATGAATAAAGTTAAACAAATAGGGGAAATTGCATGTATTTAAACTATGGGCTAGATCTGAGTACCTTAGGATTCACTTTCAAATAGGAGCCAAGTATTTAGAAACTCGGTCACATCTTGTTGTTTCAAGATCACTAAGTCTAAGTCATTAGTATAGGGTGAAGTAAGCAGGTGGGAGCGAACCAATGACCAGGGTGTTTAGATTCCAGCTTACATAACGAGAGGTGGAGCTTGCAATACTGCATTGTGGTTTGGGGAAGAAGTTTGAATGTCACCGTGTTTCTGTGCATGCTTCTTAAATACGTGTCAAGTGTGGGGGTGATCCTCTTCCGGAGTTTTAGAATTAATTTTGTGAATCTAGCTTATAGATTGATTCATGTAAAGTTTTTCTTGTTTTTTAAAAATCATGTGTAGACAAACTGAATTTTGGAATCTCTTTAAACTAGTAAAGTAGTATGTGTGGAATTCTTAACCACCTTTGGTCAAGTGTATTCTGCATGTTGCTTTTCAAAATAGCATACCAGGAAAATATATCATCATAGAAGGACATTTTTTTGTTGTTGTTGTTGTTGTTTTGTTTTGTTTCCAGACAGGGTTTCTCTGTGTAGCTTTGCGCCTTTCCTGGAACTTGCTTTGTAGACCAGGCTAGCCTCGAACTCACAGAGATCCACCTGCCTCTGCCTCCCGAGTGCTGGGATTAAAGGCGTGCGTCACCACCGCCCGGTTAGAAGGGCATTTTTTTTAAAGCTCAGAAATCATAATTTTCCAGGCTTTACTTTTAGAACAATTTGTGGTAGCATTATCCTTGAAACAATTTTTGTGTAGTAGTACATCTTGTCTTCCCTGTTGTCTTTAGTTTTGTGATTAGATTCTAACTTATGCATAGGACTTTAATTAAGTCCTTTATGCTCAATCTGTGTTATTATAACTAATTTGTGAGACAATGATTTCAGAAATGTAAGATCTGATTGTTACTCAGCACTAGTTTATTGAACGTCTGAGACTATGATGGTAGCTTTGTATAGGTTATCTCATTTTGTCTTTACAGTGTCCCAACCAAGGAGGTGGTGTATCTTTTGAACAGCTTGGGAAACAGAGGTTCCAGAGATCTTCAGTAACTGCTAGGGCCCAGAGTCACACCACAAAGAACAGCATGTAGCCAGGGTTAAATTTAGCATCGTTCTGTCCATACTGTTGTCTTTGTCTGGTGTAGCTGCTTCTGTGGACAAACAACTTTATTCTTTGCCAGTTGTAACCTGTTCTGTTTTGCAATATCACTAAATCCATAATTTTAAGATGAGTGTGTGTGTGTGTGTGTGTGTGTGTGTGTGTGTGTGTGTGCACGCTTTGTTTGTCTATATGTGGATGTAGCTTTAAGCAAATGGAGATTAAAAATCAGGTAACTGAGGTGATAAGAAGACCAGTCCAGCTAAGAGCACATGCCTTGAAACTTGTGGGTCTTAGAGGTTCATTTTAGTGTCATCATTGTTTAGCTTATTAACTGTTCCTTGTACCCGTAGAGTAATATGTACTTCTTTACTGGAAAAAGAGGAACACCAAATAGTACTGAGAAAATGTGAGTATAGGGAGGACAGGTGAATACCAAATAGTACTAAGATACTATGACTAGGACAGGTGGATACCAAATAGTACTAAGTTAATGTGAGCATACTAGTTAGTACAGGTGGATACCAAATAGTACTGAGACAGTATGACTAGTACAGTGGATATCAGCTAGTACTGAGATAGTATGAGTATAGTGAGTACTGATGGATATCAAATAGTTGCTTCATGTTTTCTGTTTCCCAAAATGAGAATAAAGAAAACCAAAGTGTGGTATAATTTTGAGCATTTAATAATTGACTCTGAGATTGAACCAAGTTCACTGATGTAGAATTGTGTTTCTTTCTCTAGAAGTTGAACATTGCTGTTTGGCTGTGCAGGAAGCAATATGTATATAACTGTGATGTTGAAAAGAAGCTGGATAGTTTACTGGTTGTGTCAGAAGACAACTATAATTCCGCCGCGCCCCCCCCCCCCCCCCATCCCAGTATCTCAGTGTTTTAAACCTGCTAATGTGGAGAGGGTGGGAGAGAGCCATAGTGGAGTCCAGGAGGATGAGAAGTGTATGGGGCATTTGCGAGAATCCTAATTTCTTTTTCTTTTGTGTTGAGGTGTCCAGAAGTACTAGGTGATGCTGTTGAAATGAACAACAGCCAACCAATTGAAGAACTAAAAATAGTACAGTCAAATAAACTAGATCTGAACTGGAGGTGAAGTGTGAATGAGTTCAGTCCAGGGAGGCAGGGAGGCAGTGGGTACTGTTAGAGGGTACAGTCCAGAGCTGTAAGCCTCTTGCTAAGCTGATAGCACAGAAAGCCACTGAAGCCGATAATGACGGAAGGGGTGGAACAAGGGCCAAGGGTGCCGACTTCCCACTTACCACGTTGGTTCTCTTTGGGAGAACTGAACTTGCATGCATTACTTTAAAAAGAGTGTATGAAGCTGGGTGTGGTGGTGCACGCCTTTAATCCCAGCACTTGGGAGGAAGAGGCCAGCCTGGTCTACAAAGTGAGTTCCAGGACAGCGAGGGCTGCACAGAGAAACCCCATCTTTAAAAAGAAAAAGAGAGAAAGAGAGACGGGGGTGGGGTGGGGTGGGGGGGGGAGGGAGGGAGGGAGGGAGGGAGAGAGAGAGAAGAGAGAGAAAGAAAGAAAGAAAGAAAGAAAGAAAGAAAGAAAGAAAGAAAGAAAGAAAGAAAGAAAGAAAATTAGTGTATGAAAAAAGTGTTTTGCCAGTTGTAGATTTACAGCATCAGGAATAATTTTCAAGAAGTACTGTTGTATCATAGGTATTTCTAGGCTAAAATCACCTGCGATGGAGGGTTTTCGTTTCCAAAGACTAAATTGGGCTGGGGTGACAAGCAGCTTGCATTAATGTTCTGTTTGGGTATTCAGAACATTTCATGATTGGAACTTGATCAAAGTCCTTCAAAAGTCTTTGGATATAAGAAAGTAAACAACAACAAAAATAATCCGTAACTCTTCTTGGAGCATGTAGAATAAAGTGAGCTCTTCCAGTAGCTTAGCCCCAGGGCTCAAGCTCCTACATCCTCAGGATCCTGCTTCCTGTTCTGAAATGCTAGATCCTTCTGGAGAGTGGAGGCCTGTGCTGCCTTTGTTTTCTCTGGTCTGAGGAGTGGCTGAGCTTCGGGGAACTGACTTCCTCCCAGGAACTTCCTGAAACGGGAAATCTAGACTTTTCTGTATGAACATTCTAAATGCCTGTATGCTAAACAATGACTACAGCAATTGTTTTTCAAAAGAGACTTGGCTTTGATTTGCCCTTGGGAAGCATGCATAGTTGTGTTCATGGCGCCTCCAGGTGGGGGATAAAGGTAGAGTCACAGTGGGTATGCGGTGAACCATTAGAGATAACTTGGTTTTATCATTTTTGCCTTTAGATTTGGTCTGTATGGTTTTGGGTGTTCAGTGCAGTGATGTGGTCAGGATGGGAAAGGACCCTTGGCACCAATGGCTTCTTCGTGCCAGTGACTCTAGGAAGCAGTGTAGCTTAAGCGTTTACAAACAAATTTATCCAGCATTTCCCTATGTCTCTGACCTAATTGAACAAACAAACAAACCCTCATTTTCTGAGATAAAAGGTTACAGAGGATACTCTGGGAGTTGAAAAATTCTGCCTAGTAACTATATTTAGTATCTGTGTGTTTTCTATCAGGAATTGATTTAGACGACAGCTTGTAAAGTCAAATGCCTTGGAGATTCAGGCAGGAGATTTTAATCCAGTGACTGTCTGGGTAGGGCCGAAGCGCTTGTTGAACTCTGAATGTGTGTAGAGAGCAGGTTTTCCTGGAAAACAAGCAGTTTTCTTTAATGTAAAATCTTGTATTTTAAATGTTACTCAGTAATTGAAACATTTAAAACTACTGTTCTGAACTTAAAACAGTCTCTTGTGTACACAAAGTTCCCAGGATGACAGTTTTCACTTATGGTCAGGACTTAGATTTCTCTTTTATTGCTAGTAATAGGAACTTAATTATCAAAATAGTTTAAATGTGATTGTTTACAGATTTGTTTACAGCACTTAAATGATTTTTGTTTGGCATAATACAAAATTTCATCATAGTTACATAATCTTTAGTTACTAGAAAGTGCACTGAGTAACCTACATACAAAATATTTTGCAAACTTCTTTGGGCGGATTCTGAAGCACCGTCTGGGAAGGCTGTATTGGTTCAGAGAGGGGCTGACACAGTGGTCTGTTGAACAAGACTTACAGACGCCGGCCCTTTTTTATTATAGGTGGTTATGCCTTTAGTGTGAATAATCCAATACACCGTAGAGGAATGTTTTCTCTCTGCAGCGAAGGACAGTAAAGATACGTATAGTCAGACTCCTGAGTCCTTTTATATGAATTACTATGAGAGACTAGAGCAATTAGCTTGTAATTTGTATTAATTAAGGCTTACCATGAGTAATTTAGGTTGAGCCATCATAGGTGTGTTTCATCATCACAGAGAATCCTCTGGCCGAGGGATATACACAGATGTGATCTATGTAAGCAGACATGGCACTAGGCAGCCTCGTTCCAACTGAAGCACAAGTCCTGAGCTCTCTTCCTCGTGCCCCTTTTGGTCTTGAGGAAGTTAGGGGCTGTTCTGTCCCTCAGCTTTGTCATCTGTCACTTGGGCATGGTTGTACAAGTGCCTAAGAACATAGTGAGCGGGCACTTTAAAACTCTTAAAACTTAAAACATGGTAAGCATGAGGTGTTACTTTATTTTCCTTTTTATCTCTAGAGCTCTGTCTGATCAGGTTTGAGTTAGTGTCCTGCAAGTTCATAACAGCATATAACTGACTGTACTCATGGGATGGAACCTCAAACCCTAGGATACTTTCGGACTTAATTGGAGGGGCAGTGGGAGGGCTGTTTCAGACTTTGAAATTGGAAGGTCACACCCAGCCTTAGTTGCAGCTCACCTGGTATCTTGCAGGTGGCAGGTTCTTCAGTCTCTTAGAATTTCTTTGAATCTATAGCTTTTTGTTCTTGGTGTGTATTGATTTTTCAGCCACTTGGGAAGCCCTGGGGGAATATGGTCAGGTGCATGAATACAGTCTAAAATGCTATTAAAAATCAAGTAAAAATGCAAATGTAACTGCCATATATTATTGATTAGGTTTCATTGGAATCCAAAACTGAGCACTGAGCATGAGAAACAAGAAAATGCATTCCCTCTGTCACAGCCCCCTCTACCACGCACCCATCACACAGTTGACTGGACCCTCATTAGTATCGTTGACCCCTTCCTAATGAGTTGTTTCTCTTTGCATTGGCAGCCATTGCTTACACACAGTAGGCCTCCTTTTTGGGGATAGTTGCTCTGAAGTAAGTGGTCAGCAGAACTATGTGCTCTGGCCTCCGGATCTGTGCACATAGGACAATGGGAGGGGGGTGGCGTGGCGATGGGGGGAGGTCTCTACCCCACGTCTGGGTTGCATGTATGAAAGCACCACTCACCGGAGCAGTTCATCTCACATTTTCTTTAAAGAAAAATTCTTGTCCATTCTGACTTACGTATTCTCCACATGAAATTTGGAATCATTTGTCAACTCTAAAAAATAATCCCTCTTGATATTTTGAATGTGATTGTGTAAAGTATATAGATTAATTCTATTAATATAGAGTATGCTAAGTATATAGATTGATAGTACCTTGACAGTCTAGGGTGGTGGTGGTGGTGGTGTTGTGGATGTGTAGTGTGTTTGTGTGTTTGTGTGTGTGTGTGTGTGTGTGTGTGTGTGTGTGTGTGTGTGTGAGAGATGAGTCTTTTCTCTACTTTTTTAAACACTTTCTTTTTTTAACCCCAGTAAGTGAAATTTGGTAGTTTTATTTATACAGCTTTTAAGCATTTCCTGTTAAATTTATTTCTAGATTTGCTTTTGACTGCTGTGGTAAATAGAGTATTCTGAAATTGATTTTGTACATACGTGAATTTATGAATCTGGATTTTGAATTGCTTGAGAATGGGGCCAGTATTTCTTGTATTGTGGATAAAAGGCAAAAAAGAACATGACAAAGTTCTACTTTTCTTTTATTCCGTGTTAGTTATATGGTGTGCTCTGGCCCTTATTCACTGTAGTATCCCTCCTACTTACTTTAGGATTTACTTTGAAAATTATTTATACAGTGTTTTGTACCTTTCTATCTCTAATAGATTTTCAGTTCTTTCCTTAAAAAAGAAATTCTGTCATTCCTGAATAATAGTAGTCTGTTATTTCTAATATTTGTCTCTTTTACCTTAATTCTTATATGGTAATTGATCACCTCTCTTTAGCTTTCCTAAAGCTGGGATTGGGCTGTGGATGCTTTCAAACAGTTTGTGGTAAGATCTGGATGAATCTGGAGGTGGACAAGCTCAGAGCTAGAACACAACTCCCATTTTATTTTTTCTTTGTTTTTAAAAAAATACTTAAAAAACTTAAGTATATCAGAGTTTCTAGAATGTATATCACGTGTACCATGTGCATATGTGTCTGGTGTCTGAAAAGGCCATCTGATCCCCTAGAACTGGAGTTAGAGATGTGGGTGCTGGGAACCAAACCTGGTTCTCTTTAAGAGTATCCTGTGAACAATGGAGACATCTCTCTATCCCCTTGTCTTTCTTTTGTGTGCCGAACCACAATCTGTATTTTTAGAGATATATTTGAAGAGTGTCAGAGTAGAATGGGCAGAGGGTAACTGCCATCACTCTGGTTAAACTGTGGCTAACACTACTGTCTGGTTAAACTGTGGCTAACACTACTGTCTGGTTCAACTGTGGCTAACACTACTGTCTGGTTCAACTGTGGCTAACACTGCTGTCTGGTTAAACTGTGGCTAACACTACTGTCTGGTTAAACTGTGGCTAACACTACTGTCTGGTTAAACTGTGGCTAACACTACTGTCTCGGTGCTTTTTTTAGTATCAGAGTAGCATGGGAAGAGGGTAACTGCCATCACTCTGATTAAACTGTGGCTAACACTACTGTCTAGGTGCTTCTTTAGTAGTATGTGTACTTGGCTTTGTGCTTTGCTTTTGGATTTTGAGGCAGGGCTTCATTATATAGCTCAGAGTAGCCTGGAACTTAGGGTTCTCCCACCTCAGCCTCCCACATGCTGGGATCACAGTGTGCACCTCCTCCCCCAGCTTGCCTGTGGCATTTGGTAATTCTTCATAACAGTGTGTCAGAGTGGGTGAGAACAGTGTGCCCAGGGCAGAGTTGATGAGGGTGGCAGTAGGTAAATAAAGCTGGGGTGGAGTAGACAGAAGGAGTCAGTTTTTAATAGTGAAGTTCAAACCTTGAGCTCATGAAGTTCACGAAGAACTTGAAAGTGCTTTAGAGAAGTGGGCTGTTTCTGCACCTGTGAGTCCATGTCTGAGGCCAAGAAGACACTCCCTTTGCTTTTGGTTTGTAGGCCCGTAGTGACTGCTTGGTGCAGAGGTGAGTGCAATCCTGTAGAAGAACGCCTCGGATTTTCTGAGAGAGCTTTAGCATTGGACTGTGGTGTGGCTAGAAAGTAAGCTAGGTGGTTTTCCAGTGTCGTCTAGACCATCGAAATCTGTTCTGCTGTGTGATTTGAAAAATCACACTTAGTTTAATTACTAAAACCCACAGGAAACTCAAAGTGTGTGTGTATGTAATATATATATGTGTGTGTGTGTGTGTGTGTGTGTGTGTGTGTGTGTGTGTGTATAATGTTAGTATAATCTATATTATATGCATTAGTATAATCTGTCTTTTACCATTTTTCTAAATTTTGGATTGTACATTTCAGTTATGACCTCATGGGCATCAACATTTTATGACTTTCTATTTACACATTGGTCTTAGTTTTTTTATTCAGTGTCAAAATGGTAAATCTGTTGGTACACCAGACTAGCTGTATAGGAAGCAGGTCCTGGGTGGTAAGCAGGCTGCTCCATAAGTTTAAATTGGAAGCTTTGATGGTTGCATTAACTTTGAGTCCAGCAGACATTCTTAAATTGTTGCTTCAGGGCCCTGCATGGTAATCTGGATGAGTTAGGAAATTACAGGCTTCACAGAAGTATGACATCATCAAGAGAGCCACAGTTGTGTTTCACACATACAGGTGGCAAGGCTAGAGGGAGCATGAGATGGGCGGAGTGAGACTGAATCTGAGTCTCACTCAATCTGAGACCTAGATGAGGATGCAAACCATCAGTGCACTCCAGAGAGTAAACAGGCATTAATTTCTTCCATGAGAAAGTACAGTCTTCCCATGATTGTTAGGAAATGTTTCCGCATGGAGTGCAGTACATGTTGCCAGGGAGTGAGGCGCAGTCCATTAGAACCTGTTGACTGATGTAGGCATGTTTGTTGGCTGCATCACTTCCCAGGTACCCTTGAAGCAGAGTCAACTTGCCTGTAGAAGGTGATTTCATATAAACCCCACGCTTAGAGAGATTACTCTGCCAGTGAATGCAGTTCTCTTTAAGAAACTGGCCAGGCATATTAGTGCATCTGCTTTGGCAATCAGCATTGCCTTTCCTTTGCTTTGGTACACTTATGAAGATTAATTTAGAATGAAATGTAATTGGAAGCCAATTGCATCTGGTGGCCAGACCTATTAGATTGGAGCAGTGTTGTTGATTGGGAAATGGAAGCATTGAGATAGTGTCTGGGAAATACATTAAATAACATTGAATGTCACTGCCCCATCTAATAGCCTAATTTAAATGACTTTTTTCTCTTTGCTATTAGATTGTTCCAGATAGACTTTGTAGTCCAAGAGTAAAGAAAGCCTACGGCGAAAGAACACTTATGTGCCATGGCACATTTATTATCATTTGGTTAAGAATTGGAAAACACTTAAAGGAAATCTTTAGTTTTTGGCTCCTTAAAGGATAAAAGAGGAGTATAAAGTCACCTTTTGAATTTAGTGGTTCATTTAGCTTCTGGGACTTAATTGCATCTGAATTAGTCCTAAAGTTTGTCATATTAAGTAAATAACATCTTTGGTATCTTCGTTGATACTTTTCTGTAGTTTCAGTTTCTTATTTAGATTGAGATATAATTTATATCACTGTTTAAAAGTATAAAACTTTCCAGTTATACTAACTACAGAATTGCAAAATGCACTTGTAGTACACAGTTCATTGGTAAGTTTGTAAGAATTGTTCAGCCATCACTGTTAACATCATTTGGAATGTTATTATCCTACGGAGACAGCATACAATTAGCAGCCACACCCCTTTCTTCCTTCTTCACCCCGAAATGTCCAATTGATTTGATTGCTCTGGACTTTTCATGTCAACAGAATCGTACAGTTCATATTTTTTTCTGTGTTGGGATCTATTGACTGACTATAAAGTTTGTCTAGGTGGTAGCATGCTTCTTTGCTTCGTATGGTCTAACACAGTTGTCAGTAGTTCTGCAGAGGTTGTGTGTGGTCTCATTAGCCCCTCCAAGATTCAGGAGTGGCTGTGGACAGACTCCTGTTGGTCTGCTGAAGGCAGTCACAACTGCTGTGAGTTTGTTATGGTTGTCATGCCCGAGTACAGCATTCATGTCTCTTCTGTCCTTTGGCTGTTACATGCTTTCTGCTCTTTTTTTTCCCACAGTATTTTCTAGCCATAGAGGGGGTGGCATAAATAACTTGTTTAATGCCAAATACTCAATTCTTATATATTCTGAGCATCTTGAACAGTCATGAGTCTCTGCACTTATTACCACTCACTGAACAGAGACCTTCTCTGCCTGGGCCAGGTTCTGGTTCAGTGATGAAATGTGCAGTGTGGAAAAGCGACTGGGACCCCTTCCCTGTCCACGATCAAAATCCTTGCTGACTGGAGGCAGAAGTTCACTGCTTCTTTTAGTATGAATCTTAGCTTCCTTATTTCACAAAGTTTACTGAAAGAAAGCTGATTGGCTCATAGTTGGATCTGTCAGCATGTATATGGAGACTCCTGACATTTTAAAAATACTTGGCTTTGAATAATTTTGAAATGCTCGATATTGTGCAACATAGGAAGAGAAAAAAAAATCAGTGATTATCAGTATTATAGAAATAAAAAAAATAAGGAATCCATCAGTGAATGAAAGGAATACACTGTACCATACTGTTTTGATAAAAGTATTTAAAACTGACTCAAGGTATTTCCTGAAAACCTTATTTTCATAGAGATTAAGATTTCCGAATGATAGTGTGGAAAACTTATTTGCAGAGCTGTCTCTGTAAATCCCTAGTTGCAGGATTTCTGTGCAGCCTGTTTTCATCCAGAGATTTGTGTTTTGTGGAGATTTTGTTGAACACATACTTAACACATAGATTTTACATACAGGTTGTATATAAAAAATGAGATTGATTCATGATGAAAACCCCCTAATGATACTTTGTATTATTAGCTCATAATAGAAGGAAGGACAATACTTTATTATAGAATGAAACTTGGGACATTTAAATGAGGCAAGAGACTTGGAGACAGTAAAGCAGAACATTTTTTGGGGGTGAAATTTATTATTAATAGTGAGGAGGGTGTCTCACTAGTGTGTGCATAATCACTTCATCCACAGCTGTAAATCCACAACTGATTTTCTCTGTGTCTTGGCAGCTGCTCCCAAATAATCAGAGATTATTATTAACTATAAAAGCTCAGCTGATAGCTCAGGCTGGTTACTAGCTAACTTACGTTATAAATTAACCCATAATTCTTATCTATCCTCTGCTATGTGGCAGTACCTTTTTTCAACATGGCATGCTCATCTTGCTTCTCTCTCTGTGCTTGCTTGTGACTCTCCAAAGACGCCACCCTTCTTCTTCCCAGCATTCTCTCTGTTCCAAAAAATCCTAATTTTTGTGCTAATGTGTGCACAATCATCTGGGGAGCTTCTTAGCCACTGAACTGTTCAAGATTCTGTCTCTGTAGGGGTTAGGGTTACTATTGCTCTGGTGAAACACCTTGACCAAAAGCAAAAAGCAAGTTGGGGAGGAAAGACTTTATTGTATTTGACTTACACTTAAACATCTTATTCCATCATTGAAAAGTCATGGCAGGAACCTGGAGGCAGGAGCTGATGCAGAGGCCATGGAGGGGTGCTGCTTACTGGCTTGCTTCTCCATGGCTGGCTCAGCCTGCTTTCGTATGCACCTCAGGACCACCACCTGCCCAGGGGTGGCACCACACACTATGGTGGACCTCTCACATCAATCCCAGCACTCCGGAGGCAGAGACAGGTGGATCTCTGTGAGTTTGAGGCCAGCCTGTTCTACAGAATGAATTCCAAGAGAGCCAGGGCTACACAGAGAAACCTTGTCTTAACCCCTTCAAACCCCCACCCCCCACCACCACCAAAGAAAGAAAATGCACTACAGATTTGCCTACAAGTAAATCTCATGGAGGCATTTCCTAATTGAAAGTCCCTTTTCCTAAATAACCCTCAGTTTGTGTCAAGTTGATAATAAACCAGCCAGGACAGCGTGTATGCTTTGTTTTTCATAGCTGGTGCTTTTTTCCTTCTCCATACTGGGTTTGACTGGCCACTGTCCTCACAGCTTCCTGCTGTACTGCAGTGCATGTGTGGCTTCTTGCATTTGCCTCACTTGCCTAGTTGTTAGCGATGTTCGATTGTGACTTACCTCAGAGGGTCTTAGATACACTGGCCAAGAAATGGTGACTCAGTTAAAACTTACATTCCTAACCTTAGCAAATATTTTCACCTAAGTTGGTTCCTTAAAAGTTTTTTTCCCTTAGTTTTACATATTGATATGTAAAAGAATATTAATACTCTTATATTAATTATTCTTATATTTTGTCAAGTCCCTAACTTGCAGAGGAAGTCATAAATTTCCACATTAGTGAATAGACCGGGGTAATTGGTAATGTTACACAATCCGAAAGTCACTTACTGTCCTTTCAGCAGTGTGTTCTATGACTTGGGGCTGTAGATGTACTTTTCAGTTGTATTTAGCCAATTTTAAAGCTAATCTGTATTATCTTTGTTTTGGCAGAAGGATATAGTGGGGAAAATCAGATCTAGTCAGAGTTTAAAGATCTAGACTGGTGGTTCACAACTTTTGGGTCACAATCCCCATAGGGGTTGCCTATCAGATATTTACATTACAGTTCATAACAGTAACAAAATTACATTTATGAAGTGGCAATGAAATAGTTTTATCGTTGGGGGTCACTACAACATGAGGAACTGTATTAAAAGGTTGCATCATTAGGAAGATTGAGAACCACTGATCTAGATCAAAGAGATTTTGAGAATTAATAAAAATAAGTAGTAGTAACTGATAATTTACTATGTTCTAGACACCATACTAATGCTGAATTTGTGTTCAGAAATTTCAGCCTTCTTAACCAGTGTCTTTTTATTCCTGTTACAAAGGTGAGAGATACATGTTCAGAAATGTTAATTTACCTAGATTGCCTTTATAAAGGCTATTTGTTTTACAAATGTTTAAAGATATCCATAGAAAAATGTTCACCATGTAAAATGTGTTTTTTTTGTGAGATACCACACCAGGCACACGGTGATTGGTCATGTAGGCACCATGTACCTGCCTAAACTTTCTGCCTCTCTTATTCTGGTTGTCTGGGCCTCTGAGCTCTCAGTCTCCTCCCTATAGCAGGTCCAGATTAAACTGTTCCCACTTTATCCTAAAGATGCTGGTGGCCAGCTGAGTGCTTACTAAATAAGATTGGCTTCCCTAGAACTTTCAGGCAGCCCTCTTCGTAATTCTCCAGCACAGATATTTGACCCTTCTTTTACTTAGGTTATCCATAAAATCCCACTGTGAATTTGACCTAACTGGAAAAGAACCAAGTGCCTCCCCCACACTCTCTGGCCACCCTTCTCATTCACTGCACTCTATGCAAGAGCATTTCTGTCCATATGTAGTTCCAACAGTTACGTGTTGCGTGCTACTAGGGACCGATGCAATAGCCATAGCCGATGTGAATATTATTATTATTATTACCAATTTGATTTTTACATTGTCAGCATTGATTTTTATCGTTTTGTCCCCACTAGTACCCTCAAATAGATACTCAGTTAGCTTTCATCTTCATCCACAGCTGTAGATCCACAACTGATTTTCTCTGTGTCTCGGCAGCTGCTCCCAAATAACCAGAGACTGTTATTAATTATAAATGCTTGGCTGATGGCTCAGGCTGGTTACTAGTTAATTCTTATATTTTAAACCCATAATTCTTACCTACCCTCTGCCACGTGACAGTACCTTCTTTCAACATGGCACATACATCTTGCTTCTCTCTCTGTGCCTGCTTGTGACTCTCCAAAGACTCCACCCTTCTTCTTCCCAGCATTCTGTTTATCCCGAAAATCTTGCATAGCTATTGGCCAGTGAGCTTTTTATTAACAATGAGAGCAATGCATTTTCACAATGTACAGAAGGATTATTTTCTAGCACAAACCCTGTTTTCAACAGTACATAGTGTGAGTGGTAACCATGCAATTGTCCTTCCTCACCCGTCCAGGTCACTGTGTCACATTCCTATTTCAAAATAAGCATAAATGATACCTCCCTCACTATAACTTTTTACATCATTTCCCTGTTTAATGAAATTCCTGTGGTATAATTCAAGTGTTATATAACTCTCCCATCCATTGTCATTAAGGAAAGAGATAGTGTACTCCTGGGGCCCAGCTGTGCAGATGAGGGGTTCTTCTTCACTATTGAATATATGATGCAGAGATGGATCATCCTTCCATCCTTCATCTGGATGAGAGTTGAATGGGGGCACATTTTCCCTCCTGACCCTTCTTGGGGCTCTCTGTTCTCATTGGAGGGGGCAGAAGTGACAAGTGTGGATGCTCAGGAAAGACTCCATGACTGAGTAGCACCAGGTCACCAGGGCCTCCTCAGATGTCGGCATCAGAGGCCGTGGGACGCTACCGGCAGATACTAACTAACCTGGAATTTGAAGCTACTTTTCTCAGTTCTTTCCTCACTCATGACATGAGGAAGGAAACTGGATTGCGTAGCATATGTGAGTAGTGCTGGTAGTTTGACAGCTGGAAGGCTGGGACTTTAAATTCCCACCAGCAAACTTTGGACCTAAGAAACATAATAAGTAAGGAATCATACAGGATTTCTATATGAAATAAGAAAATAATTCCCCCCCCCCCCCCCCCCCCCCCCCCCGAGACAGGGTTTCTCTGTGTAGTTTTGGTGCCTATCCTGGATCTTGCTCTGTAGACCAGGCTGGCCTCGAATTCACAGAGATCTGCCTGGCTCTGCCTCCCAAGTGCTGGGATTAAAGGTGCGTGCTACCACCTGAGGAAATAAAAATTTAAAAAGTGCCTGGGAGGGTTGAATTTGTTAATACATCAACCTTTAGAATGAAAACTGGCAAATGAGTCCCATATACATATACATACACACACACACGCACACGCACACGCACGCACACACACACACACATATATTATTAATGTTAAATGTGAAGATAGCATTTTCTTTATTGTGGCTGTTCCTTATTCCTGGACCCACTGAATGTGTGAGGAACCACCATGGTAGGGTCTATCCTCAGAGGAATGGATATAACATCTAGTTTATGAGTGGAAACATATGATAGCAGTATATTAGATTCTAGGTAAATCTAAAACCCAGAACGCCTCCTGAATGCTTTAGATAAGGCTATAACATCCTTTAAGTCTCCTATCTATCTTCCTTCCGCCCTCCCTCTTTCCTTCCTTCCCTCCTTTCTAAGATAGGGTCTTATGAAACCTACCAGGCTGGCTTTAAACTTGCTTTCTGACAATGACCTTGAACTGCTGACCCTACTGCTTCCCACTCCTAATGCTGAGATTGCATGTGCACCACCACACCTGGCTGAGAAATTCAGATTTAATGTGCTATAAATCTAAAAGATTATAATCTATAAAGTGGATTTAAATTAATCTATAAATTTATCAAATGATACGAAGTGGGCAAATTAAATACTTGTTTTAACTTTTTTATTTTTATACTAGTAAACTGTTAAATAAATCAGTCTTCTAAAATTATTGAGCCAAGTTTGTGGTCTACCAAATTTTCTTTTCTTCCGATTTATTGCATATGAATAGAAAGTATATTGTTATGAATATGAATACTTAAGTGCAGTTACATAGCTTTCCCACTTGTTCTTTTATGTCTTAGTATGGACTGGACTCAATATTCTGGAAAACCTCTCCACCCGCCCTCTTACCTTGGCACAATTGCTGTAGTTTGAATATTCTAAAATGTCAGTCTCACTGTCAGCTATTCAGTTGGGCCTGAGAGCATACACCTGTCCATCCCAGCACTCAAAGGACTGAGGTAGAACTCAAGGCTGACCCGGACAACAGAGTGAGTTCCAGGACAGCTCGGCTACAGAGTAAGGACCTGCTCTTACTCAGAATCAGAATCCCAAACATCTGCCTTGGGCATGTCATCTGGCCAGCTCATAGTTTTCAGAGCTTGCTTTGGGGAGAAGTCTATAGAAATTGTGTAATGGGGTTACATTTAATGAGAATGAGTTGTTACCCAGAGTGCTGTTAGATTTTTCTGTAGGTGTACCAAAGCCTTCCTCAGAAATGATCTGTTACTGTGTTGGTGTTCAAGACAGGATGACTGGTGACATTTTGTCAGTTTTAACAGCCGGATGCCTGGCCTGCTTGTCTCCCACCCGCTCCCCATGAATTTAGTCTACCCTCTAAATAGTTCTGTGCCTCAGTTTAAATGCTTGTGAAGAAAGACCTTTTCAGTTCAGTAATCCTAAGTTACATCCTTTGGGGTCTGGCATCTTCCTTTCTTGAGGGCTGATCCCAGTTTATTTGAATTAAATGTTAAGCCACCATGAGCTTCTGCAGCAAAGGGGCAAGTTCTGGCACAGCGTTACTTCACCCATCTTGGTGTTCTTGAGTCTTCCTATGCACCATGAGCTTCTGAAACACGCCTAAAGCCTCTGTCACTTCTACATCTTTAGGCTGCACTGTGATGAGTGAACTGTGGCAAGGTTAACAAAACTCAGTGTGTGTGTGTGTGTGTGCGTGTGCGTGTGCGTGTGCGCGTGTGCGTGTGTGTGTGTGTGTGTGTGTGTGTGTGTGTGTGTGTGTGTGTGTAGTAGGTCTTGCTATGTAGCCCAAACTGGCCTTGAACTCAGAATCTTCCTGCCTGAGCCTCGCAAATTCTAGAATTACAGACACACACTACCATACGAGGCCCCTTCCTTGCTTTGATACTTGCAGTGGGGAAGGAAGGAGGTGTTCCTTTCATTAGAATTCTCTCTACCATTTGGCACATGGCTTAGCTGAATAAATCTGAAAGAAAAAAAGAAATTTTAGAGAAGATGGAAATGGAGCCCACTCCTGTCTTGATGATGATCTTAGTGTCTCCTTATAGCCAGTGCAAACAGTATGAAATGGAACTTTCCAGAACACATGTTAAATCCCAAATACTACAGTTGAGATCCAAATGTTCCCCATGGGCCCAGGTTGAAGGCTTGCTCTCTGTAGAGCCTAAGGTGCTGTTGGGGTGTGGTAGAACTGTTTAGAAGTGGAGGTGAGTGAGAAGAGGGTAGGTCACTGGGATTGTCCCCCATTGGGATCTGGCTACTTTTTTCACTCTCTCCTTGCTTCCTGGCCACCATGAGGTGAGCAGCTTTGCTCCACTGTCTATATCCCCTGCCATGATGCTCAGCTTCGTCATAGGCCCAAAGCAACAGACAGAGCTGATGGAAACCTGCTGAACTGTGAAGCAAAGTAAGCCCTTTTTCTCTGTTAACAGTGACAGAAAGCTGACTAAAAAGGTGGTAAGGAAATAAAACGTGTCATTTTCATGTTCTAAAACACCTCAAACCTTCTTTCTGGAAGAAAGCATGTTTTATGCCATTGAGATACATGGGACATAAAATATTTGTAATATACTTTTCTAATAGTAATAGGGAAGAGATAGTTATGACACCGAAGAAACGGAACAGTTTACTAGATTGCTACTTTAAATGTAAGTGTGTGTTGGAGACAGTAATCCCAAGAAACAAACTGGGTTTCAGGAGGTACCTGCTCTGCAGCAGCAGCAGCAGCTGGGCTATCCTGTGCCAAGGTTGCTGTTGTCACTTGGTTTGGTCTTGCTGCCAGCCAGCTGTGTTCGATTTACTTCCTTAGTTTTCATAGCCACAACATTTATTATCCATTCAAACACTGGCAGATTAAATGCCATGAGAGAATTACTTAACAAAGCAGTCACAGAGAATTACCTGTTCCTTTGTTTCTGTGTTAGGAAGGAAAGTAAGGCCTGTGCTTGATCTGGGTGCAGGAACTTGTTGTGTAGGATGTTTTGGGGAGACCCTTCCCCAGCCTTAACAAGTTCAGTTGCATACTCTGCAAAGATCACTTACATTAGAATTTGTTCAGAGAAAGGTCAAAGGAAAAACACAGCCCAACTCCATGTAGTGTTTTCTAATCTAATTTACATCAACTTTGGACTGTTCATAAAAACAGCGATCTAATTTTAAGACACACAAATCATTTTCATTATATGATAAACACCTGTGATGATTTTGTTGAGAGACAGCGTGGAATAATAATGGGTTCTTGCAGTTTCATGCATGTCAGAATGATCTCAAGAACTTGTGAAAATCTGCTAGGCTCTACACCTACAGGGCTGGATCCAACTGACTAGAAGCCCTGAGGCCAGCAGCTCAGATGAGCCTATCCTTGTCCAACTTCTCAGGAACTCTGTCCTTCTGTTTTTAGTGATTTCCCATCCAGTAGGCTTCCCTGCCACAGTCTCTCTGGGAATGTAACATGGACAAAGTATGTTATTTCGTCCGTAATCTAAGCTGGACACAGGGTATGCTTATTCAAACTCCAGGGATTTAAAGACAGTTGTTCAATTGGACAAGGTTCTCAAAAACATACTTAATATTTCTCTACTTTTTCCCTTTTTTCAAGATTCTCAGTCTATCGGGGACTAAGGGGGTCCAGCCCCTCGATAGTCCCCTCCCAGGGTCCGGGAAGACTCTACAACCAGCTGATAATTAATCTTTGATGAGGAGAAATGAATCTATGTATACAAAACTCCTTAGTCCATATACTTTATTATTCTGTGTCAGTTACAAGCTTATATTCTGCTCTCATGTTTAGGTCTTTTCTTGCCTGATTTCTCTCTACACTTGTCCATGGTCCCCTCTGGGTTCTATCTTAATTCCTTCATCTTGTTCTGCCCCTTCTAGGTTCTCATCCATCTTGTTCCTTCCCATATCATCTTCTCTCCCATCTCCTCATCTCGTTCTTCCTCATCTGGCTCATCCTCATCTTCCATCTCGTTCCTCTAGTACTCTCTTCTAACCTTCAATCTAGTTCTTCCCCATCTCAGTTTGTTCCTCTCAAGTTCTTACCCGTCTAGTTCTTCCATTCTCTTTTCTCTTCTCCGACTCTCTGCCCTGGAAGTCCCGGTATATAAAAGGAGGGTCCGAGCTAAATTGTGTAAAGTTATTACTTAACGTCCACCTGACCTAGGCGGTGTCTCCTTGTCGAATTTACCTTAAGTCAGGAGACTTGTATGTGGGCTGTTATCACTGTTAGTCCTCGGAAATTGGGCGACCACCTGGGCGGTGTCTCCTTGTGGAATTTACCTTAAGTCAGGAGACTTGCCTGTGGGTGGTTATCACTGTTAGTCCTCAGAAGTTGGGCAACCACCTGGGTGGTGTCTCCTTTAGTCCTTGAAAGTGGCTAGGGGAGATATCTGATTCCAGAGAAAGCCTTTCCTGAGGCTGTTCTCCAAATGCCTGGAATGTGTATGTCTAGAGAGTGATCAGTCCACATTGTTAGCCGTTCTTAGGGAAAAGTCAATTGGGAAAACTATGAAGGCACACATGATTTTCATAACAGAAGACAGCTGATATATAACAAGCCAAGTAACACCAAAAACTCCTTGGGATTTGGCTTCCTCTGGAGGAATTCCCTGATTCCTCCAGGTAGTGACTTTGCCATAACCAGCTGAGTTCTTATGATATATTCCTGCGGCCCGCAGCATCAGTCTCATTTTGCCATTAGTTTTTTTTGTCATATCTTTTCATTCTTTATTGATGAGTGTGTGCATGCACACGAGTGTGCACTCAACACAGCACACCTGTGGAGCTTAGAGGACAACTTTTGAGTGTTCTGTTCTTCCACCACATTGAGTCCTGGGGATCAAAGTCAGGTAAATGGGACTGGTAGGAAAACCTTAACCCGACGAGCCATTTCACTGGCCTATTTTTTCTGTCTTTTGATATTAGTAACTCACATGAAATCTGTTATTTTATTTATGGTTTATAAGTGGGTTTCTTAGATACATACATTATTAAGTAATATACATAATGAAACTAATGTTGAGTTTAGTAGGAAAGCCATGCATTTCTGATTTAGTATTGTAAAGGGAATCTGGCGATCACTAGATAGATACATTAAATAAGTAATGGCTGTTTTGTATTGAAATCTGAAACTTGAAGGAATAATCATCCCCCCTCTCCCAACTTCGCCCACCTTCCCCTAAGACAGGGTTTCTCTGCATAGCCTGGCTATGCATAGCCTGGCTGTCCTGGAACTCATTCTGTAGATCAGAACTCAGAGATCTGCCTGCTTCTGCCTCCTGAGAGCTTGGATTAAAGGTGTGTGCCGCCGCCGCCGCCGCCGCCGCCGCCGCCGCCGCCGCCGCCACCACCTGGCTTCAGGAACGCTTTTTATAAGAGCTAAACCTAACTTAATTAAAAAAAAGTTCACGTTGTTTTATTTCTTAACTGCTAAGACAGGCATTTGAAAATAAAATACTTTAAACTTAATGAAGTTTTCAGTAAAGGCACACAATTAGATATTGCTAATAGTACTCTGTTTGTTTGTTTGTTTTCTGAGGCAGGGTTTCCTCTGTGTAGCTTTGGAGCCTGTCCTGGAACTTTGTAGACCAGGCTGGCTTTGAACTCACAAAGATCTGCGTGCCTCTTCCAAGTGCTGGGATTGAAGGTGTGCTCCACCAATGCCTGGCATACTCTTTTGTTTTGAGACAGGGTCTCACAATATGTAGCTCTTGCTTGTGTGGAACTCATAGAGATCTGCCTGCCTCTGCCTCTGTCTCTGAGTGCTGAACTAAAATGGTAGGACAAAGATTTTTCTGTAAAACAGAAATCTTCTGTGCTCTTTGTATTTTCACTTTGGATGAGACACGATGAAGGGAATGGATTTTGAAAGTGTGATTTTAGAGGTTTCTGTATTTCTATATTGTAAAGTCTAGTCACACAGTACTTGTTATTTTTATTCATTTTTTGGGTCATACTGGGGATTAAACCCAGGGCTTTATGAATGCTAAGCAGGTGGTCTCTACCAGGCCTCACTTCTCACCCCCAGGGTAAACCTTGAGCAACAGAAACTTCAAACTAGGCCTAGTTCTGCCTCTGAGTCAACCATTTGTCAGACACATGGCTGTACAGAGACTACCTACAGTCTTGATTTCACTCTCTCTAGGATACCTTTTAACCACCAGGGAAATGGATGTCGAGTTTTGTCTTTCCGCCATTCAGGATTATCCTGCAGTCCTCAGGTGTCCTAGGCAGGCCACCATGAGGAAAAGGCGCAGAAGCAGTGCTTCTTTGTAAGGTGAAGACCGCAGAGTGAGTTATACCAGTCCCCATGTGTCTATCCCAGGGACTGATGGTCATGGGGACAGGGTGAATGTTGACAAAGCTTAGGAAACTTGAAAAGTGAACGTTCCTTGAGCCATTCTAATCTCTTGGACCTGAAGACTAACGAAGACAACCCCGGAGTGGACATTGCCTCGAGCTGCCCAGAGAGACTCTTGTAAAGTTTGGGTAGAAACCATGGCCCCCACTCAGTTCATCTGTGCCACTCTTAGTCCTTAAAGAAGCCAACCCTTTTTGGCATCCAGGTTGTGGGACTGCTTCTAACCATGGGTGGAGAATGAGTCTGCCCTTACATGCAGAGGTTGGCCCTCTAGATATTCACATTTTAGGGCCAAAGCTAAAAAGCCATGGAGAGGGGATTTGCTGCATGTGACTTGTCAGCAGATGGGGAAGGTTTTTGTGAAAGAGTTCCCACACATCTTCATCAGTGACTGGTTTATTGAAATAAGTGAATGAAGAGGAGTGTGGCAAAAGCTGGCTGTGTTCCACATTCTTCATTTATAAACGTACACTAAAGTGTAGTGGGATAAAAATACAGAACGATGGTCTTCTATTTACATTACTTCTAATCTTATCTGAAATGTATTTTCTTTTACAAATAAAAAAGTTTTATAACCTATTTTGATATATTGTAGATCTTTAAAATGTCAATATTTTATACCTATCTTAAAGGTATACTTGGTTTATTGTATGAAAGCCTTATTTATTGGTTAGACATTTCCAGTTTCGATATTTTCTTTTTCCCTTTACCAATTCTCTACCCCCTTGAGAGTTTACTGTAATGACTATCTTTGTACATACTCCCTGTCAATAGTTCTTTCATAAAAACTATGTAATTGACAATAAGTACCATGTAAGCACATGTCAAAAACATTTCAGGCCGGGCGGTGGTGGCGCACGCCTTTAATCCCAGCACTCAGGAGGCAGAGCCAGGCGGATCTCTGTGAGTTCGAGGCCAGCCTGGTCTCCAAAGCGAGTTCCAGGAAAGGCGCAAAGCTACACAGAGAAACCCTGTCTCGAAAAAACCAAAAAAAAAAAAAAAAAAAAAAACAACATTTCAGAAAACACAGAATTGTATAAAACAGTAAGTTAAAGCTTAATTCTCTCCTCAGTTCCTGTCTAGCAATAACCACTTATAAACAAATCCTTGTTTATCTGTAAAGATGTTTTTTGTTTTGTTTTGTTTTGTTTTTTTGGAGACAGGGTTTCTCTGTGTAGCTTTGCACCTTTCCTGGAATTCACTCTGTAGCCCAGGCTGGCCTTGAACTCACAGAGATCTGCCTGGTTCTGCCTCCCGAGTGCTGGGATTAAAGGCATGCACCACAACTGCCCGGCTCTGTAAAGATGTTTATGGTACAGTGATTATAGTAGATGGATGGCCAGGTGTAGAAAAGGGCCTGCCTAGGTGATTCCTTTTTCATTTTTGCTCTGGGGACTGAAGCCCTATGCTTGAACATCACCTCCATGCCTAGGCAGAGGTGTCCTAGCTTCTAGCTTTAAGGCTGTGGCTCTGTAGTTCAGTGGTGCGCACACCTGGGTCATAGGGTCAGTCCTATAGTCCTGCTAGTCAAGAGACTAGCTTGTGGTGATATTGTGTTCCCCGAAATACTGTGCACCCTAATAAACTTATCTGGGGTCAGAGAACAGAACAGCCACTAGATATAGAGGCCAGAAAATGGTGGCACACACGCCTTTAATCCTATCACTTGGGAGGCAGAGATCTATCCAGATCTCTGTGAGTTTAAAGCCACACTGGAAATAGCCAGGCATGGTGACTCACATCTTTAATCCCAGGAAGTGAGCCTTTAATGCCAGGAAGTGATGGCAGAAAGCAGAAAGGTATATAAGGCACGAGGACCAGGAACTAGAGCCTGGTTAAGCTTTTAGGCTTTGAGCAGCACCGTTCAGCTGAGAGCCATTTGGATGAGGACACAGAGGCTTCCAGTCTGAGGAAACAGGATCAGCTGAGGAATTGGCAAGGTGAGGTACCTGTGGCTTGTTCTGCTTCTCTGATCTTCCAGCATTCACCCCAATACCTGGCTCTGGGTTTGATTTTGTTAATTAGAACTTTTAAGATTCATGCTACACTAGCTTTGTCATGAATTCTGTCTGTGAGCTTAGACAAGTTATTTAACCCCTCAGCATCTGTAATCATTTCCTATTTTAACAGTGTGACTCTTTTTATGTTTGTTACCACAAGATGACTGCTTCATAAATCTGGACATTAATTTAAAACACAGACTATGAGCTGGGTGTGGTGGTGCATGTCTTTTTTCCTAACTTTTAATCCCAAAGCCAGAGGCAAAGGCAGAGGCAGAGGCAGGCAGATCTTCTTTGAGGTCTAGGCCAGCCTGTTCTACATAGCAAGTTTCAGGCCATCCAAGGCTACATAGTGAGACACTGTATGAAAAACACACACCACACAAAACAACCCCCGCCCCCCAAACCATAAGGTATGGGGTTCTCTTGTGGAGATTCTGGGCATGTACAAGAGGCTGTAGTTATCTGGGAGAAGTACGCCAGTCTGGTAGGGGGGTAAACTCCATTTCTAGTATGAATTCCACACTAAAAGTTCCAGGGCAAGTGGCTCAGATGGAGTTAGGGATTGTATGAGGTGCTGTTCAGTTGAACCACTCTGTCTCTTGAGATTTCAGGGGAAAGAGATCTAGAGACTAGTAAATTGCTCAAGGTTGCACACCTGTTAGGTAGCAGAGCTGGGCTGTGAATTCAGTCAGAGTACTTGGCTCAGGTGCTTGTGCTGAGTCCTTGCTATTTTCTTGATGTGCAGTGTTGACATCACATGGCAGCAGGTCAGGCTCTACCCAAGAACTGTGGTATCCGAATGTGCCTTTCAGTAATACTTCCAGGGGTTCAAAGGCATAGTCCAGTTTGAGAAGCTTTGCTCTGAAACATTCTCCTGCTATTTGCTGCTGTCCTGAAATCTCCCTAGTGTGCATGGGAGGAGTAGCAGTGTGAATGTGGGCATTTAAACAGCTGTAACCTCATCAGTGTGCATTTAAAAACTATTACTATTTTTTAAAATTTCTCTTTCATTCTCCACCATCCCTGTTCCTTCACACCCCTCCATACAGATCTTTCTCTAGCTGTTCTTCTGACAGGAAGAGTGAGAAAGCAGCAGGAGAGACATGTGCTCCCAGACTTCATGTTCACACTTTATTTCTTGTTCCCTACATGTATACATGTTACGTGTGTGCATGCATGCAGACAGTAGCATTTGGCTTTGGGAGGCTTAGACACTTTAGGAGACAGAGGACATTGCTGGCACAGTCCCTGCCATGGCTGTTTTGCACATTGTATCTCCCCTTTTCATGTTGCCCCTACTTTCTCATCCTGTGTTCTGGGTCTGCAGTATAATTCCTGCCCACTGCTTGCCTCCTTGGTGTAAGGAGAACTGACAGGTTTGGTCCTGGCCCTTCTCTCCATTCCAGTAAACAAATGTCTTTCTTGTTACATAAGCAATTATAATCCCAGTGTAATCATATAATAGACATAGAAGGGGCAGCCAATTGGCCGTAGGGGAGTTGGCCAACTTAAAGGACAAGAATGAGAGAGATGTTGCCAGACAGAGAGGGCTGTGTGCGGAAAGGAAATAGGCAGCAGAAGAAAGGGCCGTAGACCTGAAAGGGCCAGCCAGGCTTGTTTCTGGGGAGGAGTTGGGTATGGCCAAAGGACAAATGAGGCTGCATTGTGCAAAGCTTTATTTACCATAATAACAATTACCAAGTTTTTACTGTGTGACCTAGGTAAGGCCTAGTCCTGGTTCGTCTGCAGACAGAGGGTTTGCGGTAGACGTTCGTAGGGACCGGTGCTGCAGGGAGAAGTTAGCTGGTTTGCCGTGAGCCATGGAGCCGGGCACTGCCTCCTGGCTGCTCCAGGGTCTGCTGTGAAGCTCTGCTGTCACCACAGATTGGAGAACAGTCCCGGTACAGAGAAGGCTGCCTGGCTTGTTCATCACTGCTTTACCCTGAAAGGCTGATTTTCCCAGCAGTCCAGTGGTAGAGCCCGGGCTTGCTGCTGCTTTGTTTTTGAGTCTATGTGCTCAACACTCGACCTCATGACCCACATCTGGTGAGGTTTCCTTTGCCTGCTTTTGGTTTTTGGTGACGTGGTACTTTTTGAAGTTTGGACTCTTAAGAAAACATGTGATTCCTAGGAATCCCTGGACAAGAAGTTGGTCCTGTTTATTCTCCGTTCTGTTACTTTGCTGTTTCGGTTGATGGTACAATGCTATCTTTATCTTAGTTCAGCCGAAAAGCTGCTTTTGTCTTCAGGTAGATTACTAATAAGGGTATTTTGTTCACCTTGAAATTCCCAGAACTTCCTTTTCTGTACACACCAGACACAAAGAAGCTCTGTCTTCTTCATCTCTGTCCCCTTGTCCTGGCAGTGCCAGCCAGCAGTGGGGTTATTGTTCCTTAGTTAGTGATGTCACCTCCTCAGAGCTTGGCCTTCTCTCTGCACTAGTTTGCTCCCCCCTGTACTTTATTCTGTGAACTGTTGAGGAATGATTCTGAAGCTCTCTTCCTCTACTGATAGCAGCAAGACCTGCTAGCCTATTCTGTGTGGCCTGATAAGAGCATGTAGTTCAGGATATGTGGTAACTGCCCAAGTGGTGGGAAATAAGTTAGAGGATACACACTTGGGCAATTACTCACGTCGGTAGACCTCAGTTTCCTCATTTCCAAACGAAGAAGTAGGTCTCTAGCTTTTGGATGAAGCCTTCAGAGACCCCTTAGAAGAAGCCTAAAGTTCACATTTTTTGTTTTTGTTTTGAGACTGGATTTCTCTGTGTAACCCTGGACCTCACTCTGTAGACCAGGCTGGCCTGGAACTCACAGAGATCCACCTGCCTCTGCCTCTAGTGCTGTGATTAAAGGTGTGCGCCACCACTGCTCTGCTAAAGTTCACGTTCTTACGGACATTTTGCCACCAGTTCTTGGATGTCTTGATGTTTAATGGGATAAATTTGTGTTATCCATTTCCCAGTTCCCAATTTATTAATAGCTTTAGTAAATTGTGAATGGCAGTTTAATTAGATCATCCATGAATAATTAGGGCAACCACTTTTTTCCCCTAAGAGGATTTTTTTTTTCATTCTGGAGTATACACCTTTCTTCTAACCTAGGTAGTTAAACATTTTACAAAGTAGAAAAGTAAGCCTTTTCTTTCTTACAAGCATTTTATGCCTTTTTTTTTTTTTTTTAAAAAAAAGGCACATGCTTTTTGAATAAAGTAACTTTTTTTTGAGGGGTGGTGGTGGTTTCCAGACAAGGTTTCTCTTTGTACGTTTGGTACCTGTCCTGGATCTCACTCTCTAGACCAGGCTGGCCTGGAACTCACTCTGTAGACCAGGCTGGCCTGGAACTCATGGAGATCCACCTGGCTCTGCCTCCGGAGTGCTGGAATTAAAGGCATGTGGTGGTTGAATAAAGTAACTTTAAAGTCACTTTGTGTTTATTTTAAGTGCTGAGTTTGTGAAGCTGATGAGTAAATTTTCATGAAAACATTCTTGTCTCAGTCCAGGCATAGTGGTCCATGCTTGTAAGCCCAGCACTTGGGAACTGAGTAGGAGGGTTGTCATGAGTTCAACATCAACCCAGGCTACATTATGAGTATCAGACTAGCCAGAGCTCTATAGTAAGATTCTGTCTCAAAAATAAATCAATAGAATGCTTCTCTTCTTTTCTGAAGGTGTCATGTTAGCGTGTAATGGAAAACCAGCTTTGTTTGATGTCTGGTCTCCAGTGAATACCTCATGAAACAATTTATATTTGGCTTTGTAGTATTTTGTACTTACATTGGAGTATGGGTATGCCCCATATTGTGGGAATTTACAATACTTCAAGTAAATAAATAAGGAAGCTGCATGTGAAGACACATTTAGAAGGAACCGGAAAGCTGACATGTAAATAGGCCCTTGTTCTTCCCCAGATGCCTTGCTGAGTTCTCCTCTGTGGTAGGCTGTAACCACTACATTCTGGGCTAGCAAATTTCACCTAGGCAGAATAGATCTCCCCCTCCTTCCTTTCTTTTTCTTTCCCAGACAGGGTTTCTCTGTGTAGCCCTGGCTGTCCTGGAACTCGCTATGTAGATCAGGCTGGCCTCGAACTCAGAGATCAGATCCGCTTGCCTCTGCTTCCTGAGTGCTGGGATTAAAGGTGTGTGCCACCACCACCTGACTCTCTCTCTTTTCTTTTGCTAGTGACTTAGGTATGTCTTTTCAGGAACTGGATAACTGAACGCTTAGTAAAATTTTTAGTGTTCCCTCAGGATTGAGCCCAGGAGCTACAGCAAGTCAGTAAGTGCTGTACCACCGAGTTAGTCTAACCCAACCTTACTTTGTTTTTCATTTTGAGACAGAGTCTCACTAAGTTGCCTGGGCTGGTCTTTAACTCAGTCTTCAGCCCAGACAGGCCTTGAACTCACAGTCTCACCTCAGCCCCCTGAGATGCTGGTATTGAAGACTGGAATTAGTTAAGTGTTCCTGTCACGCCCGTCACCTTTAGGAAGCCCTGGATTTGTATCAACTTTACAGAGACATGTGTCCTCTTGATTGCCAATTTAGTATGAGGATGAGCTGCGCTTCATAGCTTTCTTACATTGGGCAAATGAAGTTGGTGTCAGAATAGCAGATAGATTTCTTTTTGTTTCACAGTGAATGAGATTGGAACAGTACTGTGGCAATTGAAAGGCTTATATGCAGGACCCGTGAAGCTCCTGGGATGGGCTGTGAGTTTTGTATCTAGCCTGGAGGTGTTGTTGTTGGTATCTGAATATGGGATACAGCATTTTGTTGACACACAGATGATTGGAATACCTTCAAGAATGGGTTAAATGACAATCTGCCTCACAGATGTATAACTTTATGAAGTAACCTGATGGTAATGGTGTGATAAAGACACATGACTGTGTGTGACTGGAGATTTGTGATCCCTGCTGTAAGAACTATAAAATACTGTAGTATAGACCTTACTGTGTTAATTATCACCTTGACTGTTAAGGGTTAGAGTTACTGTCTGTTTTCTCCTCTTCTACATAGTGAACATTCTTTTACTGTAAAATGTTCTTATAAAGTATTTTTCTGGTATTTTCTTAATATGATTTGGGACTGGGTCTTGGGAAGTCAGCCAGTACTCTAAACCACATTATGTTTGCTGTCTTCTGACTTAAGGTCATGATCTTTAGCTCTGTTACTGTCTGTCACACTACAATGTAAAGTCCCCTGGAATGAGCCAGAAAACTTTTCAGGTTTTAACTTTTTTTTTTTTAACGAAGTCATAATTTGTTCAATTGGGAAACTATAAGAAACGAGAAACTTCTCATTCTACCACATAGATTTTAATATTTTATTATAAATCTTTTCACCCTAAGCCTTTCTATGTAATGTTATGTGTATGTATATGTGTATTTTTTAAACACATGTTTACATAAGGACTTTGAATCCATACTTTCCTATTTAATGAAGTACAGAAGCCTTTCTATGTAATGTTATGTGTACATATATGTGTATATTTTTTTAACACATGTTTACATAAGGACTTTGAATCCATACTTTCCTATTTAATGAAGTACAGTAAGTACTATTTTCTGTGGCCGTATAGTCTCCTATCACATAGTGTTATCGTTTACTGTTCTTAGTTGTTGAATGTTTAGGTTTTAGTTTTTAATGTTTTTAATTAACTGTATGACACATATCTTGTAGCCAACATTTGCTAATTATTTATTTCCTTGTGTAAAGTTTCTTAAAGTAAAATTACTAATGCAGAAGTGTGTGGTAGTATTTGAATGTATTGTAGCTGTGACTCGGTTCTCTGAAAAGCATTGTAGATATGTGTTTTCTGCACTGGTATGTTGAACACCACTTTCCCCTTAGGTTTCAGAATTCTGAATGTTGTCATTTCTAAACATGTTTCCCATCCACACACACTCAGCAGAGCTGCATACCTGTAATTCCAGCCTTAGGCAATATAATGAGATCCTGTCTCCAAAAAATAAAGGCCTTTGCCAGTTTAACAAGTGAAAAGTATATTACTGCTGTGTGACTTGTAATTATCTTAGTGGATAACTTTTCTGAATTAGTCATTAAAATTGTTTTGATTGCATTTTTCTTTATTGGCTTTTAAAAAAGTTGTAGACAAGGTCTCCTATAATCCATGCTGGCCCTGTGTAGACAAGATAACCTTGAATTTCTCACTCTCCTGCTTCTACTTTCAAGGGCTGGAATTCCAGTTGTGCACACACCTAGTTCATGCGGTCTTGGGGATCACACCCAGGACCTTTTGCGTGCTAGGCAAGTTCTAACATCAGAGCTCATCCCACCCCTTTCTCCTTTTTAAAAATGTAATTTTCCCTCCTCTGTCCCTTTATCCCCCCCCATTGCTATCAATTCTTTTCATTCTTTTGTAAATATTATTATGCGAGTCCACATACTTTTTAGAATTTCTTCCATGACAGGAGCTGACACAGTGTTAAGTTTGTGGCGTCTCATTTCTGTGGGCTCCGTGACTTTTACAGAATTACCCTATCAGTCATCACTGTGGTGTGAGTGTGAACAGGCTTATCCTGTGTTTTCTCCTTGCTCTCTCTCCTGCTGGTGCTGCTCTTTTGGAAGGTTCCAGAACCTGGAAGAGGTGGAGCCTTGCTGGAGGAAGTGAGTCCTTGGGGCCGGCCTTTAACATTTATAGCCTGGAATCACTTCCTGGCTGCACGTGTAGTGTGACTGTGGCCTTACAGCCCTGCTGCCACCTGATGGCCTGTGCCCACTCAAACTGCAAACCAGAATAGACCATTCCTCCCTGAAGTTACTTCTTGTCAAGGATTTGTTTGGTCACAGCAATGAGAAAAGTAGAATAGTCTTCTAATTTTCAATTAAGTTTCCCTTCTAAATTTTTAGTTAGCTTTACTAACTTTTGTTTTATAGCCACATAATGAGATATTACCTAAAAGCGTCAAAGACTAAACGAAGTGATCTCTTGTTCTTACAGTTACAGTTGCAGACTGGGTCTGTAAGATGGGTTGTCACTTCCGGGGTGCCACCCTCTTCCTTTTTATTCTTATGTAGTAGACCTTAAGTGCTCTGAGGAATGTTACACCAGTGATCTTCCTCCTTTCCATTCTGTAACATCTATGAAATAAGCCTTATGATGTTGTTCAGTGTGCTCTTTCAAGTCTTTCATTCCAGGATGTGCCGTCCACAGGGCATACATACATCCCTCTTTGACTAGCATTGCTGTGCTTTAGACACAGTGTTCTAGCGTAATTTATAGTGGTATTCCCTTAACTTTCAAAAGTTATCTGTTAGGGGTGATAAATTATATGGCCAGCCTGATCTTTTAAGTAGGAGGGAATTCTAAATGTGAAATATTGCAATCAAACTTAGTTTATTTGATATGCTTGAAAAAAATAAGTAGGAGCCGGGCGGTGGTGGCGCACGCCTTTAATCCCAGCACTCGGGAGGCAGAGCCAGGCGGATCTCTGTGAGTTCGAGGCCAGCCTGGGCTACCAAGTGAGTTCCAGGAAAGGCGCAAAGCTACACAGAGAAACCCTGTCTCGAAAAACAAACAAACAAAAAAAAACAAAACAAGAATAAGTAGGAGTTTAATTTTTACCATGTGGTCTTGTAATTCTTAACATGGATAAAAGTTCAATAACCATGTCTCAAAGTACCCAACACACAACTAAAAGTGTTCTCTTTATGCAGCACTTAACAATTTTTTTACTTTATGAAGGCTTACAATTTTTATAGGACAGTCTAATTAGTTTAAAATTAGGTTGAAATTAAATTTCTGTAATGATCCCCCAAGTGATTCATAGTTTAGGTTATGGGTTTCTGGGGATAAATTGGGAGAGGAAAGAGGGTGGATTTTATTTAGTGTTTTGAATCACTTACGGTTTATACTGTCCCAAAGTAGTAAAATTGTATGAATTTACACTCACCAGTAGTTTGGGATATCAATTGAGCCCTTCCAAAGTTTTAGTTAGCTTTAGTAAAAATAATTGACTTTCAAGTAAGATGACTAAGCCTCCTTGAGAGATGTAAAGAAACATGTTTTGTTCTTTGTGATTCAGGGACATGCTTTCTGCTCCAACTGAAGGCATGTGACTCAGTCTTAGCCACTGCCCGCATTAACAGAATTTAGAAGTTTACTTCTCGCCCAGTGGAGGAGGGACTGAGTCAGAATCCAGTGGTCATTGCCGTAGAAGACCACATATAACATGTGCCTGTATTAGCATTTCTAGGACCATCCTTGCCCTTCGTTCCTTTACTGCTTTAGGAATGATAGGAGCACACTTGATACATGAGCACACTAGGAAAGAGTTCCTGAGCCCTGGACAGGATCCACCTGATCTGTTTGTTCCTGTCTTAAGGTATCCTGGGAAATCCTCACACACAGTTCCTTCTGTCCTAAGTCTCTTCCTCTGTTCAGTCAGTGGGCCTTCCCAGTCCTACCTCTTTTGTACCAGCTGCTCCTTCTGTCCTAAATCTTGCATCAGGAGGTGTCCTGTGCTTTGGCTGGATGTTCAGCTGTTCATGCTTGACTGTTTCTCTTCCACAGGCATGGGAGGCAGGTTTCTAGAGCTGCACTCAAGCTTCTGTGCAGCACATTTTCCAAAAAGCTAGGTTTTTCTTTAGCATCTTCTGATAGGCAGGCCAAGCGTGCTACTACTGTTTTCCCAAACTCCTACAGTGGAGCTGCATTGTTCTCTTGCACTCATCTCATCCCTGTTCCACCACAGAGCATAGCTGTAGCCTGCCCTTTCAGTGTTAAATCCTTAATTCTTGCCCGTTTTCACTCTACAATTCAGACCCATGCATTCTCCCTGGACCACACACCAGGAATTTTTTTTTGGCACATTTCTAGGTCCTTTTTCTAGGTCTTTCTTGGAAAATTGAACTGCCCATTCATATCAACCCTACCTTTTAGGATGTTAACTACATTCACTGTATGTGTTAAAGTAGAAAAAAATGGTAAGGGGAAAGGCAATTTATCTAGCAACCAGCTTAATAGCTAACTAATCTGCTATTTCTAGTAGTTAGTTGTTTGACAACACATTAGAACCTTTATTATCCACAAGAGAATGTTCTAAAGTTGATTGTGGTGATGTCTATACATACCTGCAAATATACTAGCACTAAGTTATATACTTTAAATGGATATTGGGTGCTATATGAATTATTTCAGTTATGCTGCTATTTTTCTAAGTTTATTTTTGTTAGAATGAAATAAAGTCAGCAGTGTCTGAATTACCTTAAATATGCACGTATTCATATCTTAAGACAGGGTCTGTGTTTCCTGATTCTCCTTAATTTCTCAGTGCTTTTAAGGAGTGATAGGGTTTAAACACTATGTGGTCAGGGAAGGCTTTCCCATCTCCACATTCTCAGCACATTTTTATAGGATAGCAGAATATTTTTTCAGTTATTTCATTCACATGTGGTCTCCTCCCAGCCTTACAAAGCAGTTGCTGGTAAATGTAGTTGGGAAAGCTGTGGGTAGACAACAGGACAAGCAAGTCAGTATTCTAATGTCAGTGTTAGGTGACAGCTTTGGGTTTGAAGCCCTGCCCCAGCTCTGTTGTGGTGGTGTCTGGGGAGAATGGGCAGATAATGTGATTTTGTAAATACCGGGAAGTAAGTAGCTTAGCAAGGCCTAGTGATTGGGTATTTTTGTTGTTGTTGTTGTTGTTTAGACATTTTTCATTCAACTTCATTATCAGTTCGTATCGCCATAGTCTGTGTGATGCGCTGCTTTCCTTAGGTGCCTTGTTCTTTTGCCCCCGCCCCCCAATGAAACTGTTCAAGGAAGGGTAAGGCATAAATTGCTTGGCTTCTTGCTTGGCTTTCTTGGCTTTTTATTTACTCATACTTTCTTTATTATCTAAGGCACATGTTACATTAATGTGTTATTAGTCAGTTTATAAAAACATTACACCTTAATATATGCTACAAAATTCATTCTCTGAATGTGCGTCCTGTGGCCTTTACCAAGAGCCACGTGTTTTCTTGGTCTACGATGTCTCTCTGTCACTTCTCAATTTGGTTATGGAAGGACTGTTGGTTTTGGAGCTCAGTTTGCATTAAGACACTGGTCTCACTTCCTCTTCATCAGTCAGATGATGGCAAGTTGTATATGTGAAAAACTGACAGAAACATTAATAAAATATACTGAGGTACATTCCTTTATTTCCTCAAATAATAAATCTGGCCTAAGAGAGTCAATTCTTATGTTCTGCCTGATGCTTGTACGTTTCTAGGTGTGATCATCCTGAGTCACAAGTTTTATCTTTACAGGAAGAAGGCCGATTTCCTTGTGCAGTTTCCTTAGGAGTAAGGGAAAGGCACTCACTTTTTGAGGCTGGCCATCGGTATTTCTGAAAACATTTGGTGGAGAAAGCCCTGGTTCTTTATAATTCTGTGTCTCCTACTGACATTAGCTTGGATGTTAGAAAATCATGTGGCCATCAGAGAAAACAAAGTGTAGGACAGAATTTAAATTAATGAAATAAATCATAGAATAATTCTTTTAAAATTACTTCTTTTATTTTTTTGAGATTATCATGTAATTACATCATTTGTCTCTTCCCCTTACCCCTCCCAATCCTTCCATAGACCCCTCCTTGCTCTCTTTCAGATTCATGGCCTCTGTTTTTCATTAATTGTTGTCACATATATGTACATATCTATATGCATATGTATATGTACATTCCTAAATATGTAAATACAACCTGCTCAGTCCGTATAATGTTACTTGTGTGTATGTTTTCAGGGCTGACCATTTGGTGTTGGAGAACCAATTGGTGTGCTCTTCCCTGGGGAAGACTGTGTCTCCTACTCTCAACATTTTTTAGTTGCCTGTAGTTCCTGGTTAAGGCCTCCTATGCTTTCTCCACTTTAGCATGTCTGTATTTTCCCTTGTTCAGCTCATGTTTGGGCAGTTATGTTGGTGTGGCTTTATGGGTGTAGCTCCTGACATTGCTTAAAACACACAATCTCACAGCCAGCTCCCTGTTCCTCTGACCCTAAAGTCTTTAAGCCCCTCTTCCACAGGGTTCCCTGAGCCGTAGGTGAAGGAGCCCTTTTATAGATGTGTCCATTGTGTCCAAAACTCTGCATTTTGGTTGATTGTGGTTTTCTGCAATGAGCTCCATCTTTTGCAGAGAGAAAGTGCTTGGGAAGATGTGAGGACTACACTTATCTTTGGGCACAAAGACAAACATTAAGAACCTTGTTAGAGTTTATGCTGGTTTAGTAAAGTGGTGGTTGTAGGTTTTCCTCCTCCAAGATCAACAACTTCACTAGTAGCACTGAGTTGTTAGCTTGGTTTCCAGTACTAGACATGCTTTCCCCTTTATGGAGCGGTCTTAAGTCTAACTAGAGAGCTCTTGGTTATTGTCCAGGTGTGCGTGCCCCTGCTGTACCCTCAGGGCTGTCCGGCCTCGCTGGTTATTGTTGTGTGAGGTACATAGGGGTCATAGCTGGTGGGACTGTTGGTTGCTTCCCTCCTTTGGATGCTTGCATGGCACCTTCTTGTACCATGAGAGCTAGTCACAGGGCAATTCTTAACTGGTTGGGGAAATTGTCTTGGCGTCAGTTGGTAGCAGAAGTTGCTCTCTCTCTTTGGATAGCATATAAAAATGTACAAGTGGGATAGCTGGATTGCTTCAGAGTGAATCAAATCTTATCAACAAGTACTTCATGTGCTTGTCTCCAGAGTTGAGCATTGAATACAAAAGGCTCAGTCTAAACATTATTTTTGTTGTATCTTTCTAGAGCCGTGGCTCTTAAAACTTTCTTAATACTGCAGCCCTTTAATACAGTTCCTCATGTTGCAGTGACCCCCAACCATAAAATTGTTTTCATTGCTACTTCGTAACTGTAGTTTTGCTACTGCTATGAGTCTTAATGTAAATATCTGATATGCAAGAAGTCTGATTTGCGACTCCTGTGAAAGGGTTTTTTGACTCCTAAAGGAGTTGCAACCCATAGGTTGAGACCAGCTGTTCTAGAGGACATGAGAACCCAGTGATGGCTAGTGAATCTTTCTACACTGTAGTTACTAGATTATCTGAAATTAACCTTTGGATATCTTTGTGTTCCAAATAATGTTCAGTATTAGCCAAGAATCCTTGCTAGGTGGTATTATGGCTACTAATATTATTACTAGTAATACCTCAGTGGGTACTGATATTTTTGGTCAACATTAGTTGTCCCCTCCCAAGAGGGAATGTGAAAATGGGAACAATGCAATGTCTGTTTCAATCATGTACCCCTCATCCCCCTCCCCCAAAGGAAGCATTCCACTATAGTTTCTATTTTGTTTTGTTTGCTTTGGATTGTTGCTTTCTTTGGTGTTTGTTCTGAGTGTCGACACATGGGTGGGTGGGAGGGACAGATGCACTGGGGGTGAGCAGAGGCAAACATTGGTATCTTTCTCAGCCTTCTTTTTTGAGGTAGCGCCTCTCTGTTGCACGAATGTTAAATGGTCTTATAATAAAAAACCAGGAGCCAGATATTGGGGTAAATGCTGGAAGATCAGAGAGACAAAGGAACAAGAAGTAGCTACTTCTCACCTCGCCAACTCCATGAATTCTCTCACTGAATGCCTCTGAGTCCTCAGCCAAAAGTAGTTCAGCCGAAAAGCTTTAGTTCCTGTCTCCTCATGACTTATATACCCTTCTCCACCCAGCCATATTACTTCCTTCCTAGTGCTGGGATTAAAGGCATGTGTGCTTCCCAAATCCTGGGAGCAAAGGTGTGACATCTTAAGTGCTAGGATTAAAGGTGTGTGCCACCACTGCCTGGCTCTGTTTCCCTCCTAGATTGAATCAATCTCATGTAATCCAGGGTGGCTTTAAACTCACAGAGATTCACATGGATCTCTGCCTCTTGAGTGCTAGGATTAAAGGTGTGTGCCACCACTCCTTGGCCTCTATGTTTAATCTAGTGACTTGTTCTGTCCTCTGATCTTCAGGCGAATTTTATTAGGGTACACAACATATCACCACACCTCTCACTGACTCTGGAGCTCATCGATTTGGCTATGCTGCCTGGCCAGCAAGCCCCAGGTATCCTTCTGTGTCTGCCTTCCGACACTGGGATTGCAGGCACACACTGTTGTGCCCAGCTGCTGTCATGTGGGTGCTGGGGATCAAAGAGATTCTCATGCTTGTGCAGCAGACACTTTGCCGTCTAAGTCATCTTACCCTCCTGATTTTGATTTTACTAGACATCTCCCTAGTTTTGTTCAAGGCGGGCCTTGGACTCTCAATCTTCTTGCCCCTGCCTGCCAAGTGCTGGTATTATAGGTCTGTTTCACCAGGTCCTTTTTAAGACTAATTGGCACATGGACAATGTTCATCAATAACTGTTTACTAGGAGTGGATTTAACAATTCTGTTTGTCCATAAGATATTCAATTTTCCAAATTTTTCTGTAACATTATCCCTACTAGGCTGTCTTGGGGCACATAGAAGTCCTTCCTAGTATTTTTAGGCCATTTGAAAGCATTGGTATTCAAAGAAACAAAAAAAACAAAGCATACCATATTCTACACTCTGAGCTCCTGTCTGTCTATTGAGGCATCCTAGATTACTACTGTCTTTCTTAATCGGATTGACTTTTCCCTCTAGCACCTTAAAAGATAATTATTTTTACAGGCTCAAAGTGACTCATATTTCTTTTAGACTTAGTAACCTTGAAAGAAGACTACTGTAGTTTTCAATTCCTTTGAGTTGATAATTTGAGTGTATATTAAATAATAGGTTGAAATTTCCTTATAAGAAAATCATAACTAGTGGTTTCTAAAGTTGTAAAACAACATACAGCGAAGGGAAATAACAAAACCCGAAGCCAGAGAGAACCCTTAGTGTCCCTCAGTCCCATTTGCTCTCTGTTAGCTTCCAGAAGCCATTGGGGTCATTGTTGGGGGCTTAGGGCTAGGAGGTCTCTGCTCAGGTGGAAGCTGTCTATGCTGTGTGCTTGCTGCTGTGACCCGCTGAGTGTTGAAATTGGCATGTCAGGTCCACCTTGGACTTGTCCCCTGCTGCAGATAGGTTGTTTTCTTCAGGAAGGGCCACATGACCTGCCTGAAGGAAGTGCTCAATGAGGACTGCACATAGTTTCCAAAAGCACATCTTACCGTTTCCCACCCACTTCATTTTTAAAGGAATACAGTTATGCATAACCGAAAAATCTGCATTGAATACATTCATACTTTTTATTTTATGAAAAAAATCAATGCTAAATTCTGTGGGTGAATATTTAGTCTGAAGAGTTTTCTTAAAATGTAGTTATTATTTTGACTTGGTATTTTCATGATCCCTTCGTGTATTCCAAATAACGTTAGTGAAGTGCTTGTTTTTTCTAAAGAAGTGGGTATATAGCTCTGGTGTCACATTATAAATAAATGTGTGTATGTAGCTTAGAGATTAAAATAACTTCTTTAGCTGAGGATATTTATCTGTTAGGAAATGAAATTGTAACCCTGGCTTTGCAGTCACTCTGACTCATCCACTAACAGAAGGAGCTCAGTCACGGCCATGCTCTTGCCTTTGTTTGAGAATATGGGACATAAACCATGTCCTCTAGGTTGTGGGTATCTTCTACATCAATGCTGCAGACCTTATAGGTATATAGGTAAGGCTTTTCCTTGGAATGAATGTATAGTTCAGGCTGAATGCACTCTTTCTCCACAGACTCCATCGTGGGCTTCTCTATACTGCATTATCTTTATCTATCTAGAATTCCAGGTTTCTCCCAGGTTGAACCCTTACCATTCACATCCCATCCATCTCTAATCTAGAATATTACACATCCATCCTCCTGCCATCTTGGCCTAAATGCCCATGTGTTTTGCTTGGATCACTGGAACACCATGTTAACTTGGCCTTACCACCCATTCTGAACACAGAAAACCATGTCCTTTACCTTTCAAGACTCTGAAAGTTGCTTAAAATTTTTTTTGAACTTGTTTTCTGAGCTGTAACACTCCTTGTTCCTTGAGCCCTGTGTCTGCCGCCCAGGTCTCTCTCCTTGCAAGCCTCCTGCCTCCTTCTCACCTTGTCTGTCTTGGCCACACTGGCCCTCTTTGCCTTCCTTTTAACCTTGCAGCTAAGCTCCTTCCCACACTAATCTTACCTCAGCCACTCCATAGCCTGGAATGATATTTCCTAATAATGTTATGGTGGAATCTTGAATATTCAGACATTATTGTCAGCGTACCTTTTTAGAAAGTTGTTCCCTGGTCTCTAAAAGGAGCAACACTTTTATTTTTTTTATTTTAAGACAAGAGTTTCACTTGGCTGGCCTAGAACTCACTGTATAAACCAGGCTGGCCTTGAACTCACAGAGCTCTGCCTGCCTCTGTCTCCTGAGTGCTGGGATTAAAGACATGTGCTACCATGCCCATTCAGTTTCATCGCTTTTAATTTTTAAATGCATAGTACCAATCGCTATCCAATATTTTATTCTTCATCTATCACCATATATCATGTGCACATTTACATGTGTTGTGGATGCTGTCCTCTGGGCACAGCATGGTCCTTTGTCCTCTTAAACATCAGCTGTGATTATCTACAGGGGACCTGCTCAGGATTGGGGTCTTTAATTTGCTGTCATGGAGGTGGGAAGGGCTCATGAGTCCTTGCCCTTCTCTAAGGATGTAGATATAGTCAGCATCTTTAGTGATGTAGTGGTTCAGAAGCTACCCATGCTCTTTTTCCTTGTCCATGCCTTCATAAAGAACCACAACTAAACTCATTGGTTCATCAAGCTATACTTGAGTAGAGTGGTTTCTTTGGTCTGTTGCAGGTGTCTTGTCTGGGGAGAACAGATATCTGTTTGTGTTCCAAGGAAAAGTTCACACAATAAGATCTCTTTATATAATTGTGCTTGTGTTGAACTCACAGTCCCTTTTCTTCAACTTCTGGAGTATTGAGATTATAGGAGTGTATTGCTACACCCAACTCCTAATGTTTCTTTGTTAAGGCGACAAGTGCCTTGTATTGTAGAAGTCTGAAAGAATATCATGTACACACTCAATAAAATGATGAAGGCATGACTTGAGCTGCACATCTCTAAACATGGTGTTTAATACTGGGATTCTGAAAATCATCACCTCAGTGATTTGGGGAGTAGAGAATTGTATCAGAGCCAAGACTAGGGTTCCGTGAAGAACGTACTTGTGAAAATTGAAAACACCCTCACTTGCATTTCCAGCACATTGCAGCACAGCAATATGTAGTCATTTGTTGGTTTGTTTAGCCTGCATCTTTTTGGACAGTTTTGACTCTTAAAAAATATTTCACAAAAGTAATGTTTCTCAGAGATTTTTTGGTCCTCTACTCAGGCTTGTATATGTCTTTTCTAATTTTTTCACTTGATTTTACATTCTAATTTTAGGTAGTATATAGTGATTTTTATGTAGCAGATACTTTTAACAAGGATTAACTAATTGAAAACTGACAGTAGTTTGTCTCCTTATCTGGGATTTCTTTTTCCACAGTTTGATTATCTGGTTATCATGGTTATCTGAGGCCTAAAAATACTAAGTGGAAAATTCCAGAAATGAATAATTTATATTTTAAGTTGTATACTGTTCAAAGTAGCAGGAGGTAATCTCACACCTAAACCCTTGCTGTGTGATGTTAATCATACGTTTGTCCCATTTATCTATGCTGTATATGCTACCATCTTGTTAGTTACTTAGTGGTATCTCAGTTATCTGATTGACTGTGGTAAAATCACAGTGTTGATGTTCAGGTAACCTTACTTTATTTAATAATGCCTCTAAAGCAAAAGAATAATGATAGTGGCAGTTCGCATATGCCAAATGGAAGCTGTAAAGTGTATCTTTTAAGTGAAAATTCTCATAAGAAAAGAAAAATATTGTATGTTGAAGTTGCTAAGATTTATAGTAAGAATGCATCTCTCGAGCTGGTGTTGCTGTTACACTCAGAGTGTGAGTTTATGGCCACAGTCTGTGATAAATGTCAAGCTAGGAGGGAAGAGGCATCTACCTGTGAATACAGCAAGAAGACAAAGCAGCTGCAGGGGTTTGACAACTGCAGTTTCAGAGCTCGTGGAGGGTTGGGCTGTACCGCAGAGAGGACGGTAGTGTTTGCGTGAGAACTCAGGCTTACACAGAGCATGAACTTACCCAGAGCCGGAAAGCTGTCAGTAGGAGGGACCAGAGTAGTTAAGGGATGCGTAGTATATACCATGTCCTAGAGTGGTTAACGATACATAGTATATACCATGTCCTAGAATGGTTAACGATATATAGTATATACCATATCCATGGTTAATGATACGTATTATATACTGTGTTGGTACAGATAGATTTATAAAGCTGAGAAGAGATTAGGATCGTTAACATTCATTCTGGAATATTTTTTCTGCAGTCCTTTCTTTAGAATCCATCTTTATGTAAATACGCAGTCAGAAAAAGTCAGTGATGGAAGTGTCATTTGCTAAGTTTACCAGGAAGGAAATAAAGGATGGATTTGCCATGATGCTGTCAGAAGACTCAGCATGGTCCATATATTCAGTTTTATTTTTGAGACGTGGTCTAATAGATCCCAGGCTAGCTTCAAACTTGTTGAGTAGTCGAGGATAACCTTGATTTTTCTGATCCTCCTAACTCTGCCTCCCGAATTCTGAGATTACAGGCATGGACCCACACCTGTTTTATGTGGATCAGATTCAGGTCTTCCTGCATGTGAGGTGAGCACTTTACCAACTGAGCACATTCTCAACCTCTAGCCCATCTATTTAGTTACTCAACATTGTGAACAGATAAGGGGGTGTGCAGCAACCCTATACTCGGGTTGGAAATGTCACTCTGGTTAGAAGTACTTCTGTGCCAGTGTGGCGTTATGATATAGAATGAATTTTGTGAAAAATTATTGAGATATGAAATGAAATATATTACACATCACACATTAATATAAAGAGAGAAAGTATAAAGTGTAAACCTTTTATAAAATCTAGAATAACATCTACATGTTCGAGGCTTTTAATAACACAAACAAATGAAAAGAAATCAGAGGAAAATAGATGAGTAAACTCAATAAATTAGAAATTTATACACCAATTTTTAAATATGTAAATAAAAAGATGTCAGGTAGGGAAACACTAATTTCACCTTAAAAACAAAGCTGTCCAATGAAACAACAGAGAAAGCAATTCCTCCACTAACATTTTAAGTAAAGATAAGTTCAGAGAAGCAATACAGACAAGAAACGTTTAGAACATGTTTTTTCTCATAAGTGAGTATATAAATTAAAATAAGATTTATTTTCATTTTAAATTTTAGCTATTTAAAAATATAGTGCTGGAGGGGGACCAAGCAGAGGGGTGTAGCTGTAGGAACCCAGCACCACCCCAGAGGTTGCACTCTTCCATGTCTCTGTGCTGCCCCTCTAAGGAAGCAGAGTTAGCCATAGCTCCCTTCCGGGCATTACTTATACAAGTCAAAGAGTTGGAAGTACTCAGAATGCCTTATGTCAGGGGAATTGCTAAGTATTGTATGTCCTTATGATAGCCTTTCAGACGGTCATTAATAATTTCCAAAAACATAATTAATATCAGAATAATTACCACAGATGGTAGATAGAAACAATGTGGCATTGTTCAAGAACAGAGAAAACAAAAACAGAAACAAACCATTTACCTAGAAAAAGAAGCTGGAAAGACATGTTTAAAATGTTCTAATTTTAGAAGCATTCTCTAGAATGAATATTAACTTTGATAAGTAGGAGGATAGTTTAGCTGATAGGAGTATAAGATCAGGAGCCTTTCACAGAAAGGAGACTGATAGGGTCTAGTCTATCTTCTTCCTGATTAACTGTCAACTAGAAGATCTCTTGAATGAGTCACTTCCTCCTTTGTAAAACCAGTGAGTTCTGGGTTTGAAAATTTACTCTGAAATAATACCTGTGGGCTTCTAGGGAAGGAAGGTGGGGAGGTGAGCAAATGGGTGTGAAGAACTTCCCATAAAGCTTCACCATGAAGACACTTTTGTTCTCCAAACTGTAACGAGTTTTTTAAATTCAAAAATTAGATAGATACAGCTTGTCCACTATTTAAAAGTGTATACGTTCAGGGCTTTTAGTATATTTAGAAGGTCATGTAACACATCGATGTTTGTTTGTTTTGGTTTTTCGAGACAGGGTTTCTCTGTGTAGTTTTGCGCCTTTCTTGGAACTCCCTCTGTCGTCCAGGCTGGCCTCGAACTCACAGAGATCCACCTGCCTCTGCCTCCCGAGTGCTGGGATTAAAGGCGTGTGCCACCACCGCCTGGCTGGATGTTTGTTTTATTGTTGTTTATTTTTGTTTCCTGGAGACAGAGTCTTACTGTGTAGCCCAGGCTGGTCTAGGACTGTAGCTCGAGTTTTCCTGCCTGGCCCACAGTCAGGATAAATCTCTGCCACCCGCCAGTCCCACAGCCCCTCAGACCCGACCAAGTAAACACAGAGACTTATATTGGTTACAAACTGTATGGCCATGGCAGGCTTCTTGCTAACTGTTCTTATAGCTTAAATTAATCCATTTCCATTAATCTATACCTTGCCAAGTGGCTCGTGGCTTACCGGCATCTTCACATGCTGTTTCTCATCGTGGCGGCTGGCAGTGTCTCTCTGACTCAGCCTTCCACTTCCCAGCTTTATTCTCCTCCTTGTCCCGCCTACACTTCCTGCCTAGCCAATGGCCAATCAGTGTTTTATTTATTGACTAATTAGCAACACATTTGCCATACAGAACATCCCACAGTATAGGACTTGTTCTGTAGAGTATGTCATTCTTGAGTTTTGGTGTTCTTCTAACCGTTGCTTCCCAAGTGTTGGGATTACAGGCATCTGCAGACACCTGGCTTTTGAGTTCATTTCTTCAATGCACAGATGCCTACCATGGGCACACTCAGAAAGATAGATGGGCCCGGTGGTAGCCCTCACCTTTGATCCCAGCACCCAGGAGGCAGAGGCAGATGGATCTCTGTGAATTTGAGGACAGCCTGGTCTACAGAGTGAGTTTCAGAACAGCCAGGGCTACACAGAGAAACCCTGACTTGAACAAAAAGAAAGAGCGAGCAATGGGGCTGGGAGATAGCCCAGTTAGTAAAGTGTTTACCTTTTATCTTACGGGCGTGAGGACCTCAGTCTGATCTCCAGAGCCCATGTTAGGCCAGTTGTGGTCCCGTGCACTTATCTCAGCAGCGTTGGTTCTTTGAACGTGTGGATCCCTGGAGCAGGCTGGCCAGCCAGCTTGTTCACCTGCTCGGCAAGTTCCAGCCTAAGAGACTTATTCTCAGAAAAACATAAACGACTTCTAAGGAACACTGCCTGATGTTGCCCATTGGCCTACACAATGTGTGTGTAGACATCCTGAAGAGTCTCTCTGTTTCTCTCTGTGTGTCTCTGTCTCTCACTTACTCACTCACTCCTGAGGACATATACATACTTTAACGAACCTTACAGTGCCTATCAGATAACTTTTCCATGAGATTTAAACTGTTTTGGGAAACCTAGGGCCTCATAATCTCCAAAATATTTCCAGTAAATAGCTGAATTTTCAATGTATTTTGTCTGCCTCTTTTTTGAAAACAACTTAACTGGATTAGCTATTACTAAACTTCCTGGTCCATTTAGTTTCTACACATAATCGGTGATACTAAATTTAGTTATTTTTTTTTTCTGCCGTATTTTAAAAAAGTGTCTAGTATTTTCTGCCAGACTATACTGGGGATAAATGATTAGATACACATAGTTCTTGCCTTGAAGGACAGTGTGTGAAGAGGAAAGCTTGAGTGACGTTGTCAGAGCTGCCCAGTTTCAAATGCAGGCTCCCTGTGTGAGTGGGCAAACACAGAAGGCAGAATGTGCATTTCAAAGTAGCGTGGATGGTGGACAACGCAAGGATTGCGTTTGACCACATTTATCTCACTCTTTACCATTAATTCTTGGCAGGTTGTGGGTGGATGATGTGCTCCTTGTTTAGAAATTCATCCTTGAATTATCTGGTTCTGCGTTATCCAAGTTTATATGGAAGTAGCTCAGGTTAAGCTTGCTGGGCCTGCGAGTCCACACCTTATATTCCTGACTTACTCCAGTGGACCTGAAACAAGGCATTTGACTTGTAACTCAGCTTCATGAGCCCTGCAGTTTGTTTTTCTCCCTTTATCTGGGAGCTGGCCAACTGGGAGGGTGGGGTCAGGACATTTGGCCTCAACCTTTATATTCATTCATTATAGGGCTTCAGATGTAGACTTTACAATCTCTAAATATAGTCAAGAGAGGCCCTGGTGGGATGAAATGAATATATTCATTGTACAGTCTTCACTACTACAGTTTTCCTGACTGTATTTTGCCATTTTTAGCTGTAGAATCTAAACCCCCCTTGAAGTGGTGTGATGGTCTTCAGCCTGTGAGGTCCTCCTAGGCTGGTTTCCTTCTTTTCTCTGGGGGTAAAAAGGATGGATAGGTGGAGTGTTAGGATTCCTGATTAATGTCAGTGTTTGTTTTGCTGGATCCTTGTGTGTAGATGGGCACCAGATTTCTTCAGGACTGGCATAGTAACAGCTGCATTTTCAGAGCATTGAGGGATGCTTGTGTGTGTGTGATTGTCCATTGGCAGCTCTTTTGATGAGAGTCGTCCAAGAAGGTAGTTTGAGTATGAGAGACAGAACCAATGAGTCTATGATTACTTCAGCAAAAAATGCTAATTAGAAAGAGCAAACCACTAAATCTATGATTGCTTTCAGTAATAAATGCTAATTCATGACCCTTAAGATAATGTATGATTAGATTTGAAAGTCATTTTTGATAGAACCATTTGCAGATCACATCATGCAAATTGGCAGAATAATTAGCATAAGTGTATGAATGCTTCCTGTGAATTGGATAAAAAAATAAGAATTGTGGCAGGTGCTGTAGGTTTTGGTTGTGTTGAAAAGATCTTGACCAAAAAAAAAAAAAAAAAAAGGCCTGGTGGCAGTGGCACACACCTTTAATCCCAGCATTTGGGAGGCAGAGGCAGGCAGATCTCTGTGAGTTCGAGGCCAGCCTGGTACAAAGCTAGCTCCAGGACAGCCAGAGTTGTTACACAGCAAAACCCTGTCTTAGAATATCAAAAAGAAAAGATCTTGACAAAACCCAAAATGTGAACATTGAGGATGAGAGGGGTGTGTATGTGTGTGTGTGTGTGTGTGTGTGTGTGTGTGATCAGCCTACTAAGCTGTATACTCCATTGTAGGGTGTTAAATGTGTGTTTAATGCTTGTTCTGATGGCAAGTGATGCTGAGTGAAGTAGGGAATACTCTGTATCCTTTATCCAGATTCAGGGAGTGGGGAAGAAAAAGCATAGTGTTCTTTGCAGCCACTTATAAAAATGCTAGATGAAATGGCTTTTTAATAGATAGCATGGTTCTTAAGTCTGAGTATGTTGAAGAGCTAGTGTAAGAAATGTGGAATATGTTCTTGAAGATGCAAGCAGTGTTTATAGGGACATTTTTTATCCATGTTCATAGTGAATTATTAAAGGAGAAAACAGATTTCTCATGGGTCTCTCATCCTCCTGTATGTTGACTTTGCTTGTTAAATATTATTAAATGCTTTGATGGGAGATGCGTTCAGTGTAGCAAAAAATAGCAGGCCAGGAGATTGATGATACAGACACCCATATCACTGACAGAACATAGTGTATCTCAGAGTGCTTGGTAAAGCATAAAGGATGTGTACAAATTTCCTTGTTTTGTTTCCAAAGAGGTGCCAGAAAGCACAAGTTACCGTGTTGCGTGTGTGTGTGTGTGTGTGTGTGTGTGTGTGTGTGTGAGAGAGAGAGAGAGAGAGAGAGAGAGAGAGAGAGAGAGAGAATATGAATGTAGGGGGGTTCTGTGTACAAATGCACACAATCTGTCTAATAGGTTTAATTTATTACTATGTTTTTTAGTGCTGAGGGGAGACTCACAGCCTGGAATTCTGGTTTGAGCTTTTTTTTTTTTTTTTTTTTTTTTTTGGTTTTTCGAGACAGGGTTTCTCTGTGTAGCTTTGCACCTTTCCTGGAACTCGCTTTGGAGACCAGGCTGGCCTCGAACTCACAGAGATCCGCCTGGCTCTGCCTCCCGAGTGCTGGGATTAAAGGCGTGCGCCACCACCGCCCGGCTGGTTTGAGCTTTTTACATTTTAGCTGAGTGACCACTGTTTCTTCATCACAGTTGGCCTCCAGAAGAGTGTCTTGAGAATGAGGTACTAAAAATGTCCTTGACAGACAGAGAGACAGACCTGGGGAACAGGTCAGGAGAGGAAGAGAGGGTAGCCTCCATTCCCTTTTAGTTTCTGTCCATCATTTAATTGTCCTCTGTTTTCTTTAGGTTTGCAGTCAGTTCTGGCCAGAAACATTTGACTCATTTTCACTGGGTAACTGAGGAGCGATTTATAAAAGTGTGAACCAGATGTAGGTAGTAAAGGCTGGTAAGAGCCAAAACTCAAGAGAGGAAAGCCATTTGGAGGGACTACTCAGCAGTCCCTTGTGGTCTCTTGAAGGGGATGTTGCACATCTGAGTAGCAAGTGTAGCAACAGAACCCCTGCTTTCTCACTGCTGCCTCTGGCCTGTTAGGCTAAGCTGTGAGGATAAGGCAACAGCCAAGGTGTTCATGAAACCTGTGCCTGTCAGCCTCCAGGGCAGCACCCAGCAAGATGGGAAGGGGGAGAAAGGAGCCCTGGCTCTGTTTCTAGCAGTAAGAAATAATAATAATAGCAGTAACAATAAATGAATATTATGTTAAATTAATACAAATATAAAATATAATATTAATATTATTTATATTAAATTATTTATTATTAGTATCATCATCATCATTATCATTTTTAAGGGCTCCAGCAGTATATCCAAAGAGATGACAAATGTTGACTGCTGTTGCCTAAAATGATCTAAAGAAACACAAGCCAGTGTAGCTTATATTTCGTTCATTATTTATCTTTTTATTTAAGGGATAATTATGTAAAGATTTTTCAGATGACCAGGAGGAAAGGGCCCTACTTCCTGATTCTGTTTGCTTTTTTCCTTTTTCATTAACTTTACAAATTAAGATCTCTTGGGGCTGGAGAAATGGCTCAGAGGTAGATTAAGAACACATGCTGCTGTAGATGTAACCAACCGTCTTATTAAATAAGAAACACAGAGCCGATTCAGAGAATAAAGCCAAGAGGCCAGAGCTAAGAGCCTTACCCTTCCTTCTTCAGCCAAGAGAGCTCTCCGAAAAGGAGCTACTTCCTGTGTGTTTGTCTTTATAAAGACTTTCGGTTCTGCCTTCTCATTGGTTGTAAACCCATGCCTCGTCACTGCCTGTCTGTAAAGACTTCCAGGTCTTCTATGGTTGGGATTGAGATTAAAGGCGTGTGTCTCCAATGCTGGCTGTATCTTTTTACACACAGAGATCTACCCAGCACTGCCCTTGCAGAGAACCCAACTTTAGTTTCCAGCACCCATGTCAGGTGGTTCCCACCTGCCTCTAATTACAGGCCCATAAGGTTTGGCTCCCTCCTCTGGCCTCATTGGGCATCTGCATTCATGGGTACATGTCTCTGCACAGACGCACCTCCCCCAACCACATCATTGAAAACAAACTCTTTGGGATGGAATAGATGACTCCGCAGTAGGAGCTCTTGATGCTCTTACAGAGAATCTGAGTTAGATCCCCAGAAAATATCTGGTGTCATCCTGTGCCTCTGGCCTCCTTGGGCACCTGCCCTCACAAACATACACATACTTTTTTTTAAAAAGATAAACAAATCTCTGCTGTTTTTGTAGTTTGAAGGACTGGCAGAGGTGTGATGGTCATGTCTACAGTCTGCCTTCAAGAACAGGTCCTTGGATGGGGATGGTAATAAAAAGCAAAAATCTTAAGTGTTTTTTCTTGCATCTTTTTAATTGCTCAAGAGAGTAAAGGTTCCTATAAATTATTGATTAATAATGATTACTAATATGTGGCTGCATTTCTAGTGGGTATAGACATTTCCAGGTATCTGGTATTCGTGGTGGGGATTATAGAATATTCATTATAATTTTCAAATTAACCCCACTAAAATGTGAATTAGCATTCACATGTCAGTGTTACATTTACATTTCAAGGTGTTCTTTATCACCTTATTAAAGTCATGGGCAGGCAGGGGGGTGGCTCAGTGTATGAAGCCTGAGCTACACAGGTGTGAGCATTGGAGCTCAGATTCCTGTCCCTTGCAAATGTAGCCTCCTGATTCCAGGGTGAGAAGGGATCCTCAGAATAGGCTGGTTAGCTGTATTAACGAAATCCGTGAGCTCTGAGTTGAACTGGAAAAGCCTGCCTCAATGAGTATGGAAGAGAGTGATCAAAGACAGCTCCTGACATTCACCTAGGGCCTCCATGTACACATGTTTGTGCATGTACCCACACATATGAAATAAATAAGTAAACAAACCACCTACAGTAGAACATTGGGTCCAGTATCACCTTTTATTGTAACATCTGAGAGCTCTGTATTGCCTGACAGTTATTTAAGATACTTTGGTAAAAATTTATATTTATTTGAATCTTTGTGATTGTTTATGAAGACAGCAATAAAATCTAAACAGAAAAGCAAAATGGAATGAGAGCAGATTTGCAGTTCTAGCTCTTGGTCTCCTTCCTCCCTCCCATTTCCTCTTCCTTCTCTTCCTGTTCTTAGCAGACTTGCTGGGAGGAAGGCCATCACTTCTCATTCTGCTCTGTCCCACTTAAATATCCAGAGTGGTTTTTTTTTTTAAATGTTCTTTGCATTGTTAGGGAGTGGAAAAGGACATGACACTTGTATTCAGAATTGTGAAGGTTTTAGATTTAGAAATATATATTGAAGATGGCGAAGAGAAAAAAACTAGAAGAAAAACATCTACTAACAGTAATTTGTTGTTTCTCGTGAGTGACAGAGAGATAGCTCAAATATCCAGGCCCCGGAAATAAACACCATGGATACTGTGGTCCAGAGCATAACCTGTGTTCTGGTCTGCCAGGAATCTGTTGTCTACTTTTGCCCCAGTTCCAGACTGGAGAAAAACGTGTTAGGCTTTAGGTCTTTGCCTCTCGTTTATTTCAGAAACGTATCAGTGTAAGGGTATAGCCATTTCCAGAGTGTGGGATGCATTTCAGATATACCCAGGGAGAGGGCATTGTCAAGTTCCAGTTATTTTCCAGTGATGCAGTTGCACTTGTTTCTCAGAGGCGTAGGAATGCAAGTCACTGTTCAGTAAATTTATGCTCAGGGGCTTCCTAAGACGTGAATAATTTTTGAGCTCATTTGCCTTTAAAATGGACCATCACTGGTCTGATTCTCTGTGTCCTCTATAGGTAGCACTTTGACTTCCTATGGGCACTTCTCCCAGCAGGTCTTTCGGGGTCTGTGGAATCCAGGCCAGTGTATAGTTTGTAATCCAGGAGACCAAAACAGGAGTGTGATCTAATGTGCTGCTGCCATTTCCATTCCAGGGACAGGAGAGAGTGGCAAGAGCACCTTCATCAAGCAGATGAGGATCATCCATGGGTCAGGATACTCTGATGAAGACAAGAGGGGCTTTACCAAACTGGTGTATCAGAACATCTTCACAGCCATGCAGGCCATGATCAGAGCTATGGACACTCTCAAGATACCGTACAAGTATGAACACAATAAGGTGAGTGAACTCATTGGAACAGTTGGCAGAGTGGTTCATGAATGGTGTCTTAGCACTTGTAGAATGGACCCGAGGTGTTAGAAATACACTCTTTTCCTCCCCTTACTCCTTGTCTCCTCCCATCTCCCTCATCTCCTCCCTTCTTCTCCTCTCCCTCTATGCCTTCCCTCTGTGTATATGTTATAAAGCAAAAGATAGCCTAACCGTTATCTGGCCTGTTTGATACTAGGAAATTGTTCCCAGGTACAAAATTGGTTCTAGCTTTTGGAATGCTGCAGCACTATTGGAATTTCCTTTCTATTGCCTAAGTGTTACTTCATTGAATGGGAAGTTTCTCTGGCTATGGAAGGAGCTGTGGAGCAGATGGCAAAGCACTGCATGTCTTTTTATAAGCCTCACTCTATCCTAAGGATTCCAGACTCAGGAAGCAGCTTTTAATAAATTGCAGTAAGTTGCACACTTTTACCAGACCAAGATTAATTTTTCCTTGAGTGTAGGTTGGCTTAGGGAGTTCTTTACTAAACAAGCATGTTTACATATTGGTGAGCTGCTTCTGACCACCCTAAGTTGAGTGAACACGTTTTAGAATTTCTTTTGAACGTACAGTGATCTAGAGTTTGTTTATTTGTAAATAACATCTTGTCTTTTCTCTGAATGCAAGTGTTCATAGCTAATGATAAAGGAGATTGTCATTTAGTAAAACCTACTTATGCAAAGTGTATAACCATGAGATTACTTCATTATTTAATTCTTTCTAAAAGAGTGAATTTCTATCGTCTTACACAGATACGCTCTTTTGATTACATTCTCTGTCTTGGTCTGGAATTTGGTTGTTAATAAAAAGGAAGCAACCCACTGCCTCTGAGTTAGCAAGGCTAGGGATTTGTCGGCAGTTACAGCTCGGAGAAGATGGTCTGGATTTGGCAGTTGGTGGTGGTATATTCCTCTTGTAGTTTTTTATATGTGCGTGCATTGCAAGGTACCTGCAGGAAGCAAGCATGCTCCTTGGTAATATTTCCACTACAACGTGTCAGGAACAAACAAAGCAGAGGCTTTTGTTCATTAAATAGAGCACTCCAGATAGGGGATCCTGGTTTCCCTTTGCAGCTGATTTGTGATTTCTGTGAACTGTCCAGTCAGGGTATCAGGCAGAATAAAAGGATCTATAGTCTGCCCCATTGCCAGTCTCGGCAATAGAAAAGCACCCAACTTGGTGCTGTTACATGAAAAGAAATGATGTTGAGGACTCACCCTGTGCTACGCTGAGCTGACAGCTCCATTTTTCCTTTTGTTCTATGTTTTGAGCATCCCTGATCTGAAAATCTAAGATCTCAAATGTTATGGTGCTCTTGTGGACGGTAGAGGATAACTTGCAGGAGTCAGTCCCTCCCCCTACCATGTGAGTCCTAGGGATTGAACTCAGGTTGTCAGTATACATGGCAAGTGCCTTTACCTGCTGAGCCTTCTTGTTGACTCCTTGTGTAAATTCAGTAAAATTACTAAGAACAAAAAAGAAATCTGTGTAAAATTTCCACCAGGCTCTGTACATACCATAAACATTAAAGAAATGACTCTTTGTTTAGATTTAAGTCCCATCTTATAGATACTTGTGTATGTACATATGTTACCAAATCCAAAACCTGAATTCTAGAATGTTTCTGGTACAAGCATTTCTGACAAGGGATTCTCAGCCTTACATAGTTTCTGAGTTTAGTCTTGGAAGTTCTGATGACCAGGTTCATTCAGCACCTAGTTGACTTCTAGCTCCCTTTGCCTGAGTAGCTGAGGACTTTGTTTTCATTATGTTTGTTATCATGATACCTGTCTTTCCTTTTCATTTGGGGTGGAGAGGTACTAAGAGGACCAGAACTAAGGTATCTAAGAATGAGGAAGAACAGTCCCAGGAAGACTGCTCAGTAGGGTGGGGGTTGGGGGTAATTCAGTCAGTGAAGCACTTGCCTTGTGCCCAAGAATAAGGAAGGACAGTCCCAGGAAGGCAGCTTAGTAGGGTGGCGGCCGGTGGGGTGGGGTGGGTGGGAGATTCAGTCAGTAAAGCACTTGCCTTGTGCCCAAGAATGAGGGAGGACAGTCCCAGGAAGGCAGCTCGGTAGGGTGGCAGCGGTGTGTGTGTGTGTGTGTGTGTGTGTGTGTGTGTGTGTGTGTGTGTGTGTGTGTGTGTGTGTGATTCAGTCAGTAAAACTTTTGCCTTGCAAACATGAAGATCTGGGTTCATTCCTCAGAATCCAGTTGAAAATGCTGAGGCATGGTTACACAAGCATACAGTCCCAACATTGGAGAAGCAAAGACAGGAAGGGTCCCTAAGGCTTCAGGTTAATGAGAGACCCTGAGAAGGATAGCAAGGTTGTCCTCCGGCCTTCACACTCGGATTGCGATCAGAGAAGCAGTGGAGAAGCAACCAGCAACCCCTTCTCTCCTACTACTTTCTGTGTCTCTATATGTATTCTGGGTCCTCCAAAACCTCTATGGTTAATTCTAGTCACCCAGTCGCTAACTCTGCCCCCTGATTAAAGATTAAAGTTTATTGGCAGTCTCGGGAGTGTCAGAGTTCAATCACAATATCATATAACACATGCATACCCACACCTAGTCATAGATGTTTGTTAAAAATGGAGAGTGCCACATTAAACCCATTTAAATTATTCTGAAATTTTTGCATTACTTAAAAACTCTCAAGATCCTCAAAACTATTTTCCAAGAAAAAGTAGCCACAGTTCTGAAGGCTGCATCACCATATTCCTGCCTTTGATCAACTGAATAAGAAATTCCTACTTTTAAAAATTACAAACATAAAACCAAAAACAACACAAGGGAATTTTCTTAGTTCACAGAATGACTGTGGGCTGAGCTGCGCTATAGGAACTTCCACCTATATAAACAGAACTATTAGTTCCACCTGTAAACAGAACTAACAGACATGTGTTTTAATATGTTTGTCTGAAAAGTTAGATGAGCGAAAGAATTGCAGGCTGCAGAAGCCAACAACTGGCTGAGGAAGTAGGAGGAAACCTTTTGAGGGTGTGAGCTCACAGCGGGCCTGAGAAGCTGAAGGACTGAGCTTGGGAGAGAGGAACTGCAGCCAATTTCAGTCTTTCATCACTCACTTCAGACTCAGATTCCTGGGAAAAGTGTTGGATTGGCCTAGCCTGGATTTTTTGCTAGTTCTTTCGAGGGGGGAAGGAAGTCTGGTCAATGGGATTGACAGTCCCTGGGGGAAATCTGGGTACTGCTGGTGGATGAAGGAGAAGGATCTGGCTCGGCTTCCAAATCTCTATTGCAAAAGTGCACTGTCAATTTATAATGTGAAATGACATGTGAATTCTGGGTAGATGCAAGCCCTCTGAGCTTACTTAGCATTTACCCTAAAATAAAATTTCTTATTCTGAACTTACTCTAGGTTATAAGATGGGGAGGGGCTCAAGAGAATGGTGAGTCAGTAATAGCTGTATATGTGATGAGTATATACCAGCATTTTACTCCAAGCACAGAAAAGTCAAGCAGTCTTGAGATTTCCATAGTTCATGTGAAACCTTCGTTTCTTTATAGTTGGGCTTCCGTTTTCTTACATGTGGAAGTGGGACAAATAATGATACGATGGTTTTAGAGTTCTAAAGGTAGTGCACATGAAAGTGTCTTTAAAAGTTTGTCAGCAAGGGTCAAGGTAGTCCACAGTGCATTGTCATCATGGAGAGAATAGATCGGCTAACCTTCCATCTTTATGTCTTAGACAGAATGAATGAATGTAGGAGGCGTCTACAGAAAAGCTGGCCTCTCAGGTGACAGCCACTGTAACGGGATGCCAAGGGAGGCACAGCACTCCTTATCTGGATGTGTTCAAAATAGAGTGGATTTTTGACATGTGAAATTCTCTAAAGCAGTTTTTCTAAGTTAGAGCAGGTGATGGACTAGGCAGCCTGACATCCCTTCTAACACTTGTCCTCGTGCTGATCTCACGGTTTTAAAGTCTCCAGGAGGCAGCTATGGTGAGAACTCTTACTGCAGTGTGAGGCTCCTGCCTTTCTTGAACTTTGTCCATTCTTGGAAAAAAAAGGAAAAGAAAAAAGACATAAACTAACGGATTTTGTTTAGACGGTATCTCTAGTTCTTTAGTATTTTCCCCCTTTCTGAGTCCCATAAATTAAGTAAATAACTAAAAAAATATTATTTACATTTTTGCAGGGGTTTTTAGTATTCAAAGTTCAAAATAAGATAGAAATTTTGGGTAAGTGTTATTGGTAGCCTGCTAATGAAGATCTTTGAGAATTTTATGGTTTGTTTAAAACAGGAAAAGAATAAAAGAATTGAGGGACTTTCATGACTAATTTTGATCAGTCAGTCAATTTTTTTCTAGGTTTATTGACCACTTTTCCCCCTTCTCCTCCTCCTTTTGAAACAGTCTTTTGTAACCCATCTGGCCTTAAACTTGCTGTGTAGTAGAAGATAACCCTGAGTTTCTTGCTTCCTCCTTTTTAGTACTGGGATTACAGGTGGGCACCATGCCTAGTCTTATGTCTTACAGTGTTCGGGATCCATCCTAGGTCTCTGTGTGTTCCATGAAAGCACTCTGTCAACTGAGCACCATTCCCAGATTTTTTTCTTAGCTGGAGTTAATCCAGTTACCAGGCTTGCCATATTCATTTAGGATCACCATCTGAGTTGACTTTTATCAGAGAAAGCGGAGTGAAGAAAGAATTCAGCAGTAGACTGACACCGACTTGTCTCTCTTCTGTATTGTTTCTGAAGTACAGCTTACATATAGAGGAGCATGTGTGTTCTCAGCAGTGAGTCTGGAGTATCTCCACCCTGATTATGTCTGCACCTAACTCTCTAGGTCTGAACCAGCACACTCAGCACCTCAGGCTCATTACCAACCACAGGGGATCACCTCCTTGATGTTTAAGGATAGTTAGTTTGGCCAGTGTTTCAACCAACCTCTATGAGCTAAGGCACACAGTGTGTGATCTTTGGTATCTGTATTTAAGTCAGATTTGAGGGATTCATTTATTCTTGTTTCTGATAGTAATGTCCCATAGAACTTTGCCTGATGATGAAGATATTTTTTCTCTGTTTTGCCCAATAGATAGTCACATTTGTGTAACATCTAGTTTTATAACTATTCTATAGTACTTCTGGTATATGTTTCCTTTAATAATGTACTCGAATGTTTGTGATTGTCACAAATAATACAAATACTGGTACTTTTAAAACTTAGGAAATGTATGTGTAGTCAGTTTCAGTGCATGTATATCACCAGAGAGTTTTCTACAACATACCAATTTATATGGGCCTTGTCTGTAAGACTTATAGTTGTTCAATATCTACAGCACTTGGTATTGTCTTGCTGATGTGGTGGCTAGTTAGTATTTGCATGGTTTTAATTTTCATGTCTCTTTTTTCTTAAATTTAAAAAAAAGTTATTTATATTTTATGTATGAGTGCTCTGCATGTATACCTGCAGGCCAGCAGAGGGCATCAGATCCTATGACAGGTGGTTGCGAGCCACACTGTGGATGCTGGGAATTGAACTCAGGACCTCTGGAAGAGCAGCCAGTACTCTTAACCCCTGAGCCATCTCTCTAGCCCCCTTCATTTCTTTGATAATTATGTTGAGAACCTTTTCATGTTTTTTTGTTGATTGTCTTTAACAAAGACACATAAACTTTTACCCTTGGTCTGTTGGATTATCTGATTTATTATTGCTTTGTAGGAGTTTTTTATATGTTAAGGATGCAAGTCTCTGCTTAGTAAATGAATTTGCAAATATCTTCTTTACTTTTTGGCTTGCTTTTTATTTTCTTACTAGTTCCTTCAGTGAAAGTCCTTAATTGTCCAGAAAAGATAGTCACCTTTTCTCCCTTCAAATTAGTCCTTTTCAAAGTAATCTTTGCTTACTTACAATTCATATAAATAATCTAGACTTTTTCCAAATTCTTTATTTTTGCTTTTTCCATTTAGATCTAAAATAAACTTCATCATATATTGTAGAGTACAGTGTGAAATAACTAAACATGTTTTAATTTTTTGCATGGCTATCTATTAACCCAGCTCATTTACCAGACACCACCCAGGGCAGTGCAGTGCTGGACCACAGTTGTCACACATGTTCTGATGTGCATGCAGACACCACCCAGGGCAGTACTGGACCACTGTTGTCACACATGTCCTGATGATGTGCATGCAGACACCACCCAGGGCAGTGTTGGACCACAGTTGTCACACATGTCCTGATGATGTGCATGCAGACACCACCCAGGGCAGTGCAGGACCACGGTTATCACACATGTCCTGATGATGTGCATGCAGACACCACCCAGGGCAGTGCAGTGCTGGACCACTGTTGTCACACATGTCCTGATGATGTGCATGCAGACACTACCCAGGGCAGTGCAGTGCTGGACCACTGTTGTCACACATGTCCTGATGATGTGCATGCAGACACCACCCAGGGCAGTGCAGTGCTGGACCACAGTTGTCACATATGTCCTGATGATGTGCATGCAGACACCACCCAGGGCAGTGCAGTGCTGGACCACGGTTGTCACACATGTCCTGATGATGTGCATGCAGACACCACCCAGGGCAGTGTTGGACCACAGTTGTCACACATGTCCTGATGATGTGCATGCAGACACCACCCAGGGCAGTACAGGACCACGGTTATCACACATCTCTTCATTAGGTACACGCAGCTGGTTTCAAGTTGGCTGTTCTGAGCCATTTGTTTATCTTGTGTGTCTTTCTGTCAGTATCAAACTCTACCGATGATCAAGCTGTGTACTGAGTTTTGATATTGGTCAGGTAAGTCATGTGCTTTTGCTTTTCCTCTCTGAGGCCACACAAATCTGAGTCAATTCCCTTGTAGTTAAAGGTTTTTTGGTTTTGTTCTACTCTCCCCCCCCACCCCCACCCCCCCGCTGCCGAAAAAAATTTAACTTGTTAGCCTTCCTAGGCAGAACACAAATACTTTTGAAGCTTATTCTTTATATAAAAACATTGTCCTTTTTCCTGAGGCCTCTGAGTTAGTTGCTGTTCAGTTTGTGTTAATGTATGGCTGAGTACAAGGTCCTTTATTTTTCCTAGATTACTAACATGACATTAAAATAATCAGTTACCTCACTTCTGAAGGTTGATGAAGCATGCTTTGTGCCTTCATTAGTATTCATGGGGCCATGTTGATTGTCCTTTTTACCATTTCATTTAAAAAGAGGAGAAGCTGGGCTCAGTGCAGTGGGAATCATTCCCTCCCTCCAGCTGTGTCTTTTGGGCTGATATTTCCTCTGCAGCACCCGAATTAGCTGATGTGTTAGCAGAATCCTTTCCTGTTTCCTGTCTCGGGTGTCCACAGCCCTTGCATTGAGCAGGTTCTTCTGGATTTTCTTTCTTCGCTGTGTGATCTCTAGCTTTTGTGGAGTAGGCCACTTTCTGTGGCTCAGTGGAAGAGCTTTAGTTAAGTGAGAAGGGAAGAAAGCTTCTTTGATGCTTGTTAATTAAGGCGTTTTGATCTGTTTTTTGAACGCTTTATTTGTATGTTGTGATACAGTTTGTTTCTGTGAATAGGCAAAAAACCCTAGATGTTGTTTAGTTTGGTTTGATTTGGCTTTTGACTTATGAGATAAGGTATATTACTTCCTTTTCTATTGTTGTGATAAAATACTGTGATAAAATACTAAAGCACTTTATAGAAGGAAGAATTTATTTTGGGCTTTTAATTCCAGAGTAGAGGTTCTCAACTTTCCTATCACTGGGAACCTTTAATATACTTCCTCATATTGTGCTGACCCCCAACCATAAAATTATTTTCATGGCTCCTTCATAACTATGCTTTTGCTACTGTTATGAACTGTAATGTAAATACCTGATAGGCAAGGATATCTGATACGTGACCCCCAGGGGGTTGCAGCCCACAGGTTGAGAACCATTGTTGTAGAGGGATGAGTGACCATCACTGTCATGGCAGGGAAGTGTGGCAGCAGGCAGGTAGGCATGATGCTGGAGCAGCAGTGGAGAGCTCATTCCTCTAACTACAAACAGGAAGCAGAGAGCAAATTCAAAATGACAAGTCATTAAATTCTCAAAGCCCTCCCCAAAGAGTGCCACTAACTGGGTCCCACGTATGAAAATGGCAATGCCTTTAGAGGCGCTGTTATTCAAACTACCTAGATGCCTTAAACCTATGGTAATCCTCATACCTCAGCCTTCTCCATGCTGTTAGGAACTATTGCAAGCAGCAGAAAAACCCTAGAGACGTGTGTGCACACACTCATGCCCAACCAGCTCATGTGTACAGTTTATTCATGTGGGAATATATATGTGCACACATTCGGGCCTAATTGGCTCATGTGTACACTGTTTATTCATGTAGGAATAAAGCTGAGGATAGACCAGCATTCTCCCTCTGCTGCACATAAACAACTGCCTTTGGATAATGTTTCCCGGCATGGTGTTTGGAGCCTATCTGCATTGCGGCTCTTCTCTTTTCAGTGTGTCCACATTATCTACCTCCATATCTCAGGTCAACTTAAGCTGATGCATTGTTTAATATAGTATGACCAGGGGCTGGTTAAAAGGACTTACTGCTCTTACAGAGGACCTAGGTTCAGTCCCCAGCACCCACGTGGATGATCCAGGACCAGAGGATCTGACACTGTCTTCTGACTTCCACAGGCACTAGACACACTTATATGCATGCAGGCAAAATACTAACACACAAAATAAATACATTTGAAACAAAATTTTGAAAATTAGTGTGACCAGAAGAACATTAATACCCAAGGACAGAGAATGAGCTTTAATAAAACCTCGCACAGCATTTAGCACAGAATTTGACTATGCTGAATGAATTAGTAAGTGAATGGACATTTTTTTACTATGGTAAGTTTTGATACATTACTGTGTAATATACTATTTAAGAATACAGTTAGTGGAGTCAAACACAACTTTACTTGAAACGGACTACAATTGAATTGCCTTCTTGAACAAAGTAATCTTTTAATTTCAGTTTCCTTACTGACAAAATAGTGGCAATTATAATTCCTACTTAACAATGTAGTATAAGAAATTCTATTATATAGTCTATGAAAAAGCAGAAAATGCTGCCCATTGTTAAGAGGAATGGTCTTTCATATAGCCATTTAGCTACTGTATACTAAGTGTCTCCCATCTGCTCAGGAACAGAAACCTATCAGACTCATTTTATAAAGAAAACAGGAATGGTATTGAAATATCTAGACACACGAGAAAAATTGTACTTTAGCAATTTCTCTCACAACTGCTGCCTGACCTGAGCAGAATGACTTGACTCCTGACAATATCCTCTGCATGAGAAACTGTGCTTGTGAATAGTGTGCTCTGGTGGACCTGCTGCTGCAGCTGCCTCCCAGCCCAGGGCTCGGGCCCAAGTGTCAGCAGCATCTCCTTGGATGCTGCTCCCTGGTCACTGAGGATATGAAACTCATGGTGACTCTGGTGTTTGAGGGGGGTGACTCCACATAAGCCACATTGTCTTCTCCTGACCCTGGAGCCTGAACTCAGTAAGGCGAAGACAATAATGCCTCAGCATGCTGAATGGGAGAAGATGAGGAAGAGAACAATCTGAAGGTATTGAGAAACTGAAATTAATGTAAAAGGTAGATTCTTCAAGCTCAAGCTTCTAGCTGCTCTTGATTCAGGGGTCTCAGTCATTGCAGAAACTGTCTACACTCAGGTAACATAGTCAGGGAAGCAATTTGCAGTGTTTGGGGGCAACCATTATTTCTGTTCTCCCTGTGGAACAAAGACCCAGACCATTCATGTCAGATTTACCTCCAAAACCTCTATCAGGCTGTGAAACCATCCATGCTCTGAGGACAGACTGGATTGTGCCCTTTGAGCATCATCCCTGCCTACAGTCAGGATACTTGTAAAGCTCACCGTGATAACAGCACTTTGCTGACCATCACCAACATGATATATCAAGGTTTCACACTGCAGTCATATTGCTGTGGAATAATAGAATATGGACTTGAAGCACATGGTGCTGAAAGCCCCTCCTGACCCCATGATTTGGAGAGACAATGCCAGACACATCAGGCCAGTGGAATCTCCTCCACTTGCTTTTTAAAGGCCATTTTCTTGCTGCTTGCCCAGGATGTGTATTGCTGGATGAGATTGCCAGTGTTTCCCCAGCCACCTCCTTATTTTGGATGACCCTGTGGGAATGTGGCTTCCCTTTACTCTTCTTGGTAGGTGGAAGACATGCTATATTATTGGCTACAACCTCAGAAACTGTTAATACATCTCTAACTTGGGTAACTACTATGTGTAAAGGTGAAGGTTGTTAACTGTGTATTTGATGAATGACTGATAAATTCTCGGACTGTGATGATGTAGGTAGGGGTGGGCAAGAACACCCAGGGCGACAGTTTCTGTGACATCAGCTGTGCCCCAGATGAGCTACACTATACCTACCTGGGTGCCATGCAGTTGTTGCTTATAAGGAAAATTAGGCTGAGCAGCACATCCAGGACACCTTGGTCACTGCGCTGTCAACAAGGGGCTGCAAGGCCCCTGCTGGTGGAGCTGCCTTCCACATCTGTTTTGTTGTCATCTGGGTCCGACTGGACTCTATCACAGAAGGCTCAGCCATGGAAGCCAGGATGAGGGTGGTTGCATCACCGAGTGGGTCTCTGTCTTCAGATGAACTGTAAGAAAGCCTGGAAACGGAGTGCCCCAGTGGAACTGGGGCTGTGCTCTAGGCTCAAGAGAGAATTGTTGAAGCTTGAGTTGTAGGTGAAGGAGCTGGGGTCAGGTCGGCCTCAGAGGCGGGACAGCTGTAGCCGACAGGCTGGAACACTGGGAACAAAAGCCTCAGGAAAACAGCAGGAGCTGGTCATCAGGATCCGCAGCATTCAGGAGCCTCACCAAAGTTGGATATTCAGTTTACACCTCACTGGTAACTTATGCTGTCAGAAGTGTTAGGAATTTTAACTGTAGCACATTTTGGCCCAGGGCAGTGACAGCCCTCAAATAGAGGGAGGGACTGTTTGACTTTTAAGTATATAGAGTTAGCATCCAGCAGCCACTTCTGTGTACTGTATCTAGATTTTTCTACACTTTGCACCTAGCCATGGGGAAGGGTCATCTTTTTATCTTTTTCTTTGCACATCAGTCTGTTTTGGCCAAGCTATATCTGCAAATGGAGTGACCTTCTCCAGTAGGCACAGAAGGTACTGTCCAGTCAACTGAATATGGGGCTGGAAACATTTGAGTACTAAGGCAGCATGTCTGAAATGTTATTAAAGTAAGCATAATCACACAGGGGTCTTGAGAATTGCATATGTGTATTTCAGTGGGCCTGGGGTGGGCCTGTTGTAGGCCAGTGGCTTTGCTTTCCTGGTGATGGTGTTGCTTGAGTCACCTTGGGCATAGAACTCTGGCTTTGCCACCAGGGGCAATGTGAAAACAGCATTAGAGAAAGCTCCCCATAGCATATATGTCAGTGGGATTTCAGCCATGGGCTGTTAAGCTAGTGACTTAAACTCTGAACAGTATGCTCCCCTTAGAAAGTGAGATGATGGTGATGGTGATGGGGCTCACTCTGTATAGTTGCTATGAGCATTAATGAGAAAATAGAGGTACAAACTTCGAGTAATATTAGTGCATTGTAAGTGGATGCTAAGTAAAGAGTTGTTAAATTCTTTCTGGAAGGGTCAGGGTTAGGAGAGAAAGAGGGCCTTTGAGGAAAGTCCAGAGGCTTTTGAGGGGAAACTATTGATTGTTTAAAGATACAGGGGAGTCTTTGACTGAAGACTAGATGTAGGTTGCATTATCAGCAACAACAGTGATTTCATGTAAGCAGCAGCCTGGCCTCTGGTTGGACCCAGCATGTAGCCTGTAAATGAAAGAGTCCTGAAGGGCCAGTGGATGTAGATGCTGCTGAAGTCAAGTACACTGACATTCCCTGGGAGTCAGTGTAGCTTGTCATCCTGACTTCAGGGTGCTTGCAAGCAAGGAAGGGCCGCTAAAGCAATCAGAAAGAGACAGGAAGTGAGCCAGCCCCTCAAGCACTTCTGACCCAGTCCAGCAACAGGCTTCTCACCTAAGGCACTCAAAAGTGCCAGGTAGAGAGTGTTCTAGTTCTGCACATGAAAAATATCTAAAATGTATGTTCTAAGTTACTGAGTGTGTAAGTTATAAATTATGATTTGACAACTAGAGTTGAATTTTGTAATGCTTAAAGTGCAGCTCAAATGCCTTTGGTACCCAGGTACTCACATATGATTTCCTTGTGAGAGAAAGTGGAATTACCTGCAACCCCCACAGTGGTCTTTCACCATTTTACCAGCTAGATCCTTCGACTGCTGATCCACATTATGGGTGGAATCGAGCGAGGCTCAGGGGTTTACAGCTCCTGACTCGAAGTTGGGATCAATAGATGTTCAGTCACAGGGAGCTGGTCACATGATGCTGTGATTTCAGCTACATTCTCTTTGTTCATCTTTATATTTTCAAATTATCTATGCATTCAACATCTAGTTAATTAAAGGAAAACTAAAAACTTCCTGTGTCTCTTGAGCCAAAGGAATGTGAGGGATGACTCTCTTATAGGAACGTGCAGTTTCTGTGGAGGCAAGCTGTGCAGCAAAAGTAGTTAATGCTCCACAGACCAGGCAGAGTTTTCTGCATGGGAGCATATATATTTTTACCCTAGGTAAATTCTCTTTCTGTATCCTCTTTGCTGCCATTCTGGGTTGGTAAATGGAGTGTTACACCGGGTAATGCTGGATGTCCTGCAGTCTGGCAATTTCTCATGAGCAGATCTGGTGAGATCCAGGGAGAGCATTGGGGCTGCTGTTGCGGTCTCGGGTTGCTGCTGGGCTTGATGTAGGCCATAAATGACACACTCTAAATAACCTAGTCACAAACCAGAGGTCATTGGAAAAGCTTACGTGGTAGGAAAACTGCTTGGGTATGAGTTACAAGATACACACTTTACTATATGAAATTTAGAAACCCAATTATTTTTATCTGGTCTAGATGTTTTTTCTTCTTTTTTCCAAGATGAAAATACATTAGTTTTTATAAATATCATGGCAAGTTGCTCATTAAAAAAAAAAGTTCTGACAACACAAGAAAAAAAAAGAAGAAAGTAAAAATCACTTAGAGCCTCACTATGAGGAAGACAATGAACTTTATGGCATCTACACATGTGACCATAGGTGAAGAAACAGCTGCATCATTCTGAAATTTAACTTGGACCCTCCAGAAAGATTTGCTCATCATTAACTAAGCATTACAAATTGTGCATCTTGTTAAAACATTAGCAAGTATGAACTCCCATCACTTCCTTCACCCAGATGTTAGTTACCTGTTTCCTAAACTGAAGGCCAAGTTATTTCAGGCTTCCCAGTTGAGTGTCTAATCTCCATAAAATGTTCTAGTAATGTGTACACACACACACACACACACACACCCGCCCCCAGAGGGCAGTGGGCCTCAGTTTGATCTTTGATAGTCTGACCTGACTTGCTGGAAGACTCATTTATCCAAAGTGTTATGGAAGATCAGAAAGGAATCTCACTTGTATCTTTGGTAAGGGCACCGATGTTTGCTTTCTATTTGATTTTAGCTGGGTTTTGTCTTGGGTTTTAACTTTTCCCATCCATGTTGGGCACACGTAACATGGATCATAGACATGAGGAAGCAGAGACAGGTTTCTTAGTGACCACCCAGATACCACAGAACTTGAAAACTGCATGAGAAAGCTGACGGTTTACTTTTAGACAGTGTCTCGCCTCCCCCTCTTTTAAGTAAGTACTATAAAGCACATTCACTTACGCTTTAACGATTAAGTTGGACAAGCAAACCTCTTGTAATAAGTTACTCCGCTTTGCACCCTGTTACCTCTAGTTGCTTTCCCGTAAACCAGGGGAAGGGAAGGGAACTCTCACTTCAGAGTCTCCTTACTGGATTGCTTGTCTCTGCTTGATGCTCAGGAACTTTGTGTAAGTAAGCATCCATGTCACTCCTCATTGCTCCCTGCTACCGCCCTCAGCCTTTTGTAAAGAGGACACAGCTGTGCATGGTGAAAGACTACTCAGGTAGCAGGTGAGTGTGCAGTGTCTGTGGGGTCTTTTACCAGGATTTCACTGACTCTCCAGGCCATTTGAGCTGTTTGCAGCCTGAGTTCCGGGCTGTGGTCCATGGAGTGGCACTCAGGTTCTTCACCACTGTCTTTTTGTCTAGTCTGTGTCTGATTCATGAATCCCTGATCTGCCGCTCAGAGTTGACGTGTGTCTGTCTGTGAGACCTCTGGACTTCATCACTCATGCCACTTTCCAGCTCTGTCCTGATTAACTGAGATTCTGCAGCGACATTTCTGTCTACAGACCACAGTGTCTGCCTGGAGACTGATAATTACTGAATTTGCTCCCTCCTATGGGAGGTGTGGACCACATTGTAAAATCAAAGCATGTGGGTGTGGTAGTGGAGTGAAAGAAGGCTGTGAAGCAGGTTAACTAAGTTAAGGAAGTGGACTGGCTAATTGGGAAGCATCCTTACACCCTCTAGGGCCAACAGGGACAAGCTTGGGTGAAAGCTTTCAGTCTGTATTCAAGTTCACCCTGCTCCCCAGTCAGTGTATATTCATTGCTCAATGTTCACATTTTAGGTTTTGTAAACTATGTTCTGTAGATGTAACCAACCGTCTTATTAAATAAGAAACACAGAGCCGATTCAGAAAAGAAAGCCAAGAGGTCAGAGCTAAGAGTCTCACCCTTCCTGATTCAGCGATCCTCTTCAGCCAAGAGAGCTCTCCGAAAGGGGACCTACTTCCTGTATGTATGTCTTTATAGTCTTTCTGTTCTGCCTTCTCATTGGTTGTAAACCCAAACATGTGACTGCCTCGTCACTGCCTGTATGTACCGCCCTCCAGGTCCTTAAAGGCGTGCACCACCGCCGCCACGCACTTGCTATGGCTCTAATAGCTCTGACCCCCAGACAACTTTATTTATTAACATACAATTAAAATCACATTTCAGTACAAGTAAAATACCACCACAATGTTCTGACATCTGTGATCAGAATTTATCATTGGTAACATTTTGTGTATTATTAATTTAGTAAATCCACTTCAGTCTTTTTCTTTATTATTTTAGCATTTGTATTTTCCTTGAAAACAAACATTTTACTTGGTGTGTCATGAACAAATATTTCATCTATTTATTTGTTTGTTTGTTTTTTTTTTTTTTGAGACACTCTGTGTAGCCCTGGCTGTGCTGGAACTCTCTCTGTAGACCAGACTGGCCTTGAACTCACAGAGATCCGTCTGCCTCTGTCCTCTGAGTGCTGGGATTAAAGGCATGTGCCACCACTGCCTAGCCTCATCTTTTTAATGTCAGGGCCTATTAAAGAATTGCTCTCAATTGCAGTAAGATTACAATTAATGTAAAGAGAATATTGGTGTTAATATTTACAGCACTGAATAGTACACTCGTTGAACTTTAGACATGCATACAAAGAATGAAGAAGCAATTTTTTTTCACTTGCAGTATATTTGGAAATTAATCCTGATAATGGCAAGTAGAAAACAACCAACACCCTAGAAGATACCTTTTCAGGACTAAAGACCTAAAGAGGTAGCTCAGTTAGTTATGTCCTTACTATGCAGGAATGAGGACCAGAGTTCAGTCCCCAGGACCCACTTAAAAAACCAGAGGCCAGGTGTGATGGTGTTTGTAATCCCAGTGATCAGAAGGCAAAGACTGGATCTCTGGAGCTCACTGTCCATATGCTTAGCGTGCTTGGCTTCATGCCAAAGAAAGGGACACTGTCTTAAAAACAAGATGAATGTCTTCAGAGAAACAACATCTGTGGCTGACTTGGTGTCTGCATGCACATGCACCCACACAAACATCCACATGTATACACAAGAAAGAAATAAGTGACAGGTAAGTATCTTTTCAGGTTTTTTTTTGTTGTTGTTTCTTTGTTTTTTTTTGGTGGCCTAGGCTTAAACCCAGGGCGTTGAGTGAGCTAGAGAGAGCATCTACTGCTGAGCAGCCTCCCTGCTCCAGAGGTCAAGTTCTTTATGTTTAAATTTTGTTGACGTGTGCACAGAAATTTTTAAAGCTTTTAGCCCCATTCAGTGAACTTATAATGTACTTAATGCTAAAGGCTACATGCTATTATCTCCATTTACTGTTAAATAAAACTTGGGAAAACCTACATTACTAAGGGTGGCCTTATTGTGCCACCCTTCACTCCCAGATTCCTATGCTAAAGTCCTGACTCCCAGGGTGATTATATTAGGGGTAGGGCCTCTGGGAAGTGATTATACCACGAAGGTGATAGAATCCTTATGAATGGTGTTAGTGCCCTAGTAAAATAGACCCAAAGGAGATTGTTTACGTCTTCTACCATGTGAGGCCACAGTCTTGAGAAGTTGCTGTTTACAAACCAGAAAGCAGTTCCTCACCACACAGTGAATCTATTGGCTTTTTGATTTTGCACTTCGAAGGCTCCAGACCTGTAAGTGTTGTTTGTTTGTAAATTCCCATTTTATGGTGTTTTATTGTAGCAATCTCAGTGGACTGATAGTAACTAGACTAAAATTGCAGACTTGAGTGTAGAAGGAATCTTAGAAGGTCTTATTAATAAAATCAAACCTGAGGCCAGTTATTGGGGTGAATGCTGGAAGATCAGAGAAGCAGAACAAGCCACAGCTACCTCGCCTCACCAATTCCTCAGCTGATCCAGTTTCCTCAGACTGGATGCCTCTGAGTCCTCATCCAGAATGGGTCTCAGCTGAACTGTGCTACTCGAAAGCCTGAAAGCTTAACCAGCCAAATGCTTCTTGTTTCTGGTCTTCACGCCTTATATATCTTTCCTTTCTACCATCACTCCCTGGGATTAAAGGCTCGCTTTCTGGGATTAAAGGCGTGAGTCACCTTGCTTGGCTGTATCCTTGAACAGATGGATTTCTGCCTCTGGAATGCTAGGATTAAAGGCGTGTGCTACCACTGCCTATCCTAAGTATCTAGTGGCTTTTCTGTTCTCTGACCCCAGATAAGTTTATTAGAGTACACAATATTTTGGGGAACACAATACCACCACACTTGAGGCAGGATTTCACAAGCAGCCACACTAGGGGATGAGTCTGCCAGTAGTCAGGTTCTAGTGGAAGGAAGGGCAGTCTTCTCATACATTTGCAAGGTTTGGAGGAAGCTAGAGCAGTCCTGCTGGAGGGCGATTTAAGACAAGCTCTGGCGTATTGTACACAGTGGCCCTGTGACAATGAGTGGACAGCTGAACAGCAGTGGAGGGAGGAGAGGAGCAAAGTAAGGGGCAGTTTGAAAGATTTGGGGGACAGAAACCAGCAAGGTGGGGCAGATTATGAAAGGAGTTAAGGCTGTAAAGGTGGATGAAAAACAGGTAAAAAGCTTCAGGCCCATGCTCCATGGTGGGTCATAATTTCCATGGGGCCTTTGGTCAGGAGAAGGAGATGGGGGAGTTTGTGTTCCTGGAGGTGGTGCAAGGCTATCCCAGATGGTGCTCTGTGGAACTGGGAGCTTCACTGGGAGGCAGCAAGGAGGAGCCCAGTCCAGACAGGAAGACATCCAGGAGAGACAGAGTGGAAAGAGAAGCAGTAGCTGGAAGGGGAAGCAAAAAGAAGGATTGCCACAAGCTTTATTTTGATTTGCATATTCAGTTTTTTTTCATTTGAAATCCAAAATGCATTTGTCAGTCTGTGGTAATTTTCTGGTAAAGAGGGAAACTTTTTTTTATTAAGATATTTTTTATTTATTTTACATACTAATCACAGATAGAGGGAAACTCTTAACACTATCAAAGAAAATGTAAAAATTAAAGTGTTCTGGAGAAGCAGGACACCCATAACTCTGAAATTGTTGGATGCAAATTGCTGGTGTTAAAAGGTTCATAGTGATGCATGCCTGTCAACCCAGCACTCCCAATGCTGCAGAAATAGAAGCTGAGGTCAAGGCCAGTCCCAGCCTCAGCTACATGGTGAATTTGAGGCAGAAAGGGTTCAAGGTAGAGAAGGCAGCTGTCAACAGATAGCCCTCATCAGTCGTATCTGAAGTGGTAGGCAGGATCTGCCAGGAAAGAGAGGGGTGAGCCTAAGGGTCAGGAGAGTAGGAAAACAGAGGGACAACTTAGTGGGGGGCAGTAATTGGGATTTAGAGACAGGGTATGAAGCCAAGATGAAGCAGATTACTGAGCAGGACTGTGCTGCTAGGATCTGGCCACAGGTAGATCTAATTAGCTATTTTCTAGGGTGGTCATATTCCATATCCTCATTCCAGTTTTCCACAACAGGAAACAAGCATAACATGCATAATTAAAAATCCAGGTAGACCCTAACTCATTCTAGCAATATACTTCTATTGCAGTACGATATCTTACTGTCCCGTGATATACTCAGACCATTTTTAACCTTGATGTTTGTACATACAATTTATTCACAGGGTACAGTAAATTGTAAACCACCACAGTCCATTAGCCATGAACACTTCACAGGCTTCATGATCACAGGCTGCTTTAGTAAAGAACTGTGCTTGGCTTCAAGAAGTCTGTGGGCCTGGTGAGAGAGTAGACTCTGAAGTAGGCAGCGTGGCAGCACACAGCTGGAATCCTAGGAAGTCTGCCTTACAGGTCTTACTCATAAAAGTGAGGTGTTTGAGACTGCAGAACTCTCCTTTATTTTTGCCCAAGCCAGCAGCACTGTGTGCAGCTCTGTGCACATAATCCATGCTTATTGTGTATTTATTTAGTAAATGTGTGGCAGAAGAACTTACCAAAGTGCAGAGGTGCCATACAGCAAAGTATTTTTTTTTTTTTTTGTTAATTGTTTTGTTTTTTTAAGATAGGATTTCTCTGTGTAACAGCTCTGGCTGTCCTGGAACTCGCTTTGTTCCAGATCAGACTGGCCTCGAACTCAATAGAGATCCACCGGCTTCTGCCTCCAAAGTGCTGGGATTAAAGGTGTGCACCACCACTACCCAGCCAGCACAGTGTTCTTTAGATCCAGCCCCATGGACTTTGACTCTCTTCTGCCAGAGGTCTTGCATGTATCATTCACCTCTCCATTCTTTTCATGAATGGCTTCCATGGGATCCTTTCTTTCTTATTATTCCACTTTATAATTATACAAGGTAGTGTGGTTCTTTAATACCCCATGTTGCTCTCTATCGTTCTAATACACAGAGAAAGGTGGGGGGAGGTGAGAGGGAGAGACCAGTAATACACAGTTTGGTTTAGCATTATTTATAATATTGAAAAATTGGAAATTAGCCAGATCAATAAGAAAGTAGTTCAAATATAAGTACTCAGGAATTCTGTGCAATGGAAATAAACAGTGAAGTGGAATTACATACATATATACTATACTTATACAATGCATGAACATTATAGTATTATGCATAATGTAATCCATTTTTATGAAATAAAAGAAATTCAGGATGCTCACTTGTAATGTTAGTGAACAGAAAAATATAGTATACTCAACAGCAAACTTTAGCTTGCTTCTGAGACATAGAACCAGCATTTTTTGTGTGTCTGTGGTGGTTTGAATGAGAATGGACCCATAGGCTCATATAGTTGAATGTCTAGTCCCTGGTGGGTGGAATGTTTGATTAGGATTAGAGGAATGTTTGAGTAGGATTAGAGATGTACCCTTGTTGGAGAAGGTGTATCATTAGAGGTTTCAAAAGCCCATACTAGGGCCAGTGTCGCTCTGCCTGCCTGCACATGAGGATGTAAAGCTCTCAGGTATTTCTTCAGCGCCATGCATTTTGCCACGATCCCCGCCATGATGATAATGGACCAACCTCTGAAACTGTAGGCAAGTCCCAAATAAATGCTTTCAGAGTTGCCTTGGTCATGGTATCTCTTCACAGCAGTAGAACTAAGACAGTGTCATTTGTTTGATGTGGCTTCTTTGTACTATAAACTTAATTCTCTGTCCTGTTTACTCACCTGTTAATCCATTCCATTACTGCATACCTATGTGCCAAGCACTGTATTTATGGAACCAAGAACTCAGCTGCTCTTGAGTTGCTAAGCTGCTAGCTAGGGATCCAGGTAAGTACATGGTAACTTATAATACAGTGTAGTGAATGATAGCACAGAAAAGTGGAACACACCCAGGCAGTTGATAGCATGGAAGGATAGGGACAAGGAGGCTTCCCAGGACTTGCTTTTGCAAAAGATGCTGTTTAATAAGTGCTTCCTGTTTGTAAAGTCCTGGGCTGATTGAAGTACAGCCCTTGTCTCCCAGGAACCACATGAAAAGCAAGTGCCTTTTATTAGCATTAAATAATAGTAATGCACACTGTGTGAGATAAGGAATACAGGTTGGCAAGACAGTGGGTGACTTGGATCATTCTGTGAGGGAGCTGTAGGCTTTGAGTGGCTGTGTTTCATTGCTTCTAGGGTTGTTGCAGCTCCTAGATGAAGAGCATGTGATAATGCTGAATAAACTCCCCCCTTTTACATTCTTGACCTTTCTTGTGGTGCATTTTCTTTATCTAAATGAAGGATCTTTTGCATTGCTTTTCTTTTTCAGAGGAAGTCTTTTAAACTGTTGGTTTTAGTGTTATTAGTGACAGTAGTTTCTAAAATCAAATAATGGCTTTGAATAAATAACCAGGCTCCAGAGGTGTGGGGCAGCAGAGGTCCTGGTTCCTCCGTGTCACAGAGTGAATCAGCATGTTGGGCTTTTGCAGTGGCTCAGGTCCCCAGAGGCCTCACTGCACTCACTGTGCAGTGTTTCAGCTCATCAATACAAGCTAGAGTGTAAACAGGAAATGGTCCCAATGAGAATCTCAGGGGCATACCCGCAGGGAGCTGTGCCTGGGCCATTTCTAGGTTCATCAACCCTTGACAAAAGCCCAATAGAGTAGGCACTGTGTTCCATGAACAGTCATCCAGTGCAGGCTCTTCTTGCTGCTATGATTTTAACATTGGAGATGGCCAACTCTTAACGTACTTTTTTTTTAAAGATTTATTTAAGAGGGCACCAGATCAAATCGTAGATGGTTGTAAGCCACCGTGTGGTTGCTAGGAATTGAATGAACTCAGGACCTCTGGAAGAGCAGCCTGTGTTCTTAACCTCCAAGCCAACTGTCCAGCCCCTAACATTCTTATCTACAGGCATGCTAGCCCTTGCAGGTCATCTCCCTCCCCCACCTCCCCAAGCTCTGCTCTGCTGCAGCAAGGGTTCATGTTGCTAAGAGTTCATTATTACAAACATGCAGTGGAGCTTCATCATAAATAATTAAAAATCCCTGACAAAGAAAATGAGCTAAGCACATTCTGTGATCCAGTAAACTGATTTTTCCCTGCCTCACAGTGGTCTGTTATCTTGCTAATTCCCCAAACTCCATAATTAACAATGGGCAGCTCTGTTGTAGAGAGAATTACCTAGGTTTGGCCTGAGTACCTCTGCTGTGATGGGGTGCAAGAGGTTTGGCTGTGTTCCTAGCAGTCTCTCAAAGATGATTTTAGTTGCTTCCCCTTATAATTGTCATGGTAATAACAGATGTATTTAGCCTTTGGTAACATAGATGACTTCTGGAAGACAGAGTACAGCCGCCCTGTCATGCATTGTATGTTTCATATTTGAAAGCAGTAAGGAAACTAAAAGGCTTACTCTGAGGGTGGAAGGTATCAGTCATGCCCATCGCCTTCTGACGATATGGTAATAAATAACTGGGGGCATGACGTGAGTGAATATGGTATGCGTAGATTGAGCTGATTTCCTCATTGAATTGATGGTGTGATAGAAGGGACGAATTAGAGAAATCTGCTTTAGCTTAAAACCCAGAAGAGATGAGTGTATGTGCTTCCTTTGTTTGGATCTTGATTTGAACAAAAGCTAAGTTAAAAAAAAAAATAGATAACCTTTAGATAGTCAGTGAAGTTGAAAAATAAGCCAGGCGTAATGCCAAAATTATTTTTAGTTTTGTTAGACATGATGATAACATTGTGAGTTGTATAGAAGTACCTGTAAACTGTAGAGATGCATATTGAAGCATATAGGGCAAAAGGCAGACAAGTAGCATTTTAGTCAAAAGAGATAGGACAGAAGAGCAGAAGACTGAGGGAGACACTTAGAGCAGTCTGGTGAAGTCTTTGAAAGACAGAATATCTTATTTATTCTTTTACAATTGCACATGTGTAAACAGTGCATCCTGCTCCTTAGTACCTCCAGCTCTCCCTCCCTGTTCCCCCAGGAGCCCTCTCTATTCCCCATCCCATTCATGTTCTCTCCTTTTTTGGCTAATAACCCACTGGGTCCAATTAGTGCTGCCTGTTGGAATACTCAGTCTGGGAAAAGCTTGATGATTGCTAGAATTTATTGGGGGTTTAGTTCATTATTCTCCAAACTTTATATGTGTTTGAGATTTTTGCATAGTGAATGTTTTAAAGCAACCGAATTCTCTAGAAAGAAACAGGTTGTAATTTACAAGTATTCTAACTGAGAGTCTTGGATTATAAATTTCTGCCTTTTAAAATGGGGATATTATATTAACTATGTAAGCTCCACAACCCCCTAGATGATTTATATGCATAAAGTCTGAGCAGTGTGTCTCCTGCTGTCTGTAACCAAATGCACAAACTCATGACTGCTCTATTTCAGCAGTTTCCTCCATTTGCTCTCTGCCCAGTCTCTTCACTCTATCATTGGTACTGGGGAGGAAGGGAGGATGTTATCAACACCTTGTGCTCCAGACTGAGGACCATTCCTCTAGAGTGTGGCCCGCCACTCTAGTGCTCAGCGCTGTGTAAACAGTATGTTACCTGTGTGGTGGTCCCAGTCACCAGGATGTAGGTGTAAACCCCATCACTGACTACTGTGAGTTTCAGCAAATCCACTTTATTTTCTGCTTTACGTCCCCATTTTGTTAAAGGGAATGATGAAAATAAATTGCTGACTGACAGAGGATTAAATGCAAGAATATTGACAAAACAGTTATGAGTGCTTCTGTGTGAAAAAGTGTTCCTCCCCCTCCAGTTGTGTCTTTCTTCTTTAAAAAAACAAAAAGCAAAAGTCATTGGGTTTGGGGCTTTCGTTCAGTGGTACATACAGTATAATCCTACAGCATACACAGAGCCTTACCCCATTACGCTGAGGTATGGATGGCATTCTTCTTAATTTCATTGTATAAATGAACAAATCTGGAAAGGAATAGCAGGTACTATTATCAATTTAATTCTCCCCATCCTAATACAGACTTAGTTTTATCTATAATTATTCTGTAAGATTACTGCTAGAAGTACTGCCTCTTCCCATTTGGGTTGTGCTTTGTTGGGGTTTGCTTTTTTTGTTGTTTTGTTTTGTTTTTTTTGAAGGAAGATGTCCTCAAATTCATGGCAAACCTCCTGCCTCAGCCTCTCTCGAGTGCTATGATAATAGGTGTGAACCACCATGACTATCTCCTATCTGTTTTTAAATTATTTAAATCTTAGTTTTATTGTGTAAGCATCATACCCTTCTCTGTGTGGTACAGTTAGCATGGAGAATGGCATCGCATTCTGGAAGGACTTAAGAGCTTAGAAACTAGGTAAGTTTGGACTGGAGTTGATGTTCATTTACTGTGTTTAGGTCATTTCTTTAGGCTACTATTTCCCTAAACCTCGGCTTCAGTGCCCCCGCTGAAGGGCTTGTGGAGATCAGGAAAATGAGGAAACTGTGACACAGCCCTGTGCATGTATCTGGGTGTTAAAAGTTTAGCACTGTATCCTAAGGAAGGAGAAAGAAGGGAAGGTTTTAGAGGGCCCCTGCCAAGAGAGGAGGTAACACCACAGTAGTCCTGCCCACCTTGAATTTGAATAGCTGAGAACTTAGGTGTTCACTTGACCCTGTACTTGAGGTACTTGTGGGACCTACTTGTTTGTCTCTTATACCCTTGGAACCTACGTTTTCTGTGTCCTAGCTGGAGGAGACTGAGCTCTCTCTAAGCCTTGTAGATTATTTACAAAGGGGGGATTTTACTTTCAAATAATTATTGGGCAGAACAGTAAGACCTTTAACATTTCAGTGGTTTTTGCTTAATATACAGCATTCAAACATGCACACATTCCATACACTACTCCTTAAGGACGTGTAGTTCTTTAACAAAACAGAATAAGAGCCCCTCCATCACCTGTATAATTGGCTGATTTCTAAAAGGCATCATTTAGGACTTTAATCTTCTCAGAGTCTTATCTATATCCTGTGAATGAAGCATTAAACTAGTAAGAATGAGTAGTATATGTTTGATTTTTTTTTTTTTTTTCTGTATCAGTAAATGTCACTGAGTGTAACTTAGGTCATGTTGGCATTCAGTAATGCTCTTCAGTTGCTCATGACTCTTGTTTAAAAAAAATGAGTTTCCACTCACAAAGGACTTTACATATATGAAGTCTACTATTATAAGCTAGAATATCCCCCTACTCTGAGCTCCATGTGTGGACATTGCCATTGACTAGACAACACTGTCATAAATGTAATATAAGCCAGCACTGGATCTATGAGATGGTATATATTTCTTCCTATACTTTGTATCTGTACATTAGGCAGAGCTGTGGGCCTGTTCAAAGTGTTCCCAAGGCATTCTGCATAGTGGAGATATTTAGTGAAGTCCCGCAGAATGGCAGATGAGAAAGTTACTGACCATCTGATCAGAAAGCCTGTCTGTGAAACTGAGGTGTGGACAGAGGCCTTGAGTGGGACAGATAAGCACTCCAGAGAGCCCAGTGGATAGACTCAGTGGATAGAAGCACTTGCTGTGTAGGCTTGGCAATACGAGTTCATTCTCTAGGACCCGCATGAAGGTGGAACGAGAAAGTGACTCTACAGAGTGTTTTCTGGCCTCCAAACACATACTGTGACTTGCACGTGCACACACATACACGCAAAGTCACTACTACTAATAATGGCAGTAACAGTCAATATCAGATAACTCCCTGATGCTAAAAAACAAGCCATGGTAGAACCTAGTATACATTTAAATGATAAGATAATTTACCACACAAGACACATTAGACAGTAACAGCAGGGATTTCTGGGTACAGAATCTTAGCTTCTAAAAGCAGGAGGAATTTGGTGAAATTTGTAACTGGAGTCTTATTTCTGATGGAGTTTTATGCCCAGGGCAATGAACTCATTTCAGAGCTCTTGTTCAGAAGTGTCTGCTCATTATACAGTTTAAAATGTGCTTCAAAGTGGGCAGAGGATGTGCTGAGCGCTGAAAGGATGGACATTTGGCAGTGTTTTGGCTCCATGGATTAGGCCTTACAGGAGCCTAGAGTACTGTCACAGTTTCCACCTCAGTCTAGTCAGGCAGCTACAGAGGAAGGAAGATGTCTCTTGCTGTACTTGGCCACATTCTGGCCTCTAACGACTCACTTGATGAAGGCACACAGGTGTCTTTCATAAAATATATTCATATTCACATTAGGATGAACAATGGTGCTGTATCATGAGAGTTTGCAAAATAAACAGTGAATTTTCTCTCAAATGTGTTTTTTGGAGCCAAGTGAATAAATTGTTACACTGTAAAATTTAAATCAGAATAACCATTTCCCAGTCCTCTCTGCCTCCCTCCCCAGCCTGTACTGGGTGGGGAAGAATCCAACAAATATATAAGGAAGCTAAACCCACAGAGAAAAGTAAGGACTGCTGCTACAAAATGTAGCAGGGGATAGGCAGAGAGAGAGGCCTGAGGATAACTGCGTGAGAATGTGTGTGAGAAGAATAAATAGCAAAGTGCTTGCAGCAAAGTGACCGAAATAGAGAAAACTAAAGCTACTGATTATTGTTGGCCTGCTGACTGAAATCTGCATTTTTATCTCTGGATATTATGTATTAATGAATTAGAAAGTTAAACTCTGAAGCAAGGACAAAGTAAAAAAAAAAACAGATATAGAAATAAAAGGATTCTATCTTATTTCATGAGTTCATTTTCTTAATAATTCTTCTAGGCACAGCTTACTAATTTGGGGGGTTTTAGGTAAATCAATGAGTAGCTTCTATTAAGAACCTCCTTAGCAATTTGACAGGAACAGTATGGAGAATTGTGTGAGTAAAGCATTGTGCTTAACCAAATAGCCATGCAAAAATGTATATAAACAGGCAGTTGCATTGCTAACAAGATGAAGAGCCATTATTTTAGCAGAAATGAGATACATTGTAATGGATATAAGTGGGTTTGTATTTAAGATGCAAATTTTAATTGAAAACTAGAGTAAAGTAGAATGCCTATAAATAAGCACTTGTCTGGAGGACTAGTTTTTATGTGTTATGTATGTAAATAGGAAAAATGAATAACCAATTAGCTTGTTTTGGTTTAATGTGTATGATTTGGTGTATTAAGAATTTCTATATGTAAAATTAGTATAAACTAACTTTGAAAGAAAGAACCATTCTTCTGTAACAAGAAAATTATTTCAGTGATCAAGGTAGCACCACACAGAAAGGATCAGCACTGTCAACAGAGGACCTTGGCCCTCCTGGCATACCCTAGGATGTCTCATTTACAGCCAAAGGCAAGTTGCTAGCTGGAGATCAGAACTGAAAGTATCCTTACTTGTTCAGATGGGATTTGAGGAATCTTTTAAAGGATTTCATCCAGTAGCTATGCCTTAAGTAAGGAAAGTGGGAGTAGTTAGGTTTTAGGTGTGTTTAAATGTTCATATGTGGTCCTTCAAAGGGAAAGAAGCATAAGAAATGTAGAATGACAAAGGGGGTCTAGACTTGGAGGATGTAGAATTGTCTTCCCTTTCTAGGGTGTTTCTAGACTTCACACTGAACTTGGATTTCCTCTGATCTTCACCGATTTTACACTCTTGAGAAGAAACACCATCAGATAGCTGCATTAGACCCTTGCAAGTCCTGCCTGGGTGATTGTTCCTTAGTATATGTTTTCTCTGCTGCTGGGCTTTACAGGACAGGAGCCACTGTTCTCATCCTTCTTGCAAACCCAGCCATACACTTCTTTCCCAGAACTCAGCATCCTTTTCAGCATGTGTCTTTGTGTGAAGAACAGACTGAGCAATACTTTTTATAGATTTAGAATACTCTGTTTTTTTTAAAGGTAGTCAAGGCCCCAAACATGGGATAATTTCAAATAAGTATTTTTTGTTTGATTAATTACAGATATTCATTTTGTACTGGGGGATGAAGGGGAGACATGGACCACACTTTAGATGTTTTTGCTTTTGCAGTTAGCTACTCTCTTCCTTGACTTCACACTCTAGGTTACTCAGGAGTTGAGCAGAGCTTTTTTTTTTTCTTTGAGACAGGGTTTCTCTGCATAGTTTTGGTGCCTTTCCTGGATCTCGCTCTGTAGACCAGGCTGGTCTCGAACTCACAGAGATATGCCTGGCTAAAAATACTAATTTTTGAAGGTTGAATTCCAGATACTACCCAGAAAATCTTCTGAAATCTGTACAGAAGCTAGAGGAATCTAGAATTTTGGGGTACTTCTTAATCTTAGCACCTCTTGGAACTCTTAAAAATAGTTGTGACTTTCACTGTTTGCTTTAGTTCATGTGGACCATGTCTATTGGGACTTATTATATATTAGAAATTAAAGTTGAGACTTCACCAAAACAGTCATATTCAAATACCTATTCCATGAGCACTCAGAACCATGGCATCATCACACATGAAGTCTGTGGAAGGCTGCTGTATCACCATGGTGCTATAAGTGCTGACACAATGCGTCTTAGTGTGAAGGTGAACAGGATACCCACACCCTCTCGAATGTCTTGGCAGTCCCTAGGGACACTTCATCTTACCTTCAAAACTACTGATGAAAAATAATAGGTAGGAAATATGATTGTTACACAAATAGTACTTTTAGTACTTTTAAAAGGATTGGCTGAAATGATAAGTCCTGGGCAATAATATTAAATTTATGTGTATGTTATTTATATGCTTAGAAGTATATTACTTAAATTGTACTATATACTACATATTTACAGATATTATATAAATGTATCATTTATATTTACGCATTTATTGTGAAGATATATTCATAATGACTTGTGAATACATTGTAACAATAATTTGTTGTTTCTGTTGCATATTATTGTTATTAAGAATATATATAATGTAAAGAATAAGAGCTTTTTTTCCCAATCTGGTAAAATTGAATGATTAATATTTTCTGTTCTCTGTGTTTGGCATCTAGAAGCAGATCAGCCATATATGACATCAAAATGCCTCCCATTTAGTTGGTTTTCCTCATTAATGTCCATGGGCACAAAACTTTAATTAGAGATGAAGAACTTTTCTATTCCCTTTGTGAATAAATCAAGCAAGTAAACAGTTATCTGATGGCTTGTACGAGACCTGGTAGTCTAGGGCTGAGCCCTAAAACCTTTTTAAAAGTTGTAGAAAGATTGAAGAGGTCAGTTTATTAGTGGTCTTTACCCTGAAATGCAAGTGATATCTCCAATGTTGTGTGTAGCATGAATCTTAAAAGGTCTTATTAATAAAATCAAACCTGGAGCCAGTTATTGGGGTCAACACTGGAAGAACAGAGAAGCAGAACAAGCCACAGCTTCCTCACCTCGCCAATTCCTCAGCTGATCCTATTTCCTCAGACTGGAAGTCTCTGAGTCCTCATCCAGAATGAATCTCAGCTGAACTGCTGCTAAAAGCCTAAAAGCTTAACCAGCTCTAGTTCCTGGTCCTCACGCCTTATATACCTTTCTGCTTTTTGCCATCACTTCCTGGGATTAAATGTGTGAGTCACCATGCCTGGCTGTTTCCAGTGTGGCTTTGAACTCACAGAGATGTATCTCTGCCTCCAGAAGGCTAGGATTAAAGGTGTGAGTGCCACCATTTTCTGGCCTCTATGTCTGTCTAGTGGCTGTTCAGTTCTCTGACCCCAGATAAATTTATTAGGGTGCACGATATATTGGGGAACACAATATCACCACAGTTCTGTAACTTTGGAAGGTCTGCTGGTGAGCAGGATCCTGACTCCTTTAGTTGTTAGGTAAAATTTTTTTTTTCCAGAATGTGTAAAATTTCTCTCACCTTTCCTAGCCCTTGTCTTTATGTCTTTTGAAAATATCTGACCCCCTAAACTTTATCCCCAGGTTAGGTCAGGCTTTAAGCTTTTCTGTGGCATATGTGTATGTTGATTGTTAAGCTACACATAACATTCAGATTGTAATTATCAGATGATAGGAGTGTGAATGTTTCACAAATCAGTTTTTCTTGTTCACCAGACCTCTTTGTTTTTAGCTAATAGAATCCATTTAAAAAAAGAATTTAAGAACCTCTGGGTAGTGATTGATCCTTCTGCTTTCTGAGTGTAGATCAGCCAGTCAAATGTTTTTTTGCTTTTTCTGAAAAGCATAGTCACCACTAAAAATTTCCAACTTTTAATAAAGTTATATGAAAAGTATTTTTGATGCTTCTTTAGCTTTATTTTTACATATAAGAAAATGGTGTTGCCATTCTTTTTAAATGTTGAAAATATTATTTAGAGCACCTTGATAGGCTACCAACTTCCATCAAAAATAAACTTTAAAGGGTAAAATTTTTATGTTCTTTGATTGCCAGTATTTATTGGATTTATTTATTTTCACCATCAGACTTACTGCTACTTTCGTCCTCACCGTGAAGAACTTGCACTCTGACAGCGCAGTAAGACAAAGCCAAGATGGCAGGTACATCAGGACAGAAGTGTCAAAGCCTCCAGCTTGAGATTTAGCTTTCCAGTTACCAAGTTGTGATCCTATACCTGGCCACATTGTTGGAGGAGAGAGTTTCCCATTCCCTCTGTCACCCACTTAAATCAATCTGCCTCCAAGAAAAAGGAAAAGTCATATGGCCAGCATTTTTATTAGGAGCATGTCATATGCTAAGTAGCGAGCCAGGTATTTTATCACAAAAAGTCTATTATGAAATATTACTCTGTCGGTTTTGTAGATAAAAAAGTCAAGCCTCATATGTCAGTAAACTTGGTAAATGGTGGAGAGAGATTTTAATCAAAATCTGCCCATTTTAAAGCTTTCATTCTGTTTGCCACTGAGAGATCAGCATCTGAAAGCTTAGTTAGGAAATAGAAGGAGTGGGGTGGGGACAGTCTCTTTCCAACAGCTGCTGTGACTCTTGTTCACAGCTGTGCTTCTGGAGCAGAGGTTGCATGAAAGATGTCAAGGGTGGACAGTGCTGAAGCTTTTCCTTGTTAGAACCTGAAAGTCAGTGCCAGATGTTTCTGGATCAGCTAAGGCTCTTTCGTATGTCTCCTGCTAGTTTCTGTACTGAAATAGTGGTTTGCAAATTATCTTTCCTGGACTGAGCAGCTGAGCATCCCTTAGGAGTTTGTTACAGATGTTATAGATCTACCCATACCTATTGACTAGAACACTGGGGAGTGGGCTCTGGAGTCCACATGCCCTTCAGGAAGTGATTTGATGCAGGCTCCAGTTGGAGAGCTACTGTCCTAAGGAATGGGAGCTCTTTTCCCCCAGTCATGTCGCTAGGTACAGGACAAGACCTGGGTAAATAAAAGCCAGATCTTAAAATGCAAAGCTTTGTAATTGCTGCTTTTGTCTTTCACTAGGAATGTAGCATCTTGTTTTTATAAACAGACGCCCCAATTGTCCACCTGCCCCTCCTTCTCACATGCTCTGCTTTTGTGTGGTATCAGAGTACAGATCCTTCGAGGATTCAAATGCAAGACACTTGGATAGAAAAGTTTATTGAATTCTTTGAATTTAGAAAACTTTCTTCCTGGAAAAAGCTGATGTGGTTTTGTGGTTGTTTGTCTGTCAGTCCATTTGTCTGTCCATTCATCCATCTGTCCGTCCTTTTTTTTTCTCTAAGCAGTATAGAGAAATCAATTGTAATCTTTGCCCTTAAAGAAACTAGAACCAAAGATATGAGAATATACTGTAGCCAGTGTTATGAGATATTTTTGGCTTTAATTTTGAGAGATCTTCATACACATCATTCTTTAAGAACTAAATTTCAGCACCAGTCACAACCAGCAGAACAATCTTCCTCTTCAATAGCGGTCTTCCTGAACTTAGGACCCTGCTAGGAATTTCTGACTCGATTCCACTCGACTTGACTCAACTCGTTCACTTCCCTCCCTTCCCCTCCCCTCACCTCCGTTCCCCTCCTCTGTTCCCCTCCCCTCTGTTCCCTTCCCCTCTCTTCCCCTTTCCCCCCTCCTCTCCCCTCCCTTTCTCTTCTTTTTCCCAAGACAGGGTTTCTCTGTGTAGCCTTGGCTGCCCTGGAACTCACTCTGTACACCAGACTGGCCTTGAACTCACAGATCTGCCTGCCTCTGCTTCCCGAGAGCTGAGATTTAAAGGTGTGTGCCACCACTGCCCAGCTCTGACCTATTTTTTAACTTCCAGTGATGTTGAGGTAGTGGCACTTTCCTAGCAGATGAGGATGTTCCCAAGACACTGGAAGAAATCATGACTGTTTGGGGTTAGTGGGTAGAGAGATCAGAATCTCAACAACAGCTCATCCTCCCTGGGAAAGGATGTGATTCCATAGAACATTCTTCGTTGATGGCTATAGCTCTAGGCTAGAGTTTCAGCCTCAGTTTGGGGAGATGGCTTGGGGAACACATTCTGCAGTCAGCTCTTTTCTTTGCATCTAGGAAGGAAGAAATCATATTCTGAAATACTTGTTCACTATAAGGACAACATCATTCATTATTTTCTCTCATTCTGTTCCCCACTTGAAGTAAAACCACCTCTCCAGAGCTTCCTAATCATTTGTCTTTCCTCTTCCTCTGAAATACAACAGAATAGAGATGTAGGGCAAAATGGCCAGCAGACTGAGGAGCGGTAGGCGCACAGAGCAGTCCACAGGCAGCTAGCTGTAAGGCAGATTGGATGTGAAAAAGGCTTCACACCCCACAGGACTTGACAGAAACAAGCGCTAGAGGAGTCACATATACAGCTTAGCAGAGGAGTGGTTTTATTCTCCCAGTGTCAGCCCACAGAGTGTTTCTGAAGCTATAGGGATGACATCTGATGATGCCCTTTGACTTCTGGGCTGCATTGGCAGTTCACCTAGAGTAAGCCACTCATTCAAAGGTGGTGTCTATAGACTACAGTCCACATCTGCTCAAGAGTACATTGTTAGGTCAAAGAGATCTTTTCACTGAGAGCCATTTTCTGTTAAAACCACAATATTACGGAGAATCTAAGAACCTCTGACATCTCAAAAAACTGGAGAATAAGAACCTCTGACATCATAGAGAACTAGAGGATAAGATCCTCTGACATCACAGGGAACTGGAGAATAAAATCCTCTGACATCACAGAGAACTAGAGAATAAGAACTTCTGACATCACAGAGAACTAGAAAATAAAATCCTCTGACATCACAGAGAACTAGAGAATAAGAGCCTCTGACATCACAGAAAACCAGAGAATAAGATCCTCTAGTCCTCTGTCACCACAGAGAACTAGAGGATCCTCTGACATCATGGAGAACGAGAGGATAGGATCCTCTGATGTCACAAAGAACTAGAGAATCCAAGAACTTCTGTCAGTTTCAGAGAACTTTGTAATTTTCAGATTACCACTCACGTACTAGTCAGATTCTACTTTGAACATCTTACCTCATTGCTCTAAACCACAGCATCTTCGTTTATTTGCTAATGACTTCTGTAGCTACTTTGATATAATTATTTTGGAGGTGGGCAGGCGGAGAAAAGAAACTGGATAAGTTGGGGTAAGAGTTAATGGAGGAAACAAATGTAATGTTTTAGTAAACTCTTTTCCTGGTCTACAAGTTGTCCAGGGACTCAGTGCAGAAGCAGGAATATTAACTCAAATCATAACCAGGAGTAGTGTGGTGGTTCCAACGACTTAGAAGGCTAAGGCAGGAGGATCATTGAGCTCAAGGAGTTTGAGGACATCCAGGAAAAGATACCCCGAGATCTACCTCCCCCAAAGAGTACATGCACATTAAACCTTGAATATAAAGGCCTTTTTTGTTGTTGTTTGTGGTTGAAATATTGTGCACCCCAATAAACTTATCTGGGGTCAGAGAACAGAACAGCCACTAGATATAGAGGCCAGAAAATGGTGGCACACACACCTTTAATCCTAGCATTCCAGAGGCAGAGATCCGCCTGGATCTCTGTGAGTTCAAGGCCACGCTGGAAACAACCAAGCATGGTAACAAGAGCCTTTAATCCCAGGAAGTGATGGCAGAAAGCAGAAAGGTATTTAAGGCGTGAGGACCAGGAACTAGAGCTGGTTAAGCTTTTAGGCTTTGGAGCAGCACAGTTCAGCTGAGAGGCATCCAGTCTCAGGAAACAGGATCAGCTGAGGAAATGGCAAGGTGAGGCTGTGGCTTGTTCTGCTTCTCTGATCTTCCAGCGTTCTCCCCAATAACTGGCTCCAGGTTTGCTCTTATTAATAAGACCATTTAAAATTCATGCTACAGTTGTTGTTTTTTGTTTTTCCAATCTGAGAGGCAATCATTCTTCTGCTGCTTGCCTTGAAAAGCACTCTGCCCAATCCTTGGTTTCTTTGTGCAGAAAGTGAGAATGCCCAGGAAGTGAGTTGCCCACATCTTTGATTGTGGCTGAAATTACCCTGAGACCTCTGATGATATTCTTGGACCAGTGGCAGAAGCTTGACTAGCTGGGGTCTAATTGTGGAGACAATAGGGTAAAGACTGATTTATAGTGAAAGGTAAGTGGGGATTGTAATTGTATTTTGTCTAATGGAATTCTGATGGGAAAGGCATGCCCCTCCTTATATTCTAGCTACTTTTGTTTTTCCAGGCACTTTTAAAAAGGTAATTTGTTTTACTAATCATTCCTGTTCCCTTGTAAAATAGTTTCTTGGGTTTGTATGATCTGAACTGAAAAAATGTTTGCCTTCTTATATTTTTGGTTGTGAGCCTAGCCTTTAACGGCTGAGCCATCTCTCTAGCCCTGTTTGCCTTCTTAATTCAAGAACTCATTGGTTCATTTATTTTTTTCTCAGATACTAAGCACATGCCAAGAGCAATAATGGACTTACTGGTGTGGAAGTTGTTAATGAATTAAGTCCTTGGGTAATTTCACTCTGAGTTTGTATCGTATTCCTGGCATCTTGTATGTAAAGACACTTTAAAAGTTGCTTTTTTTTTTTTTTTTTTTGTATTATCAAAGTTAATTTTAAAATACAGACAAGCAAAAAGGAAGGAAAATGTCCATCAAGTTTCATCCACTGATAGGCTTGTCAGAGTGTGAAGTACCACAGTTGCTGTCTCTGTCTCAGCACATCATTTTCATGAACGTCAGTGTGGAACACCTTATCATGCCACCTGGCCGCATCCCCTGTCTCCGTGGGTCTCACCATAGTCTCGCAGCTTGTTTAGGCAGCCCAGCCTGTTGGCATTTGGATGGCTTCTGGTTTCTTAACAGTGTAAGCAGTGCTTCAGTGACATGCTTGAAAGCTTTGTGTCCTCATTTGAGTGCAGCCTTTACATACTTTAAATAAGTTTCTTAGAAGTATTATTTGCTGGTCAAAACTTTGACCATACTGCCCCTTAGTACGGGTTCTTCCTCTAGATGTCTGGTTCAATTGAGACCATATGATCTGAACATCAGTTCTCTCTAGTTTTTGTTTTTTCCCCCCTCTCCACTGAAAGAAAGAGAAAAGAACCTCAAATTGACTCACATCTCACTAGGATCTTTTAAAAATGTGTGGTATGAAGTGTGAAACCTCGGCAATAAACCCACAATACCCCTGAAGAGATTTCTTGGTAACTGATTCAGTCAGCAGCTGTTTTGACAGCATGCTTTCACTCCACACCTTTGATTACTGTCCAAAAACTCAGTGAAAACAATAATTAGGCAATGCCCAGGCTGTGACCAAGAGGGTCAGCCATGAGTTTCAACAAAATATTAGTATACAGAGACTGTTCATGCAGTTAGTTATCCAGGAGCCTCTGAGCTCCCTCTACATGCCAGTGAACAGATCGGAGAGCAGGCCTCTCCATTATTTTGTATCTGTGTAGGTGTGTATGAGCAAATGAAGGGAGGACTCAGATAGTGATAATAATAATTTGCATGGTATCTTAGAAAACAGTTCATGCTGTGGGAACATAATAAAAGTATAAAAGGAATAAGATATTCTGGATAGGAAGAGAAAGAATATTTTGGTCTCACTGACATGCTTATATTTGGGCAACACTTCCAGAAGACAGTAGTAAAACAGGATCCTAGCCTCTGAGAAGCCTGGCCAGATGTTCTAGAGAAAGGGCCTTGAGGCAGAAATGTACCATAGTTCTGGATTTTAAGATGGCTTTCCTGAACTCAGACACAAACCTAAACTGGAATTTTATTTCTCAGCTTATTTGTTTACCTTTTTAAAGTGGTCTTCAGGCTCTCATGCAGGGCTAATCCTAGGAAGCACACATACTGGCCATACTGGCCATACTTATGGTTTGGGAGAAAATGAACAGAAAGTGAATTGGTCCGAGCAGGAGCAAATGCTTTGATAAATGCCAGCCCACCCCCACCCCCAAATAAAATGTGGGGTTCCTGGGAGTTTAGTAAAGTAGGCTTTCTAAAACGAACAATTTGAAACATTCACTTTATTGGTGGTTGACTCAGCTGCATTCGAGAAGAGACAAATCTAGTGGGAGGTGAGTGAAACTCTAAAAATCATGAATCCTTAGCTGCAGAAGGGTCAGCCAGGACATCTCTCTGAACTCTCCCCTGTTCCGAGTGGAGGGCAGGCCCAGGCAATTCAGAAACTTGTTACTCACCTGGTTTGAGCTGCTGTAGTGTTACCTAGAGCAGGGTGACTGCAGTTTCTGCAGCTGTGCTGGGTCTTCATGCAGGTCTCTCTCACGGCCATTGTGTTTTCATCCAAGGCTTAAGTAATGAGTACATTTCAAATTATCCTCAATTGTGAGATCATTTCCTATTGCCTTTCTTTGAAGTAATCATTGATTTTCTACCTTTCAATGTGATGTGCAGCCACAATTGGACATTGGATGAATTACTGAACTTAGCTTCCTGGGAGGAAAAGGTAATGCACACTTCATAAGAATCAGATGGGGACTCAAAAATACACCTGACTGGGAATTCCAATATAAGCCACAAAGCAGGACCCATATGAGTCAGACGAGAGCTTTCCAATCTGCTCGGGTGCATTTATAGAATCAATTCACCTTTATGCCAAGTTACACTCTATTGTATCTTTCCATGAGTCCATTCTTTTAAATTAAAAAAGGTATTATGTATAATTTGTAAATTATTTTAGTCCTCTTTAAAAATATGTTTAAGACATTGAGCTGTTTGTCAAAAGAACATTTATTGAAGCTGGACTTTGCCCATTTAGAAGATCTGAGCAGATGTTGCTCACATGTTCAGTAAGAACAATCCAGCATCCGCTAAGAACAATTTCAGGATGACTTGATGCAGAAAAAGGGTGCATGCTTTAGAATTATGATTAAAGCTGTAGTCTTTCCCAGGCTTGTCCAGGACTTTTCAGACATCCTTAGTTTGCTATCATTTTCACATTCACTATTTTTTTCATCATTAATGAAAGTCTATCTCAAATTTCTTATAATATAACCCTTAAAATTAAAGTGTCCGTGTCTCAGACTTTAAGCTTAATAGACTTGAAAAGTTTGTCATTAAAAAATTATTGTGTGTGTAGTGTGCATGATGTGTGTGGGTATCAGTGCCACAGTATTTGTGGGGGGTCAGAGGACAACTTAGAGTTAGGGTCCATAGCAAGCATCTCTACTTGCTAAGTTTTCTCATCAGCTCAGTTACATTTTAAACGAAGCACTTCTAAAAGAGTACTGAAATTAGCCACAGAATCAGCCTCAACCTGCTTCTGTCCTTGTGGATATGCAGGCTGGTGGAAAGAAAGAGAAGGGGTTAGAAGTGTGATGCACAGCTGACTATGAAGAAGGAAGGACTGAAGTTAGAGCTTTGGTAGAGAATGAACTGGAAATGCATTGGTTGTACACTGGAGGTGATAGACCTTGAACTTCAGGGTGGTAAATAATCATAATAACAAAGAAAAATGGGCATTGCAGATGAAGCTGTACCTTTTTGTTATTGTTTTTTGGCACAGTTTTCCCTATTTAGCACTGGTTAGTCTAGAACTCACTATGTACACCAGGCTAGACAAACTTGTGGTGATCCACCTGTGTATGACTCCAAGAACTGGCATTATAGGTATGTACCGCCGCACCCTACTGAGGCTATGTTGTTTGTAGTGAGATTTAATTAAGCCCATTTTTTACCTTCCTCTCAATAACAATGGGTTATTTCTGTTAACCAAGCCCAATAAGAGATCAGAGTAACCAATCATACTCTTACTATGTTGCTGATTTAAGTACAGAACAGGATCGTAATAGTTTTTATGTGAAAAATTATTAAAGTGTTACAATTTTTTATCACCCCTCCTAAAATGCCAACTTCATTTGGGGAAAAAAAGCAAACACAGATTACCCAGTACCTTTTTCCTACTTGACCAGTCCCCTAACTTGGAAGTACTGCAGCAGTCCCAGTAAGTGTGAATACATTAACTTGCCAGCCCTGCCTCCGAGTCAGGTGTCCCTTGTAGGATGCTAACAGGGCTGTTCTGAAACCACTGTGCATGGTATCTGCTACTAGCTTCATGAGAACCCAGTACACTAACAGCAGTCCGGTTGTTGTCAGGCTCTGTACAGTAAGGACTGTAAGATACTTGTGCAAGAGCACAAATACACCATGCTCTTTAGAGAGCTGGTTACAGATGTGCTGTGCACTTGCGAGAGCCAGTCACAACAAGCACAAGAAGCCTGAGAGTTGGGGGAAATGGTGCTGAGTGAATGCAGTTACCCACTCGCTCATGGGACTTGCCCGTTGTTGTTTGGAATGTCGGTGATGATTGGTGCCCTTCTTAGCTGCTTCCAACTTTGCATGGAAAAAGTTAATCTAGTTGAAAGGATTTGTTACATTTAATGTATTGTGAAAAAAATTTATTTTAGTTGATTTTTTTCCTCCCTCAGTTACTCTGTATGGAGAATTTTGACATTTTAAGGTTCTGTTCTGTGGTTAAATAGTGAAAGTCAGGTAGAAAATAGGGCTGTAATAGTCACTGCTTTCCATAGTTTTTAATTGCTTTCTTAGAGACAGAAATTAAAGCCATCTCACTGATTTGTGCCTGAATGACCTGGAGCAAGCCCACCTCTTCAGTGAAGTAGAAATACTAATGATACTTACCTTATAGGGTTATTGGAGAACTCTTAAGAGATAAGGATCAAGCAAGCGTTAATAGCCAGTACTTAGCTTAAAGGCTCACACTCAGCAAAGCCCTTCAGAAATACTGGCTGTAAACCACTGTTTAGGGGAGTGGGTTTAATGCAGTCCTAGAGAGGAGATATGATATGTTTGTTTACCCATCATTTTAGAATTATGAGAGCTATGACAGACCTCTTTTATTGACTCAGGTGAAGTTTTGAGCACGTTATTTTGTTAGTTTTTCACAACTGTGAAAAAGGAAGTATGTTGTCATCTGTGAGAGGGATTTAGCACCTTGCCTAAGCTTCCTAGTCTGTGGGGTGTGCTTAGTTCAAGGACATTGGCTGAGGCTTCTCAGTCAGTCCTGTCACTTTCTACAGGGAAAGGAACTCTTCCCACTGCTTGCTGTCCTGCTCCTAGGAGGAGATCAAATACTTCTTCCTAAGGAACATAAAGGCCCCAACCTGCCTGCCCCTCATGCCAATTTTCTTAATACTTTAGGGACAAAAAAAAAAAAAAAAAAAAGTGGTGGTGGCGGTGGTGGCGCACACCTTCAATCCCAGCACTCAGGAGGCAGAGCCAGGTGGATCTCTGCGAGTCCAAGGCCAGCCTGGTCTACAGAGTGAGATCCAGGACAGGCACCAAAACTACACAGAGAAACCCTGTCTCGAAAAACCAAAACCAAAAAAAAAAAGCAGTAGTTACTACTTTATGTTTATTGGTAGACATAAAGGGCAAACATTTGGTTTCTATTTCTAACCACACCTCCTGAAGTCTTAAACACATGCACCAGTGGTTCTGGTACCACTGGTACCAGTCAGGGTTGGCAGAGCTGGCACAGCTGGCTTGTGGTTAACTGGGTTCCGCTCAGTGCAGAGGCCTCTGTTTTCTCTCCTCTCCTCCTGAAGAATAGCACCAGTGAGTCAGAGTGAGCAGGCTGGCTCTGACCTTGCTTGCTTTGACTCCTCAGCCCCTGAATTCAGCAAGGCCTTACTGTTGAACCACTCCTCTGGAGAGGTGTTACCGTGTGCAGGATTGAGGAGTGCCTTTCAGTGTGTGGCTTCTCTAACTTTCCTGATTTTGGGGGGCGGGGGAATGGGGCTGGTTTATGAGCACAGTTTCTAAAGCTCTTTCTTTGCATCACATTTGACTTTGATCTGTAAGAGTGGACATTTTCCAAGATGTTTCCCCATTCCCAAGCTCCATGGAGGTCATATTTGAGGGAAGCAAACCTTTAAAGTAATTAGCAGATGAGTCAATGAACTTGCTTGTGGCGCCCACCCAGACGGGCTCTCAGCCTAATAGTTGTCTGCTGAGATGGTAGCCTCTGCCAGAGGTGGGGACAGTAGATTCAGGGGCTTATGGCTGGGCCGAGTGAAGAGTTAGGTTACTTTTATGTGAACTTTTTCCCCAGACTCAATGGTGTGGGTTAGCATAGTCAATTTCTTGTTGATTAAAGAGGCTGTGCTGTGCAGAAGATACCATTTCTGGTAGCATCTAACAGGGTGCAGACCATTTGTGTACTTAAGAATGTGAAGAAGTTAGGTATGGAACAGCAGTAAAGTCATGCTGTCTCTCCTTTGCAGTAGCAAACAGTTTGCTCCAGCTCGGGCAGAGAATTCAGTTTTTAGTCACTTCACTGGGTCTGATAATCACATGGAATCAACTGTGTTACCCTCCCTGTTTCTCCTAGAGGAGTTTTCCATTTCCCTCCCTCCCTCCTTCCCTCCCTCTTTCCCTCCCTCCCTCCCTCCCTCCCTCCCTCCCTCCCCCTCCCTATTCATTCATTCATTCATTCATTCATTCATTCATTCATTCATTCATTCATTCATTCATTTTTGGGACAGGGTTTCACTATGTAGCCCTGGCTGTCCTGGAATTTGCTTTGTAGACCAGGTTGGCCTTCAACTCACAGAGATCCACCTGCCTCTGCCTCCCGAGAGCTGGGATTAAATTGTGCAGCACAACTGCTTGGTTAAGTTTTCCATTTTCTAATGAGGTTATTTTAAAGTTTGGTTGTATTGCTTAGTGCCCTCCTCCCCATGGCTGAAGAAGTATAACTCATGTTCAAGGGACTTCTAAGAATAAAGGGGTTCATTTCCCAGAGGCTCTGTCCACACCAGAGAAATAGCCAGTTCCCTTTTTCTTACCTCAAATAAATATTTATTTATTTATTTTATTGTATGGGTATGTTGGCTGCCTGTGTGTATGTGCCTCACATGTGTGCAATAACCAAGGAGGCCAGAAGGATGGCATCCGATCCTTCCCGGAACTAGAGTTAAAGATTATTCGAGAGCCCCCATGTGGATGCTAGGAATTGAACCTGTGTCTTTTGCAAAAGAAAAGCCAATGCTCTTACCCACTGAGATATCTTTCTCACTCAGTCTCTTTATTTTAACATGCGTGACACCCAATTTTATCCTCACACCTCCAGGCTAGTGGGATAAAGCAGCATGTACAGAGATGAGGTAGGAACTAGGAGAAGATGGGTGTGAGAATGTCATGTGACCCGAGCCATTGTCTCTTACCCAAAACAGCAGCAGGTGGTAGATTCCAGAGAAAAGAGTGAACTAGGAAGAAAGACTCATTTTTTTCACCCTGTTTGTCTACTTACCTGAGGCTATTCAGAGACTGATAACTTTGTGTGAAGTACCTCTTACAGCTCAGCTATTCTCTAAGTCTTTAAGAAAAAGGCATGACAGATGGCATTAGGTATATTCATGATAACCACTGCAGTCCTGAACTGTGGGCACAAATACAACAGATGTTGGTTTATGTCTGTAGTTTATTTAGTGCCTAGCCATAGCTCTGCTTTTAGATATCTGGCTTTCTTGTGGCATCAGGCCCAGAAGCAGCCTTGTGGCTGATAGCTACTGTCATTCTATACACATCATTTCTTCTTCCCCTGCTTCCTCTTCCCAACCTCTACCCATCCTTATTTTCAGGAATCTGAAATGCTCCTGAAACTAAAATGCCTGCTAACAAACTTAGCCCTAAACATTTATTTGCACTAAGCAGCTTGGAGATTATATTACAACATTGCTTTCATTTGGGTGAAGTTTTTAACTCCTAGGGGCACTACAAATAAATATGCATTTCTGCTATTAGCCCTGTTAGGGAATATGTACTATTTATTTCCCTTAGGGGTAAAGCCAATCTTCAAAAAGGATAATAAGTACAATAAGGTTTCTTTCCTTCAAGAACCCATCTACCCTGGAAGTATTAGCTGCTAACCCTTGTCTGTAAAAATAAGTAGATAGTTCATACTGAAATTGTTCCTGTCATTAAACTGGTGGAAAAAATACAAAACCCTGCTCTGTTGCACTTTCTAGTACATATTGTCTTCCCTGGGGGCAGAGTCTGCTAGCTGGTCCCTACCTCCAGGGTCTTTGTGAGAATGTCCTCGTGACCTGGAATATCCTCTTCCTTATCTTCCTTCTTTTCATGTTGTCCTTGTACCCTTTCAGGTACAGTGTCAGTTTCTTTTATTACTAAAGTCCCTCTCACATTGAATCCATGTATTGTATCTCTGACAGAGGCTGGTTACTGTTTAAAACAATCCAAAACCATAACAGTCTTTTAAAAATGTTTCTCCACTTTTTAGACTTATTTTATACGCATCCATGTTTTGCCAGCATGTATATGTGTGCACCATGTGAGCGCCTTAATGTCTGTGGAAATCAGAAGGAGGTCTTAGATCCCCTGGACCTGGAGTAACAGATGGTTTTGAGCTACCAGGTGGGTGTTGGGGATCAAACCTGGCTCCCCTGCAAGAGTAACGAGTGCCCTAAACCCTGAGCCATCTCTCCAGCCCCCTTAATAGTCTTTTTAAGTGTGGTCTTGGCCTCTGTCTCTCTTTCTGAGCTTTGGTGTGGTGTTCCTATTTGTGGAACAGTGGATAATTAAATAATCTGTCAATCAAACACATTTGTGGTTAAGAACTAAATATGTCAAAATATATTAAAATGTGCTCGTAATCTGTACCTCATAATAAATTATGTGTTTGCATTATGAGTTTCCTCAAGTGAAGAACAGTGTCTTCTATGGTAGAGCTGTATCATATGCACATTGAACATATGGTAGATTCCATTTATACACACGATGTTCCCTCTGAAGCGAAGCTTGGCTTGCATTCCTCCAGGGAAGGGAAGCTGCAGCTGACGTGCTGACGTGAGACAACGGAGCACTTACTTTTGGCTCTCAAGCCTTTCAGAACTTAGAACCTAGTAGTTTAATGGTAATTTAAAGGTGATTTTAGGGCTTTTTATAGATAATGTTAGCTATATGTAATTTCTGAGTGCTGAATTTAAAGACAAAACCACAGTCTGTTTGCTTTCTATATTATGAAGCTGGAGTTACTCAGCTTGGTGCTGAGTGGGTGCTTAAGAAGTATTAATCTGTAATAGAGTAGGAAGTTAAAGATTGACAAATAATAGTATTTGCTACTCAGAAAGTCTTGGACATTAATGTTACCTATTATTTGATTTGAATAAATTACTGAAATTCGTTCCTTATTAGTCCTGGAATAAAATAAAGTACTAAACTCAGTGTACGTGAGATCATTTGGGGCATAGGCAATGTTTTGTCCAAGGTTCCAGTTGCTCTCTCGCATATGGCCATTTATGGAAGTGCACATACACCCTGGGGAAAGCTCAGCACTGCTTAGGTTGAAGAAAGAAAGGGGGAAAAAAAAAAAAAAAACCAACCACCCAAACTCAAGTTAGCCTATAGAAGAATCTTTTTTTCTATAGCAGTAGATCTCTGAGTTTAAAGAACATTAGTTTCGTGTTTGGCTGCAGCAGTATAATTGTAAAGCTCTGCCTGGTGGATAGCATCAAGACAAGGAAACTTACAGCAAACTGAGCAACTGATGTGTTCTTCTGATACTGGAGTTGAACTTCAGAGCATAGCACCCCACAGTTAGAGTGGATGAGAAGCATCATTTGAATACTTTGCCTAAGAAGGTAATTAAAAGGGATAATTAATACCTGTAGCTATTGAAACCCCCCCGAGATATCATCATAAAATATTCTAACCCCACCCCCAACAAAACAAAACACAAACCCCATTTGTAGTTTTCAGAAGCTGAGAAGTCAGTCTAACTGTTAAAAATATGACATCTTTGTTTAGTGTGTGTGTGTGTGTGTGTGTGTGTGTGCGCGCGTACGTGCGTGCGCACATTACAGTGCACATGCAGAATACAGCTTGTAGTTCTCTCCTTCTACCATATGGGTTCTGGAGAGGGAGGCTTGGTGGCAGATGCTGTTACCTACTGAACCATATCACTGCCCCAACCCCGAAATGGCATTTCTGAGTTCCACATTTAACCCATCTTATCATAGAGATGGGTATGTTCATCCCTGATACACAGATGTAATCCATGTTAAATATCCTATATCTGGAATGCCACTAGGGAACCAAGAGTATTTTGGATTTGGGGGTTTTGTTTTTTGTTTTTTTCCAGATTCTGAAATATTTGCATATACATGAGTTACATTAGAGATGAGGCCCAGGTCTTAAATAGAAATTTATTTGTGCTTGTCTATATCTTATACACACACCCTGAAGATGCTTTAATTTTTTTTTTTTTTTATTTTTCGTGAAATGAAGTTTCATGTTGTGGTATTTCCCACTGTGATGATGTGTGTGCATGCTGGAAGTTTTCAGATTTCGAGCGTTTCAGATTTAAGGTTTTTGGATTTTGACTGCACGATTTGTGCTGATAGTGAATAACGGTTGTGAGTTCATAGGAGGTCTGAGCTTGGTAAAGAACATCATGTCATTTAGGGCTGCCTTATAACAATATTAGAAAAAAGAAGTGGAATTCTTTGTTTACTAGTGTTTAGTTTTTTAGCTGTTCTTTTTAACTTATAGCATACGTTACAGGTAGGCCTAAAACTAAAATTGAAAATGTTTTTAACATAATTTATTGAAGAAATAATGTGCTGCCAATAAAATGTCCCCATATCCCCAGTATACAGTAAGATTTAGGACAAATGATTATGCTGTGTGACCACCCATACCATCAGCCTGTGGCACATTTCTACCACTGTTTCCCATGTCTATGGCATTAATTTCCTGTTCCTTGACAACTAACTTTGGTTTATTTCTGTGACTAGATTCATTTTATTTATTCTTGGATTCCATAGGAATGAAATTTGACTGTATGGATCATTTATGTTTAATATACTACCTTCACATCATTTTTTAGGGTTTTTATGAATGCTCATGTGTTTAAGTGGGTTCCCCCCCACCACACTTTTTGATTGTCTCTTAGTTTTCTATTTAAGGTATACCATATTTTACCCATTCAGCTTTTGGAGGGCATTTGAGTTCATTTAGGTTTATTTTTTTATTGGCATATATTAATTATATAAAACAATGGGTTTCATTATGACATTTTTATTGTAGTTTTTGACAGTGTTTCTCCAGGGGAGCATCCACAGGGTACAAGTATGCTAACACTTAGAAACAACGTAGAACACATCTCTGACCTCGCATATAAGAAGCAAATGTGTTTGTCAGTATCACACAATTTGATTATCCACAAAGGAAATGATTCAAATAAGCCCCAGTGGCTGATTAAACTCAACTGAGCTGTCCTGACTCTAAGTTGATTTTTTTTTTATCCTGCCCTTAAAAACAGCAAGATATATTAAAGACTAAATGAAAAGAAGTATATTAAGGAAATGTATTTATCTAGTTTGTCTACTTAAGTTTTGATTGTGGGTGATTCAAAGACCTCAGAGACACAGTAGGAAGTGGCCAAAATAAGGAATATTCTGTAGATGACATTCTGAAGTTTGGATGTTTTCTAGTAGCGCTTGACAGCTCTTATAAATGTTGTACCAGGGCATTGGTGTTCTTCAATAGGATTTAAAGGAGCTAGGGAGATGGCTCGGCCAGTACAGTGCCTGTTGAGTAAGCATGAAGACCTGAGTCTGGATCCTTAGCACCATATAAGAGCTGAGCAGTATGACATACACTTGTAACCCTAGCACTGGGGCTGGAGACAGGTAGGTTCCTGGAGCTCACTGGCTGTCCAGTTCAGCCAGTAAGTGAGCTCCAGTTTAGGGAGAAACCCTGCCTCAAAGGGGCGTGGGGGTGTGGGGGGGGGCGATGATGGAGAGCAGTAGAGGAAGATAACCTGGTATTGAACTTTGGTTTTCCTCACACATGTGCACATGCACGAACACAATATTTGTGCGCACATGTACAAAACAGAATGGTATCTAAGCCTTATTTCCTGCCTTCAGTTTTGCATTTATATTTAGTAAATATGGTTGCTTACCAGTGGACTAAATTATCCTAAGAAAGAATAATACAAAATTCTCCATGAGCTGATGGCACCCATTTAATATTGCTGACCAAATGACTGTGCTGCTACATGCCCTTTGTGAGAATTTTATCTATCTATGAATTGCTGAGATAAATCCAGGAAACTGTGGCCTGTTAATTGTTCCCTTTGTCCCCTGGTGTTATCTTCTTAAGGGCTCGGGGATTGGGACTGGCTTTTCCTACTGTGAGCAAAAAAATGGCTTCACATTGATGAGTCAGAAACATTCATTTCTGAATTCATTTGATCAGGTTTGTCCTACAAAGTATGTAACTGAATTTCCTCCCCAGAATGTTAGTTATCTGTATGTGTTTTTTCCATTTGAAATGATAGACTGAATAATTACTCATACATTAATTTATTTAGAAACTGTATTTATTTAAGAATTAAAACAGTGACAGTAGGAAGACAGTTGAACTTGTTCATAATATGAAGTATATGGACCAGGTCTGCATATACAGCTTGACTCCTGGTACTTAGCACCCTTATTAGGGGAATGTTAAATGCAAGAATAAACCCAGTGATTTGTGACCTCATTTGATCAAAAGACTTACCATCAGGAAGGAAACAGTTACCTTTTCTCAGACTCATAATTTTTCAGGTTTGTTCTATTTCAAGGAGGGTTGACTTTATCTGAAAAGCATTTTTCAGGTGTACAAATGTGGCCACCGACATTAAGCACCAAGGATGTTTAGTTTGAACACAAATTTATTTTGAAAATGTATAACTGTAGACCTGTCCTGTGATCAGGTTAATTCAGTTATATGACTTGGTATTGTTTCCATTATTGAGAATACTTTTAGTGTGCATACAGATGTGCTATCTTTATATATTATATGTGATACTGATGAAGTCCAAGTACATCCTGATAATACATGCTGATGATTCTTACTGCACAGTGATAGAGAAAGAGGTCCATGTACCAGTACGTCATGACTGTCTTCCACCCTTAAGTAGAATTGGCTTCACTGATTTTATATAAAGGTACTTTGTATTGCCAAAGGCTGATTTGTCTCAGGCCTGCACCCTGCTTAGCCCTTCTAGACTACGAGGGCTCAGTGATGATGGAAAATTCACCAGTTTTTGTTCCTGTGAATTCTGAAGTAGGTTAGAAAAGGAAAACAATATCTGTGATACAAGCAGTTTTGAATTTGGTGTTGGCTTCTGTGGAGATTTTCAATTAGTTAAGGAAATAGAAATGAATAGTTGAATGGGAGGGGGGGGTGATGTCCTGATGTGATTGGCCCAAATGAGTGGCACAACAAGTTCTCTTTGAGCCTAGGCTAGGTTCATGGAATAACAAGGCTCAGATCAGAGGTAGTAGTGCTTGAACTGGATCTGCATGCGGGTGGATGAGGCACAGAAGGGTCAGCATAGGTGAGAGAGGTAGACACGTCATTCTGTGCACACTGCTTTCACTAAGAGCTCGGACCTTCTTTTGTTCCTTCCTTTCACGTTGAGAATGGCTGCATGTCCCCCTCACTCACTGTGCTCTACAAGTTTTGTGTATTCTCCAAGCTTTATAACTTATATGCTTTAAAAGTCACACAGACATGTTTTAAGTTTTAGTTTAAGGTAAATGCAGGGGATGGCTTTTGTTTTTATTGATATATAATCAGAATGTATTTTAAAGGGTTCATTAATTAACTTTGGAAAGTAAATTCAAGATAGACACTATTCTTTCATATAGAGACCATATATGCCTTTTAAAGTTTATATTTTAGACAAAGTATTGACCAATTTATTACCAGTTTCTTCCTAAACTTATATCCATTTTCACCTCAAAATAATGATGTTTAATTTGTATTGTAAGAACTATTCAGTTCCTATGTTTATATTCTTCTTTAAATGTATTATTGTATTCAACTATCAAATCATTGCTGGTTGCATTGTTTTGTCTATCAGTAAATACAATTAATAGTTTATTTAGTTGACCATGATTAGTACGGAATGCTAAGATATTACAAGTAGCCATTACCATTTTGGCTATAATTACCTGACTTTATTTGTATTTTTGTTTAAATCACTGTCTAATTTTATTACCTTAATGGTACATAATTAGTATGAGGCAGAATTCATCAAATATGATTGCTACCTGCTTCCCTGGAATATAAGAATCAAATGTAAGTGTGTCTATATAGAACCTTGTGTACACTTGTGAAATTGCAACTTTAACAGGTTTGGTTAGTTCTTTATGCCCTTGTGTTCTGCATCTTCCAATTTGACTGTAACAAATATATACAGCTCCCCCCCACACCTGTGTGTGTGTGTGTGTGTGTGTGTGTGTGTGTCTATATCTGTATGTCTGTGTCTTAGGGTTTCAATTGCTGTGAAGAGACACCATGACCATGGCAATTCTTATAAAGGAAAACATTTCATTGAAGTGGCGACTTAGTGTTCCGAGTTTCAGTCCATCATCATCATGGCAGGGAGCATGGCGATGTGCAGGCAGATGTGGGGCTGGCTCCGTCTTGATCAGAAGGCAACAGGAAGTGAACTGACACACTGGACGGTATCTTGAGCATATATGAGTTCTCAAAGCCCGCCTCCACAGTGACACACTTCCTCCAACAAGACCTACTCCAACAAGGTCACACCTCCTAATAATGTCACTCCCGATGAGATTATGGGGGCCAGTTACATTCAAACTCCCACATTTGTGTGTGTGTTTATTCACTTAACAATTTACATAGCATTTAAATAGTATTATGTGTTATAATTCATAAGGAGATTATTTAAAACACATCAGAAGATGTATACAGGTTTTATGCAAGTACTATATCATTTAATACACAAGACATTTAAGAGTTAGACATTTGTTAAGTTTGGCATTTAAAGGAGGAAGGGTCCCAGATAGGGAGGGAGGACTGCTTGTTAGTCTCAAATCAGTAGGTTCTCCAGGTTCGAGCTGTGTGTGTTAATCACTGTTTTCTTATTAGCACCTGAAATGGTATCTGGCCCAGAGTAGATTTCATTAACTCAACCTTGCCCAACCCTGTGTTATCATTTTGAAGCACTTTGATTCTGTATTACTTTAAACTAATAGAACATAAGGCTTGGAGTGATTGTTGAGGATTATCTGACTTCCCCTTTAATAGGTGGGAAAGAGTTGAGATCTGAGGGCATGACTTGTCAAAGAACACAAAGCTGGCAGCTGGCAGGGCTAGACACCTTGTTCCCACAGCATGCTAGTCTAACAGTTCATGTTATATGGTTGGTCATGCTACTTTTTTTTTTTTTTTTTTTTTTTTTTTTGGTTTTTCGAGACAGGGTTTCTCTGTGTAGCTTTGCGCCTCTCCTGGAACTCACTTGGTAGCCCAGGCTGGCCTCGAACTCACAGAGATCCGCCTGGCTCTGCCTCCCAAGTGCTGGGATTAAAGGCGTGCGCCACCACCGCCCGGCGGTCATGCTACTTTTAACATGTGTAGCTTTGGCTCCTTGGTAGTTAGAACGTCTCACTGGGTGGTTCTGGTACGAGAAGGCTGACATCTAATGTAGCTAGAACTAGAACGTTCTTGAAGTTTCACACTACAGGTCATATGGTGCAAACCTTTCTAAGTTCATTAGTGTTGCAAAAACATGTACGTGAGGATGAGAGAAAGTCTTTTATCTCATGATGTCATGGATTATGTACAGCTTCTTGTGAGGACATTTTGAGAAGTTATGTACTGAGTATTGTTATTTGAACTGGCATACCGACCCGGCTGTGTAAGGTCCTCTCATAGTCTCTGTTCTGACTCTTGATTAGTGGCCCAGTGACCTTTGAGGTAGGCAAAGGAGTTAAAAGAAGTGCATTACCAGGTTGCTGACAAATGTGAAGACTTTGCATAAATTAGTTGCATTTTGCAGTTTTGAGTAAAAAGGAGTTTTCTCTTACTAGGAAAAAAAAAAACTGAGTAATAAGGTGTGTGTGTGTGTGTGTGTGTGTGTGTGTGTGTGTGTGTGTGTGTGTGTGTGTGTGATTCTTAATTCCAGCTAGTGTACTCCACACTCAAAATGCCTCCCAGTAGTAGTGTTTATTTACACTACTATTGGCCCCAGGACTCAGCAAGATGATTTGGCCAGACGGTAGCAACAAGTTCTGTTGTCTCCCTTCACCCTGCAAAGGGACCAGTAGCAGAGCTGGAAAAGAGTGTATGTAGTCTTTTTCACTGCTATAAACAGAGTAACCACAAACCCGTGGATTTAAAGCTGCACAGGACCTTTGGTAGTCACAAGTCTGATCTGGGTCAGACTGGCCAGCCTACAGTGTCAATAGGGCTGCATTCCTGGGCAGGCTGTGCAGGAAAATCAGGTTTATACCCTGACTTGTGATCCCTTCCTTGATGTTCACAGGTGGTAATAGGGGTCAAGGGTCAGGTTTTCACATTGTGTCACTCCAGTCTCTTCTGCCTCTTTTCGACTGTAATGTTACGTTAGGGCCACCCAGCTGATCCAGGATCATTTCTAGTTTTAAAACCAGCTTTCCTTTGCTATGGAAAGTAACCGTTTCACAGATTCTGTGAGCTTGGATATCTTTGTGGGGCCATTGCTTTGCCAACCACAGTAAGAAATGGATATTCTGTTGCCTAAAGCAGAGCCTCGCTGTAGTTAGGAACATTTCATATCAAACTGTGGTGAGCTCGTATGGAAGGAGACAGAGAAATAGAGTCATCTTTACGTGTTCAAAGGAGGTATATTCTAAGAATTCTATTGGCTATAAGAAACAAGGGTACTATTGTATCCTGAGTAGACTGTTCTTTCCTGTGTGCCTAGTGAATGTAGTACCAGAGTTAATGTGGGTGGATAGCATATACAGCATGGGACACATAAGATAAAGTGATAGTGTTCATTCCAGGTGGGATAGAGCTGTATTTTATGGTGATGCTTAGAACAATTGTGCAGTTAAAACTTGTGAATTGGCCAGGCAATGGTGGTGCATGTCTTTAATCCCAGCACTCAGGAGGCAGGCAGGTGGATCTCTGTGAGTTCAAGGCCAGAGTGAGTTCCAGGACAGCCAGGGCCACAAAGAGAAAAACCCTGTCTCAAACAACAGCAACAAGTCCTGCCACAAAACCAGTGAATTATTTCAGAACAATGTGTAATTAAAACTTGTGAATTGTTTATTTCTGATGTTGGACTATGGTTAATAACTGTAACTGAAACCACAGAAAGTGAACCTGCATGAACGGGGCACTGGGCTAAATGTCTGTGACTGTCTCCTGGCCAAAAAGATGAGGAGGCAGAACACAGTGGAACACTGTTGATGCTTCTTCCATACAGGGTAGGAGTGGGTCGAGGGATGAGAAGGACCATCAGGAGCATGCTGCAGTTGTCACGTGGGAAGAGACTGTTGCCAGTCTGTGTTGTCTGGAAATGGGGTCCTCTGGCCTTAGTCTTCAGAGTGCTGGATTATAGATGCACACCACCACACCTACCTCCGTCCTTAATCTTGTCTCTCTGAAAACCACAGAACTCAGTAGTTGAGTGTCAGTGTGGGTGGGGTGTTCATAACTGAGTCCAAAGGTGGGGCAGGAGAAGCCATATTCTTATTTTACATTTCAACCTGCATCATTCCCCTTTTTGTATTTAGTAAAGCATTTCTTAAATGATTCTACCTTTGTTAGCTACATGCTGCTTGTTAGGAAAACGTTTGTGTTTGTTCACGTAGACACCAGTGTTTCCTGAAGTTTGCCCACTGCCTCCATGTCTCTCTTCCCAGCCTATTTAATGGCATTGTTTATGAGGCCTCCAAAGGTTTCTTCAGGCAGCGTCGTCTCTTTTGTTGACTTACATCCAAAAACATCACAGCACAGGTTCTTTGATGGTGATCTTAGTGGAGTTGCCTTAGCTTCTTGCCTACCACTTACCCTGGCTATATAACCGAACCCACGTGGTCTGCAGACGCCCTGGATTATGCTGCTGTGAAATACTGGTTCTGTCCTAAGGGAGCCTTGATTGAAAGTCTTGATTTTCTGTTGATTGGGCAAGACTAGAAAGTACACTTCCTTTGAAAAATTGTGTATAACTTACTGTTCTGTAATTCTTGATATGTAAGTTATAGATGTTTTTACATTTATTTAGTTTTTCTTTGCTTAGGAAGTTAATGTTTCTAATAATATGTTTCTTTACTAAATCTAGAACAGACTATTATAATTTTGCTTGCTCACGGATGATGTGCTGAGGCCAGTGCAAGCTTTCTTCTTTTAAGGCCTCTAATAGCTGCAAAGCACGTTCCTAGGATTATTTTTCATCCCGCTTAGACTTCACTGCATTTTCAATGACTGGTGCTCCCTGAAAGGTACATTTAAAACTTGTGCTTCTATTGAGTAGGTATGATGCACAGATGACCCACATACAAATGGACACTGAATGGAGCTAACTTTTGTGGAGCTGTGGGTCTTCTATATTTGTGTCTGTGCTTAGCAGGTCTAAGAGTTTGCATCCTTATGTTTAAAGGTCACCATTGTTTCTTTGCTTCAAAGCAAAGATTCAGATTACGTAAGCGGGGGTGAATTTTTTAAATCATGTTTTCAGGTTTCGTGCTAATTGATTACTAAGCTTGATAGACACCTGTTGTGGCCACACATATAAATAAGTCAAAGTATGGTGCTGACTTAATGAGGCTAATCAATATATCATTATATCATTGTCCCTTCTGTGAGGAAGTCAGAATGAAGACACATTATGGGGCTAAGTGGAGAAGTAATTTTAAACATGCTATAGGCATGCATATTCATTAGCTTTAACTTGCAGGTCTTATTTTGTTATTTATCAGCAATGTGTATGATCATGCTGTAATGGCAAGAAAGGGGTGCTTGTGTTCCATGGGGACTGTTAGAGCTTTCAGGCAGGTATTGGTGATGTCAGTATGGGGCATCACTTTTTAGCAGAGTTCAGAGACCAATAGGACTTTGCTACTGTGGTAGCTGAATAGGACAAATGAAAAACAAAAAAAGTCTCAGAAGTGGATTATAGTTGGACCAAATTACAGAGAAGGAAAGACAGTAGCAGAAATGGAGAAAGCAGAAGGCCAAAGGAAGAGTTAGCTGCCTTGAGTTGCCTACAGGGCCATACAGAACAGATTGAGAAGCTCTGAGAGGGGAGTGGGCTAGAGGACCAGGAGACTTGGGTGTTACCTGCAGAACTGGCTGCAGCTGAGAGAAAGGCCAGGGTGTGAAAGAAGAGGTACACCTTTCTGGGGCATGACTGCCAGTAGGGGGTTCACAAAAGGAGAGAAAGCAGCCACAGAGAAGGAGGAGGCACAGCTGGAGTGGCTGGGGGAGAACAAGGCAGCATTCCTAGAAGAAGGAAGTGACTCATGTGTCAGGTATGACAGAGGTGAAGACTCAGGAAAGTGCCCCCAGGGCCAGTGGCCACCCAAGAGCAGTGTCAGCAGTGTGCTAAGAAAAGATTGGTGGAGAAAGCATGATGAAGATGCCAGCCCTGCATCTGCTAGAGAAACGGGGAGGTGACAGTCACCCAGTGGCTGAGAGAACCTTCATTAGCTCTCTCTCTACTCTGGACATAGAGCAGTGTTGGCAGCAGAGTCATGCTGTTTCTCATCCATAGCATGTATCTCTCTCTGGGTTACATGGTTCTGAGTTCTGTTTCTGGGTCAAGAATCCCAGTGTTGAAAGGAAAAACAACCCACATCTCTGCTCAGTCCTATGCTTGGGCCAAAGCTGAAAACCATCCTCCCTGCTGTCCACTCCAGTCCCCATAGCTCCCAGCCCCTGCCTGCCAGGGTTGATGTGAGTACAGAGCTAGGCCTCAGAGTGCCTGAAGGGTGAACTGAAAGCAGGTTTGTAATGAAAATGCAGTAACTTTCCTACTCCCTACTTTCTCCCATTCATGGGCTCTTTGTAAATCAGGGCCTGGGACAAACAGAGCTGACAGCTCTGTTTAAAAAAGCTTTGGGGGAATTTGTAAAGAAATAAAAAGAAACCTAATGCTATGTGAAACATGTAACCTCATTTCAAAACTTGGGTACAAAAACTTTCATTGCTATCTCAGCCTGCTCTACCTGTAAATTGTTTTTTCATTAAGCTAAACAGAAGAAAAGAAAGTGGCTCTTTGAGAGTATAAAGGACTTTCTTTTCGTTATTAACATTCAGGGCAGGGATTTAAGTGGCAGCCTGTGCACTTGCTCTCCCTCCATCCTCTCTCATCCTTCTCCCTCCCTGTCCTTTTAGACTGGACTACAGCCTGGCTAACATGCATGACCTGGATCTATGCAGGTTACAGAGATCTAGATGAGAATTATAATATTTTAGGTTTTTAACTGAATACCACCAACCTCACTGCAGACATCTGTTGAAAGTGACTGAATTTCTCAACAGAACTTTCCATGTTTGGTAAAGAAGAAGGCCTGAGGTAGCAGGATGCTGATGCAGTGTCATGAAAACTGTCCAGTGAATTCTATGTTTGGGTTTTTTGATGACTTTAGCTGTAACAAGCCTGAATAGCCTCCCTGTCTTTCCAGTATGTGTTAGACCTAACAGCTTTCCTGCAGTGTTAGAGTTGGTGGTGGACATAACTAGAAAGGGCTGCTCTGGCTTTACATAAGGAGTAGGCAAGGGCACATCCATAAGGATTTGGAAGAGAGGGGGTTAAGTCAGTACTAACGCCTGCAATTCTGCAGACTATTTCCACTCCTCACAAAGCTGCCTTTGAACTACTTAGAAATATTTAAAAGAATTGCTGAAATAAGGCCATGTTTAAATAGTTGTGTGTTTCATGTTATTGTTCTTGCAAGGTTAAACAATGAAGAGGTAACCAAGCAAGGCTTCATGGATATACAGTTTGACTAGTACCTAAAGTAATTTTTAACTGCCTGCTGAGCAAACTCATTTAGAGAAGGTCGCAAGTTATATATCATAAAGATAACTTTAAAGTAATTACATTAAAATGTATCTTTAAATTTGGCAGCTAATCATTTCCCATTGTTCTTTTGTCATGTCCAAAGAGGTTAGTTTGTGTTTCTGAAGCCTACATAAAAATAAAATGAAATTTATAATGAGGTCTAACATCTTTAAGTGGTTATTACAAAATAATCTTAGTTGTTACATGCTGCCAGATGTAAATTATTATTTATAAAATACTTGTATTATTCACATATCCCAGGAAACAAATCCAAGTTTTCCCAGCTTGTTAAGAGGTTAAGCTAATAATATATTAGTATATATTAGTAATATATATAGTATATATACTATATATACCACTGTGTATATTGTATAATATTATATATAATAAATATAATAATATAACTATATATTATATAGCGGTGTATGTATATAGTAGTATAGTTTATATGTAACCTGTGTCTTCCTGTATATGCATGTGCCTACAGGTGTACATAGGAAACACATTTTTAAGTTCCATAATTCTTGTATAGATAACACACCAAGCATGTACATATAAGATACCTATCTCCCTTGCTCTGGGGACTATGTTTGGCTTTCACAGGGACAAGTTGGGTCTGAAGTTACAGACTGAGAAACTAGGCGCTTCTTTGAGTGCCTAGTACTGGAGGATCGCTGTGAGACAGAGTAAACTCTTAGCTATGGACCATAGCCTCACCCATACAAGCAGAATGAAAGTGCTAGTGTGGACCCAGAATGCTAAAATAAAAATGATACTTAGATTATTTTTTTATTCGGCAAATATTTGGTCAATGAAGTCTATAACCGAATCTTGTGCCAGGAACTTGGCTATAGGGTGTGCTACTTTTCCCATTCTTTCATTGTATGTGTTGACCAAGTGAGCATAAACTATTAAGAAATGAGTTAAAATGTTTCACCATACTACATGTAAATATAAAGTACCCATAAATGCTTCTGATTGATTCACTTGTATTTTGGTTCTCATGTGATGCCAGTCATGACAATTATAGCAAACAGCGGAGGGTTTCTCTTTAGTTCCCTTTACTGCATTTCTGTGGAAAACTATGGAACTGAATTTCATTAAGAAATTAAAACTTAGAATCTTGGCCCTCATTTTGAGACAGTCTAACACTGAAGTTCGTTCTGGTTTGGAATCCAAGGCCCTCTCAAGCCTCACTCGTGCTGGGCCTCTGCTGTTTAATGGCTCAGCATTACCAATGATGGCACTTAACTTTCTTCATGTGACTAATCATGTTTGTGTCCACCCATGATAGACATGCTTTGTCTTTCCTGAAAATAGCATCTCTCAGAGAGCTCAAAGAGAGCAAAAAAGATGAGATAATGATCTAATTGAATAGGTTTACTCATAGGGTAAGCCTGGAACATTATTCTTTGAAGTGGTTGTGATGTAAAAATACATCTTGTGTGTCTGCTGGAAAGCCATGGGTGCTTCTGTTCATTTTTATTGATGGTTGTTTGTTCATTATAAAACAGTTTTCAAATTAAAAATCATTCATTGGTCTCTAGGGTTTATTTCTTTTGATTGATTTGTCTTCTGTACTTGCTTTCACTTTATGTGATTCTAGCTTTTCTCCAGTTTTCCTCTTTTGGTTCTTTTTATTCTTTCTAACATTCCAATGTGTTTTTAGGTAGACTTCTCATTGGAATGCCACCTGACCATTCTTGTGATAGCAAACTGTGCTTTCTTTATGGTGAAACAGGGCACTGACATTTTCATGTATCACTGAAGTTATTTCTGAGACAAGGAAAATAGCTCCTAAGCAAAAAGCATTACCAAACATTCTCTTCCTATTTTTTTTTAAGTGCTCATTTACCAGAAAGACTGGGAGGATAAATGTTCCATGAAATTGTGGGGATTTTCTATTAAACTAGACATTTCTGTGTGGCACAAATCGAATTCTAGATGTGTGATTACATTCTCTTGGTAGCAAAGCATTGTCTCATGCACCACACTACTCTGTGACTTACACTGTCTGCACTAGTCCATGTACATACTGGACATACTACTCCAGCAGAGTTTCAATAGTGTGACTGCTTGTACTGGTTGTAGTGTCTCTAGAGAAAATATACTTGCCTTAGCTTCATCTCTTGAGTGAGTAGGGCATTCCAGTGCTGAGAAAATGGACATTTTCAGAGCTTGCTGGTTTGTTTTGGCCTCAGGGACCATTTAAAAGGAAATAGTAAGCATGAGCAAACATAACCTGGAGTACTCGAATAGCAGAGAATTGTACAAACAGGCACAGCACTGCTTCTTTACCTGTGTTTAATTTAGTGTGACCCACGATGAATTATCTTGCATTCATTTCATTTCTTTTTAACATTATATAGAGTTTTTTGAGACAGGGTCTCTCTGTGTAGCCCTGGCTGTCCTAGAACTCACTCTGTAGATCAGGCTGGCCTCATCCGCCTGCCTCTGCCTCATGAATGCTGGGATTAAAGGCATGTCACACCAATACTTGGCTTATTTCTGAAAATTTTATCAGCATGTGTTTCAAAAAAGGATGTGGTTGACCTTTAGTTTTTAAGAAGTAGGTGAGAGCTTTGGAGATAATTCAGTCAGTAAATCGCTGGCCACTTTTTATCCCCAATGCTCCCATAAAAGCTGGTTGTTGTGGAATGCATATGTAACTCCAGGGCTGGAGGTGTAGAGGCAGGCGGTCCCCTGGGTTTGCTGCCATAAATCATTTTTCCTTATTTATAATAATAGCTGTAGGAAGCGGTACTCACCTTATTGTATATCAGTGGTTTCTTCTTATCATGCCAGCAGGTGTAGCACACACTGTCCTCTTGCCTGCAGGCATTCCAGAGTTCATTTCTGTAGTTTATGTAATAATGGAAAGATTCTTAGAAATAGGACAGAGAGTGGATATAAGGTAATTGCTTTTTTTCTTTCTCTTTTGGAGTAATTTTGAAAAGTTCTAAATTAAAATTGAATGAACTAATGAACACATAGGACTCACCATTGTTCTGTATTATGTCTAGCACGTCTGTGGCTCTGACTAGGAGTTGTGTATATCATAGTTTATTTTTCCATCTTCCTGTTGATGAAAAGATTACCCAGGGCTTGTACAGCATCAAGAATTAACTATGATGCTGTTGAGCTGTTGGTATTCTCAGGAAAACTGTGTGTTTTTGATGAATAGAATGGCTTCCTTGGTTTCCTCTCATGGTAAATGGTTTTGGAAATAAAATTATACAGACATCAAAGTCAGAATCTGAACATTTACTGAGATGTGTGGTCATAAGCAGTGCCACATATCATTAGGCATGGTAGCCAGTGACAGCATGTCATCAAGCATGATAGCCATTTGCCTTTTGCTTGGTAGGTCCTGTCAGTACTAACTAAAGTTCCTTGAGATAACACCTTAATAATAGGGTAAATATTCCCATTTTCAGATAAGGAATTAAAATCTGATAATATACCAGAGCAACATAGTGTAAGACTGTAGTTAGGCAGTGTGATCTGGAAAAGGGGGTGGTAGGAACCACCTTTTAACTCTAGTTATAGTCAGTGTTAGTCCTTCAGGCTGTGAATGTCAGTCCTTCCCCTGTGCTGCAGATCTGGTGCTCTGGAGTTTGGGCTGGTGAAACAAATGATGTGTGCATCCTGGTTGCTCTCCCACGCCAGCTGTGCTGTCCGCTTTCTCTTGCTTTGCCAAAGCACTGGGACCTGACAGCTCTTGAGTTCAGGAAAAGAAGGAACTGTGGGAGCACTGGTCAGGAGCAGAGTAGACCTGTGGCAGCTGTCACAGCATGGCTGTCCATGTCACGTCACTGCTTGCACATAGGCAGGCCAGCCCTGTTCCCAGGTTTGGGCACTCTGACACTTTCTTTCATGTTCTCTTTCAAAATGTGAACTCCTGGTTCTGTGTCAGTAATCAATCTTCATTTCAAATATCTACAACAAAATCTTGCTTTCTGTATTCCATTTACTTTGGCACTTGCTCTATTTCCTTAAATACTCAGTTGATAAGAACAGGAATCTACTACCCCACCCCCTACCCCAAAACCGACCTGGGAGAGAAAACCTTTCAAGTAAAAACATAAAACAAAAAAGAGCGAGCTTCCTCTGAATAGTCCATTGAGGCAGAGATTCTGGCTCCCCTGGTGTTGGAGTACACATTACATAGGGCTGCACAGCATTTGTCAGCATTTGTCATCACTGCCAGGGTGGGACAGGTGGGACCCCGCAGAGCACAGATACACGGTAAAGTAGAACAAGAGAAAGGTGGTGCTGAGACGCTTTTGAAAGCATTCACCTGGAACACCGAATCTGACTCCAGCTCCCGCCTCCTCCCTTTTCTCCCCCTTCCCGCTTTCTTGAGTAGTCCAGGCTGGCCTTGAGTTATCTTCCTGTCCTTTTGCCTTAGCTTTTCAGTGCTGAGATAATAAAGCATGTGTCACCCCACCTGCTTCCACCTGTTTTCTAGAGACCTACAGACTGTGGCTTCCTTGACTTAACCAGAATACTGAGAAATGACACACACCACACTTAAGCTCTAATGTTTTTAATTTCATGGTAGGGGAAGGAGGCATGTCCTACATGATAAGCATCCTGAAAACCCAGCACTCTTATGATTTTAGGCCAAGTTGTATACATTAACTGATTGTCCTTCCATGTTGTAGAAATGTTTGATAAAATAGATATATAAGTATAAATAAACAAACATGCTTGAGGAGAGAATTTGAAGTTACATGCACCAGTGAAGGTCTAGGCCAAGATGACACCTTCCATTTCTCTCCTGTTTAAACATTCGTTATTTATGAGGTGCTGAGCACTTGAGTAGGGACTGGGGAAGGGAGAAAAGGAAGTAGTGGTCCCTGTTCCCAGTGAAGTTATGAACACTCTATGAGGTGGGTGTGACACTGGAGATGTCCAGGGTGCTAGGGAGGGGGGAGAAATGAATAGCTGTGCCTGGGAAGGGGTTGGGGTGACTTGATACTTCAGAGGAAAGGAAGCCATTGAGTTGGGTCTTAAAGAACATGTGGTGTTTTCAAGGGCTGGCAAGATGAAGAGAACCTTAGAGAGAAAGCATAGTTTGGGTTGTCATGCCCAGTTTGGAGAACTGAAAGGAAGATTAAACCCAGAAAAGTGAGGAGTGAGTTGTGAGCAGGCCAAGAAGTTCCCGTCAGAGATTATATCATGTGGATTGGGGAGCTATGGGAGGGCTTTCATAGACAGTGATTGGATTTATGTTTAGTGGAAATCATCCTGTGGTGGTATAGAGAATGGATTTGAAAGATTTTCTTACTGCAAGATGATGATTATAGGTTCTGTTGATGCCATCCGCATAGAAGAGGTCTGGGTCAAAAGCAGTGGTTGAGAAGGTAGGAGGGAAACAGAAGCCAAAGCGAGAAGATAATGGGAGAATGGTTCCTAGTTAGGGTACAGAGAGGAGCTAAGACTGGCTAGCTGGCAGAGAGGACGACACCGTGAGTGAGACACAGTAGACTCTGACATGTGAAATAAGACAACATCGGGACATGGGGAGTCATGCATGAAACCAGTAGGGACTGTTGAGACAGAAGGTGTCCATGTTGATCAGAAAGTATGACAGACAGACTTTGGGAGTACCAGCTGGAGCTCATATGAAAAGCCCCTAGGAAGGTCAGTACTTAAGTATTTGAGAACAAGGAGAAAGGGGTATCAGAGACCACAGAAGAGCAGTTTAGATAGAGTCAATACCAAGTGCTCTAAAGAAGGCAGTAAGAACAGCTAAGCTAGCCTGTTGATTGGGTCACCTCTGCCAACCCTTGTCTTGTGGAGTTGTGGTAGAGATAGAGGGCAAATTCAAACAGGCTGGCAGCTAAGGGACCAGATGTAGGTTGACAAGACAGTACATGTGACAGTTGGTTGGGAAAGAATCCAGACAGCTATGAGGTGAGGGGTTCTTATACTAAAGTTTTACTGTAGACTCCAGCCCCACCACAATATTAAGGCTGTATTTGTAGCTTGAGAGAAATGCTACACTGCAGAGTACATGTAGTCTTCTGTAGACATATTCTTAAAGCAGTTTTAGAAAGTTTGTTTTGAGCATCATATTTTCATTCACCATTCCGGCAGTGAGATACTGTTTTCCTTTCTGGAAAAGCCTTGGGAGCCATCAGTCATCTCCTCCTGCAGTTAAGTGGTGTCCTTTGCTGTCAGCTAGAGTGAGGGAGGTGCTGTCCTGTGACTCATACGTTCTCATTCACATTGTGTTGAGCAGTGCGCTTGGTACTTGTGCCTAATAAAGCATACTGGAGATGTCACTGAGCTTGAATTTTCATCAATGGGGCTGGATTCCTGTCACCACACATTTCTCTTCATGCCACACTTGGAGACACTTCTCAATGAAACATTTGTGCTTTCTTCTTTTATTATATGCAGAACAATCTCGTCTCCATCATCAATGTGTTTAATGTTGATCATCTCATTTCATGCTGGCTCATTAATGTTGCTGAATTCTTTTTCCCCATTAAAGATCTTGGAAGGTCTTCCCACTCGACTCTGTCCAGACTGTGTTAAGGGAGGCCCGAAGCCATCCTCAGTGCAGTCTGCAATGCAGTCAGTGGCCCTGCTGAGAGGCTGGGGCCACAGCTTCAGAAGGGCAAGGGATCAGCACACTACATAGACTGCTCCTTGTCCCCCCACTAATTAGTTGTCACTCTAGAAGGCAATGAGACCAGTTGTTCTGGTACTGGCCTGGCCACTGACTCTGGAAGAGGTAAAGAGCTGTCAGCTTTTCTGCAGTTGACTAGGAATCTGTATCCCAACAGTCTGTTAGGGTAACACGCCAATTTGGGGTTTGAAATGCTGCCTCGGAGATGCCAGCACTCGGCTGCTTGTTAAGCTAGTTGCACCGTAAGCTTGGAGTCACATGGTTCAGTGATCCATGAGAGTGGTTTAGATTCAGACACATGAAAGTGTGTACAACTTGCTTGGGAAGTGCTTGACCTCTTCGCTTGTTCTTAACATTCATAATCTGTGTCCTTCATCTTCAGCCTACACAAATAAGAAGAATGTGTTGTTAATATATGTGAAGGCATTGCAGAAAACACTGAGACCATGTCAGAGAAGGAGTTGTGATCGGGCCTTTAGGCAGTGACATCATAATGGCTGTAAGGAGACAGGCAGGCAGATGGGCTGTTCTCATTGTTTTTTTTTTTTGTTTTTTTTGTTTTTTTTTTTTTTTTTTGGTTTTTCGAGACAGGGTTTCTCTATGTAGCTTTGCGCCTTTCCTGGAACTCACTTGGTAGTCCAGGCTGGCCTCGAACTCACAGAGATCCGCCTGGCTCTGCCTCCCGAGTGCTGGGATTAAAGGCGTGCGCCACCACCGCCCGGCCTGTTCTCATTGTTAAAGACTGAGAGTGAACTAGAAAGTTCATTGATTTGTCTGGGTCCTAATGGCTGGTTCTCAAATCCTGGTCATCAAACACAGCTGCATCTTTTCTCCCATACATGATATGGCTTGAGGAAATAGACACAGAAAAACCTCTTAGTTCAAGACTGCTATTAGTAGCACAGGGGGTACATTTATGTAGGTGAAGAGGCATCTCAAGCTCCTGGGAAGGCAAATTACATAAAGATGCCTCTTCCCTGCCTGAGCATGTTAACAGAACTTGGAGGGCAGAATGCTGGCACTATCCAGGTCCCAGGGCGAACTCCAGTATACATGTACTTTTGTACAGGTACAAAATACATAGCCACGCGAGCTTTGGTCTCAAGAGTGAACTGGTTAGTTTACAGGTACTTACAACTAGTTGAACAACACCCCCTCACCACCACCACTCCCACACCACCACCACCACTACCACCACCACCACCACCACGACATAAAAATCCTGGCATTTCCCAAGATTTTTTTAAGTTGATGATTAAAGAACTAATTGTAAGTGCCCTGCCTTAACAGTGTTCTTAAGGAACTCCATTTTCCCTCTAATCATTTGTTTCTGCCTGCACATTTCATTGCCCACCCTTCCTTTTAGATATCTGTTCTAGCAGATCCTAAGGCCACACTCTGCCCACAGGACGCGGTCTGTAAAGGAGTCATTTCCTCCTGTCTCCTCCAGGCCGTTCCCATCTTGTTTTTCATGGCACTGGCAACAGGAAAGCACATTGAATAGCTGCCTGAAAAGGTACTTTGTTGTTTATTTTATTACTGTGGGTTTGTCTCTGCCTAATAATTAGTGTTTCCGGCTTTCTGCATTTATTTGCCAAAATATTTGCAGGGCTTTCATGAACAAATAAGGGAGTTTCTAGACAAAACTGACCACTGCCTTGCAGGCTGAGCAAGTGCCTGGCCGCCTGAGGCTGTTAGGATAGATTTGCTCAGAGAAATATTATCCTAGTAAGGCAAAAAAAAAAAAAAAAAAAAAAAAAAAAAAAAAAGCTTGTAAATCACTAGCCTGGTTCTGTTGGTATCAGGAAGGCTGAAATAATGCAACATGATTTCAAGGCAGGCTAGGTCATTGGTGAGTGGTGGAGAGGCCACAGATTATACTAGCAAGTGTCAAGTCCAGTCCTGCCTGAATTCCATCCCTGCAATGTTCCTTGGCCTCAGCTTCCTAACTTATGAGAAGATGGAGTTGCATGCCTACCCTCCTTAGAACTGTGGTTGAGGGTTAGATGAAAGAACATACGTGTAAGTCTAAAACATGAAAATGTTATTTATATTAATTAGGTGATAATTAATGTGAGGCTTAACCAAGGAAAAAATCTTGTTCATTTAGATTAAAAGGCACATGTACTTTATTTTTTTGCTCTAGCCTTACTTCGTAAAAGGTGAAAACAAGGTGATAAGCACTTTAACTCTCTTCCTGCCCTCTCCTTGACCTGCATTGCTCTGCTAGCCCCTCATTGCTTGGTACTTTCAGAGGTCTTCTCTGACCAACCCTCTTTGGACCCTTTGCACACCCAGATTCTCACCCCTTCAGTGTACAGATTTGTTCCTGAACGTGCACACTCACCCCTCAGCTTCTCATAGATAGTTTGTTCTTCTGCCTGGGCAAAACCAGTCCAAATCAGGCATGAAGGAGTAACGTATTTGCAGTGGACGAGAGGTTGTGCGTCCCTGGGCAGAGGGCAGTGGTCACTGGCCCTGTCAGCTTTTTTACCGTGTGAGTGGTGATTTGCCTACTGTCTCCTGATTTTTTTTTTTTTTCCAGGAGAAACCACAAGATAGAAATTTAAATAGGAAATATTCCTCATTCAGTGTTGGAAGCTATTTCATTATTTTTGAAATAATATTCAGGGAATAAAGTATTGCCAAAAGGCACTTGGTGGCAAGTAGCTGGTTTGTGTCCTTCTCCAGGTGGTGGTTCATTTCTGATGTGTGGTCATTTCCTGAAGGAGGGCACACATGCATGCAGTGTATGAGTAGTGCTCATACACTGATAGTGCTTCATGGATCTTGGAGTGCTCCTATGTTCTATTCTGCTCCACTCTGTAGTGTCACTAAACCATGGCTCCCTTTATCTGTCCTAACAGATCTTCCTCCAAGAATACAGCACACTTTTTAGCTAACACTGACATTTTAGGACCCTCTTATCTAAACCAGTCTAGAACTTTCTGCCTTTCAGGATCCGTGTGCCAGGCTCTGCATGTTGCTATTCACTTACCCTTCATTCCAAGTCACTTATACCTTGTAAAATCATAAAGTAGTGTCTTGGTTTCTTCTACTGTTTCTGGTCCTTCTGATCCTTAATAGATGACTGTGAAGCTATGTCAGAGGGATGGATATAATCCATACAATTATATAGTAGAAAATTTGAATTTGAGGGTTCATATGAGGACGTAACCCAATGCAGAGGAAAGTAACTTTTAAAGATACAGAGGAATTCATGGGCTTTTAAACATCTTCTGTGTGTTCACCACCTAGCTTGCATTTCTTCTTGATGTCAGATGGATGCGAGGGACTGTCATCCTTCTATCTCAAGTTTATAATGAAACAGTACACCAGAGGAACTCACCTGAGAGTTTGGTTTAAAACAGGAAATTCAACATCAACTTCTGTTCAGCAGTGACTTCTGACACATGCCACTGACTGTTTACAGAACAGCCAGACATTTCCAGTGGAAGGGGGAAGGCAGTGCCATTTCAGACCTTTTGACAAGTAATGGAACCAAGAACTCTTGCAAAAAAAGAAAAAATAATAATTGTCTGAAGATCTGTCATTCTTTGAAACATATTTTCAACCAGTCTCAGTCTTGAAACACCAAAAATAATTTTATGTTCAATTTGCCTCAGCCTTGTCTTCTTGCTCAGCTGTGAGACCACCGTTTTGCTACTTTGCATTATTCTTTGCCAGGTATAGGCCTAAGGGATCCATCAGTGTACATGACATTCTTAGGGACAGGCCACTACAGTAACCTGCAGTCGGTGTGCTTTTGGGGCAGATTTCAAGAGTGACTTGGTACCAGTTGTATTTGGCAGAATAGTAAGACATGGTTGGTGCAGGAATGGGGTGGTCCTGGTGTGATAATGTTCGATCCTTGCTGTGGGATGGTCTGTATGTCAAGTGTGTTGCTGATTGTTCAACAAATAAATCACTGATTGGCCAGTAGCCAGGCAGGAAGTATAGGTGGGACAAGGAGGAGAATAAAGCTGGGAAGTGGAAGGCTGAGTCAGAGACACTGCCAGCCGCCACGATGACAAACAGCATGTGAAGATGCCGGTAAGCCACAAGCCACGTGGCAAGGTATAGATTTATGGAAATGGATTAATTTAAGCTATAAGAACAGTTAGCAAGAAGCCTGCCACAGCAAAACAGTTTGTAACCAATATAAGTCTCTGTGTTTACTTGGTTGGGTCTGAGCGGCTGTGGGACTGGCAGGTGAGAGAGATTTGTACTGACTGTGGACCAGGCAGGAAAACTTTAGCTACAGATCCTATTACTTAAGATCAATATAACCTTATCCTTAAACATCAGTGTGGCACCGAAACAAGACGTGAAATCAGTTTCCCTTCAGGAAGGACAGAGGGAGTGAGAGTTGCAGTTGTCTGGGGGAATGGTATTCTAAGAAAGACAGAACATTAGATGGGAGGGTTCCTGGACAGAGAGGAGGCTGTGGGCCTAGTATGATAAAGAAACCACACCCAAGGATCCCATTACCACAGAATCATCTAGTCCCTCAGGTATCAGGTCTGAGGTGAAACTGTGAATGAGAAACTCTGGGTGTTAGATGGGTTAAGTCTGGTGGCTAAGCCATTGCACAACACTGTTCATAAAGCATGTCCATAAATGGCTATTCAGTTTGTGCAGAAAAGAGTTCATCTGTACAGTGTGTGTTCATTGTATACCTAGTGACTAGGAGGTCCTCATAGACTGCCTTCAGCTTCGACTTGGAAAACCAACGTCAAGGTAAATGGCTTTGACATCACAGAGCAGATGCTCCAGGTGGCTACAGGCCAAAGGTCCATCTCCGGCCCACTCTGCTCAGCTCAACAACCCTCTGTTGAATCTTCTCTAGCAGGATTTAGAGCTGCTATTTTCCATTAATAGCCGAATCACCACTCTTTCTTGGGAATCACTTGCGTGGACCTTTATGTTGGGAATAATTACCATTTAAATGGCCTTGAAATCATAGTGAAACTAAGCTGACTGTGTTAGGGCCTGCAGCTCTCAACTTAACACTTCAGTGATTTGGCCTGAGACTCCAAAGCTTCCTCTCCATCCCTGGAACAGTCTAGCTGCCCTCCCACCTGATGCTCCATCTATCTTCCTTGGAACACCATTCCCCCAGATACCTGCAACTCTCACTCCCTCTCCTGACTCAAGAGGGAAAAGGATCTCATGTCTTGTTTAAGGATAAGATTATATTGATCTTGGGTAATTGAACATTAGTAAAACCCAGGTTTTAACTCTTTCTATTATTAAAATTCCAATAGTATATACAAGAAAAGTATAATTGTATCACACATAGTTTAAGTGTGTTTTTTATTTGAGCATTTCTTTCTTCAGATATCTGTAGTAAAAGCTTTGTATTCAGACATTTCAGAGTCTGTTAGTTGACCCCATTCAGTGGGAGTGGAAGGCTAGGATTGGAAAGAGTTAGGTCAAAGGTCTCTATGAAGCCACTGGTGAGGAATTTTACTTCCACATGGAGTTCTGGGAACCTATGGAAGGTGCAGATACTCATGATAGAATCGCAGAGATGCATGTATTCATCAGAGCATCCTAGGATTTCAAAAGCTAACTGACTTTGGGACCCTCTGTCCAGAGGTTTCTAGGGCTGGAGAAGGGCTGTCCTGCCAAAATTGGGGAAATCCTAGAGCCTCAGAAAGCAACTGTTACATGTGATGACTTCTGTTTCTTTAATCTTTGGTTTCTCCAGGAAGTCCTCAACAAAGTATTCCCCAAATACAGCCATTAGGAATCAAAATCAGCATATCGCTTTTCTTTATTTTATTTTATTACATTTTCATCTCTTTTCGATGAAAAAAGGTTGGTTTCTATTCTCAAATATTAGTTGGGGTTCCTTTGCACTCCACTCGGAAGCACACCTAAACTGATTTCATGAAAACTGGATTCATTTCCTTAGCCCAGGGATGTTGTTTTTTGATTCTCTTCCCTTGTGCTTATACCAGACTGTGGAGATTGGTTCAGTTATGGAAAAGGAGCTCACTCATGGGTCCAGTCCAGCTTCCCTCCCTGTTAGAGCCTCAAGTGTGAGCTGCAAGTCCTGCCCCTCACCAAGGATGGTAGAAGATGTATGCTATCTCCCTAAAAACGGCTGTGGTTAGAACTAAGAGCTGGGGTGCAGGGGTGTTCAACCTCTCCATGAGGAGTTCAGCTCATTATAATGCCGAGAGCACTTCTTAGGGGAGTGTGAGTAATAAATCCTCCAGGCCACAAATGATTGCTGTATGTATACTTGCAGATAGCAGGGAAGGACATTCTCTTGTTAATAACTTGGCATTTTAGCAGAGCTTTCTGATAACTAGACAAGCCATGGTTTTGGCAATAGAGGGCACTACCAACTTGAAAACAGGTTGAGAGTAGCTTTGCCTTACCAGGAGTACACAGAGCATTCCTGCCAGAAATTTACTAATGACCCAGGTTCCCCTTGTGTGTTAAAGATAGTGCAGGTTAGAGTACTTAATATAATAACAGTTGTGACATATGTCAGAAAACACACCAAACTTTTTTTAAAGGTAGCACAATTTACATATTATTTATTTCACTTATTTTCTTTATGTTTAATTTCTTAAAATACTAACTTCTCAATGGTACAACCTTTGTAGTGCTACAGCAAAGAAGTGTAATGATTATTGTAAAATCCAGAGTCTAGGATGCAGCTAAGTTGGAGGCAAAGAGGGAAAAAAGAACATTGGACTAAAACATAATGCCTTCTCCAAGAAATATACCTGAAAGGAACAGTTATACCAAATTGCAGTTATTTTGCCACATTTTGTGTGTGAAAATTGCAGAATGATGATTGCTCTGTTGCCAATCACTTTTGTGTGACCATGCTGTTTTAAATATATACTGAGAGCTTTGGGCTTTCTTCCATTTCCCCGAGCAAGGAATGCTAGTGCAGAATCTCCACTGTAAGATGCTGGGTATTTTTTATTTGAAGGCTTCCAGCGTCTATTTTCAATGCCAACCTCTTATCACAGAGCAGTGAAGGTTCTCTAAGATATGTGCTATGTGTAGAGTTGTGGTTCACCCCCTCCTCCAATTTATTTGTCTTTTATAAGCTAGCATATCAGCTCCCACGGGGCAAGAAATATTACTGAATATGTGTGTGTGTGTGTGTGTGTGTGTGTGTGTGTGTGTGTGTGTGTGTGTGCGTGTGCATACCTGAGTGTGCGTGTTTATAGCATGAATGCAGGAGGCGTGTTGCCTGAACCTGTGTGCAGAGGTGTGGGCCTAGCCGCTGGCAGAAGGAAACCCATTCTCCCTCCCCAGAGCAGTTCATGCTCCTGTGCTCAGTGTCCAGTCTGCTCCTTACCCCGCTTTCCTTGTGTTCTCTCTGGTGCTCTCCATAAAGGGAAAGGAAGACTATGAGTTATGACCTAGAGCAGAAAGACAAAGAAGGTGTCTCTGCCAACTCTCAGGTCTGCCCTAAAGCCTAGAGCATTTCCTAACCTAGGCTGTCAAGTCCCTGTGGGAAGCTGTTAATTCACCTTTCAGTCTTGTTATTCAGTAGATGAATATTGCAACAGCACCTCACGTGATAGTTCATCAGGTAGCCTGGAATGCACTAGCCCAGGCTGCCTCACGACTGGTTCCCTAACAACCTTCCATGTGCAGTGAGCTAACGCCCCAGCTTCAGGTTTTTGTTTTGCAATATGTATTCATACACAAAACCATATTAATATAAAGACATTATCTGCACCAAGCATACATCCAAGAATGAAAACATAGTCAATAGTTTGCACCTGCCTACCTACTTACATACTGACTTTTTTTTTTTAAAGAAAAGAGTTCTGTATCTAGAAGTACTGTTCTTTCATATCACTACAGTGTGTCTTTTAAAGTCATTTTTGAGCCAACCAATTTCTGAGTGCATTATACATCCAGAACGGCTCAGGGATAAATGTAGCATATTTTTTAAAAAAATGCAGCATAGATCATTTGAGCATTTGCAGAGAAAAAATGTCCACATCCCAGACAGGAAAAATGAATTAAAGATGAGTTGCTGCGTCATTTTGAAAGGTTATCCTCTCCAGTTACTGGAGAAGAAAATAAAAGGTGAAATTGAACTTCGTCTTCTCAGAAATCTGCAGTGCTGAGACACAGGACTCCACTGCAGCCTGACACAGGCGTACACACTGTGGGCTTTGGGAGGCCCTGGGGTGGGGTGCTGATAGAGTGTGTGTCTTTTTCAGCTGTCTTTCCAGAAAGTTAGTAAAACAGTTACATTTTTAACCATTCTAGAGCAAGGAAGGTTTTGGTTGTTTTTTTGTTTTGAGTTAGAGCATAACTAGATAGTCTAGGCTGGCCCACATCTTACTCTGTAGCTAAGGTTGGCCCCAAACTACAATGTTGCTGCATCTGTCTCCCAAGTATTGAGATTACAGTCATTCGCTGCTATAACCAGCAGTAGTTACTTTTGAATAGTGCTACACCTAAGTCGAAACAGACCTTTCCTGCAAGTAAGTAGTGCAGCCTAGTCCTCAGCACTGTGTCACTGTCCCGGGGTCTCTCCAGTTCTTGGAACTTCGCTCACATTGTAGCAGGTGATGAAGTTCCTCTTGTCTGTTCTTGATTAAGATGGCTTTGGCTATTTGGAATCACACTATTTTGCTGAGTTTGAGAGGAATATAGCTTATACATACGAATTTTAAAATAAAAATGGTATTATTTTAGAACTTACATTTTGGTTCCAATACTTTAATTTTAGCATCTTTTCATGGCAGTAATTATGTGGAAATTAAAATGTTTTCAGGATAATGATTTTACTTATTGGGGGGGGGGCGGGGAATGATACCTTAAAAGAAGTCAGTCATTATAAACAATTTCTGTCCTTTATCTGCCTCTCGGTGTGATGGTAGTATTTTTATATAATCAGAATGAATATTAACAATGTATTCTAGGAACATAATTTCTGTAATTTCAGATTCATTTTGTAAACGATTTACAACTAGTTCAAACAGAAAAAGTAGTAGCTAATGTAAACTAAGTCTACGTGCATGCTAAATGTTTAATAGGTACCAGATTTATCGGTAGCTCTTTTGTGAATTTGACTGAAGATTGAGCACCTTACAGCTTGCTTTTTATTGTTGGGGTATGGTGGCCAGATATCTCCCCTCCAGTTACTATCTGCTTCTGAACTAGAAGGAAATGTAGAAATTGAGACCCACCCAGGGGAGCCCTATTGGGAATTGAAGTGAATCAGAGAGAGGGAGCCGCTTACTGTTTCTTAGCAGAAGTCTAGCTAGGAAATAGTATTTTTGACAGTAAAGCAGGAGCAGCAGGCACCAGACAACAGCTCATTAGCTGTCCTGTATTACAGGATCCTCCTCTCGGATCAGGCCGTGGCTCTGAGCTGCTTCTGTTGGTGCCTTGTGTGCAGGCCTCTGCCTAGTCTGGACACTGCCTGTGTGTGAGAACAGAAAGCCATCCTGGCAGTGCACACAACTGCCTTGTGTGCCTTGTGCCTGGCCAGCATCCAGACTCTCCGTTCCTACTCTCCTAGTGCTCGGCATAAACCAAAACTTTGAGGCAATCTCACCCACTTGCCTTCTCTGGGGGCATCTGGGATTTAACGGTTTAATGGACAAGTCAATAGCTCCCAAGAGGATTTGTATGTATTGTGCCTTAGGGATTCCTTCTTTGATCTGTTCTCCAGGTTCCTTCCTTTTGTTGTATTTTTGTGGTGTTCTGTTGTTGTTTTAGACAGTCTTTTTACGTAGTGGATACTGGCCTTATTTTATTATTCCCTTAATTCGGAAATGGTCCTTTCTTCCTCACCCTGCTTAGTTCTGAGATTGCAGAAATGTACCATCATGCGATTGCGCGCTTGCTTGCTCTCTCGCTCTCTCTCTCTCTCTCTCTCTCTCTCTCTCTCTCTCTCTCGCGCTCTCTCTCTCTCTCTCTCTCTCTCTCTCTCTCTCTCTCTCTCTCTCTCACGCACACACACACACACACACACACACACACACACACACACACACAGTATTTTAACTATTTGTATCTGAGTATCTGCTGATCTGCCACACATTGTGTGTTATAGTACTGTGCTTAGGTAGATACTGAATTTTTACATATAGCACTCAATAGATGATAGTACAAATAACAGAAGAAAATTCATCTCTACGTAGTCAATACTGACATAAAAGGGAACCAGTGACAATCCAAGTATTGTCCTTTCAAGAACATGTTGTTATGGTTCCTTTCAGTGCTTTTCTGAATTTACATTTTAAAGATAACTATCTGTATCTGAATACACTCTTTAATGTTACCTTTACCAGTCTATTTCTCACCCATTGTAGTTTATTCCATGTTAGTACATACTCTGACTTCAAGCATCTCCTGCTAATTCTTCTTTTGGGTGACCATGCCGACTTCTCCCTACCCATGAGAGCATCACTCTAGGACATTATGCACAGCCCTGCAGAGCTAGATAGCTAGTCTGTGCCGTGACTTTGAAAGCACATCACTCTGTGAGTAAGTGAAGCAAGAACTTTGTGCCTGGCACCTGGAGTTAAAGAAAAATAATATGCTAGTTTGTGAGGCTTAGCCTCACTTTACATTGTTTTTTTTAAGTATTCTTTATTAGAATCAGCAAGCAGGAAGCAAAAGACACCAGTAAAATGAGTCAGATGTATGAGAGGAATATGGCCTAGAGAACATTAGGAGCCATGGGGATTTGACCTTAAATTTTCAAATTTTAATTCACAGTTTGTGCCCCATATTTAAAAAATGGCAAAGCATTAAAGGAGATCATCCACTCAAGGGTAAGGGAGTAAAGTACTCTAAATGTTACCCAGAGTATGGGATGAGTTTAAGTATCTCCAGAGGCTGGCTTTGACCTACATGTACTCTATCCTCAGTTACCCTGAGCAGAGCTACCGCAGGGTGGAGAACACGTGATCCCGAGCCAGTGGAGAATTCTTTTGCTAGATAATGCATTCTGAGAGATGAGCTGGTGAGGGCAATTACATACAACTAGTTTAAGTCACATGAGACCCTGACAGTCTTTGGAAGCTAGAGCAAAGGTATAGGTACAGATGTTGTGAATATGTATCACCTGCAACTCCCTTGTTTCCTTGAAGGTTTGTCTTTAAGAGTTGGGTTTCTCAAGAGCAGGAGCTATCCCTGCCATCAAATGCCACCTTCTATACCAATTTCCACTGTCACATGAACATTTTCACAGTCCTGTGAAAATCAAGTTGTTAGTGAGATTCCAGCAACAAAAAAATTATAGTAATTATGGACTGAGAACCGGTAATTCTTACATATTGTGAGTGGGTGTCCTCTGGTGCCTAGAACATTGTCTAGTAGTTTTCCACCATGCTATTTTTAACTGAGGCTTTTTATAATACAGTGGCACCAATTAATATTTTTTCCACTTCCTGGTGTCTGGCCATCATAACTATCATATTGGGAAACATTATCAAAGACACAAGTGTGATGATTCTATGTTCCATTAATGCAAACGAATCCTGCTAATATATACTGCTGATAGAGTACAGAGATTGTACTGGAATGTGGACTTGTGTTAACAGTGCCTGTTGAATGACTTCTGTATAAAGACTGGTATGCGAGAGAGAGGAGAATACAAAGTTTGAGGTGAAATATTTTCTGTTGTTCTTTGAATCATTGAAATGTCTACTTGAATACTAACACAATTAAACCTTTATGTTTTGATTTCCATACAAGTGTACATCAGAGTTCTGGAAACTCTTAATAACTCTTGAAAAAGAATTCCCAAATTTTCCTTACCTGCTCTTTACAGACCACTACCTCATCTCTTACCCACCATAAGCAGAACAGTTTCCTCTTCTCTCAGTTGATTGGTGACTTTAGAGTGGCATGCTGTCAAGTCTCCAGACTGCCTGGGTAGACTGTTGACTAGTAATAGTCCAGCCTTTGTAAAATCATCTACACGTTCATAAGTATTCTTTTGCCTTTTATTAGAAGTATGTTTGATAAAATTTTCAGTCTTTGTGACATGAAACATTTTAATTATAAATGTCTTTGCATATCTGTGTGTATGGCATGCATGTATATGCCTGTTCTCAGATTTATTTCCTATGCCTGTGGAAACCAGAGGTTGATGTGTTGAGTCTCCATCAGTTGTTGTCTACTTTGTTTCCCGAGGCAGAGACTCTTGCTGAACCTGAAGGACAAAGATTCATCTAGTCTAGCTCTCCAGATTGCCCCATTTCCACCTCCCAGTCCCTGGAATTCCTGGCAAGCCAACCCCCACCCCCACCCCTGCTCCATCTTAAAGTTTTGTGTGTGTACACATACTTGTATTTGGAGGGAGGGTGAGATGGACTAAAGATTATCTCATTGACCTAGAATACCCCAAGTAGGCCAAGCTAGCCATACCTGACTTCACCTTCCTAGCCCTGGAGTTGACACCACCACTCCCAACTCTTCTTTTAATGGCTTCTGGGGATTGACTTGGGTCTTCTGTGAGCAAGGTAAGCACTGTACTGACTGAACTATTGCCCTAGCCTGGATTTTAAATACTTTTAATAATTCTTATGACAGTAATTGTGTAGCCTGGTTTGAAATTCAGCTTAAGATAATACTAGGGGATAGATAAAAGGATATCACCAGAGCTGTTTAGCTGAGAGGAAGCAAGCAGCAAGGACAGAACCATGTCAGTTGGCTCTGGCTACTAAATACTGTCACTCATTTTTGAGTCTGTTACCAGTTGTGCACAGGTTTTTACAAATAATATATAATACATTTGAAGATTGTTAGTTTATGTGTATGTGTGTCTTGTCTGCATGTATGTCTGTGCACCATGTGCATGTCTGATTGACTGAGAAGGCCAGAAGAAGGCACCAGATTTCCTGGAACTGAAATAACAGATGGTTGTGAGCTCCCTGGGTCCTCTGGAAGACTGGACATTGTTCTTAACCACTGAGCCATCTGTCCAGTCCCTGCACAGGTTTTAATTGTAACTTGTAATAAAGTTTTGTCTTTGCTGCTCATGTTGATCAGCCATTCCGTCAACTCATTGAAAGGTGTTAACATTGTTCATGTTGCACATGTGAGTTAAAATTTTGCCAAAGGATTTACTGTCCACATTTTTTATAGTTGATTTGTTCCCCACCCCTCCCCAGTATACCTTCCTACAATTTTAACAGCAAAAATCACATCACAATGGAAACATTCAAGTACTTTTCAAACTGCTCTTCAAACTTGGTTTGGCCTTGAAGGGATTAAACATCTGTCTTTATGGAACTCAGCCATGTGGGCTACTTCTCATCACCTTGTCTTGGCACACAGATGCAGAGAGGCCAGAATATTTGTAATGTGTGCCTGTGTTTGGAAGATAGTGTCCACCATCTTTATTGTTCCATTCTAGAAATGGTTTGCATCACATAACTGAGAAGCTTGTTGGCTCACAATATTTTGTGATAACTTTCCTTCCCATTATTAGCTGCTATCAGGAGTCATCGTGTTGGATAGTAGAATCTGTACATCCTCTAACTGGGGATACTCCACTTCTGCTTTTCCCACTGGATCCTGGCTAGCACCATGGCTGTCAAACAACTAAGGGTGCCATTGCTGTTCCACACACTGAGTAGGACAAAATTTAATACTTTTCTCATTTGAAGATTAAACACATAGATTTTTTTTTCTTAAATTGCTTTTTCCTGCTCAGCATGGATGTAGTTATTGGCCTCCTACCAAAGTTTAAGTGTAGACCACTAGGAGAATATTAAAAAATACCATGTCACAGAGCTGGGTGTGTTGATGGATGCCTTTCATCCCAGCACTTGGGAAGCAGAGGGAGGCGGGTCTATGTGTTGGAGGCCAGCCTTGTCTGTGTAGTGAACTTTCGGGTAGCTAAAGCTATAGTTAGACCCTGTGTCAAACAAACAAACAAAAAATTTTAAAAGCATGTCATAGAACATAATTGAGAATCTCCAAGGGTGTGATGTCTCTGATGTTTGCTCAAGCGCCCCTGCTGATTGCTGTGGGATATCTTTCTGTATGCTATGAATATGTGTTACTCCCATTGACTAATAAATAAAGCTGCATTGGCCTATGGAAGGGCAGGATGAAGCCAGGCAGGAAAATCTAAGAGAGAGCCAGGAAGCAGAAAGTCAGAGACAGAAAGAGAGACAGCAGCTGCTGCGTAAGGAACAGCAGGATGTCAGCAGACCGGTAATGTCACAGCCACGTGGCAAGTTATAATGGGTTGAGTTAAGTTATAACAGCTAGCTAGCAAGAAGCCTGAGCCATAGGCCATCCAGTTCATAATTAATATAAGCCTCTGTGTGTTTACCTAGGACCAAGCAGCTGCAGGACATGGGTGGGAGAGATTCGTCCTGACAGTGGGGCCGGGCAGGACCAGAGAAACTTACTGCTACAGCTGATGCTGATGCTTTGCTGAATATCAGTATCTACACAGATCACTGGCTGTTGTTAACTGGAAAGTCCCTTTCAGTGGCATGGCTTGAAGCCTAATTGGTTGCAATTCTTGTGAGCTTGAAGAGCCCCTACCAGTGGTAGATTTCACCAGTTGGACTTCAGGGAGACATTAGTCTTCTCTACTATTTCTGCCTCATTCTTTTGGACTCTGGGTTGCTGTTGGGATGTGGATGGGTTGGTATTTAGCATTTAGTCATTGATGATACAATATCTGTTAGTTTTTTTTTAACAAAATCAAAATTATGCCCTTATAGCAGCCTGCCTCATTTTGTTTTTTTGTTTTTTGTTTTTGAGTAGGACCAGGATTCCCAGGATCACTCAGTAAAAGCTCAGGGTCCTGCCTCATTAGGTGTCTTCCATGCCTGTGCATGTCATTGGTTAGCATTTTACCGTGGCTTATGCTTTAATGCATAGTCCTAAGAATAGGGCTTCTCAGCTAATGTTGAACTCAATTAGCAATTTATAAAAGTCAATTCATGGCATGGAAAGATTGTGAGACTAGCTCCAAATGGCGCCAGCAGCCTAGCAGGGCCCCCATTTCTGGGTCAGGAATATTTCCTTCTGTCTAGTGCTGGCCACTCTATCATCTTATCTTCAGTCTTGTTAGATCACAGTTCTGGACAAATAGATCAGAAAGGAAGACATTTCAATTCTGTTGTAAAAATACATTCTTTAAAATCTAGCACTAACATTGTGCTTGAATACAGGAAGTGATAAACAGTCCGTGACCTAAGGTATTTTACGGCATGGTTGCAGTCTGTACAGACAAACATGAACAATGAGATAGCAGGATGTTCCTTTCTGAAACTTTGAATATATTGACATTTTCTCTTCATTAAAAAATTATCTCTATATAATTCATCTATCCTACATCTTATGTTCATGAATGGGAAATTAAAAGGAAGAATGTTTTTATAGAATGAAAATTAACCTAAGTAAATGGTTGGGAATTCCTGTCTTTATGTATACAATTTTAAACATCATACTCACCTAATAATGCTCCCTCTTTACTCCATATTCTTTTTTTTTTTCCCTTCTGAGTCTTCTGTCTTAGGTCAAAATAAATTTATTTGTTGCATTCTCTGTGTGAATTTTCTAAAAGTGACTGGCTTAATACATGTATACTTCCTATATACACTAAGATATAATACTTCCTTTATACAATATAGTTCCTGTAACCATGTTGGTGGTATAGGAAGATTGGTATTTCCTTCCACCAAGCCAAAGGAATTTTAAAGATTTAAACTGTGTGTAAATTGTACCCATGGGAACTGGAGAAGGGAGAGAAGTATTCCTATGAACTGACCTTTACACTCTGTACTTACAGGCACAGAGCGGGTTAGGGAAAGGGTATCAAGTCCTGCGGAGAAAGTTCCATATAGGTCTCTTGCAGTGAGGGTGAAAATGTCTCCAGAAATCTGTGGTAGACAGACAGCACAGTAGAAAGGAAGTGGGAGCTAAATTGCCCTGTAAACTTTTCAAAAGTAAAAATAAAGCTAGAAACACGTGATGTTGTCATTAGATCAGATCTAGTTTGTTGTACTTCATGCCCAGGGCTATATCACCAACATTTTAGCTTTCCATGGAAGCTCATAGACTTGAAGGAGAAAAGCACATGTGGAAATGTGTGCAGTATCACATACCAAAGACTTCATGAGCATCTATCTGGGGTCTTCAATAAAGTTTGGACTAGTCGGAGGCTTTGTGTATTTATGAATGCTATCACTGAGCTTTGGGCTTTTCTATCAAGAAGAAAAACCTTTTTTGTCACTGTAAGTCAAGAAGCTTCAGTTAAAGCATAAGTCTTAACTAAAGTAGTCACCAGTGGCACTGTAATTATGTAACTTACAAATGAGAATTGAACATAATAACAGGCACACATGCACACACAACACAAAAACAGAAAATACCTCCTGGCAAGAGTCAGGCCCAAGATTCTGGAGAGTGCATAAGCTTCCTTATCACACAAAGAAGACAAAAATTGTACCAGCCCTGCAGGAGAGTTGGGCACTTGGATGGGGGTTAAGCAAGTAATCTGAAACTAGTCAGCTTGTATACAACATTGTTGTTGTTGTTGTTGTTATTATTATTATTATTATTATTATTACAAACAATTATGTCTTCTCCCATTATTCTTGACTTAGCATAATATATAAACAGCCCCTGATCCTCTTGTAATGTGAAGTATTGCTAGGTCTTAGAGTTTATTAAAAGAAGTAATGCATCTGGTTTTGTTGTTGTTGTTTTGTGGTTGGGGGATGTTCATATAAAATCTCTGAATTTTATATGTTGATGGTCTAACATTGTAGCACAAGTGTTTGTGCAGGCTGTGGTCTCCCTTCTAAGTTTCCTGTCCCCCAGCCTAAGTCTTTCATGAGTAGGTTGATAAGTCCCAGTTTGTTGCTGTACAGATACTTACAGCTCCTACCTGTTTTCTGGTGTCCCACAAGTTTAGCATCTGCCCCAGTTTTTCATTTTTAATGAAGCATCCATTAAACTTGCTTGCAGGTTTTCCTGGCACACATTCCATGGTCCTATGATGTCTAATGTCCTAGGGTCTCCACTGAGTATATTCATAGCTTCATATAGGGGTCTTTTGGAGTCTCCTTATTAGGAGTCCAGTTCTGCAAACACTGCCTTGCTTCAGCAGTTTCCTGGAACCTTGGCACAAGCATCCATAACTCTCTCACTCCTGCAACTTGCATGCCTGCAAAACAAGAGCCAATTGGATAACTGCCCAATTCCGAGGCTGGCCATAGTCTGGGCTCCTTGGACCACAACTTCACTGTATTCTGTGTGCCTCTGTGGCTGAGACGGAGAAGTGCTTTCCTAGGCACTGCTTTCCAGCAGGCTCTATCTTCTTAGGCATTCTCCTTTCCAAATGAATTTGCATTATGAGACCCTGGGCAAAGGGGTGTCTTGTCCTCAGAGAACCTTCCTCCTTTCCCAGTGCCAAGTCCAAGCTTAAATACAGTCCCTTTCTGAAACCTTAATCATAACATTACCTAACCAGATTCACATTCCTTTCTCCTAATAATGCACACTTCCCCCTTGTCTTGGCTCTTTCTCACTGCAGATCTGCCTAAATGCAGTACCCAGTTACCTTACAGACTTTGTTACCCTCTGAAACCTCATAACTGGGCTTTTAATGTCTGCGTCTATCGGCATTCAGATCTTCCACCTTCCCATCAGAATGACCCATTGAGCTCTGTTTGGAATATTCTAGGGCTTCTCTGGTATACATAGGTCCAAATTCTTGCACATTTTCCCACAAACAAGTCCAACAAGACCTAAGAGCCATGTGATCAAGTGAAGAAATGCCAGGACTTAGCTTTGGCCTCCTGTTGGCTCCCCAATTCATGCATTCTCCGGATGAATTTTGATGCGATCTCTAGAGCACAGTGTATAGGTGAGAGTGGGCAATGACCAAAGGTGCCATTGCAGGGGAAACCACTCTCACACCCTGAGAGTAGACAGTGACCCGAGACACCATGGTGCTAGTCCGCATGTTAAGGCAGACTTGATACATTGTTTCCTAGTCTCTGGAACAGACAGCTTTCCTGGGAGGCATTTTCCTGTCCAAGTGAAGGTTGGGCTTATCTGGATTAACTCTCAAGGAAAGGTACAATAGTGTGTCCTGTTCTTTGCTGGAAAACCTCTGGTGAGATAGTAATCGTTTGATGTTTTGAGCAGTTTAGGATGCTGTGTTGTTAGTCAAGGTTAAATGTTCTTTCCTTAGTACATCTTTTAACACAGCCTTGCCCTATCCTCTCCCTTCATTTGATATTTTAAGAAATGACATTTATTAATCCAATCAAATTATGAAGTTTAACCATTACAGATTTTTTAAAAGCTTATAATTTTTAAGAAATGACTAGGTTTGAAATATTTCTTCAAGTATACATTTTTTAAATCACACTAGTGTAATAAAAGTTATTTTCTGATCCATCAGTAAATAAACCTTTCAGCTAGTGTACCACTCAGGTGTCACAGTATAAATGAAGCTGGTGTTCTGTTCTCTGTAGAAGTGTCTAGTAACTTTGATCAGTTGATTCTTAACTGATCTTTTTGAAATTTGGATTCTTAGAGTGACAAGTTGTATAACTCATTCACTTTAGAAATCATGCTCCGGTGAGGTGGGAATTTTCTTCCTTCCCATTGCTGCTCAGATTCGTTGCTCTTCTGAGGAGGGCGGGGGTGTGTGTCACTGAGTTTCTTTCCTGTGTTCACTAATGAGACAGTTTCTTGTTCTTCCAGCCATTGGGTCTGTGTTCTAAAATGACTTTTTCTTTGCCCAGATCTGAGAGAGTGAGCCTTTCACTTTGAATTCTCCCAGTTTCTTAACTGAAACCACAGTGGCCATAGTTCCCGTGGAACATTATAGAAATATTCTAGCCCCTCTACAGGGCTCTGGGATGCTTGCGTGGGGTGGGGGTTCAGTAGGGTTTTATTGTTTGTGTCTGGTTTTGTTTGTTTTGTTTTTTAATGGGGGAGGCTTTGTTCAAGAGAATATGCTTTATCTATTTTTTCTTTCTGCTGTCAAGCAAAATAATATCCCAAGCCAATAACAATGAACTCGGCTAGCTAATAAGATTTTAGGAGCCACAGACATTACAGTGGCTGGAGTGATTAGTTCTTTTTTTTTTTTTTTTCTCTCCCTGAACCTAATATCAGGAAATGAACCACATGTTGTATGTGATCTTGGAAGTGACAAGGGCTAGCTCCTAAAGCAGCACTGACCTCTGCCAAAGCAGAGGGTTGTTCGTTGTGTACGAGCATTCCCACTCTGCTGTGGGGTTGGTCACTGGTCCCTGTTTGTTTTCACAGTGTGATCCACCAACTAGTGCTGTAGTCCTGTCAACAAACTGAAGAGAAAAATAAGTTCTGTGGTCAAACCAAGTTGGGAAGGCTGTAGTATCTCCAAGCCTTGAGCCCTGAATTTGCAAAAGCGTTACTTCAGTGGAGTTTTGATGTTTTGCGTCACAGATATCTGTGCTCAGCTTCCCATGGCCATAAATAGCACTCTCCTCATTTCAGAATATATTTGTCAGATAGTTGTTAAGATTTAAGTAATTAGTGTTCCACAAATATTCTTTGAAAGCAACTATATAGCCATAGCCTAATTATTTTGACTTTTAATGAATGTACGTATCTTTAAGAGTTTCCCTTTCTATTTTCTTTATTGCTGTGGCTTTGTATAAACTCTGAATGTAGTGTTCACAGTGCATATACTGTAGTGTGACATTCCATCAGGAACAGAAAGGTAATAGGAGTATAGTGTCGTCAACTTCCACCCTAAGGCCTGAGGTCGAGATTCTTCTCTCCTGGAATCTTATAATTGCATCAGATGGCATGCTCTTGGAAACCTCTGTGTGTTCATTATTCAGTGCTGTAGCAGGGGTCTGACCTGTGTCTTCAGTACCCATATGAGAATGATAGAGCCACACAAAACAGGCAAAGGATAATCAAAGAACTAAAGAGAAGTACATGGACAATTATACTGTAGGGTGGAAAAAGTAAAAGAATATTTTAAATGGAAAAAAGTCAGATAAGCAAGTACAGGCTACATGGTGGCAAAGTCGAAAGTAAGAGGATTGCCCCTGAAAGGCAGCATCCTGATACTCATTGATTGCTTTGAGAAGTACCAAATTCAGTGTTAAAAATGAAAATCTAGTGTTAGAGGAAGACATTTAACAATGTGTTAATATGTTAATTTGTAAAGTAATTTCATCTGATATTTTCTTGTCAGAACATTTTATATAACATATAACGTAAATTATCCACTCTCCCAGTCCTTAGTGCATTGACTGACATGTGAGAGACCAATGTGTATTGAAAAAAGTAATTGTTAATGGTAGTTTTTAAATCCCCTAAGATCTCCTAACCATTCTAATCCTTGGAGCAGACATCTTACTTCCATCTCTTTTTCTGATGGTCCGATAGCAAATTGTTCCCGTTGTAGGTGACAGTGCTAGACTTGAGGAAGGCTGAGTGACCTTCCCGAGCACAAGGCTGTATTTGAAAGAGTTATGGTGGAAAGCTAGTTTGATCTCAGAGTATTCTTTCTTTTTCTACTGTTGATCCCTGAACTGTTTTCAGAGACTCCATAGTCTCCATCTAATACCAAGGTTAAGAAGGACATCATTGCTGCAGAAGGATTTGACACAGGGGGTCTATAATCTTCACTGGAGACTTCAATAGTATTCGGCTGAGCCAATAGTTGAATCAGAAGCATGGAGAGGTGGTTCTATGTGAATGAGCCATTCATGGCATGACCCTAGCCAGCAGTGGCTCTGTGTGACTTTACCCTCTCTGTCATTGGCCTAGTACTACTCATAGAAAGATGCCGAGGCAGTTGTGTGTACAGCTGTGGAGTCAGAAGGCAAAGACTGATAATGAGTTTTCTTCAGGCTGTTTGCAAATGTCGAGCCTTCAAAGATCCTGTAGAAGTGAGCTTCCAGAATGGTTCACGTTTGAGCCAAATGAGACTTGAATGCCTTGTCTGACATCACAGGAGCTCATATACATGCATGTGCCGTGCTTCATAGTGTTGGTCTTAGGTTTCCTTTCCTTTGGCCTTTGAGTTCACTGGTAGCTTTAGGTATAAGCCTCTTCACCACCACCTGCTCCCCAACCCCAATGGATTCTGTAATTGAAACTTTAGAGCAGCAGAGCTATCAGTATTCCAGGCTAACATCGTGGGAGACTAGGGGATCTGGAACAGGTTTAGAAGATGTTTAGCAGCCTGAACAAGGTCATCCTCAGCTGACACCAAGTGGAAGTGGGTTGTAGCATAAGCTGTTATTATACTCTGTTTCCTTTGAACAGAAAACCCAAACCAACCAAGAAGTCACTAGGATATTTTCTGTTTGCAGTTTTGTTCCAGTTTTTTGGTTTTTGGTTTTTTTCATTTATTTTGTTTTGTTTTGTTTTTTATAACTCAAGTGCCAGAGGAAATAAGCAACAAGGGGACAGAATGAAGTACGTGTAAGCCTCAGTTGAGAACTGAGGACTCTGGCTGATTGAGGTTCCTGCTATTTGTGATTCAGAGTACCTGTTCGTAGTGGGTGTCCCTTCAAACAGAGCTCAGTATTCGTGTCTAACGGCTTTTGGCAAACGCAAACGTTACCTTTTGATTTTCTTCTTCTGGAGTGTAGGAACTAGAATAGCCTGAAGCTCTCTTGAGCGGTTAACAACGTTTTGAAACTTGTTCCAGCATTAACTATGAGACCGTTTTTATTTAATCTGAATACTTGCCTTCAGTGCATAGAGTGAGACCTACCGTAGTCAGGCTTGAGTTCTACTTTCCCTCTGCAGACAAGGCCAGAGAATGTCAGCACATAAGATTTACCTGAACTACATTGGTGCGTCTTGTGGTTTCCCTGTGGTCTTCTCTAGAATTCTGCCAGAGGTACTGAAAGTACACTGCTTCTCACAGTGTGCTTCTCAAACTTGCCACTAGCTTGTTGAGAATCTGAAAGCTAGCTTGCAACTTTAAACGTTTCTACTCAGTGTGATCAACTCTATCTTTTTTGTTTGTTTGTTTGTTTGTTTGTTTTTTTGAGACAGGGTTTCTCTGTGTAGTTTTGGAGCCTGTCCTGGATCTCCCTCTGTAGACCAGGCTGGCCTCGAACTCATAAGAGATTCACCTGGCTCTGCCTCCTGAGTGCTGGGATTAAAGGCATGTGCTACCACCACCTGGCTTTAACTCTATCTTAAAATGAGAGATTGGATTTTACATTTTGTTTACATGATTAATGAACTCACTCACTTTGCTTTTGTGTTCAAAATAGAGAAATCAATTCTAATTTAACATTATTATATTATTAGAAGTGACTTTCTTTTTTGTAATGGCCTTTTAAAATTAATAATTGTTTAATTTAGTATCATTACTTAGAACTTTTTACTACTATTTCACATTTGATTGGGCAAATATAAAGGTTCTAATTTATCTTCCTACTCTAATATAATAAAAATATTTCTATGTTGAGAATATTTTTATAAAAATAATGAGGATTGAATTGACAATGGGACATCTACATTAACAATTTTTAATTCTATGCCTATTTTGTAAAATGCCATCATACTTTTAAATAACTTTGAGAACTTTAGTTCCAAACTTTTACATAAATGCAACTTATACTTTATTGTATTTGAATCATTTCCCAAAGCAGCAAGGATAGAATTCTGAGCTTGGGAGGTAATAAAATTGTCTTAGAAATTCTATTCTGCATGAAGGCAGCATGATGATTGGTGTGTGTGGAGGTGATATTCTTTTATAGATACTGCAGAGTGACTTCTGAGTTGTGGATTCACGATGGTGACAAATCTCGGCTTTCCAGATAGAGATTTGTTTAAATGAATGTGTGTTTGCAGTGGAGAGAAGGGAACATTTTTATCCATTGACCTTTTGTTCACATTCCTCCTCCGATGCTACATGCTTCATCGTCTCCATCCGGCAGACGCCTCTCTTCTCTTTGGTACCTCATTTGGCCTCTCAGTCAGTCCATATTGCATTTCCTTGCTCCTGTACAGATTTCATTCGGTTGTTGGTTAAAATAGTAAATCCTTGTTTTACTGAGAGCTGTGCCCACAGAGGGACAGTGTTGGGGTTGGAGAGATTGCTCAGCAATTGAAAGCACTTGCTGCTCTTGCAGAGGACCTACAGAATGGCTCCTAGCTGCCTGTAACTCCAGTGCCATGGGATTCAGCACCCTCTTCTAGCCTCTGTGAGCAGCAGGCATGCATATGATAACAACTGACATACATGCAGTCAAAACACCCATACACATAATACAAAATAAACATAATTTTTTTAAAAAGAGGGACAGTATCCTAATCCCCTAAGGTTTATGTATTATGGTACATTTACAGTCATCCTCTTCATGTATAGAGGAGATCTCTGTTGACTTGGTCCAATTGTCTCTCCTTATGGACAAGGAAAATTAGTTTTAAAAAGGCAAAAGTAGTTTCTGCTGTAGGTAGAAGTGGTTGTGTGGCTAAAGCCAGAACCAGAAGTTAGCTCTTTTGATTTGTAGCACTGTTTAATTTCCACTCTTCTTGGATCCTTGTTTTCACCCAATGGGCAAGTATTTATTGAACTTCTACTAAGCATCAGCACCTTGGTAAACTGTGATACTACAATGCTGAGCCTGTCTATAAACTTTATGTTATGGGGGAAAGATACTAACACTCCTATACTAACTATACTACACTATAATTCTGATGAAATGGGTAAGGATAGAATATTGCCTTGAAACTATGGCTTGTAGGTGCTCACATTGTATTTATATATATATATATATATATATATATATATATATATATATATATATATATATACACTTTTAAATGCAGTTAAATATTTACTGTATGTTCATTCTGTGCTGAGCCCCAAAGAAATGAGAACTTTATGGTCACAGCTTCTTCCTTCATTGTGCAGTCTAGAAGTGAGATAAGTTAAGACATAATAACCAGCATAGAACAAAATGTTGAAGGTCTGTGGTTCAGAGTACACAAAAATCACATTTTTGGGAGAGGAATATCATAATGGCCATCCTGTAAGTGATGACATATGGCACAACTCCTGAGCAGAAACTCTTTCAAAAAGCTTTAGAAATGAGTAAGACAGGCCTTCTGGATAGAAAGATGAGCCTCGGAAATAACTATGATGAGATAGGCCCCACCTCGGACAGAATTCAGGTGCAAGAATCCAGGCTGACAAGGGTGCTGGTAGTTAAGAAGGCAGATTGCCTAAACTGGGATTATACAAATAGTGAAACTTCAAGGATCTGTTTCCACAGTTGAAAACAGACTGGAGCAAGACTTTTCAGGGAATAGATCCAATTGTCTTGGTCAGAGCAGAACTAGTAACAAAGGGGATTTAGGTCTCAAATATGTTGAACTTCCTAAAACCTTAAGTCAAAATTAGCTATTATTATTGAAAAGAGGCCCTTCCTGCTTGAAGTCTGAGAGTCAGACAGGGCACAACATGGATTGCACTTACTTACATTGTTTATTCGTAATACTAGATGAAAGGAATAATTCTCCATGATATAATCATGATAGCCATTCACTAACATTGTTTAGAATTTTTTTATACAGAATCAGAATTGTTTCAATAATTATCAGCCAGCTGCCTCCAATTTCCAAATTAATTATTATATTAGTGTGTGTTTGAAACTTGTGCCTATATGTCACATTTGGTGAAGTCTAATTTGATTAGTGTTATTAAACAATAGTGTTTTCTGGCTACTTTGAAGATAAATGAAATCTTATTAATAAAATGTAAACTATTGTTATTTTAATATTGTTGAAAAATTAAATGTCTTTTTTTTCTCGCTAAGTATACTATATTGAAAATAGCAAAGCTTTACTTGATTGCTAAGAAATGGAATGGGTTCCTCAACTTGATAATGTAGAGATAGCAGATACAAATATTTTGTAACATGGGGTATGCCAGACTGGAAGAAGAATTAACTGCAGATAAATCATTACACTGTTCTCTTGGTGGTGGTATGGGCCATCTGAACGTGAACTGCAGGGACACTCTTAGTTGAAGACCTTCTGTTGATAGAGATCCTCAGGGCGAAGACAACGTGTGTGATTATAACAAGTTTTCAGAGTAGAGGGGATAGTAACTAGCAGCTGTCTGGGGGGTTATGATAACCAGTTAACACACTGGCCTCTAGAGCAGGGCATCTCTGCTGCCATGGTGAAGAAGCTTTGCACCTGTTCCTTCTAATTAGCTTTAGCTTCAGATTTCCTCTAGAGAGGATGATTTGGGGCTGGCTTCTCACTAAGAAAAACAAACAAAAAAATGAAGACACATTATTATGACCACTTGAAAACCAGTTTGTGAAGATATCACTTGAATTGTATACAATATAAAGTGTGAATCAAAGACTTGGTAAAGCAATGTGGAGAGAATTCAAGCAGTTGCCTTTTTTTCCCTCCTTAAACAGGCTCATGCACAATTAGTCCGAGAGGTTGATGTGGAGAAGGTGTCTGCTTTTGAGAATCCATATGTAGATGCAATAAAGAGCTTGTGGAATGATCCTGGAATCCAGGAGTGCTATGATAGACGACGAGAATATCAGTTATCTGACTCCACCAAATAGTGAGTATCTGCACTCCAGGCCCTGAGAACCTGCCTGCTGCTTTTCATGGGAATGTGCTCTGTGATATTTGTTAACAATATAGTCTGTGCTGTGCATGTGGTAACCAAACCTAGGTGGTATAGATATTAAACTAATATTTAAGTGTCGATTTCCTAAGTGTCGGTTCAATTATAAGGTACCAAGGTCATATGGTGGAGAATATTTCTCTTTTCTGGAGAAAAGTCTCATGTAGCCCGGGTTGGCTTTGAACTCCCAGTACTCATATCTTCGACTCTGGAGTACTGTCATTACAAGTGTGTATCACTATGCCAATTAAGTATTCTAAGGCTCGGACTGCATGGTAGGCAAGGATTCTGCCATTTGAGCTACACCCGCAGTTCCAAGAGTATTTATTTCATTATGTTTTACTTAAAAAATAAAAGGAAGACCCTAGTGATCTCATTTTTTTTTTTATCACCCTGTTTTCTTTCTCAAATTGCAAGCCAGTGATCCACAAATCTATGCACCATTGTGTCTTGGTCAGAATCTTTTTTTTTTTTTTTTCGTCAACTTGACCAAGCCTGGGAACTTCAGCTGAGAAAATGCCTCCATCAGTTTGGCCTGTAGGTAAGCCTGTGAGGCATTTTCTTAATGAATGACTGATGTGGGAGGGCCTGGCCCACTGTGGGCAGTGCCGCCCCTGGGATGGTGGTTCTGGATACTCTAAGAAAGGGTAAACAGGCTTTGGGAGAGCAAACCAGTAAGCAGTGTTCCTCCATGGCCTTGCTGCACTTCTGCCCCCAAGTTCCTGCCCTGCTTGAATTTCCACTGTTCAGTGAGGGACTGTTACTGGATGTGTAAGATGAAATAACCCTTTCCCTCCCAAGTTACATTTGGCCATGGTCTTTATTATAGCAATAGAAAAGAAATGAAGACACATTGTGTCTTGAAATCTTGGAGTATATATTTTTTTTAATAAAAGTTGTGATCTTAGCTTTGGGCGACAGAACACTTGTATAGATTAGAAATTGCAAATAAAAATGTGTTCGATCATGACTTCCCAAAACATAAGACTTCCTAGTTTCTAATTCTCAGACCCTTATCTGCTTTCAAAGAACCATTATTGATGGATGGGTTTTCTTTTGCAGGAAAACTGTAAGTTTTAATTTTGCATGCATTCCAGAATTATTGTGTGAGCTGCCAAGTCAATCTCGTGTGTCCTGGGAAAGATTTGCATCCAAGAGAGATCTGTTAATTCTCTGTCTTCAGATGTGTATAACAGAAAAGTTCAGCATGGGACTAATGTAGAATCTTTGTATCTAGCGTTCTAGATAGCTAAGATTTGGGAAAAAAATGTTGGTTGTTGTTGTTTTGGATTTTTTTAGTTATCTAGTCAGATTTCTGTCTATATTAATTATGCACATCTGCCATTCCCCTCTTATTTTGGTTCTGGTTAGACACAGGAAAGGGTGGGAAACATTTTATAGCCTTAAGCCAGTCCCTATTATAGAGTGACCCAGTGGCTAAGAGTAGGCATCAGAGCAAAAGGAGGGGCCTGAGTGGCTGATTGATGCCCTTCAGTAATGCTTGGAAGGCCCAGGGGTTATGCATTCTTTTTACAGTGAAGTTACATTTCTGCCTTTCCAGGCATTTGCATAAGATAAATTATGCTTCAGATCAGCTATAGAAATGTTGCCTGAATAAATACTGTCATATCATCTGGTGGTTTGAATCATGTCATTCTAGACTGACAGCAGCATTCAGCTATCCTGTTTAACATGCACTCCAGTGTGTGCAGTCATCTGGCGTGTGCTGTTACTGCCTGTCCTTCCCTCCCGACCTTCTTCCACATCACCATTCAGGTTCTGGACCTTCCCACCTGCCCTGTCCCCCTCTTCTCCCTCTTCTTCATTCCCCTGGTGTAAGTTTCTGTGAGTTGAGTGCATAGATAGAAAACGTGCATTCATCTCTCGTCTATTCCAAATTCTGCCTCCTCTACCTTTGACCAGCTGTCTGTCTTTTACTTCCTGCCTCCTCTGTCCTTCTGTTTCCTTTGCCATTTCAGATTTCATCCGTCTCCCAGTGTTGCTGCTGTGTTTATCCACCCTCCCTGTTCTGTTCATTCTGTCTCCTCCTCCTGTTATTTACCCTCCACCCTCACTGTGATTCTCTGCTTCTCCCTCACTCCCGTCTGCCCCTCGTTTTGCTAACAAGATCCTGTTTCCAAGTAATGTTCTGTGATTCCTCCCTTCCCTCCTCTCTCCACTCTCCCTCCCTTTTCTAGTACTGGAGATTGAACCTAGAACCTTCTGCATGTGCTGCAAGCACTCTACCACTGAGCCCAAGCCAACCTCTCTTTATGCTTATTTTATATATTATCTTTTCCTCTTCCTACCTTTTATGCTTATTTTATATATTATCTTTTCCTCTTCCTACCTCTTTTTTTTGTTTTTGTTTTTTTTTTTTTGTTTTTTTTTTTGGTTTTTCGAGACAGGGTTTCTCTGTAGCTTTGGAGCCTGTCCTGGACTAGCTCTGTAGACCAGGCTGGCCTCGAACTCACAGAGATCCATCTGCCTCTACCTCCCGAGTGCTGGGATTACAGGCGTGCGCCACCACCGCCCGGCCTCCTCCTACCTCTTTTATTCTTTACTCATCATCTATAATTATGATTCTGCCTATAGAGAGACCTTGCTATCAGGGAGTCAGAACTCCAATATCTGATACTTATGTATCCATCAGGGTTTGCCCCCTGCCCTGGGGTAGATCACTGAAATGTTTCTTTTGCATGGAACTGTTGACTTCCATGGATATGCTCTTGAGACAGCCCCTATCATCTCTCATGATGTTCTCCGAGTGAGATTTGTGGATTTTGAGGCATGTACCCATTACTTAATGGTGAATTTGCGTAAAGTTTGTTGTAGGCCGAGAGCTGTCCTAGGCTGTTTCTTCACCTCAGAAAGCCACCACCTTAGAATTCTGCCAGCATGAACTGAGTCCAGCAAAGAAATTGACCTGCTGGTACTGATGTGGGGCCCCTGGCCCAAGCTGATTTAAGTTCCCTAACTGATTGTTCCTTATGTGTTCCTACTTTTCTGTCCTGGGGTTGGGGATAAGTTGATTTTCTAGGTTGCAGTTATGTGAGTGCAAATACCCAGTTACTTTAGACGATTTTTTGCTGAAATAATACAGAAATTATAACATCTTGAATACCCTTAGAGATTTTATTATGTATATCTTTGTAAGAAAAAGATAGTTTCCTATGTAGTTAATAACGGCATATAAATTATACCTAAAGCCAATAATAAGTTCATGTTCAGATTCCCTGGATTCTTCTAAAATTCGATTTAGATGTTAATTTTAGGAATACACGTTGCATCTGGTAGCTGTGTCTCTTAAGGCACTTCTACCCCAGTAGAGAGACCTGTTTTATATTTCACTGGCATGCTGAAAAGAGTGGCCTGGATTTCCTGATTGATTCTTGTACAATTTAGCTTGCTTCTTTCTCACAAGGATTTATTATACACCAGAAGTTAAGACTTAGATTCAAGGTGAGCAGTGTGGCTCGAATGCTTTTAAAGTGATGTTGTACTCTCACTCTGTCGGCTTTTCACTGAATCCTTTTATTTCAATTAGTAACTCTTGTTGATAAATAATCCCAGTAGGGTTTGTGATATAGTAGTTGTACTAATAGTTGTTATTGTTATTGTTGAGGCAGGTTCTGGCTGGCCTGGTACTTCCTATATAGATCAGGCTGGCCTCTAGCTCATAGAGATCTGCCTGCCTCTGCCTCTTGGGATTAAAGACATGTGCTACCATGCCCAGCCTTACACTGGCCTTCTTCTCTGAGGTAGCTTTTTTATTCAACTGGTGCTTTTGGTTACCATGAAATACATTTCCTACTGTAAAGCTGTGTGTTCTAATCTTTCATGTAAAATCAGTAATTTGCTGCATGTACTCAATAAGATGGTAACTATATCATTTATCATCTAAGCCAAGATACCTTGAGGAGGAATGAGTAGCTGCTATACTGAAAAGGCTTAAGGGTAGGCAGGATTGTGGCTACCAGCAGTGAAATGAAGCCTCAAGGGGTTAGTTGGTTTCCTTCTTTCCACTTCTCTGGAAGTCTCTATTTAAGGAGAGTGTAACCAGATGATTCCTGCCAGCTGTTTAAGGAAGGTGTGTAGACCCCTGGCTTGTTCTCACGCCTTTCTGGGTGTTGTAGGATTATTGTAGACAAGTGTGAGCAGCTGGGTGACCTGTGTGTTCTGGACACTTTACTTTTTTTTTTTTAAAAGCCAGGTAGTCTTTCCAACAGAGATACCACATTTCCCTGTGTCGTCCTCGTCTTTGTGTATGTTCCTGCTGGACCTTGCCTCTTTTTCCTTCAGATGCATCTCTGCTTTTGTCTTTGTATCGGCAGTTCTTCTGTTAAAAGTTTGTCAGTCTCAGATTTCTAACTATGTGAGAGTCAGGATCTGTCATAAACATTTGCTTAAATGCTGGGACTTAACCACTTTCCCTAGAATCCTGCTGGTTGTGAGACTCCATACAAGCCACCTGCCAAGAATACTGGAAGCAGAGGCGAAGCAGGACTCTTCTTTTTTCTATCTGATGGACTCATAGTCACCCTTGAAGACACAATTAGGAGTCACCCTTTCTGAGTGCCTGACCCAGTACCAAAGCTAGTCACCATGTCACCTGTCTTAGCGCTTTGTACATATTTCTGTGTGTTTCTCAGAATGCTCACCTCTATTTTCAGTACCCAACAGTGACTGCTTATGTTTGACAATCACAACTGATTGCTCCATGAAAGTACAAATGGGTAATTCTTACTTTCTTTTTTTTGTTTGTTTGTTTGTTTTTTGTTTTCTTCATATTTTTTTTTTTCGAGACAGGGTTTCTCTGTGTAGTTTTGGTGCCTGTGCTGGATCTCGCTCTGTAGACCAGGCTGGCCTCGAGCTCACAGAGATCTGCCTGACTCTGCCTCCCAAGTGCTGGAATTAAAGGCGTGCGCCACCACCGCCCGGCTGGTAATTTGTATTTTTAACGACTTTCATGCTAGACTCTCTTTCTCTTTTGCAGTTACTGATGGACTTGGAAATTCAGGGGCTGAAGACATATAAGCCTTTTTTTCCTTATTGTTTTTAAACTTCTCAGATCTCAAAGGTTCTGATCAAAGCAATAATAGCTCCTGTTTACTAGACACTTAGTCTGTTACACTCTGTGTTTGGTCATTTTGTGTATTATTCCATCTGATAATCAAAGCCTCAAACAGTGGTATTTCTTCTTATGCCTTATAAAGGAAAACCTGAGGTCTCGGGAAGACCAAGAAACCTGCTCAGGGTCACACTGTAGTAAATGGGAGGAACTGGAGTTGAAATCATATTTGCTTGTTCCAGAGCCTAAGCATTTAGCCATTGTGAAATACAGCTTCCCGGTGGGGGGTGAGGGGGCAGGTAGTAGATGGGAAGATGGATAGAAGACAGTGTGCAGCTAGGTGTTTGACATGTATACTTTATACCCTACTAGATAAATATCTTTGATTGGGTATTTTATAAATCACTTGATGTGATACATATTATTGATGTTTATTGGTGATGTCTCCAAGTTGTTTCACACTATAAGATTAAGAGGGAATAAATGGGCCAAGCTCACTAGAAAACAAACCCAGAGGATTTTGGTCATTATCATTAAAACATAATCGTGTTTCGCTAACTAAGCACCTTGTTGTTCGTGCTAACACAGACTAAGTCTAAGTCACAGGTAGTGCATAAATATTTATATAAATTTTAGCCTACAGTTTTAGGGGGGTTGTTTGTTTGTTTTTTGAGACGAGCCCTGTCTGTCCCGGAACTCACTCTGTAGACCAGGCTGGCCTTAAGCTCAGAGATCTACCTTCCTCTGCCTCCTGAGTGCTGGGATTAAAGGACTGCACCACCATGCCTGGCTTAGTCTCTACTCCTAACCCTTCCCCACACTTCATCTTCCATTCCACCCAATCACTTTTTACAGCAACTAATCAAGGACACTATAAAACTGATTTATACCTGCTTGTTATCATAATAAAACAGTTATGCCTCAAAGGGCAAATAGCAGTGGGAGAAAAGAAGAGATGAGAAATTTCAGGAAATGGATAAACACTTTGGGTAGGTTTGCAAATGGTCTTAATTTGATGCATTCTTCAGTTTGATAGAATGAGCCAGTTAAAAGCATTCTAAGATTCTGAAGAATTTTGTAGATTATTTTACTAACTTTTTCATTATTGATAAAAAGCCTAAAGGCTTCAAGGATCTTTAGAAAAAGAACACAATAAGCAGATGGCTGTAGGTTTTCTTTTCTTTTTTTTTTCTGGGGTTCACCACCTGCTTTAATATACTGAGACATCAGGTCAAATGAGTTCGCTGCCTACAGTACCAGAAGTTCCCTGACACTAGCCACAGAATACAGATCTCAGTCAGACCAGAGTATAGTGAAAAAAGTCCTCATGCTGCAACCTTAGGCTGAAGACTACTGACTATATCTGGGTTTGCCTTAATCTTGCTTTACCAGAGTCCCCTCCAGAGAAGTCAGACAGCTTTTAAAGAGTCCGTGCAGTCCAGAGCAATAAGTACATGAAGAAATTGGCCCTTTGGCACACATCAGCACTGGAATTTGCTTTGATTATGTTCTGAATCTATATATATTATTATGTTGATTTTAAAATGCAAAAGGATTTTCAGAAATAGGACATCCAGGCCATCTGACTTAGCCAAATTCTGGAGTAAGGGTCCCCTGCTAAGAAGTTACTTAGTAATAATTTGAACACGTGTACCCCTGGGGTGGGGTGTGGCTCTCCTGGCCATCCTGATCCCCCTTCCCCCACTTGAAGGAAGGAAACAACATGGGATGATGAGACTCTTGGGCAAGCATCCAGCCCAGTTCTCTCTGCTGCTTATCAAAGCCTCAGTCTCCTCAGGCATGATAGTTAATATTTAATGCTTAAATTAATTTCTGATTTTTGAGTATTTTTTTATTCCATTACACTAGACTGCCTTTACTGAGAAATAATTAGCCTATGCAGTCAAGCAAAATTTAGTACCATCAAATTAACATGTGTGACTTGCGTGTACGTGTACGTGTGTGTGTGTGTGTGTGTGTGTGTGTGTGTGTGTGGTTTCAGGCTTTGTGAATTATATGGTCATTGTCTCACTGCTAGGTGCAGATGTAGCTGTAGACAATGGATAAATTTGTGTGAGAGTAAATTCTTCAAGCTGCTATCTTAGCTCAGAAGGAAACACTGATCTTAAATTGTTCTTTTTAAAAGAGTAATGATAACAAGGCCTGGGAGATAGCTCATTCAGTAAAGTACTTGCATCACAAGTATGAGAAACTGTGTTTGAACCCCAGAACCTGGGCATGGTGGGTTACCCTTGTAATCTCAATGCTGTTAGCTGGAGACAGGTGGTCTCTACGGTTCACTGACCAGGTAGCCTAGCCTAATCAGGAGCTCCAGACCAAGGAAAGACCCTGTGTCAAAAAACAAGATGGGGCTGACAAGATGGCTCAGCTGACAGAGGTTCTTGGCACCAAGACTGAGTTCCATCTGGGGGCTCGACATGGTTGAAGGAAGGAACTGAATCCTGCAAGTTGTCCTCTGGTCTTCACATGAACTCAACGTACACAAACTCACATATGCGTAAATGAATGGATGAATAAATAAAATGTAAAATGTCAATTGAAAATAAACTAACAAGGTGGATGGTATCTTTTGAATGTGCTTATCTTAGTTTCTTCTGTTGCTGTGATAAAATACCCTGATCAAAAGTACCTGAGGGTGGAAAAGATCTGGTTTGGTATTCCAGGTTACAGTCCATCATGGCCAGGGAGCCACAGTGGCAGGAGCTTGAAGCTGCTGGTCACATCATGTCCACAGTCAAGAGCAGAGAGAGAATAAATGAATGCAAGCCAGCTGCTCAGCTAGATTTCTCTACTTTTCTATAGTCCAAGGTCCAAACCCGGGAAATGGCACCTCTATCTTTTAGGCTGGGTCCCACGTCAATTAAGCTAATCAAGACTCCTCCACAGACATTCCCACAGGCCACCTGATCTAGACAGTTCTTAAATCAAGACTCTCTCCCCAAGATTCTAGTTTGTGTCAAGGTGACCAAACCATCCTAACACCTGAGTTGACTTCTGGCCTCTGAATGAATGCATATGTGTCCCCATTGCTAACATAGGATCATTTTTCCACTTGAGTGACATACTTGTACATATTTCTACCTTTTCCAGGAGTGAAAGAAATAAGACCAACATAAAAATCGTGTATTTCTCTCCTCCTATATTGTCTGATGATTTTCAGAGTCTTTGTCATTTTCAGAACACGTGGAGCTCACAGGGCTGAATAAAACTCAGATATACTTAGTCTCTAGCCTTTGGGAGAGCAATAGGGCAAGAACTAGACTTGGTTCCTCCTTATGGGTAAGTTGGTCTCCTAAGGACAGTAGGTGTAGAGGTAGGTTGGAATGTGCAGACTAGCCACCTGCTCTTATTTCAGCTGATTCTTAAGTAGCTGTGTCTCCTCCACAGCTTTTCCTCAGGAAGATGATGTTCTTAGCTAAAGTCTTTAGTGTTGTCATGTGCAGTGGGGATGAGCAGACTGCAGGAAAATTCAGCCTACTTTCTGTTCTTACAAAGTTTGATTGGAATTCAGCTGTACATATCCATTTATGAATGTCTATAGCTTCTTGGGCACCTACCCAATGGCAGTGTCAGATCATTAAAACAGTGGCCTTATGAATCACAAAGCCTGAAATACTCACACATCCACAGTTTGAATCCTCCTTTAGAACAATAAATGTTGATAGACAGCTAGCTCACTGCTTCTACCATTTGAATGGAATCCTGCTGAAGACTGGTGTTCTGAATTAACTCCAAAATAAGTTTTAGAGAGTTGAGAAAATAGTTGGCTTTTGTTCATTCAGCTTCCTCTAGAAACATTCCATAGCACCCTGAGGCCTGATCAGGAGTGAGACATAGAGCTCTAGATTGAACGCCCCACCCCCACCCCTGGCAGGGCCTGTATCAGCCACATGGAGCATCTAGTACTAAAGATGATGGAAATGGCCAGAAATGTTCGGTAGTTTCTTTGGCCTCTGAGAAGGAGAACTGTTTTCCACCCCATCTTGGTGTCTGATGCTTGGCTGAAGGTGGCTAAGAAGACTTAAATTGGGTTAGTATTCAGTAGGGAAGACGGTGTTTTGTAAGGGACCAAATGAAACATGCCCATGACTAGTGACAGCTCCACCTCCAGCCACAGATGAGCCCAGGTCTTCTTTACGGGACCCTCGGAGTCCAAGAGCAGCCTCCTTCCTTTTGGCTCACTGCCTGTCAAGCAGCCTTGGGACCTGACTGGCTGGCCCGTTACTCTTGTCGTCATCACTGTATCCTTTCAGTTGAAAACAAGAAGTTGAAAGGCTGGTGAACTTGCTCAGAGGACCCAGCTTCAGTTCCCCATACAGTGACTTAAAACAGTATGGAACTCCAGTTCCTGGGAATCCATTACCTCTTCTGACCTCTACGGGTATGTGGTGTTCATGTGTATGTGCAGCCAAAGCAGTTCTACACATAAAATGAATAAATTAATAGGTTGAATATTGTCCTATGGTATGTTAAGTCAAATTAGGATGACCCATTGATCTCCAGACATGATCATCGTGTTGGAATGTCAGGGTCTGGTGCTATAGGACAAACCTCTAAGTTAAACTAGTACGGCCTTAGGAAACTTGCTTCTGTGTGTCCGCATCATCAGTGATTATTTGCAACACAACTATGTTCATTGCTAGAGTTCCAGCTCATTCAGGAGGGGATTTGGGTCTTCTACCTCTTGGTTCATTCCCACTGTTGAAGTTACTGTCTAGTTTACCGTGAACTTTCATTAAAAGGTACTTGTTGAAAGTCTTAAGAAAATTCTGTGCCGTTTCTGATTTCTTCCCTCTTATCTCTTCTCTTTTCTGCCTAAAGCATCCCCCACCCCCACCCCTTTTTTTTGCACATTATTCTCTAGTGACTGCAGTTCATAATCATCTATCCTTTCTTATTGCATTCTTAGTTAGCAGCTTACAATTTGGTACTTAATTGTTTCTTAATTGATTCATCTGTACTATCTTCGCTTCCCAGATAGTCTGACATCCCTAAGGGAAAGAAATATATTTTAACGTATTTTCATACCATTTCCTTGTGCCAGCCTCCCCCATCAAACACATACTGAATTAGAGTTTAGTGTAGTAGGTTCTCATTAGCCAGGTATATGTTAGCTGAATTAAGCACTGTCACGGCACAGCAAGGCAGATTAAGAATCAGCCTTCTAATATTCCTTGATATGTTTTGGAATTGTGTCAGAATTAATCAACACCTTTGAAAGCTGTCTTATAAGAAAGTAAATTAGAAAATCCCAATAGGCAAATTGAGAGGGGCCTCTCTCTTGCCTTCCTCTGTCTCTTTCTTTGGATTTTGTTGTTTCTTTTGGTTTCATATCTAAGAGAAAGTCTCTCTGTGTTGCCCAGGTGCCTTAAGCTCCCTGGCACAAACAGTCCTGCACAGCCTCCTGAGTCGAGAGGGCTGTAGGCATGCACTACTGCACTTGCTTGTGCTTATGTCTAATTACAAGCTTGATCTGTTTGTTTGTGCACTATAGTTGTAAATCTACTGCTGTTGGCCTGGTCCTGGCTGTGACCCTGGAGTCTGCCTGGCACACACAGAGTTGTTTGTTGGGAGTTTCTTTCTGATAACCATTTTGAACATCTGTCTGATCATAAAATTAAGATGCCGAATCTCTTTCCTATGTGGAATAATGAGTTCTTTTCAGGATACTCAGGGTATTTGTTAAGAAAAAAAATACTTTGTGAATTGTCTTAGTTTTTTGGTCAAAGAAAGTTAGAACGCCTTATTTGTCTTGTTAGTTTTTCTTTATTTCAGTGATTATTCCTTCCTTATAAGTTCTCAAGAACCTGGGTCATAACCCTGCAGCCACCACTCTGTGCTCTTTGCTTTTTTTGAGATTTCCTATGAAAAGCAAACAATTTTCTGAACAAAACTACCTGTAATAAATGCTACCCGTCACTGAACACTAATCGTGAGGAATGGTAATTTTCCTTCTGCCCAATGAGCTCTTCTGAAATGGACATGCTTGTGTAATGAGTAATCGCACACAGCTAACAAAACTGAGCCAGATTCCTGGCCAACTCAGACCAGAAGGGAGGGACTTGCTTGGGTCCTGTCCCCAAACCGCCCTTTGAACCTTGCTTGTCTCGGTGTAGTAGTTTTATGGAACCATCACTGATCCATTTTGTAAAGGACACTCTGTTTTGGTAGGGGTTTTTGTTGTTGATCTTTTTGTTTGTTTGGTTGGTTTTTGTTTTCAAATCTTTTCTTCTGGAATTCTGTGTTCACACAGCTCAGAGCTGTGTGTCTAGGTTTTTCTTGCCTTCGCTGCTTTAACAGTGTCAGATAGCATCTCTTGGCATGATCTAGCTTTCTACTCCCAAGAGAATGATCCTCTCACAATGAGGTCTTGTTAATTTTTTTAAATGAAGGCGACCTAGTTTTTGTAACCTTCTTTTTAATAATTAAAAATATGAAAGCTACCCAGAATCATTTTTCTGTGCCACAGTTCCAACTTCATATTGAACTTGAACTGCAAATCTGTTACATGGCAGCCTTACCGTGGAGATACTTAATGGGGGTGAAAAATCTCCCAATTTCAAACATGCACCCAAGAACATGCTGTTAATGCCCCAAGAGGCTGTTTTATCCTGTTGTGTTTAGCTGGGTTTGCACCACATACCAGAAACTCCTTTTCATACTTACTACCTACAGGTCATTTAATTTGATTTGGTCATACTATTTTAGTGAAGTTTCAGCTTGATTCTTTACTTTTAATAATTCAAAGCAATGATATATCCTTTTTTCCAAACTTCATATTTTTTGCAGCCAGGAATGATCCTGAAGTTAATTGCATGGAAAGAATACAGTGATCACTAAACAAACTGATGGGTATGATTGCTTCATTCTTTCATGTACTCAAACATATGACAAGAAAATGTTTGTGGATTATCACTTGAAATTTTGTGATGCCTTCCCAGAAGATGACTGAATCCAAATAAAACCTGGGGTTCTTCTCCGGTGTTGACAAACTCCTTGCATAGCCCATGATCTTATCCAGGAATCTTCATATCCTTAGCTTCTGCCATAATGCTACAAGTCCAGTGTGATGCTGAACTCCAGGTGACTTTGTGTTTTGCTGTGGTAAAGGAACTGTCGGACTACTAAACATGTCTCATTCTTGGTTGCCTCACTTTTTACTGCAAACCAACATAATTATATCATTTTGTTCCATTAAAGAGTTTATATCTGTCAGCAGATTCAACCTCCTCAGTTTTCACTGGGTTAGAGGGAATTGCAAAGCTCAGAGGCTGCACACTGATGAGTGTGCTGATGCTGATTATGTCATTGTGTGGCCAGGACTTGAGAGAGCAGGAAGCTTGTCTCCCAAATGAAGTTAAGCCAGTGGTGCCTTTCCTTCCTCTGGTGTATTCAGATTTGTCAGAGGCATTTTAATTCAGAATTTAGTTTTTACATAATGCAGGCCAGCCATATCCCAGAAATATAATTACATAAAGATGGGTAGCTAACAACCCTCTGGCTCCTATGCTTGTTCCTAAGGAGTGTAACCTAGCCACTGCAGCAGTTCCGATAAAATAGTTTTAATTTGGGTGGCACACTGAGCATCTGTTACGTGTGGCCCAGGCTCTCAGCCAATCTTGGTAATACAGCCGCAGACAAAGATAGTTGTGGATCCTGACCACTGAATATGAAAGTATGTGGAAGAGGACTGAATATTTTTAATCTACAGTATCAAACTATTCAATGTCTCAATGGAGCAGAAACTCATCGAAGGCCTGTAAAGTGTGGAAGTAAGGAGCCTTGAAACAGCCAAACTTGGTTTTTCTTAAACATTCTTAGGAGTGGCTAATCTCCTAGATAATTAAGTCCCATGTATACATGACTTCTTCCTGTGCCTCACATCCGGAAAGAGCTACCAGCTACCGTTTACACTTGCATTGCCTTGGTAATGTACCTGTGTGTCACCATAGCAACACTCTTGAGAATGACCTCAGCAGCCACTCAGAATCAGTCTTACAAAACAAATTATAGCTATAATTAACTCTGCAATATATATTTGTTCAGGCCCTGGTGTTTCTTTTTAAAAGGTTAAATGAATAGAATAATACAACATGGGCCCACCCCCTATTTTCCATTAGTTTTTGCTGATAATATGAAATATTGCAGTGGAAAATTAGAGATGACTTTATTCATCCTCTCAAAATGTGGCATACATAAATGAAGAGGACATACTACACTACTAGAACACCACTTAAACGGATACAAAGTAAACCACCCCCGCCCCTACCACCCCCACCCCTTGAAGCCAATATGAAATGCAAAAACTGTGTGAGTTCTTCCTCCAAGCCCTCTTGTCAAGCCGTGGTGGGGCAGGTGAGTTGGGGCTCTGCGAGCATGAGCTGTTGACATTGGCCCTTTCTGGGCAGTAAGAGATGCAAGTCTCACTTGTCTGTTGTTTTTGGCTTGGAAAATTGTGTCTTCAGTATTGTACCTTCTGAGCCACTCAGTAGAAAATTAATTATATAGACATATTGTGTATCTTTTGGTTGGTGAGTGTGTTTTGTGTTTCACTGCTTTTGCTTGGGGGTGTGTCTGGTATGGTTTGCTTTGGGTGTAGGTGGTGTATACTGCAGCCAGCAGAGATTGATAGTGTTCAGCCGTTTCCTTTTGCTAAACTTCGCTGATTTAGTTTTCTGCCCCAAGGGAGGTGAGCTTTCCCCGCATTGTTCAACTGAGGTGAAGTGAGACTGTCTAGCAAGACCATCACTTACTTTGAACTTATCAGAAATGCATAGTTTTTAAAAAATCTACTTATTTTGTGTGTTTGAGTGTTTTGTGTGCATGTATGTCTGTGCACCACATGTGTGCCTAGTGCTGACAGAGGTCAGAAGAGGGAATTGGGTCCCTGGAACTGAAGTTAGAGCTGGTTGTGAGCTGCTATGTGGGTACTGAGAGTTGAACCCAGTCCTCTGGAAGAGCAACCAGTGCTCTAATCACTGAGTCATGTCTTTAGTCTGCATGGAACATTTTAAAAGACTTTCCTTGTCATGGTGTTGATGATCCTGAGACAGAAGAGAACTTGGCAAGCAGCAAATGTTCAGTGTTGTAGTTGTTACTCTACAGGAACTGTAGGAAGGGTGAAGAGGGAAGAGAATCCTCACCACGGGAATGTCTCGGGACAGCTTAGAAGTACCCTAGATCACAGAGAAATGCCACTGACAGTTCTGTGGGGTGGCTGCTGGTCCTTTGCAAGTGGCTTTCCAGTTGCAGGTATGTACCCTGGTTCCATGTCATACACATAGTTGTAAGGAGCTCATTGCACCCTTCCTGATTGGAGAGATGCTGTCAAATCTCCTAAGGTGCAGTTTGATAGAAAAGCCCCCCACTTCGTGCGCTGATTCTTTACATTATCCCTGGCAAACATAGTCCTGCCTGGAAACAGTGCTAGAAGCACTGGTTCATCTTTAGGAAACAAAACCACAATTTCCCTTTACTCTAGACCACCTCAGCATCGTGTACATGAGAATAACAGGCCTCTGTTCTGACTGTGCATGGGACATTAGTAGAGCGGCAGCATATTTCTTAGTTTCATTTTCCTCTTGCTACTCTACATGCAGAGTTCTTTGGCTTCTCTGAAATTAGTTCTTGTACACAAATGATGATTACATAGATTTTAGAATATACACTTAAAATGTTTAAATCAAGGGTCTGATAGATTAGAAAGCTGCATTTGCACAGAGCAGCCTTTTGCTTTTGTATCTGGTATGAGCCACTTTATCTTTAGACGAGATACAGTCGATCCACAGAACATGGGCTTTGTTAATCCCATCAGGTGACCAGGGCTGTGTCCAGCGCCACTAAAATACAGCTTTACACTTGTGTTCTCCCAACAGCCCCCTCTGTCTTCTGACCAAGTTTAGAGTAATTGAGGTATGAAGGAGTTCTCACTGGTGAGCAGAGGGCTCATAGCTGGCTACAAATGTGTTGATGTGTCTGGAATAAGGCCTGGAGTATGACAGCTTCTTTGCTGGAGTTCTCTCCTGCTCTTGCCTTAGAGGCCTGGTTCACTTCCACCAAGGCAGTAGTTTTACTTTGTTATTGAAGTCAGACTTTTGTCTTACAGGCTGAGAATACCATTCCCTTCTAACATTCAGTTTCACTCATAAAGGAACTCCAGTGGTAAGAATTCAGTGCTAAAAGCTTTAATGCTCAAACTAACTCTCCATATAGGAAACCCATCCATTCAACAAAGAGTGACTAAATAAATACTATTTTCTTGGCACTAAAGTGGAAATAAAGATGTGTTGAGACAAAACATCTTCTTTCAGATAGATTCTGTCCACTGAGTATGTATTGTGATTACTGAGTTATAACTACCATGTATACCAAGCGTTCAAACTTGTTGTATCTTATTTGTAGTCATTGGGGAGCTGATTCCTTCCAGTTCTGTTAATGGCACCACCATTGTTCTGCCTCTTACTCACAGGTCAGTCGCCCTGTGTAGACACTGTAGCCATGTGTTTTGAAACCATTGTTGTGCTTCATCATTTCCAGAGCAGAGGAGAGTATAGTTCCTCTTTGAAATCATAAAGATGCTTCTCAGAATAGTCATTTCCACCTTGCTGTCATCTCTTCTGTTAAATTGTGTCATTCGTGACGTCACAACTTAAGTCCTGCACTTCAAGAGAGTAGAAAGTGAATGGAATAGGTTCTGGAAATGACAGAACCATGCTGATGGTGAGCGTGTCCTTGCCAGGGGTTAGGGTTAGCAATGATAACACGTCATTGTCTTTATGCCAAGTAGAAAGTTGTGCGCCCTGATTGTGGTGGTGATTACACAGATATCTACATGTGGCGAAAATCTCATAGACTGTATACCACAAACACACACACTCATATACATGAATGTGTACGAATACCCATAACTAAGACCTATAGTTTTATAAATAATACCATGAGTTTTCTAATTTTGATAACATCAGATTCCTGGTTTTGTTAGTGTGATATAGATATGATACATAAGGTGCTGTCATTAAGGGAAAGCCAGTTGAAGAAATTCTGTGATAATTTGATAAATTTCTTTTGAGTCCAAAATTATTTAAAAAAATAAAATGTTTTATCCCTCCCTCCCCGAGGAAACGTATAGGCATAATGGGCATAATAGGCACATTTAAAGGTGGTGTAGGTGGTTTCAAAGAGCGTCTAACCTCAGACGCTCTCATTATTATCATAACTGAAAATCTCATGGCTTTGCATGAATAGCAAATGACTTGGGCTTTGGACATAATTAACGACATGGTGTGCTGCTTCTCTCAGGGGAATGAGGAACTTCTCCCAGGAAAAAACTGATGTTCTGCAAACAAGGGAAAAGATAAATCCTGACCTTACACTCAGCTTTAGTCTGTGGTTGCTTATACAAATTCACTTTGTATAAATAATTAAAAACTTTATTTAACTCTTGATTCGCCAGCCAAGCCTGCTAAACAAGTAGAGGGTAGGAGACTAACTTGAATTCCTTAGCGGCTCTCCTTTCCTTTTGTGTGAGTTCCAACAGATGAGGAAATGGGAATCCAGTGAGTAGGCAGCAGTGGATGGAGAACCTCCTGAGCAATGGAAGGTTGACCATGATGTTTCCTAGACTGTCACTTTCTGGTATTTGTTTTCTCTGTGACTCCTTTGCCCCTTCCCTTCCATGGGTTTGGAGTGATGGTAACTGACATTCTGTGTCTTCCCTCTTCCAGCTATCTGAATGACTTGGACCGTGTAGCCGACCCTTCCTATCTGCCTACACAGCAAGATGTGCTTAGAGTTCGAGTCCCCACCACAGGAATCATCGAATATCCCTTTGACTTACAAAGTGTCATTTTCAGGTAGTAACTGAGTTCATTAACACCTACATACAGGGTTTAAAGCCTGCAGCTTTGTGTGTGTCATCATCCTTGTGTTACACAACTGAAATAATGTATCAGTGAAAGAAAAAGCAAAAGAAAGATATTCTGGAATTTTCATTTCAGGCTAAATAACCAGGCAGTTAATGAAACCTTAGTTGCTGGTGGTAGAACACTGTTATTCAAACCACTGTGTGTGTGTGTGTGTGTGTGTGTGTGTGTGTGTGTGTGTGTGTGTGTGTACACGTGTGTACACATACATATAATCATTTTATCTGAGGACATAGTTTATTTTTAGAATTTTGTAAGATACAAATGATCATATAATTCTATCAGTAATAGCAATTACACTTTTTCAGAAACTTTTGTTTTGCTTTTTGAGATAGGGTCTCACTTTATAGCCCAGACTGGCCTTGAAGTCCCAGCAGTCCTCCTGTCTCAGCCTCGCAGTTGCTGGAATTTTAGGCAGGAACCATTGTGCCTACCATCGAAAACTTCCATATTGATATTTTCTCCATGTTGTTTGGTACCAATACAGAATTTCTTCATAGCGTTAAAGTCATTTTATACAATAAAATGCTTGAGAGTTTCAAATTCATGATTTGTAAAAGTAGAATACTTAATATAAAACGATATGCAAAGAAGGGGAGTTTATTATTTCCCTGTTCATTGCTGCTATTTGTCTTAATGCTTCAACTGAACCTTTTTTTAAAGAGAAGAAAAATAATACTAGTATCTTTTCACTTTACTATTTCATAATCACTTAATTGTACTTTTAGTTGGAGTGCAAACCACTTAGAGCTTTGAGGAGTGTTGAGCTGGCTCTCGAGGGAGCCTACTCGCTTAGGATGGGCCTGTGCATGAGGCTGTGAAGCCACCTTCATGTAACTCCCCCTGAAGCATGCCTCTGCTGTGGGACTCAGCAGACGTGTGCTGTGCTGTTTTTTGCCAAAGCACCAATTTTTATTTTCTTTTTCATTGTTACTACTTTTTTCACTCTGTTCATTCTCGGCACCTGTGATAATCTTGCCACCATATACTGCTCAAAAGCACATGGCTGTGGAGTAGGTAGCACTTTGAAAATACTTACGAACCTCTTTTTTCAATCTATAATGGGTACATTAAGATGATCACCAAGGTTCCTGGGGCCAGCATTCTGTATTACATATTTTGAGTTTGCAACATCTGGATACTCAAATTTACTTACTTTCGTAGCCATAATACAGAAAAAATTTCAAAAAACATACAGTACTTCTTGGATATTTTCACATCTTAGTTGCTCTGCGATTTCAAAAATTGATTAGGATTCCATCTCATTCTTGACATATTTTGTGCACTAGTGTTGCAGAATACTTTTTGCCCCTACAATGCAAGTAATAACATCAGTGTCTCATTTCCTGTCCTCAGATACACAGCATTGGTTCTCTGCAGTAGGACGTCCTTGACCAGCAGTTCCATGTAAATGAGTTGCATATTTTCACACAGTGGCACTGGGGCAGAGCCAGCATTTTAATATCTTTAACACCTCAAAGTCCCACTTTTGATGTCCAAAGCTCACAGGTTGTGTGGGCGCATTGTTTTGCCCCTCTTATCTCACTCCTGTACCTTTGAAGTCTTTTAGAAATGGTGGTGTGAATGATCCTTGATTTCTGGGCTGGGGAGGTGAATCAGTCAATAAGGTACTTTGCTGTGCATCTCCATGGTCCACATAAAAAAGTATGGTAGCATATACCTGTAATGCAAGATCCAGAGAGTAGAGGGTACAAAGACAGGTTTCTGGGGCTTTTGGCCATCTAGTGTAGCCAGTTGATGAGCTCCAGGTTCAGTGAGAGACCCTATCTTAAAAAGCAAGGTGGAGAGGAACAGAGGGAGCCGCCTGATAGTCATCCTCTGTCTTCCACATAAACATGCACACACGTGCACACACACACCCATATGTACAATGTACACACTCAAAGAAACAAGTTCTGAGTCTTTCCTTTGAATTTAGTGTGAGAATCAGGAAAGCACCCAAAGTAGGCACAGTGTTCAGTAGATTCCTACAGAGCACCGCTCTTCCTCTTTCATACCGAATCTTCTCATTTTCTGAGACTTCTTTCTTCTGAATGTTGTGTGCATCAGTCAAGATTTGGCTCCAGCAATTTGGAGGAGCTGATTTGGTGTCAGGCAGTGCTGGATATGTGCACATACATACTTCCACTCCACTCTTGGTGCCCTTGCTGGTGTCTGAGGATAACCAAGTGCAGAGTGGATGCATTAAAAGCAGACCCAGGAAATGGTTCAAATGATGCCTGTGAGGCACTGTGTAACATTTTGGTATCTTACACCACGCTTCATTTCCAGCAAGGTGACAAGTTGGTTTGTGTACCATGCTGTCTGATTTGATTGGGCCTGTGCTAAATTATTGCCAATATTAAAAGAAAGAAAAAGCCCCAAATTCTTATCCTGCAGAAGGAAGCATAGGCAGGATCATGTGTACATTTAGCACCCTTTTTGTATGGAAATGTGTGGCATCTTGTATCCTTTAAATGTATCCATGGTCATTCCTCACATCCTCAAATAACACATGAGGGTCTTCACTCTGACATCTAGGAAATAAAAGTGAAATTTATTATTTGTTATTTGGCTTAACATAAAAACATCCTGTGTTTGCCTTTGCAGTGCGGAATGTAATACTGTTTTGCTTGGCACAGATAAGGAAGTTTTACTTAATTACAATTGCATATCTAGTAACTTCCCAGTAACCACAGTGATTTATTACCTACCATGCCTTATTTCTATCAGGTAACAGACAATTAATAGATATCAATAAGCATTAATTGACTTGGATGCCATTGTCTTCCAGGTATTAAGTTTTCCCTGGTTTGTAAATAGTATTATATTGATACTCTTAAATTTTTCTTTATGTTATTAATATGAATATTATTAACTTTGCAGAATGGTCGATGTAGGGGGCCAAAGGTCAGAGAGAAGAAAATGGATACACTGCTTTGAAAATGTAACCTCGATCATGTTTCTAGTAGCGCTTAGCGAATACGATCAAGTTCTTGTGGAGTCAGACAATGAGGTAAGTGCTCCTTGGACAGTAGTGACTTATCATTTTAGTACCTGATAGAAGTAAGTGACAAGAAGTAGAATGTGGGGAATGGAATGAGTTGAAGTCATTACTTTCTTTACCACTATTTCAGGATTTTTTTTTCAATTTATGTTTTTAGTTCTTATTACACTAGTATATTTACTTTGTAATAATATTTTGTAATAACAGTCTGTGGGGGTGGGTCCTAGGGATGGAACTCAGGTTCTCAGGCTTGGCTCCAAGCACTTCTACCCACTGACCTATCCTACCTATCTGGATGTTTGAACTACTCATAAATGTAGCTGGAAGTTTTTCTGTGTCCCGCTTGGCTAGCAGTCAGGACAAATCTCTCACCCACAGTCCCGTGGCCTTTTATAAAATAATCACACAGAGGCTTAATATTAATTATAACTGCTTGGCCATTAGCTCAGGCTTATTACTGACTAGCTCTTACACTTAAATTAATCCATAATTCTTATTTATGTTTAGCCACGTGGCTCAGTACCTTTTCTCAGTTAGACATTCTCATATTACTTCCTCTGTGTCTGGCTGGCGACTCCTGACTCAGCCTTCCTTTTCCCAGAATTCTCCTTGTCTGCTTATCCTGCCTATACTTCCTGCCTGGCTACTGGCCAATCAGCATTTTATTTATCAACCAATCAGAGCAACACATTCACAGCACACAGAATGATATCACCCATCACATAAATAACCCTGCAAAACCAACCTACAGCACACTCAGAATGGCAAGGTTTTTCTGTCAGGAATGCAAGCGGTCTGTGTGCTCAGATCTAATTGGAACCTGTTTGATTGATACTTTTAACACTGTGCAGAGGTCTAAACATGAAAATATCATGGAGAGACCTAGGCTGATCACAGGATCATATCATAGCCTTCCTTACAGGATAGAACTGGGAGTGTTGAGTGAGTCACCTGTTTGGTTTTGCTTTCATTTTGTTTAAAACATTGTTTGCCTCATGGGTAGGCATGCAGAGTCTTCACTTGGCAGATGTGAATAACTTTGTAGCTGGGTTCAAAATCAGTTCATTGTGAAGCCATGTAGTGTCTTGGTGATGTGGCCTCTCGGCTAGAGTGTTGTTTGGGCTGTTGTGTAATGTAGTCTCTACTAAGCAGGGAGTGACTCGGGAACTGTTCTTCATACCCGTCTGGAGAGCTGGTTCTGTAGTGGGCTCTCTTCTCTGCTACAGGGAGAGTTAACAGGTGGAAACACGGATTTTGAGAGTAGTAGAGGTTTGATGAATCAGAGTTGACTGTGGAGGATAATTAAGGGGTGTAGGAAGCAGCCTTTGAGCTAAAGTTCACAGTCTGAGTGTCTGAATGGAGACGCCGCCGTTTATACTCCTGTCAGAGCTTGCAGGTGGAGAGACCAGTGACATTAAGAAAAGGTAGAAAACAAAGAGAAGGAAGTGAGAAATCCCCAGCAATTGGTTAAACGGAGATCTGGGATGTCAAAATTTACTTTCAACACACATATCTTTTTTTGGTATATAAGAATTCCTGGCTTCTTGGTCTTTTTAAGATAGCTTATTTTTTGCAAGTCTTAATATTCTCATTTCAGTTCATACCCAGTGTGCAGAGATTTGCATCAGCCAACCAGCTGAGCTGAAATGCAGAGTGCCTGCAAGCACAGTGAAGTACCTCAGTATCAGTTATCAGAGTGTAAGCCGGGCAGTTGCCTTTAGAATGTTTCTGTTATAGCTCTCTGGCTCCCTTTCTTGATCTGTACCTGTGCCCATTTGTTGTTCTATAATTCTTGGAGACTATAGTTTTAATATATTGCTTACTTTAGACATATTGTAACATGCCTATGGTTTCACTACTATGTTGTGGGTACCAGTGTATCCAAACAGTTACAAAATTGGGGGGTGGGGTGGTAATTAACTTTTCCCTGGAGAAGCTTTAAAAAATTGCACCATTTTTTTAAAAAAAACAGAATAAGGCACATGAACCAATGACAGTAAGACTTTTGCTGCGTAGATACTTACTTCTTATATTCAGTTTGCTACCCACTAAAATAAATTTTACATATTTATATGTCACCTGCACAGAAGATGGAAGAAATACATATAATTTCATTTTTGTGTTTACATACTAGCAAGGGTAAAATAAGTGTCTACCAGTACACATTTTATGCCCATTAAATATGTTGTATCTATGAAGAACTACATGTTGTGATTTAATGGCAATCAGTTTGCCATTTGTAAATTAGCAAAATAGCAAGGAAGTCAATTCTCTGAATAAATTGTCAGCTAAGTCTAATACAACAGCCAGATCCTTTGTTTCTCTGGTCATTACAGATCTCACCTGTTGTTACAGTAGAAATCTGATCTGTTGGTTGGTTGGTTGGAGTAAAAGTATATTAGTTTAGTGGTATTTTTTATCAGACATCATCAAATTTCTACCAGTAATTTGTCATTCAGTATGTAAGTATTCATTGTAAAAGCATGGCCCAGTTCCTTTGGTTCATAAGGTGATATATTATGCCACAGATTAAAATAATAAATCTGTGTCCCAGTTAGCTTTCTGTTGCTATGACAAACACCATGATCATCATGAGAGAGAGTTGGGGCAGGACCATGGAGGCCAGAGCTGAAGCAGAGACCCTGGACATGTGCTGCTCACCGACTTGTTCTCCATGGTTTGCTCAGCTTGCTGTCTTGTACCATTGAAAACCACCAGCCTAGGAGTGGCATCACCCACAATGAGCTGTGCCCTCCCACATCAGTCATTAATCAAGAAAAGCCTAGAGATGGATCTGATGAAGGCATTTTCTCAGTTGAAATGCCCTTTCCCAGATGACCAGAGCTTGTGTCACTTTGACAGTCTGCACAAGTTGTTGTTTCCCTGTTAGAACTCAGTTCTGTGAGGTTAGTCACACCCACTTTGGAGCTTTTTCTCGGGCCTTCATCAAGCCTGATTGTGGCATTGGAGCTGATCTTCAAGCATAACAAGAAAATGCTACCCATAACCAGCACCCTGAATTAGCGCACAGTCCCAGAAACATGTTCACATTGGAGTGATCTATTTTATTTTCAGTTGTAGTAAAACACGCAGATGTCATTGTTTCCAACTTCTTAAACCGTTAAGGTAATTCAGAACTGCAGAATTCTAGTTTCTGAAACTTCTTGGTTTGTGGTGAGACAAAACAAGAATAAACTTCCGACAGTTTGTTCTTGGTTTTAAAGTGTGATGCTCCTAACTTTAATTCAAAGCAGACTTGGCTGTGCCTCCCTTGGTGTATATTTGTGAGAGAAATCTGGGAGTGAATACTGATGGCCTTTCTTTCTGTCCTGCGGAACTGTGGAAAATGCACTGTAGATAACAAGCAATGCAGTCTGCAATATTGTAGAGCTCGGAAGCTGATTTGTTCAGTAAAGTACATGAAGACCTCAGTTCAAGTCCCCAGAACCCATATAAAAAGATGAGCATGGTGGCACATACTTGTAATCCCAATTCTGGGAAGGTAGAGATAGACACATCCCTGGAGCTAGCCAGTCATCCAAGGCTGTTTGGCAAACTCCAGGCCTGTGAGAGAACCTACACACCCCCCGCCCCCAAAAAAGGTAGATGGCACCTAAGGAATGACACCTACCCTTCAAATGCACGAGTGCACATAGATATAGGGACACACAGAGAAATGTCCCAGGTTATTCCTTTTGCTTGTGTTTTAGTTATTTGCAAATGTTGTATATTAGTCTCTGTAATTTTACACAGATCTGCTTTTGTCTGTGCAGATTCTCAGCTTTCCTATTGTTTGGAGAATGAATGTCTTTCTCCGTTGTCTCCAAATAAGGAAATAAGCATGGACTAGACAGACCAAGGTTGTCGTACTGCACTGATTTCTGACTCTCTTTTCTCTCGTATTTTCCCTGTGGTAACATACCAGCATGCAGCCAACTATTCTGCTGTAATCCTTTCATGGACACATTATTTCAAAGCCCCTAAAAGCCCAGAGCAGGAGGATAGCCAGGGTGTATCACTGTGTGTTCAAACTCAGCTGTAGGTCTTTGTTTCTCTAGCTTTCTGGTCCATGGCTGAGCGTTCACACCAAGGTACCTTCTCCTCCACATTTCTTCTTAATGTGTACATCTAACTGATTGGTCATGATGAGTTATTTCATATTTTTTTGTTTTGTTTGTTTTTAGTATCAAGGTCCTCCCCCTACACCCAACCCAGGCCTTCCTTTGATTGATTAAGATGGCTTTCTAAGCATTGGTTCTCATACACATCTGTCCTTCAAGCTGAGCCTGGATTTGAGAGTTGATAAGTAAAAAGGCAGAGTAGCCATTTTTAATATAGTTGTATTCATACCTCTTTAAAAACTGCTAAGCTGTTACCTGTGTATTATGGTAAGGATTATGGTCCTGGCCAATATACCCTATCTGAGTTTGCAACACAGAGAAAGAGCTGTTATTGCTAAAGAGCATGGAAGGAAAGTGAAAATTCTCCATTCAGGGTGTTGAAATATCCCCCCTGGACCTCTGAGTTCTTATTACATTCAGAGACAATAGTGGGCAAACACAGGACTTTCCCCAACAGTTCAGAATGTCTCTATGTTCATTGGGTCTTATACTCTTAAACAGTCTAGGATATACATTTGATTTGGATATACTTCTTTAGGTGCGTGCATGTGTGCATGTTTGTAACGTAGCTCTCGGGTTTGAAACTGAAGTCTGAACATACGTTTTTTTGGTTTGTTTGTTTGTTTTTCTGCTCTGAAAATTTTGAGCAGGCTTTTGGGAATTTTCTTCAGATGACACTTAGCTTTGTGGGAAATATTGACTAAATACTGACTATCAAAAAGAAAAACATCCTAATTTTAGAGGGAAGACCTATAGGAAACTTAGAAGTATTAAAAGTATGAACGTAGGTGGACATAGCTGGTCTCTGATCACAAATTGGATTTGTTTTAACCCTTTTATTGTTTCTTAATCAGATCGTAGGCTTGGTTCACTTCGCTTGATTCATGGCCTGATTAACAAGGACATTCCTGAAAGATGCTTCACTTCTGGTGTCGGTTTTTCTTTCATTGTTCATTTTCAGTCACTTGTCTATTGTGTATCCTCATTCTCCACCCCTTCAACTTCTCAGCTTTTCTGTTTCCTCATTATTGTCCTCCTCCTCCATCTCAGGTCTCCGAGCTTCTCTCGTGTTGGTTGGTTTATTTGTTTTTCTTTTTAGGCAGAACCCGGGACCTTACACAAGCTAGCATTCTACCACTAAGCAACACCAGCCGTTAGAAAGACGTTTCAGACCACTGTTTATATGACCTTGAACCAGAAGCCTAGACCTGTGCTAGTAAGAGTATTAAACATAAGCCTGTCTGCCATTTCTCCACTCATTTATTTTGCTTATTTACTTGTAAAATATACACACGTATACAAACTACAAAGATCACTGTGTAGATCAGGTGGCCTCTAGCTAATGGTGATCCTCCTGCCTCCTGAATGTTCCACCACACCTAGCTAAGAATGTCGTTTTTATAAAGGAAGGGAAAAAGAACATCTTTGTTGCTTGTCATGCTGGGCATGTACCCAGTAGTTGAGCACCTGTCTGCCTGATGCAGGTATGGCTGTGGCTTCAGGTTCTACTGCCAAGAGAAAAAGTCATTGCAGGATATGAAGCATACTTTTGTAATTTTGTTTATTCAAGAAAGTTCTTGCAGCTTCACATTGCCAGGATCATTTCATAGGTCACAGAATTCTAGTCTGAGGTTTTTTTCCTCTGTAAAGACCATATTTTTTTCCTGTGCTCTTTTGTTTGTTTGGTTGGGTTTAGTAGTTTCTGAGGAGATGTGAGGTGTAATTTTTATCTTTGGTTCCAATTAGGTAAGGTTTTCTTCCTCTTTATCTCTGATTATCTGAAATTTCAATATAATGTGCTAGGTGTAGTTATGAGGGCCAAGCATGGTCGTTTATCATACTTGCATTTTGTACTTTTGTGTCTGACATTGATTTGAGGAAATTCCTCACTCGTTATTGGAATTTCTCTCATTATTTCTTCAAATATTTCTCCTATTCCCTTTTTTCTTATCTCTCTGGTATTCCTCTTACATGTATATTATAACTTTTGTTGTTCCTTCCACAAGGCAAGATGACTGCTTGTATAAACTATTGTCATATCACATAATGACATTTTTGTCACTGAAAACTGAACATCCAATATTCCAATACTATTGTTAATGGTGCTGAAAGGTTCTTGTCACCTAATATTTTTCTGTGTTTAAGTATACAAATAGTTACCATGGTGTTACAGCTGCCCATGGTCTACAGTTACATACTGGGTTTATAGTCTCAGAACTCTGCTGTACCCACACTGTGGGTATGTGGTAGACTGTACCATCTAGGTTCATGAAAGTACATGGTGATGTTCACACAACACAGAAATTACCTAGCAAGACAATTCTCAAACTGCATTTCCCCTAGTCTTTGTCCACATGGAAGGCTGGTTTTTCATCCTCTGTCCCAGACTGATTAGGTTCTGATAAAGCCCCAGTAGTTCTAAGTTCTGATGATTTATTTCTCAAGAACACCTGAGGTATTTTATAATTTTTCCCTGTCGTCTCCTAAACAGAAAGGTTCTTAACCCTGATTACAGGTATTTTTTTATACAGAATTGATATACATGATGTGTATTATAGATGTACATAAGTGGCTGAAGATTTAATTGAATTTATTAGCAGGGATTATCTCTGAGTGAGTATCTGATTTTATGTGTTTCATTTTACAAATTCACATTTATAATTGCCCATGAAAAAATATGCTGTATCGATTAACTGTGTGATTGAAATTTTTAAAATGAAATCTTTTTTAGTAACCAATTAAAATATTAAATAAAAATAACTCTTTTAGGCTATTTTGAGGTTTTTCTAATTGTTTTCAACAAGAAAAAATGGAGCTACACATGAATGTGGAAATTAATACAGTCTAGTCGAAACTTAGTCACAGTAGAAAACATTTTCCATCAGTATATTGAAATGTCTTCAAAACTGAGACACCTTAAAAATAATGAGGCTAAGGGGGTGGTGGTGGCTCACGCCTTTAATCCCAGCACTCAAGAGGCAGAGGCAGGTGGCTCTCTGAGTTCGAAGCCAGCCTGGTTTACAAAACGAGTTCCAGGACAGCCACGACTGTTACACAAAGAAACCCTGTCTTGAAAAAACAAAAAAATAAAAATAAAAATAAAAATGGGGGTTGGAGAGATAGCTCAGCAGTTAAGAGCACTGACTGCTTTCTAGAAGACTCGGGTTCAATTTCAGTCAACCATGGTGGTCACAACTATGGTTGTCTGTAACTCTAGTCTCAGGGGATCCAGTGCTTTTTGTGGCCTTCAACGACACTGCACATATGTGGTGCAGACATATGCAGGCAAAACACTGTACACATATAAATAAATGAATAAATAAAATGACGCAAACCTCAAAGCCCACCCCCAGTGACACACATCCTCCAACAAGGCCATATGTCGTAGTCCTTCCAAGCAGGTCCACTCCCTGGTGACCAAGCATTCAAACACATGAGCCTATGGGGGCCATTCTTATTCAAACCACCACAGCTTGTGGTTTTTCAAAATGTAGGTCTTAACACATTGCGTGAGATGGAAACCCTTTTAGGGTTGTAAGTTCTGTGTGTTGAATCTTGAACAGTATCTGTAAGAACGGGAAATGGAATAGATTTAAATGCAACCAAGTCGCAGTATCAAAGAGTATTATACTCAGAACAGTTACTCTTTTATGAAACTTCTACTTTGGGATAGGTGGGTGGGTGGGTGGATTGGTTGGTTAAGACAGGGTCTCATGCAACCTAGGCTAACCTCAAGGTCACACGTAGCCAAGAATGTCCTTGAGTTAATTCCCAATCCCACCTCTACTTCCCAGGGGCCAAGAATACAGGCATACACCACTATGCAAGTCCCATTATGCAGTGTGTGCATGGAGGGGTGTGTACACAAGGGTCAGGGGGAAGGTGATTTGCTTGTTGCTCAGACTACTCTCCTCTCTGTTTCAGTAAAGGTAATGGGAGAAAAAGGGAATATGCAACCTTGTGAGTTACAAGTGCATCATTCAATCTCTGTTCAATTTAGTTTTAGGTGATGCTCCTTTATTTTGCTTTCTTTAAAATTGCATTAACCATGTGCTTCCTGATTAACGTACACCATGTTAATACATGCTGTAGTTTGCAGGTGATCTGTGCCTTGCTTCCCCTATGGCCCAGTGAGAACATTCAGAAATTGTCATTGAGCCATGGTAGTCCTGACTGGTAGCTTAATATATACCCCATTTCCACCATCTCCTCACTGCCTCCACATCCCTTAAATAGCTTGCTGACAAAAGGCAGCATAGAACCTAAGCGCTTCCAACATAATGCCCATCTGTGCCTCCTCTTCCTGTCATTATAGCTCTGCCCATTGAGCTGGGATGATGATTTCATATGCCTACCCCAAAAACTGAAGCTTAGAAGGTATGAAGAGCTGGATTTGAGATGGCCTGTTTTATCTGTTTGGTGACTGAATTGCCTGTGCTCAGAGTCATTTTGCAGAGACAAACACAAGTAACCCTCTTCCTTTGTTCCATTTTAATTCAGTGTTCAGGAAAGTGACCAGAGGCCCGGGTGGTGGCTGTTGTTTTCCCACAGGGGGTGGGGCTGGGGATGCTGCTCAAGGCCTTGCTCTAGACTTGTCAGACCAAGGAAAATCTGAAATGTTGGAGCCTCTGGCTAAAAGATGCATGGCTTGGAATTTCAGAAGCCAGGTCATACTGAAATAGAGCTGCTTCCAGAGGGAGGGATGGAAATGAAACACTGCCCAAGCTTGTTGGTGGACCCAAGACAAGCTCCGGTTTGACTGAACTTAACTGACTCCTGTCACAGTTTTGCTTGGGATTGTGTTTGGGGCAGCCTGCAGTGGGAAGTGACACCTTTGCTTGCCCTTCCACAAACCCTCAAGGTGTTGGGCACATAATTAATGAGCTACTGTGGTGATATATTGTGTCCCCCAATATACTGTGCACCCTAGTAAAGCTTATCTGAGGATCAGAGGAAAAAGCCAGCCACTATCTTAAACATGGAAGTCAGGCAATGGTAGCACATGCCTTTTATCCTAGCATTCCGGAGGCAGAGATCCATCCAGATCTCTGTGAGTTCAAGGCCACACTGGGGAACAGAGCCAGGCATGGTGGCACACGCCTTTAATCCCAGCATGACCATAGAGGTCTGGAGGTCTGTACAGACAGACAGGAAGTGATGTAACTGGGCGGAGAGAGGAAGTGGGATACAGAACAGAAAGGCATATAGGCGTGAGTATACAGGAATTAGGTCTTTTGGGCTGAGGATTTCCAAGTGGTAAGAATGTGGCTTGCTTCTTTCTGTTTTTCTGATCTCTCAGTTTTTACTCCAATATCTGGCTCCAGGTTTTTAATTAATAAGACCTTTTAAGATTCAAGATTTAAGACTGGATAAATCATTCTTTTCGCTGTTAGCCATTAAATAAGTCCCAGTTATTAGATGCTGTCTCTTCATTCAACCAATGAATGCCTTCTTAAAAAGCTAAAGTAAGTTCTAAAACTAAACCTTGTTTAAAAATTCACACAGAAACTTTAAGCCCTCAGGTTAATTTTAAGTTCTTAATATTCAGACCGTAGGCCACATTCTAAAACTAACATGGAATATCTTAATATTTGCTGTGACTGCCCCGTCTCCTTCACTGGTGGGCATCTTTATGAGCAAAAGCCGGCACTTGTTGGTGTTTAATAAAACCCAGACACACTGCCCCTTAGACAGCACCCTGTCTGTCTATCTTTTATTCTGACAAGGATAGTTCTTCCTGGAGTTGTTATACCCTGTATTCTCTTTCAGTGACTCTTTGAGTGGGTAGGGATCAGGCACCTTTTCTGGGCCTCCCGTCTGGAACATATATGCTCCACAGGTGCAGAGTGGAGTTAGCTGGAGGAGTTTCCTCTTTCTAGTACATGACCTTCACTCCCACCCTTTCCAGCGTGTTCGGCAGCTACGTTGCTGAACTGTTCAGTCTCGATGCTGGTCCGACAGAACTCAGGGAGCAGAAGGTTGGTTCCTCTCTGGAGCATGGGTCCTGGGCACACATCACTGGCAGGAAGAAGGCACCCATGGCTCCTGTTTTCATTGCTGTTGCTGTAAGTGGGAAATCCACTGAAGGTTTACCATCCAGTCAGAAACTCCACTCAGAGCTTCACTAGACTAATTAAGAATATTTTGCCATGTCTTTATGATGCCAGTACCAACCTAAGACCAGCTGGTCACTAAAGATGCAAGGCCTCCAGATGACCCTTTGGCTTACGGCTGTCAGAGTGGTTTAAAAGCTGGAGGAGAACCCATAGAACAAGTTCCTAGCCTGCAAGTCTGTAGATCAGCTTCTTCAGAACACTTTCCTCAGAATAAAAGGACGCCTCACAGAAACAGCGTTCTGTTGGTTTAAGGGCCATCGGTGTTAGTTGGTGGCTGTGGCGCAGAGAAACTAGAGGTGTCACACTGCTGGTGGCAGCAGAGGGAAGCCTCTTTCACTGTGGCTGCAGGTCCCAAGCCTGCAGTCACAAGCTGTAGGTTCCACAAGCTGTTGTTGGTTAACAGGCCAAGGGGAAGACTTTTCTGGCATTGAGTTGATCACGGTATAAGAAGGCTCCAGGGCTTCCTATTTGTTGAGCATTGGCCATGGTCCAGGCACGGGAGCATCTATATGGATCTCCTAGCATGGGGCTGCTTCACAGTAGAGAAGTTTGAGCCCTGAAGACCTTAGGGTTTTCCTTAATTATTCAGTGTTTAAATGTAGAAAAAGTGCCTCAAATTCTAAAGGGACAGTTGTAAGCAGTAGTTACTTCATAAATGGAAAACCCCCGGATCAACTACCATCTACTGTTCGGGCCTGTTTATTCAGCTGTATTTGGGTTATAGTTAAGGTTCACTCTGTAACTAAACACATGAAACACTCAGAAAGGATGGTCAGTGGCACATCATTGATGTTACATAAATGATTATTATAATGTGATGATAATAATTCCTGACCCAGGAAGATAAAAACATAGTCTCCTTTAAAAGTTTGCTATTTATCCAGAGCCCAAGCACAAAAAGCTCCATGTTCAAAGCATTAATACTCAATGAATTCCCCACATGCAGGAATTCTCTCCAAGGTCCCATGCAGGAGGGCAGATGGTAGTGGGTGGGCTGTATGACTTCAAGATTTAACTATCTTGATTAAGTATTAGGCTAGGCAAAAATAGAAATGAAAACAGACCACTTTAACATAGAAATTGTTCCTACACTTTTTGGCAACTCTGTCGTTGCCTAAAACAGGAAAGAAATACTTCTCTTGAGATGTCAATATTCTCATCCCATTTTACCAGGCTGCACTACAAGCCTCATGGAGAAATCTAAAAAATAAGTTTTGAGCATTTAACTTCATATAAGATGCAGAACATAGAGCATTTGGAAAAGGAAGGCATTGGGAAGTACTTACTGTAACAAAATGGCTGTGTTACTCTTGGTTGATGAACAGGCCTTTTGTAGACTCTCAGAGAGACTCCATGAGTAACTTGCTGCACATAGTAGCAAAGTGCACTTGCTGGAAGCAGTAATTCTTTTCAAGAGTATTGTGTCTCCCTGTGTATGACATCTCCAGGTGTTACTTGTGTAGATACACTTGTGCTGCTACTGATGGCCACAGAGCAATTTATAACCACCCCGGCATCTGAACCCCTTAGCACTCATACCCACAGCCACCAGGCTGGGCATTTGTGTGGTGATATATTGTGTCCCCCAATATACTGTGCACCCTAATAAAGCTTATCTAATGATCAGAGGGAAAAGTCAGCCACTATATTAAACATAGAAGTCAGGCAATAGTAGTACATGCCTTTTATCCTAGCATTCCGGAGACAGAGATCCACCTTGATCTCTGTGAGTTCAAGGCCACAGTGGGGAACAGAATCAGGCATGGTGACACACGCCTTTAATCCCAGCATAACCATAGAGGTCTGGAGGTCTGTACAGACAGACAGGAAGTGATGTAGCTGGGCGGAGAGAAGAAGTGAGATGCAGAACAGAAAGTCATATAAGGCGTGGATAAACAGGAAGTAGGTCTCTTTGGCTGAGAATTTCCAAGTGATAAGAATGTAACTGGCTTTTTTCCCTGCTTTTCTGATCTCTCAGTTTTTACCCCAATATCTGGCTCTGAGTTTTTGATTAATAAGATCTTTTAAGATTCGTCTTAAACATTTGCATAAGAAATAAGCACATTTCTCTCATCTAGGTCAGACTCAAAGGAAAACAGACCCTACCCCACACACTGTGTCCATTATTAGTTAAAAACCACAAAGGACAATGTGTTATTTACTGTATATCTCACTCCTGTTTGAAATTGAGTCTTATTCCATTGTGTGAATGCATCAGTTTTCTTCATCCACCAGTGGAGACTTCAGTGGCTTCCTTCCTTAACCTCCTACTTTGAGCTCAGTTGACTTTTGAGTTCCTATTTTCAGTTCTTTTCAGATCCAGGAGTAGAACTACTGGATCTATGTAGTAATTCTGGTTTTTATTTATTAAGAAACTACTATAATGTCTCCATAGCAACTGTATCATTTTATGTTCCACTGGTATGAATCTTCACCTTCCTCTACATTCTTGGCACCCCTTACTAGTTATTAGTTTCTTATTTTTTTTTAATGGTAGTCATCATTAATGAGTGAGAAGTTGTATCATGTTATGATTTTCTCTTGAATTTCCCTGATCAGTTAGTTATATTGAGCATTTTTTATGTGCTTGTGCAAGTTCTTTGCCCATTTTTAATTAGGTTGGGGTTTTTGTTGTTGAGTTGTAGGAACTTTCCTTAAGTTCTAGATATTAATCCTTAATAGATACTGAATTTACAAATATTTCTCACCTTTCAAAGATACAATTTTTAAGTCACTGTTTTTACAGGGCAGCAGTTAGTAGACTTAATAGCCCTCAGTCACAGTAAAGTGATTTTCATATGAAGTGAGAGAGAATGAGTGGGTCCTTTGACCTTTGGGTTTTGCTTCTTTTTAATAAATGGTCACTTCTGTAAAGGAAACTTTTTTTTTACTACTTGGCCACTATTTAGGTTACCCAAATGTCCACTAGGTGGTGCTCTAACTACACATGAAATGTTTTCATAAAGCTGAAGATAAGTTACCAAGTTGTTCCAATAATAATAATAATAATTCAAACAGATAAGCCATTATTTAATTCGGACAGAGTCATCACGCCTGCAGAATACTTGATGTAGACATTGTCCCTAAGTTGTGACCACTGTTGCCGTCTTCCACTGCTGGTAGTCGTCATCGTCGGTTCAGGGTTTCATTCCATGCTGACACGTGCTCTCACGCCCGTGTTGCCACTGCTGAGCTAACCGGCCTCCGAGAGAGTCCGGGGTGCACTCGTGGCTCTGCTGGTGTGGCCTTGTCCTTTGAGAAAGGAAGCTGCGCATATGTGCAGGCTGCTTGCTCCCGTGAGGCTCTTTTGAGAGAGCCTCAGATACAGAGTAGGAAACCAGATTTCTAGTAATTTTCCCATTCATCTTTGGTAAGTCACTTAATTTCTGTGACTTGTTAAATTTGTCTTTGAAAGAAAGGGGACACATTAAATATAAATTCTTGCTGAAAGCTTAAAACTTGCACACTCGGCCTTTCTTGTTTTGGAGCACCCTCTTTTTCCCTTTTTTGATCATAAAATAGATGGGAACTCACACTGTTGCTCATGGCATGAGATGAAATTGACACATCAAGTCACTTTTTTAGAAACTTTGCAACTTTCACTGGTATGTCAGCATTAAACATTTCCAGTCATCTATAAGCCTTCCACAACAACAAAAATCAAAACCAGCTAACAAAAATGCAGTTGTTTTATGGTGACATGTTGCAGAAAGGACAGAAATAGCGCATCTGTGGAATATTTGTGTAGGCGTCCCAAAGCAGCTCGCCCAACTAGCCACTTACTGCCTTTTACACAGTTCTCACCCAGCTCCCCTGAGTCAGCTGCCACTGTTTCCAGAGTTGTTCATTTCAGTCTCTAGATCTGTTTGTGGATCAGAACTCAGTCCTGCTTGGTTTTTATTTGCTTTGTAATGCATGTAAATGCCATCTCTTCACGTTTGGTCTGTTCTGGTATAGTAATCTCTTGCCAAACTGAGAGCTACCTTCCTCGAGAGTGTGTCCGTTGGCACAGTCACACACGGTAAGGCGACTGTCTTACGGGAGAGGACTTGGGGAATAGGCACTAATAGATTCGTGAGTATGCTGTTACCACGGTACATGGCAGTTAAGAAAGACAAAGGCAGGCCAGAGCCCCACTCCCCTTTCCTGAGCTCCCGAATTCAGCACGAACATTGCAGTCAGCTCTGCTGCTCATGCTCTCTTCCACCGGTTCAGCCAGTGCCTCTGACACTCACTCATTCACCGTTTCTTCATTTCATTCCTCTGATAGCAACAAAATGCCTGTGTTCTAGTCTGACCTTTGCACAGGTTATCCTGGGGCGAAGGGCATGGTTTCCTGGGACGAGTATTGAAAAAGGAGGAACGTGCATGAGTCCAGTCAGCTTATTGTGGACTACTAGCTCCGCCACATGACATGGTCTGTGGTAAGTGGAATGGCCATGCCAGCCACAGATGTTAATAATGGCAAGGGAACAGAACTGAGCTTGAGATTTTCAGTGTTTGGCATAGAAGTAGACATTTTAAAGCCATCTAAAGAAGAAAACAAATAAGTAAAAGTTAAAGCCCTGTTTCTTGTGCTTGTGAAGATTGGCCCTGGCCTATTGAAAGAGAGGGTAGCATGCTTCCAATGTGATGCTGTGGTGCTTAGGAGTCATAACTCTTAGGTTCCATTTCACAGGATCAGTTTTATGGCAAGTCTTTGTTTTCCCAAAGTCTGATCAACTCAGGCTGATACCCGAGTTTGTAGGTATCGTACACCTGAGGCTTTAACCCAACTGGTGGAGAAGCCAGATCTGTTAGCCAGCTGCCAGCAGGGAAAGGCAAGCTGTGGAGTAGCTGTGAGAAGGCCTAGTAAAAGCCAGCAGGAGGGAATGGAGGCTTAGGGAGGTAGGACTGGAGAGGTCTCCTGGGAAGGAGAATCATGATAAATCAGAGAGGAGTTCAGTTCCCTCGCTTACTTCACGGATAGGCAACCTTGAAGTTCAGAACTGTAGAGGGGAATGAGACCATCATCCCCTCCCCTTCCTGAGCAAAATTGTCCTTAGAGAGTGTATTACTTGGGGAAGAAAGCTCAGCTGCTGTAACCATGAGTCCAAAATGGAGTTCCTTAAAGAGCTGGGGACTAGCTTCTCTTTTAAGGAAGCACTGGGGCTCAGCAGCACTTCCCTGAGCCCTGCTCCCCATTCCCTAGGCCATGGCTGCATATGGCTTGCCCTCCATCGGTTAAAAAACCACCAATTGATCAGAAGCATCTTCAGAGTGTTTCCAAATGAAGTCTGGCTGGATCCGCTATAGTGGCCCCACCACCTTTTAGCTGTGATTTTTCTTTCTCTATCTGAGTTATTTGCTATTATCTGTGGTGTAAAAATACTAAATAAAAATTTTCATAAATAGCAACTCATGCTTTAGTTAGATGGTTGCCATAATTATTCCATTATACTGTTGTTCTTTTTAAGTTACATATTAGCATTGTTACATATATGCAGGTTGAGTGCTCCTTATCCAAAGTGCTGGGGCTATTGGGGTCTTACATTTCAGGATTTTTAGACTTATCTGTTTGGGGTTTGTTTTCAGTTCTTTCTTAGATTTATTTTATGTATGGGAGTAGTTTTGCCTACGTGTGTGTATGCACACCGTGTATATGCAGTGCCCTCAGTTCAGAAGAGAGTGTTGGATCCCCTGGTACTGGATGGTTGTAAGCCACCGTGTGGGTGCTAGGAATTGAACCTGGAGCTCTTCTGCAAGAGCAACGGTGTTTTTAACTGCTGAGCCAACTCTCCAGTCCCTGTTTTGAACTTTGTTGGCAGTGGTTATAATTTTTTTTATTTTGTTGTTGCAGTGCTGGGATCTAACCCAGAGCTTGTGCCTGCGAGGTAATTGCTCTGCCACTGGGCTACTTCCTGGCACTTGGGGTTTGCTGGTACTTGTTCTTCAGGATTTTAGAATGTTTGCTTATCCGTAAGATCCCTGGCAATAAGATCCTAATCTAATCATGAATTTTGTTTATTTTATATATATATATATACTTAGCATAAAGGCAATTTAAGCAACATTTCTAGTGAGTTTTGATTGCAGTGTTTCACATTAGGTCATATGTGGAATTTTCCAATTATGTCACTACTCAGTGTTTCAGAGTTTGAATTATTTGGATCATTTCAGATTTCACATATTCAAATTAGGAACCATACAATTTCTGTGAAGGAGAAGTATCTATGGGGTTTGTGTTGTATGAAGATTCAGACATCCAAGGAACTTCTTAAAACATACAGGTCAAAAATGACTCATATGTTATATGTTGAGGGATTAATGCACTTAGACAGTGAATAGCCTTCCATAGAGGTTGATGAGGATTCTGCTCAAGTTGCCGTCTGTGAGTTTAGCTTTTCATAAATCTACAGCTATACCATGTGTTTTCCATGTCTTTCCTGTAAAGAGCTCTAGTGCCCCATCATTGAACTGGTCACTCCCAAGACCACATTGTATCTGCTCTCAAAATCCTGTTAATTTATACATGGCTGGCAGCATGATTATGAAGGAGCACAGGAGCAGCTCAGCCGTACCTTTGTGCTTTTTATTGGGATCATTAAAAGAAAACCATGGTTAAAAATTGAGAGCATTTTGAATGTTAGGTAAGCTGATTTGTATGAAGCACCTTTTATTTTGCCAAGAGCTATGGCAGGAGCATCCCAGGAACTGTTGACTGCAGTTTTGTCTATCAGGCGTGGAGCTTCAGTGGATAGGACACCATCCCCATCCCTAAGAAGCTCCTGGTTCCCTCAGAGAGACACTCAGCAAGTGCCCTGGGCAGTAAAGCATTTCCATAGCAGTAAGGTCTATGTTGGGAAACTGCCAGCACCCAGGCTGACCCCTAGCAATGAATGGGAATTGGCAGCAGCAAGGTGTTAGCGTGTTCTCTCAGATGCCCATTTTCGTGCTCCACGGGTCTCCATCCGTTGAAGATTCAGGAAAAGCTCAAGATTTTGCTTTCAAGAGAAAAATTTGCCTTTACTTTGACATAAAAATCCCAGTAGCTAAGAAGACAGTGATTTTAAGGTAAAATCATGACCAGAGTTTTTAGATTTTTTTTTTTTAATTTACTGCTTCAAATTAGGAAATTGTAGCTCTGTCCAGTAAGTCGGCAAAGCAGTTTTAAATTGTTAAGTATTCCACTGTCTAATGAGCTGTGGTGCCTTCTGTCATTGACATTATACAACTTACAAATGTGTGTGTGTGTGTGTGTGTGTGTGTGTGTGTGTGTGTGTGTGTGTGTGTGTTGGGGGAGAGGCCAGCAACCCTGGCTACACAAAAAAACAAGCATGTGCCTGAGCACTGTGACTTCAGGATCCGGGAGTCACAACTACTCGTTTATTTGTAAAATCCTCAAAGCCACTAAACCTTCCCCTAGAAGAATGCAGACAGAGAAATCTGCCAAGATTTAAAATCACTTTTAATTTAAAGGAAAAGCTGAGTGAGTTTGCACAGTTACTTCAGAACTACAAGGTCTGACGAGAGACAGGAGGTCTCACACAGCAAGGAAACGAAGAAGCCTCGGAGCAAGGGGGAGAACTTGAGTTCTAGTCTTGGCTTCACCAAAAACTCTTGTGAGTTTGGGAGCAAAATCTGCTCTGACCTCTGCTGGCTGCACATGGGTTTGCTGTGAACAGATTAGATCTAGACACACTGCGCCTTTCCAGCGAGCTCCACTCCTCAGTGCTTGAGTGGGAGCAGAAACCTCGGTTCAAATCAATAGGCAGACCCTCTCAATCTGGCAGTTGCATTTATTTAGCAAATATTTACTGAGTATCTGTACTTCCTGCCCATGTAGGAGTGAGCTCTTTAGTGGTTAGAAATCCTGAGGGACTCATCTGAATCTCCTCAGATCTTCTTTCCTTTTCATTGTAAATTGGAATGCTTTGGTCATTTTTATCAGGAGCCTTAGCTGTACCCTCACCCAGAGACCTCTTCACCATATTCTGATTTTTGAGCTGCTTGACAGTCAGCTCCACCAGAAATACCTGTTAGTCAAACTGATTGACTTAGAAGTGATGCAGGGGATTGGATGTAAGTTTTTAGTGAGGCTTGCCCTCCTTCTTTGTGTGTTCTGAGACTTGGAGAAAGTCATTTTGTCATGCAGTCTCGAGGAAGACATTTCCACTCTCTTTAGTGGATGAGTGTGTCTCTCAGCCTGAACACATCTGCAGCCAGCATCTTTCGGGACACTGATTCCTCCTTTCTATTAATGTGTATATTTCCCTTGGCAGGGCACACTTTCTGATAGAGTGAATAGAATTTTACCTAGGTGATTTGGTTTTTTGTTGGTTGGTTGGTTGGTTGGTTGGAGGGTTTCTTTTGAAGCTCCTATTTCTTGCTTCACTGCCTTGTTGTCTTGGCAACAGCTATCAACTTGAAATTACAGGAAGTAAAAGGTCTTGTTTATTACGGAGAAGGAAAAGCTGTTGTCTCAGACAGGGTCTACTGCTTGTGTCCACAGGGGGGCAGCATAGCTTTGCCGGCTGCCTCAGCTCAACCATCCCCCAAATGCCCTCCACCCCCATTATAAATTTTTGCCTGTCCCAGCTAACCACTTGCTCAGGTCTTTTCTTCACTGCGTTTTCTGAAACAAATTCAGCTACCTTAAAAGATTGCATGTATGTTGCTTACATGTTCATTTTAGTAGTTACCTGCCAGACACATGTTGAGTTTTCATACAGGATCACTTGAGGCCTCATATCTTCAAGGAGGAAAGCCACACAACCCATCTATCTTAGTTACTTTTTTTTAATGGATTTTTTTCATACAATATATTCTGAAATCGGTTTCCCCGCCCACAACTCCTCCCAGATCCTCCCTTTCTACCTAATTCCACACCCTTTCTCTCTGTCTCATTAAAAAACAAACAGGTGGAGTTGGGGATTTAGCTCAGTGTAGAGTGCTTGCCTAGCAAGCACAAGGCCCTGGGTTCTGTCCTCAGCTCCTGAAAAAAAAAAACAAAAAAAACAAAACAAAACGGTATCAGCAGTAATAACAATATAAAAACAAATCAGAATAATACAAAACAAACAAATAGAAAAAAGAGTCAATAAAAAAGCACATGAAACACAGATACAGAGAGATGCACATTTGTGCACACAGAAATCCCATAAAAACACCAACACCAAAACCATGACATATAAGCAAAGGCTGTAAGGTTTAAAAGAAAGCCCACACAAAGCATTAGGAGACAGAACCTACAAAACACTGTTGAGTTCATTTTGTGTTGGCCATCTCCTACTGGGCATGGGCCCTACCCTTAAAGTGTGATTTGTATACCCAGTAACACTCATCAGAGAAAACTAATTTTCCCTTTGCCAGTGGTTATCAATTAAAGGTAGCTTCTGGGTTAGGGTGGGCTTGTATCTACTTCCCCATCTCCAAGTTGGGACCTCATCTGACTTAGATCTGTGCAGGCCCTGTACATGCTACCACAGCCCCTGTGAGCTTGTATGTGCATCAATCCTGCTGTGCTTAGAAGGCCTTGTTTCCTTGGTGTCCTCCATCCCCTCTTGCTTGTACAGTCTCTCTACCTCCTCTTCTACACAGTTCCCTGATCCCTGGGGGAGAGATTTGATGACGGCATCCCATTCAGGACTGAGTGTTACAAGGTCTCTCATTCTCTGCACATTGTCCAGTCGTGGGTCTCTGTATTTGTTCCCATCTACCGCAGAGGAAGCTTCTCTGATAATGGCTGAGCACTGATCTATGAATATAACAGAATGTCATTACTTTTCTATTGCTGTGACCAAACAACATGACCAAGATAACTTATAGAAGGAAGGATTTATTTTGCTTACAATTCCAGAGAGTTAAGAGTTCTTCATGGAGGGGAGGTGTGGCAGCAAGCTGCAAACTTGTTGGCTAGCACAGAATCTGGGTGCTCACATCTGATCCACAAGTGTGTTGGGGAAGCACTGGGAATGTTGGTGAATTTTAAAATCTCAAAGCCACCTCCAGTGATATGGCTCCTCTAACAAAGCAACCTCTTATCCTTCCCAAGCAGTTCCATCAACTGGGGCCTGAGTATTCAAATACATGCACCTACAGGGCCATTTGCATCTAAATCACCACACCACCTAGGGCACTTTCTACTCTGTTGACATTATTGGCAGGAAAAATAGAAAACTAGCACATGTCATGGGCCACACCACATGGAGAACTAGGGAAGTCTTCCAGAATTAAGTGTTAGCAGAAGTTTGGGGAACGTCGGCTGTTACTGACCCCCATGCTGGCTGATACTTGAGATACCTCTGGCTCCTTCAGTCACCTTTGATCACTAGGCCAGACCCCATTACCTGTACACAGGAGTTGCTGCTCATAAAGCCATTAAAGGAATGTGCTAAACAAGAAGAATTTGCAAAGCCAGAGCTCCACAGCGAGGGTTCGACTCAGGCCACTGCTGAGTCACTCACAGGACTGCAGAGTCACTCACTGTCCTGGTGAGAGCTGCAGCCCCTCCTCCGCCATGCTGTCACACCTCTGCAGTTATTGAGATAGATGTCCCTTTGAACCTTCTGAAAATGTGCATTCACTCAACAAAAAAACACTGTTCACTCCACCACAAGGTTGGTGTTTGGGTGTTGGGAGATATGTTAGAGAACTGACTTGCACTCCTAGAAACTGCCTCGAGGTTAATGGGTGGTCACAGTTGAGATTTCAGAATTGTTTTTCCAGTTTGCTGACTAGGAAGGCATCAAGAAAGATAGAGATAAAGACAGTAAAGGAAATTACATTCTCAGGTAGAATAAGGCTGATGGGGTCAGTTTTTGTATGGCCTCTTGGAAATGACCGTGACTTACTCACAGTTTCTTTATCTAAAGATGAGCATGAAAATGACCACTGACAACAGGAGTTGTATTAGAATCCAGAACCCTCTTTACACTTCATTTTTTCTTATTAGGACTTCTAGTTCCCAGTTAAGTAAAGCTGCATTGGCAGGTTAGTTTGGTTTGTTGGTTTTTATATTTTATATTTTAAAGGGTTAGGTATCCAGTCCATATTTCAGATAGTCTTAAAATAAATACAAGAGTCAGTATAATTGAGGTTGTTGGGGATCTTTTAAAATGTATGGAAAAGAAAGAATTGCCAGATTTATTTTTATTGTTCTTGTTCTGCTAGGAATTGAAGCCAGAGCCTTGTAGTCAACCTTTGTTTGCTTTTGTAGTGTGGACTTGCTACATAGCCTAGATTAACCTTAAACACACAGTTTAAGCCTCAGCCTTCTAAGTGCAAGGATTAGAGTTACATAGCACCATGCCTGACCTAGTCAGATCAATGGGTCTTGCTAAATAAGTCTTTCAATGCAGAAGACTGCATTCAGTATCCAGAGAACAAAATGAAATGGAGTACAATACAGTGTGTGACGTATCGCACAGCGAGTACCGTTTTTGTGAAACTACTTTCGTCTGTGTGCCGGTATGCTTTTGTCTGTCTGGGCTGCTGTGGAGACTATCTTATAATGTAATCAGTAGTTTGGAAAACACTGTTTTAGAGAAATGTCAATGTATATATGTTTACTTTGTATGTAGTACAGTCAGAGCAACAGCTGTTGGCCTGGAAGACCTGTCCCGGTGACTAGAGAAAAATATTAGCATTTGTCACAACTGTTATCTAAGTACATTCAGCCTTCCATAACCAAGGTTCTTTATCCACATTCACTCAGCACAGATGGAAAATATTTAATAATAAAAAGGGGTCCTCACATACAGGCCTATTCTTACTGCTGTTCCTTCAATGACTATTCACATAGCATTTATATTGTATTAACTGATACAATTGCTCCAGGGGATATTTAAAGTATGTGGATGTACAGGTTAGAGGAAAACTACTTTATATACATTATATATAATATATATGTGTATATATATATAGTATATATCAATAACCATTCTATATAGTTTCTAGCATCCACAGATCTTCATACCTTCCTGGAAGACCCTATACAATGAAAAAAGAGAATGATAAGGATCTCCTACATGTTTAAAGCCTGTTTACTTCAGAAGTGCTCCATTACTCAGGACGGGAGTTTGTAGCCCGGAATCCCCGGTGAAATGCCCCATCCTTCACTGGCCCACTCCTGTTACCCTCTGTGGCTGTTTTAATGGGAAGCAGTTTATGCCTGACATTTACTGTAGTGAATACTTTAGGAAAAGGCTCTCCAAAGACCTTCCCTTAAAAGCCAACTGGAGGAGTGAACATTACAATTGCTCTCTCCATTTTCCAGAACAGTGTTGAATCTATTGGCACATCTAGGGTCATTTTAGGAAGGCCTAAGCCATTGACTGTGCTTCCCTTGCCTGGGATTTAGATGGTCCGTCCCTTGAAATGACAGCTTTAGAAAACGATGCCACTTCAGTTGCAGTGATGTGCAGGTTTAAGTGAAAAAGTGAGCAGTAATGTAGTCCATTTAAAAAAGTAGCTGAAGATACTGACTCTCACTAGTGTGTCTGTCACCAGATTGTCTTTCATATATGAGGAAGTGGGATGGGACTCTTAACCAGGAAACTAGACAGAGACAGAAAAGATTTGCCTGCCTAACAACCAGGCTCTCATAAGCATCTCTCACTACACTTTGTGGTCCTGCTCCATCAAACTTGAGGCATGTTCACTAGCATTGCACATTTTGTGCCTTGCTCTTGTACAGGCTCGGGGACTTGACTTGACAAGGGCGGCAAGGGAATGAAATAAAGACAGACACACAGGCACACAGAAAATCTAGAATCAGGTGATCTGGGCTCTTGACTGGAGGAGCCACAGCCCCCAGAAGCTCAGCATGTTCGTTATATACAGTTGAACAAGAGGGCAGGGTTATTCTATACAGATGAACAAGGAGGCAGGTTTAGCTAATCTAGGTAGGAGCAGGCTGGGCAGGGGGTAGTCTTCCAGCCTTAAACACCTGGGGAAGAAAGCTATGGTGATCACTTTGTGCACACACTATCAGCATACCCACTTGGACAAAAGGAAGGCTTTAGCACCACTCTGAGCAGCCTGGGGAAGGCTTTGCCATTCTTAGAGAGCTGAGACCATGCCTCTGTCAACACATGTTCATACAGGACTTCCCTTGCTCCCTACATTTCGAATGGTAACATTTCCCTAATTCCTTGAGGGCTGATATTGTCACTGTGGCTAAGTAGGGGGAAGATAATAACAGTGACTTTGAAACCATGTGATTTCAAACCTAAGGTTCCACCCTCCAAGCTATCAACCTGAGCCCTTACTTCATTGTCATCCTTAAAATTCATTTGACCCCTTTCCTGTGTTGAGTTCCTAATTCTTGGATCCTGTATTGACTTCCTTTTTGATGTAATGTTTTTATTTTGGTCTCTGTCATATCCTCCTGAAGTTTTCTGAGTAAAGGTCCAAAGGACCTTTGAAAGCATTGAAATCTCACCCATGTAACTGTACATATTCTGCCCTCAAATATAATTGGCATTTTGGTTAGGTATAGCATTTTCAGATATGAAACATGATGAAAGTATTATTGTCCTGTTGGCCAGTGTTCCCTGTCGGGATCCACAGTTCTTCTGCTCACTGTGTTGCTTGTTTTCTGTAGAAGGTTTTGTAATGTTAAATGTTGAACCTGATCATTCTGACACTTAAAGGATGATCTTCTGTGGCACAGACCTTCTCCCACCACCGCCACTCCCCCAAATGCACGTGCACCTGGGAAATACTTGGGCAAAAATCAGAGAGGGGCTGGGGCCAGCTAGCTCAGTGGTAGTTTGTGCCAAGGGCCTGGCTACAATCAGTATCACAGTGCATGTGCGAACACATACACACACACACTCTCTCCAGCTTTCAGGGTAACTTCAGGTAAATAGAGATTTAATTATAAGGCATATTTTCATTTAATATTTCTTTGGAACTTTCTCTATATTTTTTTTTCTTTATCCTATAGCCCTATTATAGAAATACTATAGTTTCACGTCTGTACTTGTAATATTCTTCCACCCATTTATATTGTGTGGATACCTTAACAGTTACTTCATCCCATGGCAGTTGGGAGTGCTGGTACCCAGAAAGGCCAGAAGAGGTGTTGAGTCTCCTGGAGCTAGAGTTATAGGCGGCTGTGAGTTGCCAGACATGAATTATGGGAACCAAAGCCCCAGACCTCTGCAGAGACAGCAAGTGCTCTTAAATGCTGAGCCATTTCCCCAACCGTAGCCCCAGAGACTTTAAATCTCAGAGGCTCTTTAGTGACTGGAAACCATGCACTTACTGGCTCCCTGTAGTGGCACTTAATATAATCAGAGATTGTGCATTGGTTGTTTTTTGTTTTTTGTTTTTTTGTTTTTTGTTTTTTGTTTTTTTTTGGTGTCAAGGGAGCATGTGTGTGTGTGTACATACTGTGATATTGATTATAGCCAGGGCCTTGCACAAGCAACCTCTGAGCTAGCTTCCCCCACAACACCCCCCCCCCCCCCCCCCCCCCCCCCCCCGCAGCCCCTCTCTGATGTAGACTCATGTTTTCTTCATGTTACCTGATCCTCCATTCTGCTCTCTCCCTGAGCCCTCCATTACCGGACTAGAGGAACTTGCTCTGTGAAGTTGTTCTGTGTCTCTTGGCTGAGTCTGCAGGGCCTTATTTGCATTGCATTGTCTCAGCTCTCTTAGCTCTTGACTCTTAGCATCACAAAGATCTGCACGCCTTTGGATCATCCAGAGCACAGGTGTGTGCCAAGGAAAGCATCAATAGTCTAGATTGTTTGGGTTTTGTTGTTGTCATTTTGTTTTGATTTTTGTGTGACTGCCCAATTTTTTTTTTGCACGTTTTAGAAAAAGTATTTTTATTTAAAATCTTGAAAAATCATTCAGTAGATTTTTCTCTTGATAAAAAGCAAAAGCAACTCTGGAGAAAAATATTTAAATTTTAAAAATTAGCACGGTGTAATAAGTTTTTAGCTTTTTGTGGGCATGCTTGATTTTTTGATCTAAGGGTTCTTAGTTTCTCATAAGTTTGTGATACCTTCCCCATTTCATAGTAATTACTACCGTGTGGACATTATATATTATCCTGGAGTTTAAAGAAAAATAGTGTGCACTGCTTCTCAAAGTTTGTTAATGCCAAATGTAGTGGAACACCATAGAGGTTTCAGATAATACTGTTTTAAACCAAGACTACATGTAAGTGAAGTTAAAGACACTGACTTTTTAAACGGGCAGTAAGTAAGGTGACTAATGATGCCGGGACTTCGTACTGTCAAAATAGCATTGACAGAATAAGGAGAAAGGAAATCACTGGACCCTGCAGGTCAGTGAGGGATGCAGGCCTCCAGGCACAGTTGACCCCAAATACCACCAACATACTGTTCAGTGGTACCAAGGCTGAGTAACTGGAGTTATAATGTTGTTTCCTCTTCATGCTGTTGGCCAATGATACAGGAAAATAGGGAAGTTGAATGGGCACAGAGTGAATCCACACATAGATTGTTACTAGTCTCTCATTAACTGAGAAGGTTGTAGAGTTGCTTTATGCATGTGTGTGTGTGCGTGTGCATGTGTGCGTATGTGTAACATATGATATTGTACACAGGAGTGGTGGGAACACTGATTACAGATACGTACAACCATGCCCAGCTTTCCGTAGGTTCTGGGAATCTGAACTCTGGTTTGTCACATGTGCGTGGCAGGCACTTCCCCAATATACATTTCCCCAATCCATGTATAACTTTTTTAAAGCAACTTCAGGCAGCATGAAAAATATGTCTTCATCTTTATACAAGGACTATTTCACAATACCATTACTAATTTTAATGCCACATGTGTGGGTTATAACATCTGGAAAGGGTTTTTTTTTGTTTTTTGTTTTTTTGGTTTTTGGTTTTTGGTTTTTGGTTTTTCGAGACAGGGTTTCTCTGTGTAGCTTTGCGCCTTTCCTGGAACTCGCTTTGGAGACCAGGCTGGCCTCGAACTCACAGAGATCCGCCTGGCTCTGCCTCCCAAGTGCTGGGATTAAAGGCGTGCGCCACCACCGCCCGGCTGGAAAGGGTTTTTTAGATGTGTGCAACACCTGAATAAACGTAGTGCCCTGAGATTAAAAATTAAACAAAGGATTTAAAACTCTTTTAAAGAAAATAGATACCTTTTTCCTTCAAAGAGAAAGAAAATTGGAAATTCTATGGGAGAATTATAAAATAGAAGACAATAAAATTAAGGCTCAAAGATTTTATGACATGTATAAGGAGGGCTTTATTTTAGCTTTTTTCTATTTGTATGGGGTTTGTTATACATTACAAATCTCCTAAGCATGAATTCTTAGTAAATGATCCCAAATTAATGTTACCAGTGATTCAAAGTATTTTCCTGCTAAACGTGTTTCTCTTTTTTCACATTTGTTTATTTATTGTGTTTGTGTGGATCACAGCAAGTGTGTAGAGGTCAGAGGATGACTTAGAGGAGTCACTTTTCTCCTTCTGTCATGTGGATCCTAGGGTCAGACTCAGGATATCAGGCCTAGTAGCATGTTCGTTGCCCACTGAGCCATTTCTCTGGCTTAAGATTTCTTAACTTGTTCTTTTATCAGTCTCTTAACCTAGGAAAATTAGTGTGAAAATTCATTTCTCTTTGTTCAGGCTGGAGAGATGGCTTCACAGTTCGGAGTGCTGGTTGCTCTAGTGGAGGACACAGGTTCAGTTCCCAGCGTCTGCTCGGCAGTTTACAGCCGTCCGTAACTCTAGCTCCAGAGTTTTGACACTGGCTTCTGGCTTCCCCAGGCACTGCATGCATGTGGCGCCCAGGCAGACACTCAGGCAAAACAGCCATGTACAGAAAATGAAAATAAATAAACCTTTAAAACAAATTCCATGCTGTTGTGCATATAACAAGGGTTAGTGGTCTTTGGTCTCCCAGGACAAATCTAGCTCCACCTGTAACTGTATGGATCCTATTCTATCCAGTCATTATTGTCCAGAAATACAGCCTTAAGAATATAACACAGCAAACTCATTTTTAAAGGACTTTTAGTTAGCATATTTTATGTATTCTTTTGAAAACTTTTTAAGCTACCAGGTTTATCCCTCCTTCCTTCTCGGTGTTCTAGTTTGACTTACTTATCTGCACCCCCGGTCTTTCAGTGCCAAACTTACTCTCAGCCCTTTTTTTTTTTTTTTTTTTTTTTTTTGGTTTTTTCGAGACAGGGTTTCCCTGTGTAGCTTTACGCCTTTCCTGGAACTCACTTGGTAGCCCAGGCTGGCCTCGAACTCACAGAGATCCGCCTGGCTCTGCCTCCCAAGTGCTGGGATTAAAGGCGTGCGCCACCACCACCCGGCTCAGCCCTTATTTTATTTATCAGTTTTTACTTAACTGTCGGTTCCTCTGGAAATTATAGTCCTGTGCCTGCAGTCTGCAGAGGGTAGAGCAAATGCAAAGAACTTCAGTGGGCCAACAGTGATGGACGGCCCAGGCCCGGTGCTGCCCAGAAGAGCAGCTCAGAGGATGCTCACAGATAACGCACTTGCTGCACGCGCATCTGGAGGAGGTCAGATGCCGGAGCTTACATGAAGCCGGATGTGCAGCTCCTGTCTGTAATGCCAGCACTCCTGGGGAGATACAGACAGTGCAGCCCCTGTCTGTAATGCCAGCACTCCTGGGGAGATACAGACAGTGCAACCCCTGTCTGTAATGCCAGCGCTCCTGGGGAGATACAGACAGTGCAGCCCCTGTCTGTAATGCCAGCGCTCCTGGGGAGATACAGACAGTGCAGCTCCTGTCTGTAATGCCAGCACTCCTAGGGAGATAGATACAGACAGTGCAGCTCCTGTCTGTAATGCCAACGCTCCTAGGGAGATAGATACAGACAGTGCAGCCCCTGTCTGTAATGCCAGCGCTCCTGGGGAGATACAGACAGTGCAGCCCCTGTCTGTAATGCCAGCGCTCCTGGGGAGATACAGACAGTGCAGCTCCTGTCTGTAATGCCAGCACTCCTGGGGAGATACAGACAGTGCAGCTCCTGTCTGTAATGCCAGCACTCCTAGGGAGATAGATACAGACAGTGCAGCTCCTGTCTGTAATGCCAACGCTCCTAGGGAGATAGATACAGACAGTGCAGCCCCTGTCTGTAATGCCAGCGCTCCTGGGGAGATACAGACAGTGCAGCCCCTGTCTGTAATGCCAGCGCTCCTGGGGAGATACAGACAGTGCAGCTCCTGTCTGTAATGCCAGCACTCCTGGGGAGATACAGACAGTGCAGCCCCTGTCTGTAATGCCAGCACTCCTGGGGAGATACAGACAGTGCAGCTCCTGTCTGTAATGCCAGCGCTCCTAGGGAGATAAAGACAGTGCAGCTCCTGTCTGTAATGCCAGCACTCCTGGGGAGATACAGACAGTGCAGCTCTTGTCTGTAATGCCAGCGCTCCTGGGGAGATACAGACAGTGCAGCCCCTGTCTGTAATGCCAGCACTCCTGGGGAGATACAGACAGTGCAGCCCCTGTCTGTAATGCCAGCGCTCCTGGGGAGGTACAGACAGTGCAGCTCCTGTCTGTAATGCCAGCACTCCTGAGGAGGTACAGACGTGCAGCACCTGTCTGTAATGCCAGCACTCCTGGGGAGATACAGACAGTGCAGCTCCTGTCTGTAATGCCAGCACTCCTGGGGAGATACAGACAGTGCAGCCCCTGTCTGTAATGCCAGCGCTCCTAGGGAGATACAGACAGCAGGACCCGCAGGCAAGGACCAGCTCCCCCAAAGGTCTCCTCTGACTTCCACATGTACACCCACATTCACTTTCAGGAATATACATGCCCACAAAGATGCCACCCATATAAATTATTAAGATTTATCTCTTTGGACACAAGGCAAGTCAAATTCTCACCCCACTCCATCACCCATCCTGTTAGCCAAAGAACCATGGTGACACATCTGTAAAAGCATTTTAGGAGAAGACAACAAACACTGTACCACTGTCCTTCCTGCTCTCTCACCTTGATTTTCCCCAACTTAGACTGTCCCAGGACAGGAAACAGGAATGTAAACAATGTGTCAGGCACAGCCTGAAGTTCTGATACTTATAGATTGATCGTCTATGTCCTTTTCATTGTCCCCAGAGTTTCTGGCTCAGGTTTGTTCTCTGTAATCTTTGTCTACATATTCTCGAAGCCCGTTTCCATCTCCCCTTATCCAAAGTCTCAAACAGTTTTTCCAAGTTACTGCTCATCACCCATAGAACCAGGAAGAAAAACAAAGCAAACAAGATGATGCTCAGGCACACTTTGCTCCTTGACGGCCGACAGCACCTATGCAAGGTAGTGGTCTGCTGTGGCTGCATCCCCGAGCTAGCTACAAAAGGAAACTCAGCTGGCTTTGAGGGTGGCCTGTTGGGAAACAAAGTTTTGCAATAAGTGGGACTGCTATCTAGTTAGAGAGGCCTACCAGTACTGAGGTGAGGTGCTTCAATCTTAAGACTTCTTTAAATAATTTAGTACCTAATGTGTAAAATGACAAACTAATAAGAAAACACAAGATGACTCCAGCATACTAAGAATGCAAACAGAACACAAAAAGAGCAAAACCCACTGAACTCAGCAGTCAGTTCATGAAAAGAGAGCACTGCGGGTGAGCCCGTCTGTTAGAGCTGTAAACCTGGCCGTTGCTCAGAGAAAGTCAGACATTCACAGTGATCTGCAGCTTTTTCAATGTGCTGCTGTCCACTGTGGCATTGACACCCGCTGTACTCTAATGGGAAAGGATTTGGAAGGGATGGATGAAAGTCCTCCTAGAGGAACAGTGAGGTACACAAGTTCACACATGCCTGGGGTGTGTAAGCTAGTTTATGTCTTGCAGAAAGCCATTGGGTAGTCCTAATCAAGAGGTGGAAGATTGGCTGGTGTAGTCAGTGGTCACCAATTTCAGTTAAAATTACCACCCTGTCATTTCCTCTGCTTGTTGTTCAGCACAGTTCCAGCGGGGCAGGCTATCAGCAGGGGATGGCACACTAACTTGGTAGTCTGGTGGCAGAAGCATGGAGAACTCATTTTGTCTCCCTCATGCTCAAGGAAAAGAAGAACCACTGAGCTCTCCAGGAACCTCGTTGTTTGTTTTGAGTCCATTTTAGTCTAGTTCTAGCTAAACCTAGCAAAGAGGTATAGACTTCAGCAAGTGAAATATTTTTCAGGCAGATCGTCTAGGATTAAATGGCAGCTGTACTTTTTGGCCAGATCAATTCTGATTTCTTGGCACAGTGAGTGCTAATGAGTCCACAGTGCTCCAAGATTAGAGTCCACGCTTCAAGTGGCCACACTGTACAGGTCCATAGTTGTTCCTTTGGTTCTTTAATGACTGGTTCAGTGCAGCATCCTTGGACACTTGGTGATTGCTGAAGTGTCTTTATTTGAATGAAGACTCAAAGAATTTCTGATAGGTTGGAATTGTTGTATTTTAAACATGGCACGAAGAAATCAAACCATACAACAGGGCCTATATGGGAGGTTTATTGAGGGGAGGGGAGAGAAGGGGCAGAGACCCAGTCCCTGGGGATGAGAGCGAAGGAAGAGAAAGAGACGGGAGGTGGGCAAGGCCCACCTTTCATAAGAAAAGGTGGCAAATGTGCACAGGGGGTGCTCTTAGTGGCTGCAGCTGAGGTATATCCTGTCAGGACCCTAAGGGCAAGCCAGTACAGATGCCTAAATGCTAACAGGAATGATGAATATAGTGTTGTTTTTACTAAACTCTGGAGGTCTGTCTTTATCTTTGTGGTGTGAAATGTATGACTTTTCACATTAGTGCCCCTAGAAACAGAATCTGTAGCTGTCAACCAGAGGCTTGAAATACGGAACACTCTGGTCATCATTAGACTTAGAGTAAAAGAAGCAGCCAGTACTGGTGAGGGAAATACAGGCTCCTGGATATGTGGTGGAGGGAAGATGTTACACTCATGAGATAGTGCACAGGATTTCATTTTGAAGCATGACAGAAGAGTGTTTTAAAGGTGGTGGGGACAGTTGTTTGGGTTATGAAACACAGTCACACACAAGAGAAAGGAAGGAAAGGAGTTTGCCAGCAAAACTGTCCAAAGGTGGTGGTACAGGCAGGCGTTGATGGGAAACAGGATGGATAGGAGTGAACTGAAAAGTCAATACCATGTGTACAGGGGATGTTAAAGATATGAAGCAACTCTAGTAAAGAGTGTTAGGAGAAAAGAGGAGCTTCATGTAGACATTAATGCCAGGCTGTGGTGGTGCATGCCTTTAATCCCAGCACTTGGGAGGCAGAGACAGGTGGATTTCTATGAGTCCATGACCAGCTTGATCTACAAAATGAGTTCAGGACTGTTACACAGAGAAGCCCTGTCTCAAAAAAAAAAAAAAAAGGCTTTAGCTCACTGACATGTCAGCTTAGAAAAGGCAGGATATGTGACTGCTAAATTGAAAGACCAATGTGTTGTAAAATAGACTTTGAAAGGAGACTGTTGTTTGATCATGTGACTGAATTAGAATGCCAGAAAATTGTAAAGGAAGTGGTCTCTGAGTTCTAGGACTGCACAAATGCACGAAAGAAAGTCACATATTTTTCCAGCTGCTTCTTTTGTGTCCTGCTCTCCTTTGTCTCTTCTTGACCTATCTGTCCCTCCCAAGCCCCTCCCTCTCCCCTCCTCCCCTGCTTTTCTCCTGCAGTACACTGGTGTACCACACTTCACAGGGGCCCCATCTGTGACCTCATCTCTGCCTGAAGCCTTAGATGTTGAGGGAATAGGCAAATGTCTTCTGTCCCTTTGCCTCTCTACACATCCTGGGCGGCAGAATGTGCTGCACGTATACAAAGCTGTCATAATATGAAAACTTTCTGGAGCCATCTTCAGGCCTGCAGCCACACCTAATTTGATCTCAAATCATTGCTTGCCGAGATTTGCAAAGACTAGGGAAATCAGTGAGGAAACAATATATGATATGTGCAGCTGGGTTTGGGGGCCTGTCCTTTCTTACCCTCTTGTCTGATTTGGGTAGCAGAATGGGAGGTGGCTAAGGAACTAATTATTTCTTGTCCTAACTTCTTCACTGATGTAATGTGTTTGTTGTCTTCTCGGTTTTGTCTGGGTTGGGATTTGAGCATTTTCTGAGATTTTGGAGCTACCCACTTTAACATGTGGAGGATTTCAAAAGCATCCTCTCTCTGCCTGGGCAAAGTAGTAAGAGGCCTAGGTGACTTTGCAGGTCTTAGCAGTCAAATGTGCTACCATGTCAGGACCTCTTGGTGAGGCCACTTGTTTACTTTAAATATCTGGCTCAAAAGGAGCCAGTGAAATCTTTCCATTCTCTAGACTTGCACATTTACACATCTACACAGGATTCCAAATGCAGGCACACTCTGCCTGTCTGACCTTGTTCATTTAGATGGCCCTGGTGTTCTTTTCTAATGGAAAATGTGGGAAACATAATCACATCCATCTGTCTGCTTCTGGCATCAGGAGCTGACACTTTGGACCACTTACCCTCATGATTTCCAGATAGTACAGGGCATTGCTGTGGACCACTTACCCTCATGATTTCTAGATAGCAGGGCATCACTCTGGGCCACTTACCCTCATGACAGGTAGTGCAGGGCATCACTCTGGACCACTTACCTTCATGACAGGTAGTGCAGGGCATCACACTCTGGACAACTTAACTTCATGACAGGTAGTGCAGGGCATCACTGTATCCTAGAAAGCTTCATTAGGTTCTCTGGGCTCTATCCTACCTCCAGCAGTAGACCCCAGCTGTAAATAACCCACAGATGACTGTCAGCCCTCAGAAATGAGGGGATCTGATTTTCTACATGTCTTGTGTCTTTGGCATCCAGTTTTGTATTTACAAGCACTATTCTACTTATGTGAGCTATGTAATTCTGTATGCTTTATCAAGCTACTAAAATGGGCAAAATATGAGGGAGGCAGTTAGGTGACTTAGGCCACCACCTTGAGCTGACTGGGGCAGCAAGGGATAAAGGAAAGACAAACACCAGACAGAAAAGTTGGGATCCCGGAATCTCAGGTGGAGAAGCTGCAGGGCCCAGAAGCTCCGTTTGTGACACAGTTAACTGGGTGGTGGAGTTACTGGGTGCAGCAGAACAGGGAAGCTGGTTTAGCTCATCTTCATAGGAGCAGTCTGGGGTTGCAAACATCCAGCAGAAAGCTACAGTGGACATTTTCTACACACACTGTCAGTGTTATCACTCAGAACCAAGGAAGGCTTTGCCATCCCTCTGAGTGTCACCTGGTCAATGCTTTGCCACTGCTGTAGGGAGGAGGCACTGGGGTCCTCGCGTGGCCATGCCCATGTCAACACACATTCATTCAGGAATGTACTCTCTTCCTACAGATTTGTATCAGGTAAAAGAGTTATGGATCTTTTTGTCCACTTATTGTGTGTGTGTGTGTGTGTGTGTGTGTGTGTGTGTGTGTGTGTGTGTGTGTTGTTTTGTTTTGTTTAAAAACAACTCTGGGGCTGGAAGGATGGTTCAGCCATTAAAGGCCAAGCTCACAATCAAAAATACAAAAACACTTCTGTGAGAAAGAGCATGGGTGTATATTAGTGACAGAAGAATGAGATTAAAAGGCTATTAGAAGAGGTGTTCAAACCTTAGTTTGAAGCTGACTGTACAGAGAGAAGTACCAACTTATTGAAGAGGAATAGGAAAATACAGCCTTTGTCTGTAAAGTGGGCTGACATTAGACACAGTCCTGTCAGGCCTTTCAGTAACTATTCATGCAGACTTGGACCAGACTCCAGCCTGCAGAAAACCAGCTTCTAAGTGGGGTCTAGGGTCCAGTAAACATGCCCTGGCCTCTCCCTGGGTGAGAAGGATGTTTGCACCCAAGCCAAAAGGAAGGCTTTTTGGTGTACTACACCTCAGTGGTCCCCGCACCTCCAGGGTTGGAGATGGGCAGGATGTAATCACAGAGGTTGCTTTTGGACCCTTAGAGAGTGGCGTGCTCTTCCCAGACCCACCATGTTTGCACCATCCTTGCCCGCAGTACACAATGCAAATAAGGAGGAAATGTGTCCAGTACCCAAAACAGAGGATTTTCTTATTTAATGTACAAGTTCCTGAACTCAGAGCCCTGGGAAATGGTTCACTGGGAACACAGCCCCTTCAGATTTCCGAGTTTGTGTTTCTCTCACTCCACTTTTGCTCTCGGTGGTCCTTCATTCTGTCGAGCGTCAATGCAAAACTCCCTTCGCTCTTGAGCCTTCTCTGACTCACTCCTATCACGCCTTCCTTCCTATATGACCCCATCTCCCATGTGGACCGTGAGTCCTACGGTGGGATAGCCATCTTCTGCAGTTCCAGGCAGGGACTGTTGACAAGCACAACAGTGCCAGGTGGGAGAAGGAGTAAGGCCCAGAGGCCCAGAGGCCCAGGAAAGGATGGTGTGGGGAAGGGCACTTGACCTGGGCCTGAAGGATTAGGAGTTGGGTCAAGAACGTGCAGTCACATCTGCATGCTGGCAGTGACATGGGATCTCTTTATGGAGAAGAGCATTTGTGGAGGGGCTCAGATTGATAGGTATGTGCATCAGGCTGTCAAGCTGTGAATGCCAGGCTAGGACGGTGCTTTAGCCTGTAGTGTGTTAGGAGACTGCATTACAAAGCAGTACAATTAGAGGTGGTGAGGGGTGAGAACTCTCCTTGTGACTTTGAGCACTGCTCTGTCTGACAGCTACGGAAAGGAGATTTCTGGCCACACTATCCTGCTGCAATTATGGACATGGAGCTGGAGGCTTGGCCTCCATCAGGTCCAGAGCTAGGAGTAAACACCTCCAGCTCAGTACTACAACGTGGGCTGGGAAAGCCTTCACCGAGTCTAGATACCTGCAGTCAAGCACATGCCCTTTCTCTGTGACCTCAAAAGGAAGAAAGACCAGGCAGACCCTACCCTCATAGGCCCCTTCCATCTTCAGCTTTCAAAGCTACATGGCTAGGTTCAGAAGTAGTAGTTGAGTAACAAGCAATAAAAAGGTTCGTTGGGGCTAGGTGGAGGCCAATTCATCCAGTTAATGCAGGATACTTTGTCTGGCATAATGAAACCTGTACTGGGTCCTCTTTGATCCTCTTGGACATTTTCTAATAAAAACCTAAGAAAAGAGGGCTGTGAGATTATGCCACCCCACAGGCTGCTTTGTCTTCAGAGTGAACAGAAACTCAATTATTTTCATCATTGACCATGCACATCTCATTCATTGCTTTTCTTTGTTTTTCTCTTTGAACCTTCTGCCCTTACAAACTACAAAAAGCAAGAGCTGCATGCCTCTTGGGACATGCTGTTCCCTCCTAGGTTGGGTTTCGGAGCAGAGTCGATTATTCCTCATGCTCTGCACCTGTGGTTATTCCTCATGCTCACTCCCTTGTGAGTGGGGCTTGTGAACATCGAAGGCAGTGCACTTAGGATTTAGCTCTGCTCCAATACAGAGCACATCCTGGGGATGGGGTGTATAGGAGTAAAGTTCTGAAATAAGCCTCTTACCTCTTGGGAAAGAGGGAAAGAATAGAGCTAGCACTGTTAGAATGTTACTGTAGGACACACTCAGTGACAGTGTATTACAGCTCTAAAGGTCAGCCACTAGCACTTCAAGGCCAAGTCCATCACAAATGGCACCCCTTGCTGGAGCTTCAGCAGGATGGGTTCTTGAGCAGGCTCTGCTGCAGTGTGGCCTAAGAGCAGAAGACCTGAGTAGAATTACAGCTCTAAGGGACCCAGTGCTGGGCTGAGGAGAGCTTGTCCTGACAGTCCTCCTAGAGGCTTGGTATGGAACTCTCTCCCCAGATTCCACTGGAACCTGGGGGCTCAGTTCACACACCTTGTGCTCCCTAGGTCAGAGTCTAGCTGCTCGCCTTGAAGGGATGTGGAGCTGGAAAGACTCAGTCCGGGCTGTTGTTCCCTAGGAGCCCAGCAGCCCCTTCTGGAGAACTGGAAGGACAGAAGTGAGTCTTTCTAACAAATGGGCTTAACCATACTCAAAAAAGGCTTTACCCACCCTTTCTTTAGACAGTGTTCCTTTCAAAGCCACAGAATGGCTTGTTAGAACTTCTCCACAGGTAATCTCTCACCTAGGGATACTAGGCCCTCCTCAACCCACAGCAGAGTCTCTTCTCTGGCCTGTCAGTTCTTGGGGCCACTTTTCTCCAGTCTCAAAAACTTCAGTCTAAAATCTGAAGCTTCAGTAAAATCCTCGTATCTCATAGAATATAAACTCTGGTTATTAAAATTTAAGCAAGGCACATTGGCACATGCTTACAATCCCAGCACTCAGGAAGCTGAAGCAGGAAGATCCTAAGTTTGAGGCCAACCTGTACTTCATATTAAGACTGTCTCAATAGATAAATAAATAAAAAGATTTACCACTGGCTGTGTTAACCAGTAAAAGGCATGTAGACAATAAAATGTGTTTAATGGCATGCGGGTCAATTTTGTGAAAGAGAAATGTGTGCGTTGAAACGAAAACTTGTTAGAGCTGTAAAGTAATGCTTCATCAATGTTTACCTAAAATTGCTTGATTTGGCTGGGTATGGTGGGACATTCCTTTGTCCTAGCACCAAGGAGGTAGAGGCAGATGGATCTCTGTGAGCCTGGTCTACTTAAGTTCTAAACCAACCAGGGCTACATAATAGGCCCTTTCTCCAAAAAAAAGAAAGAAAAACTTAAATAAATTAATCATTTAAATTATTAAATTTAAATCATTAAATTATTAGGGGGGCTGATGAGATGGCTCAGAGGATAATGGGTGCTTGCCACCAAGCTTTTCCACCACACAGTGTAAAGAGAGAGTTGTCCTCTGACCTCTACACATGTGCTGTGCCATGGCATGTGAACACACTCACACACACGACACACACAATACTAAGAGCAGAAGCTGGTTGAGAAAGAAGCTGTGGGGCTCTGTGCTGTTTTGCTGATGAATATGAGGGGGTGACTTGACTCAGGGGTGCCCTCCATTAGCATCTTTGTGTATGCAAATATGCTGGCTTAATTTCTTGAGAAACCATTAGGGTTTCTGTCATCAAACTAACCTTGAAAGTGTTGCCCCTGGTAAGCACATTTATAAGTGCCACAAAAGAAATACTGTATTTTTTGCCAGGCAGAGTGATGCATACCTTTAAATCCAACACTAGGGAAGCAGAAACCGGTAGATCTATGTAAGTTCAAGGCCAGTACAGTCTACATAGTTCAGGCCAACCAGGGCTACACAGTGAAACTATGTCTTCAAAACAAATAAACAAAAGCTAGATTTTTGTTGTTTTCTACATAGTTGTGCATATGAAGAAAGATGGAGAAAGGACACCAAAGAACAGTGGTGATCCCAGGTATTGCTGACTCAGGAGTGTGTATATGTGCATGTCCATCATGGTGGTGGCACTCTAGATGTGCTTAGGGGCAATTAAGTAACTTTGAATGCTTAAAGCATAGTGACGCTTCAAATAAATATTATTTAGAAAATACAAAGTGAAGCCTGGCATTTGTGCTCAACTCATATCTTAAGTATTTGGTTATGATTGAATATTTTTGGTAGAATTTATTGCAATATGTCAGATACAGCCTTGTCATCTAGATCCTGATTACTTTCTTTTCAAGCCTAAGAAGTTATTTCAGCATATTTTTATTATTATTCTCTTCTGCTTGCTGAGCTGAGAGTTGGCATAATGAAAACAGTCAATGTGTGCCATGAATCATTTGCATATAAATCCATACAAGTTCAACTCAGGCTTTAAAAATCAGAAGCACACAGAAGATGGGCTGACTTAAGAAATTAGCCAGCTGACCAGTTGTATCATTAGTAATTCACTCCTTCTTTTTCTGATTTTCTTTTTCCACAGAACCGAATGGAGGAGAGCAAAGCACTCTTTAGAACAATTATCACATATCCTTGGTTCCAGAACTCCTCTGTTATTCTGTTCTTAAACAAGAAAGATCTTCTAGAGGAGAAAATTATGTATTCCCACCTAGTCGACTACTTCCCAGAATATGATGGTAAGTGGGCACCTTGTGCCAGCCTCACAGCTGAGAAAGACTGGTGCTGTTAACACTAGTGCCTAGAGGCAGCATGGTACAGTGCCTGGAACCACAGGGTCCATGATGGCAGGCATGCTAGAGAACAAGTTACTGTTCCCTGACGTATAATGACATAAAACATTTTATCCCTAATGTTAAAAGTTATGGGGAAAGCAACAAGTTCTCAGTTATTTCAAAATAACCAGCTCGGAGAATAAATAATTCAGTAGCCTTTTCTATTAGCCACTATCATTTCCAGTTTCCTTCTTTTTTATTTTGCTACCTACCCCTGCCTCTCTCTGGTAAGGAGCTCACTTCTGAAGTTGCTATACTGTATTATACTGTTGTTAACCATGACCAAGAAACTTAGAGAAGGTAGAGTCAGTCCATCATGATGGGGAAGCATGGCAGCAAGCTTCAGGCATGATGGCCTGAGGGGGGAAGCTGAGAGCACATCTCTAAAACACATGCCCAAGCAGAAAGATTCAGATGTGAAGCAAGACTTAATGCTCAGAGCCCGCCCCCACTGACTTCCTACAGCGGGCCACACATCCTAAGACCAAGTGTTGAAATATCCCAGTCTATGAAGGACATTCATATTCAAACTTCTACATATACTGAAGTTCAAATCCTAGTCTAGGCCCTTCCTATTTCTAGGATTCTATTTAGAGTCACTTGATTTTCCTGGTCCTTCAAGCCATAGCTATGAGATCTGCTTTATAGGCTAATAGAAAACAAATGTGTGACATTAGCGTGGTCCTTGAATGTCCAGGCAGCATTTACTTAGGGAGAACTTCACTAGCAGAAGTCCTAAGACTCATGTCCAAGTAAGGTATTTGACTAAACTGATTGCCATGGCCAAGAAAGGGAAGTCCCACCCTCCTTAGTGATTATTTAAGCACACTTGCTGTAGCACTCAGGGTCTGCAGCACTCACTTGCATTTGACTTTGCACTGTTTTCATCATTACAAAGTAGATCTCCCAGTTATACTGTATTGTTCTCAATGACAGGACATCAACCCTCTGAGGAAAATTGGTTGACTAATTGTATCCACTTCCAGCCTCCCAGCAGTCCCAAGCAGGGCCCCAAAATGACATCATCAACAAAGGAAATCTAAGGCATCTACACTATAGTAATTTTGTCCCTCCAAAAGCTCTCTAAGAGAGGTGACTCCTTGGAGATTAAAGATCCCTTTGGCTTCATAGCTTTCTCTGAAGGTTTAGGTGCCCTTTGCTCTGTATGCATTAGGGTCAGTGCTGGCCTGAGGAAGGGAAATGTAGCATGCTCAACAGCTGAAGTTTGCATCTCCAGTGCATGTGTATGATTGGCTGCACAGCCAGCCGTTTAGAGACAGGGACTTTTTTTTGTTCATATCTCTCCAAGTACATTTTCCTGTTTGCCTGGCTATTTTAAAAGAACAAATTCTGTCTTAGCCTAGACAGCATTTTCTCTTTGTTCTTTCTATTTTTCTCACTAACTCAGAAGCAAATGGTAAGTGCCTGAGATTGCCTCAGTGTTCTTAAGGAAGCTGTGGAAGGAAATGACTATATATGGTGTACCCGCTCCCCCTCAGTGGCGCTCCTGTAGACCACTCCTGCAAGCACATGGTCTGAGGACAGAAGCAAGAACCACCTGCCTCAGATAGAAACATGAATGCTTGCTTGTACACCCAGAAGGCAGCCTTAATTTCTCTTCAGAGTTGGTGAGTCAGTGGACAGTGGAGAGAGAACGGCTACACCATTTACAGCAGTGGCTCTGTGACCCCTGGGTTCCTGCTTGGGTACAGACAGATAGCAGTGCGCAGCCTCAGAGCAGACGCTGCCTGAGCCCAGCTGCTCACCCTCAGCCGTGTGCTGGCTGGCTGCACTGCAGTACCAGGTTTTCTGGAGTGGGTTTTTGCAAGACTGCCACTTCCTGAATCCTCATCACTACAATTTCCTGACAAAAAGAGCTTACTGTAAATGTTTTGGAATTTGAAGATGATTTTAACTGTTGTCTTCTGTAATGGACACATAATGTCTAAAGGAAGTATGGCCACAGCTAAATTTAAAAGGCAATGGTTTTGTTGTTCTCGAGAAGACAAAGTTGTTTCATGAAATCCAAAGCCCTTGGAAGATGAGCTAAGACTGGAAAAACTTTTGAGCACACTACAGTGATGTTTTGTAGTGCTTATTAATAGTAATGCTTATTTAGATATTATCACAGCTGCACATGTCTTCCTTGTGAGGTCTTAATCAGATGATTGCCATCTCTGTGTTTCTCATCAGGAATTGAAATGACTGTTTCCACATGGACTTGAACTCTGTAGAATTGTTCCTAGAGACTTTGAAATTCTGCACCTGCTGTGATGTCTATACCCATTTCTTTGTAGTCCTATGTGCTCCAATAACATAATTTATGCTTAAAACATAGCACACTGCAAGTGCACTTCAGTGACCTCGAATCTATTTCTTATGTTCTATAGAATAAACACACACAAAAGAGTTGGAGTCTTTTCCTTCCCTGACAGAAGAATAATAATAGTTGGGGAAATGGCAGCCTTCTCACACCCTGCCAGCCTCTTAGTCTCTGTTTTAAGTGTTCAGTGCTGCTGTGGAAGCAGTGAGTTCACAGTACATTGCTAAGGACAGAACGCTATTTCACATATGTAACACCTAGATACTAGCCCACTTTCATTTTTCATGTTGCTAGCCTTAGTCACCCAAACCTCAAAGCACTCTTGTTACTACTTGTACAAATGAGAAGACTCTACTTCCTAGCTCTTTGCTGCAGCTCCTGGCAGTGTGAGATGTGGGTATGAGCCCAAATCTGTAATAGGGTTATTCTGAAACTTCTCGAGTTGTCTGCCTGAGACTCGGTCCTTAGAGTTGGTTAGGCCTCAGCAGTGTTTGCTTACATAGAAAACGCACATTGTGATCCTGGGAGGTCTTGCCCAGGAGAAAAGAAGTGACACTTCCTTCCCTGGTCTAGAACTGACTTGTAACAGTGGAGAGAAACAGGTACACAGTGGCACAGTGCACAGTGTACCTGCTCAGCACCTGATGCTGTTTGGATATTAGTAATTTAGAAGGTTTAAACTCAAACTTGCCAAAATCTGTTTAAGTGTTAAACTGCTTGATTGATATATGATGTGATTGATCCTGCACACAGTTAGAAATGGTCTGGAACATGTCACATTGTTAGTTTTTAAATGTGATAAAAAATACCATACAGAACATTTCAATTATAATTTGAATATGTAAGTCATGACATAAATTACATTTAGGAAACTGCAGCTGTTGCCAGTGCGTCCACCACTCGAGCTAAGCAGTAACACCCCATTGTCTTCCCCGACGCATGCTGTCTCTACAGACTATATATAAGTCAAGTCACACAGTATTTGTCTGTGTCCAGCATGTTGATTTCAGAATGTGTTTTAAAATTTTATACATGTTAATGCCATCTATCAGAACTTCATTAACCACTTTTGGCTTATCCAGTCCAGTTGAGTTACTTCTATTTGCTATTGTGACTGATGGTACTGTACATTCACCTACGAAATGCCCTCCTTTCAATTCATTTAGAGTATGTTCGCCTGCTACATGAATTACTAGGTTATATGGGAATCACTGAACTGTTTTCCATAGTGCCGTACCATTTTGCCTGCCTACCAGTAGTAGAGTTGCAGACTTCACCTGTTGCCAAAGGTTGTTTTATCCCTTTTAAAATGATACAAGGCTAGTAGATGGGAAGACTACTTCATGATTTCACTTGGCATTCCCTAAATGAGTGTCAGAGTTAAGCATCCTGTGTGCTCATTGGTTATTTGTTACCTTATTTTGCAAGAATGTTCAAGTATTTTGTCCAGTTTTAATTAGGTTGTTTAATTTTTTGTTGATATATATGAGATCTTTATATATTCTGAGTGCTAAATCCTTATCAGGTATATGAATTGTATATATTTTTCATTTGATAATGGACTTTGATAACAATTTTTTTTTAATTTGGACAAGGTCCAGTTTATTTTTTCTTTTACTGCTTCTGTGTTTGGGTTGTATCTAAGAATCAACTACAAAATTATTATACAAGTGTGCTGGTTATTTTTTTTGTCAGCTTAAAAAAGGACCCTTACTTTTTGAGAAAAAAAAGTGGGGGGCATCTTGAAAAAAGGACCCTTACTTGAGAAAAATGCCTCCATCAGATTGGCCTGTAAGTGAGTTCAGAGTTCATTTTCTTGATTAATGATTGATATAGGGCCCAGCACACTTGGATGATGCCATCCCCAGGCAGGTAGTCCTGAGTTGTATAGAAAAGCAGGCTGAGCAAGCCATGAGGAATAAGCTAGTAAGAAGCACTACTCCATGGCCTCTGCATCAGCTCCTGCCTCTAGAATCCTGCCTTGAATTCCTACCCAGACCTTTATTCATAATAGATATAATCTGAAATATACTCTTTCTTCCCCAGATTGCTATGGTCTTGGTGTTTATCCCTGCAATAGGAAGCAAGCAAGGACAAACAATGTTTTGGTTTCATTTCAGTTGCTGTAATAAAATACGCTAACAAAAAGCATCTTGGAGAGAAAAAGGGTTGTGTGGCTTACGAGTCCCATGTTACAGTCCATCTTTGAGGAAATCAAAGCAGGAGCTCAAGCAGGTAGTCATGCTGCATCCATAGGCAAGAGCACAGAGAATAATGAAGCCTTGCTTGCCGCATTGTTTTCTCTTGTGTAGTTCAGGACCCCATGCCTGGGGAATGGTGCCCCCAACAATGGCCTGAGTCTCCATACATCAATTAACAATCCTCCACTGACATCCCCACAGGCTGACCTGATCTAGATAATCCCTCAACTGAGACCCCTTCTCGGGTGATTCTAGACTGTGGCAACTTGACATTTAAAACTAACCATCACAGGTTTCTAATTTTTCTAAACAAAACTATCATGGACAATGGATGAGGCATAAGAAACACCTTGTAAGCATAAGAAAGTACAAACCAATGCATATCATCACACAGTGAACTTAATAGAGATCTGGAATACAGAGTAGTCTTCATAGGGCATACACAATGGGTGCTGATTGAACAGATGAACAGTTGTGGAGTGGGCCACATGACAAACTTTGCTTCTCCTCTCTTGGCAAACAGGACCCCAGAGAGATGCCCAGGCCGCTCGAGAATTCATCCTGAAGATGTTCGTGGACCTGAACCCTGACAGTGACAAGATTATCTACTCCCACTTCACATGCGCCACAGATACCGAGAACATCCGCTTTGTCTTCGCTGCCGTCAAGGACACCATCCTGCAGCTGAACCTGAAAGAGTACAATCTGGTCTAACCGTGCCTCCCAGAAACCATTCTTCCCTTCCCCGTGGGCTGTTGAAGATAACCAAGAAGGACTGTATTCTGTGGGAAACAATTTGCATAATACTAATTTATTGCCGTCCTGGACTCTGTGAGTGTGTCCGCAGAGCTGTAGTAAATATTATGATTTTATTTAAACTATTCGGAGGAAACAGAATGCTGAAGTACAGTCCCAGCACATTTCCTCTCTTGTTTTTAGGCAGACCTTGACACCGGTGTATTTGAAATTTTCATTCATTCACTCACAGTATAAAAGCACTCCTGTCACATACATGAATTCGTTCTCTCTCTCTCTCTCTCTCTCTCTCTCCATTCCTCTCCATTCCTTTCTTTCTCCCTCCTCCTCTTTTCTATTGACCAAAAACAAAGCCGATGTTCCGAACTTCTTCCTGTTCCATCCTCCCTCTGATTTTACTTTCTCTCACATTACAAATGGCCTTTACCCTAGTTCCATTCTTGGTCAAGTTTCTTTCTCGAGTGATGCAGTCAGGACAGTGTCATTCGATTGCAGTCATCTTACATCAGCTTCATTTAATAGTGGTTCTGCTGAAGGCGTGTATGTATTAATTACTACTATGGTTTTAAATGTGTCTCTCTGGATGCACATCACATCTAGTATTCCTTTTTCAATACATACATATATATGTATGTATAATATATATATATTGTCTTGTCTCACCTGGACTAGGACAGTGGTACCCATTGATGGTTAAGAGTCATATATTTTAGGTGCAGACCTTCAGCCATAGCTGGATTGTTCAGAGAAATGTATGGAAGTCAGGGTGTGTGGGTACAGGCTGGGAAGGAGTCCATGCTTCTACAATCCATGTGCCATGTCCTTCCTCTCTCTTCCTTGCTCCCTTTTGTTTCTCTTTAGGTTTTTCACCCTCTCTGTAAACCACAGATGCCAAATGATATGCCAACAGACACTACATTCCCCGGCAGCCGCTGCCAGAGTCCTCCTGTAGCTCCTCATTTGGTTTGTTTTTAGCTTTCCTTCCCTCTTGCCCCACTTTGTGTTTGGGCCATAATTTTAAAATAATTTTTGCTATGTATATATGTTGCCAAAGCCAGATTTTTATAAGACAAAATAAATTAAGAATTTCAAGAGTATCAAAATGTAAGCATTAAGACCGCACAGTGAGAGGACAGCGTGCTATGGACCGGAAACACACATTGCCAAACAGTTGCTAACTCTGAACTGCTTCTCATGGTCCGTTCTTTTCTTTGCCCTTAAGGTCGGTGCCAGTGTCCAGATGAGCAGTGCAGAAACTACTCCTGTGGTTTGTCATGAGATCTGTTCATATCTCCTTACTGGCACCAGTATTATTAGCTCTTTATGTTTTTTCAGTTCGAGTGAGTCTGCCAGAACACTGGTTGACAGCATTATCCCCTAACCTTTGATTTGGGGGGTAAAAAATGGGCTTATTTACCATTTCAGGATCTTCTTGAACTGGTTGCTTGAACGCAAGGAAGATTTGTTCAAAAGTCACCAGTCAGTGTTCTGTCAAGCATGTATTTATGTAATGATCATACGAGGAGAGATGTTTGCTGTTCTCCATGTGCAATTTGTCAGCAGATGCAAACAGTGCTGAACGTGTGTGAATGAGCCTGTCAAGCAGCCCCCGTTGCTGTGTGATTTAAGTAGATTGTGATTGCTCTGAGGCTGCCAGGAAGTTAGACCACAATGCTGGTCTCATTAGTGCTTGGCACTAGTCTAAACTTCCGTTTCAATCACTTTTCTTGAATAACAAAGAGGAGAGAGAGTGAACAGCTTACTGTATGAGCACTGAAATTGCTGACTCGTAATGAAGTGTTCTCATGTTTTACTCTCCTGGCCCCAAACAACACAGCTTACTTTTTTATCCCTTGCTCTAGAAAGCACCTGTAATTTAACAGACTGCCTGTAGGAATAGTGCAATTATGAATGTTCTGATTGTTGTACATACATCTCTCTTGATATTGCAGCATCCATCATTAATTTTTTTGGCAGATTGAATGTGCTGTATTGATATGTATCTATGTAATTGTATTGTATGTCTTGTGGCTAATTCACATTTTGAATAATGTTATTTTATTTACTTTTTTAAGGGAGGAGAATGTAAATTTGTCAGTTTATTTCTGACTAGGGATATTTTTTTCCATTTAGAAAAGAAGAAAAAAAAAACCCTTACTATCGTACAGAGCGGTACTAGCATCGTGCTGTCTAAAATCATTTGCACATTCCCGAGTAGAGGTGTGCTGACCTAAGACCCAAAGGTAATTTCATAGCAAATACACAACATCCGTCGGAGCTTTTATACAAACACGGAGACCAACTTTGTAGACCTTTTGCCATTTGACCTGGGGTTGGAATATGAGCTTTTATACGATTCATATTCTTATTTGGCAAATGCACAGTTTAGCATTACCTCTCTGGTGGCCTTTATTAGAAAGGCAGTTTTAGAAGCTATTGTTATCCACTAAGGAGATGTTTTATCAGCTAGAGACCACTGCTTGCCTGAAAGGGCAACCTTAAATTTGGTGCAGCAAAAAAACAAAAAACAAAACAAAAAAAAGGAAAAAAAAAAAAAGAAAAGACAAAAAAAAGAAAAAAGTAACATTTGATGGCCTACGGTGTAGAGGGAACCTCATCACAGGATCGCAAGTGTTAACAGTCCTAGGGAACCATGCTATTCTATTTAACAGAGCCGTAGTAGATGTAGTTGAGTCCACCTGACCTCAAGCTCAGAGCTGCAGAGCAAAGCACGGAAAGGCCGCCGCCGCCACATTGTCTTTGGGAATTGGGGATGGGACTTGCTATGCAGAGTTGAAGTTTGTGGCTTCACTGCTCATCCTGGGGCGCATGACAGGATCCCTTCTTTTGAGAAAGGAAAACATTGATCACCCTAGCTGCAGTGATGCCTCGTCGCCTAATTGTATCCACACTAGTCAATGAAGCTAAAAACAATTTTTGTTGTTGTTTCTTGTTTGGGGTTTTATTGAAGGGGTGAGGGGCGGGAAGGGCTTCTCGGTTTTGTACAAAAACAAAGTTTACTCTCGCTCTCTGTTCTATTGTGATTGCAAGCGCTTTAAAGCTGTGCCACTGACTCCTGTTGTTGATGCTCTAGATAATGAAGGCTTGTGGTGAGTTTGGTGGTGACTTGGGCATGTCTTATTCAGAAGCAAACACAGAACACAGAACCCTTTCCTCAGCATACCAAGGCAAGCGGCCATCTCATGAGTCACTCAGCACATCGCAGTGTGCCGTTTACAGATGGTGTCTCCCCTTTGTGTGTGATGCGGCAGCTCCCACCCACAGAGAATTTCTATTTGTAAATTGGAGGTTTATATTATGCCTTACAGAGCTTAATTAAGAAGTCTGTGCCTCATATCTGAAACAAAGGGAAAAAACACACCCGTGCAAAAGTCAGTAAGTCCCATAGACTGTTGGATTTTCCTTACTATTTCCTTAGGAAGAGCTCTGTTGAATGTCCTGAGTAGCTGGGAAATTCTTAGGAACTTGCATATGTTGTTTACTGGCAGGAGGCATCCACAGGCGATATTTAAAAAACACCTGGAACGAGGGGGCTTGGGGGTTTTGTTTTTGTTTCATTTAATTTAGATTACATTAGCAGGCCTAATAGTTTTAAAAGGTAATTCAGCCAAAGGGCAATTTACTTTTTGTACTTCAGACTTATATTGATTGTCAAGTTGTACGAATTGTAATTTAAACATTTATACTGCCACATGATTGTAAATTTTAGTTGTCTTAAGTGGGATTTGGTGAAAAGCTGTTTATGCTGGATTTGGGTCAAAATGACTTGATTATTTGCAAAAAAATAAAAATAAAAATAATGACGGGAAGAAAGGGCTGCATAATAAGATACTGCAAGACTCAGATCTTGGTTGGAAATTCCTCAGATCCCTTCAGATGAACCCCGATGCCCCTTTGTTTTTAGTTTCTCAGAACGAATGAAGTGAAATATAGCAGAATGTTAACCCATATAAAAATAAAGTGTACCCAAATATTGTAATGTATATTGCTGCGCTTCTTAAAATTAAATAAGGGTTTCAAGCCACTCAAGTGGTAATTAACAGCATTCAATTGATACAAATAAGGTGTGCTTGGGCGTACATTAATATTTCATTCCAAAGAGAAATCTTTGGTTAGAAACACATACAAAAATGGAAGCTAATAATGTGTGTTTATCTGTCTTTGCACACTTCCAGCATATGCAGCATTACTAGATGTCCTGGTACTTGTATCTTTGGGATTCCATTTGGGTTCTAGACAATTAGGAGAAATAGATGGCTTGGTTGCTTGTGATGTGGCAGAGGTTTGGGGAGCCAGACACCTGCCATTCCACAGATTGCTTGCTGAGCCTCTACACTCTGTCTGTCTTATAATAATGCTTTGTCCTGTTATCTCCCTGCCACCACCACCCTTCCATAGTGTTCTGCTTCTAGAATCATCTGTTCGGAGTATGCATACACACCTGATGCACAGTAGGTGCTCGGATATTATGTCCTCCCTCCCTTTAATATCTGCCATGGAGCCTCCATCTCCATAAAATTTGAACCCAATGATTAATAACATTTACATGTTACAAAGACAGCTCTTTTACAAAATTGGATCTTACTCAGTTAAAGGAATTCTGACTTTCATAGAAGCTTTGATAGGAAGAAAATACAGGGAGGAAGATTATTCAGTGAGCTATTTTTAGGGTTAGGAAAGAAAGTGGAAAAACACTGTGTAAGTTTGTCTGGGTCACTTTCATTGAAACACATTTCTGGCGGATTTCCTCAAAGGACTCTAATCTCAGCCTCTGGCCGGAATCTGCATTCACCCTCGTGTTGGAAGCCCTGACTAGATCTGTGTACTTAGGGAGTTTTGTCAAAAACATTTTTAACTTGCAGTATTTAAAAAAATCATATTTACTGTTCTTAAAATGTCATTCAAATGCATGTATTGTCTATTGTTTGGGGATGGGAACTAGTTTTGCAAAAAAAAAAAAAAAAAACACCTAATGTTGTATAATAATGCCCCAATGATCTTACTGGTTAAAAATACAGTATTTTTGGCCATAATTTTGTACTACAGTATTCTTCATTCTGAGTTTTGCTTCCCCTGAAGTTGCCTAAGCCCCTCTGAGAATGCTGCTTATTATAAAGAGAATTGGAACACCTCCTCACTTTCCTAATAAGTTTCATAGGTCACATGTGTCTTTCCAAAGTAGGCAGATTTAATGGTTCCTAAAGCACACACATAACCTTTTCCCATTTGTATATAATCAGAAATGTCAGTCCCTAAAAGGCAAATATGTATTGGTAGAATTTACCAGATCTGTTCTTCAAAAGCTGGCGCTTGGTTAATTGTGATCTGTTGTTTAAGAACCTGAGTATCTGTTCAGTGCAGGCTTCTGTAGAACAGCTTTGCCTCATCCTGTCGGGCAAGCAACCCTTCCCTTCCCCTGGATTGTTAGGCAGCACGGGATCAGCAGCAGAGTCCTGGCATAAGAGTTCTTACCTGATGCTGGCAGGGAGCAGGTATGGGAGAAGGACCTAGCACAGATATCCTTTGTGTCTGTGACGTCAGTAACCACACACATCTAAGGCTTTGAGGTCTAATGAGAACTAGCTTTTCTTCCTCTGGAAAGTTTTTGAAGTGTAGGTGATGATGGCAAGTGTCTTTCTAGAAAAATAGGTGCTTAGGTGTGGACTGCGGAGCACAGTAGAAGCAAACCCGCTCCTGCCATGACCATATCTCACCGAGGACCCAGGGCTCACTCAACTTTACCATACAAACTCCATGTTAAAGAACAGCTATAATGTGTTCAGTAGGTATGCTGTTCAACTTCTGACATTAAATTGTCCAGCTTCTCGCTCTTCTGCTTAATTATAAGCCATCACCTTAGCAATCGGTTCACTTGTAGTGAAGGGTGGGTTTCAAGTTAATTTTAATTGTTGAAGAAAAGTGGTCTAGATATTTCAACCTTGTTTTTGTTCCATGTTGAGGAAACCGCTACTCCTTTCCGCCATCTACCAACACCATGACACTAACTAGTTCCCTATACATTGGCATCCCTTTGTTTCGTTGTCATGGCTAATAAGGAAAAAAAGGGCATTGGCTCCAACTACTTAGAAAGAACTGAGCACGGTCCATTTTAACAGACCCCTGCTCCCATTAGGTCCCTCGAAAACTAGGTCCTCATTATAAACTTCATCTTTTTTGTTTTGTTGTTGTTGTTGTTTTTCGAGACAGGGTTTCTCTGTGTAGCTTTGTACCTTTCCTGGAACTCACTCTAGCCCAGGCTGGCCTTGAACTCACAGAGATTCACTTGCCCCTGCCTCCCGAGTGCTTTGATTAAAGGCATGCAGCACCCACCAGCTAAACTGGGTCTTTAAAATCCATATTATCTAGGGAAAATTGAAAAGATGTTTTCTGTTCAGTTGTCATGCCTCAAGACTATTGAAACTTGATCTGTGTTCATATCCTCTCTTCCTGTTTTCCTCCAGAATGCAGTTCAAAGGCCAGAGTATTTTTCTGCCTCATAAACCTAAGGATTAAAAAACAGTCAAATCATCCTCTTTAACTGAGCATGTTAACAGAAGTGAATAGCCTGTTCTGTCCCTACTTGCCTGTCCCCTGCAGTTCTATAGGGGTTTTTGTAACTTAGTGGACAGGACCTGTGACTGCCTGTTTCCGATTAGCCCAAATCTGTGTATGGTAGAGCTTTAAAGCATCTTCAGAAATGAAAGGACCTGGACAAGACACATGGGCAAGTGAAACTTGGCAAATGCTTGCTATCTGCAAGTGGGGCCTCCACATTATGCTCTGTACCAGTGGCCAGGAAGCTAGCACATCTAATAAGATGCTGTCCACATGAGATCCAGTTAGGGGCACATCAGAGATGCAGGCCCCTTGTCAGGGCAGGAGTATCAGTGGTTATTCTGGGACCAAAGCTACCCTACCGTGGCCTGCTTTCATTTTGTGAGTTGTAGGAGGCCCATTCCTGGGATAGTCTGCTCAACAGTTAACAGTGGAGCCAGGACTACTGAGTTGTGCTGATTTTCATTGTATAAATAGTCACACCCAATTTTACCTACCAGTGTGACAGAGACACTGTTGGCTCTCTTGGGCTGCACCTGTGTGCCACTGTCAAGTCCTTTAGCCAAAGCTTTTTTGTACACCTGGAGAAGGCCAGGCTACCTGACTTCCTCTTCATCACTCCCTGTGTGAGGGCACTAATTACCAACAAGCAAATAGATGCCATATTCAGGATGGGCAGCTGTGCTAGAAAGACAAAATATTTAGACTAAGGTATGGCAAGAATGGATAAGCAGATGCTTGAGGCTGGGCAGGAAGAATGCAAAATTAGTTTGTGTGTATACATACCTAAGCAGATAAGTCATTGTCTATGAAACAAGTTATAGAGTTGATGTTAGTTGGGGTAGGACATTAAACCCAAGTCTTTAAAAACATGATCTCTGTGTAAGTCAGTACACATGTAGGCTCTAACCATGATTTGCTCATAACATGTGCGCATGCATGTGCAGAGGGAAGTTTGCTTACACCTGTGGTTATTAGAAGTATTTTGACTCAGAAATAAAGTCTGCATTTTGACATAATTAACACAGGAAAGAATGATAAAGATCTACTACTGACAACTTTAAAACTTTATCTTTCCAATCTTCCCTGGTGCCAGCTTTTCAAAACTGACCACTAGTTTGGGAAAGAACATTTAAATTACAACAAATATTAAAATAACTAACTTCTAAATTTTCTTAGTTTTGTTGCAGTGCTGGGGATTTAACTCAGGGCCTTTTTGTTGGCAGAAGTTCCTGTCCCACCAGCCATTCCCAAATAAACACACAGAGTCTTAATATTACTTATAAATGCTCAGCCAATAGCTCAGGCTTGTTACTACCTAACACTTAACATTTAAATTAACCCATACTTCTTATCTATGCTTTGCCATGTGGTTCATGGCTTGTTACTCATTTTCTACAGGTCCTGCTTCCTCAGCGGCAGGCTGGTGTCTCCCGAATCTGCCCAACATTCTATCTCAGGCTTTCTTGCCCAATCTCTTCCTGCCCAGCTATTGGCCAATCAGCTTTTTATTAACAGTGAGAGTAATACATATTTACAGTGTACAAAAGGATTATTCCACAGCATTTCCCCCTTTTTGTTAAAAAGGAAAGGTTTTAACTTTAACATAGTAAAATTACATACAACAAAAGAAGTTATTAAGTAAGAATTACAGATACAATATTCAGTCCATTTGTATTTGACAAAATAGAGAAAATATTTTATCTATCTTGGTGAGTCTAAAGTTTCACATCTAATTTACCTTTTATCATGACTAAGGAAAACTTTAACTATCTAGTCTTCAGCTCCATCAAAGACCCCAGAAGGATGAAATGTTACCTAATGACAGGGACATCAGGCTGCCTGGATAGCCACCCAAAGTTCCTGTGTAACATTGGGGCATCCAACTGTGCCTTTGGAAAACAGGTGCCCTAGCACTCAGCTACATCCCTAACCCCACAAAAAAAAACTTACTAAAAGGCAGTGAGTGGTACATAGGTGGGACTTCTATGACTGAGGGATGAGGAGGTATAGATCCAACAGTAATGGGTTGGGAAGGTTCTAGAGAAAAGGCAGAAGTTGGATACAGTCTGTGTTTGCAAAGGCCAGGCCTACAGGTGTTGGGTACAAGTTCACAATGCTATTCCCATTCCTAAGATAAAGCTGTAGATTGCTTACTTTGTACTAGGAATGGAGTTTCCAGAATAACAGCTGCATTCCTTACAAACGCTTATACAGAACAGGACAGCTACACAATTTGGGGGTTATTCTTCCCCACCCTTCCTGCCAAGACAGGGTTTTTATGTGTTACAGCTCTCTGACTGTCTTGGAACTGGCTTTGTAGACCAGACTGGCCTGTCTCTGCCTCCTGAGTGCTGGGATTAAAGGTGTGCACTCCCCCCCCCCACACACACACACTGCCTGGCTATGTTTTTGGGTTATTTTCACAACTGCTAAGGGAGCCTACTTTTCCATATACAGTGGTATACACTGTAGGTTGTTGACAACAGTCTTTTCAGGATCTATCAACATTGTTCTAGCATTTTTTTAATCACAATCCAGAAACCAGGATTAGCCACAACTATCAGGGTCGATCAAACGGTGAACTGGTCACAGTGAAGGCTAAAAAATACTTGGCCTGAATGGGCTCCCAACCTTAGTGCAAGGTTATGATCCAAGACTTAATGCTTGGGCTGCCATTGCAAAATGAAGTGTCAAAATAAAGACTCATGTTCTGAGTCACAATAGCCACAGAGATAAGCATGTCTTCCTGTGTACATTTATGAACACATGCATGTTTGTGTCATGTTAAGATTAAAGGCCCAATGTCTGACTGTAATAAGCATGAAAGACACTGTCATCCTTGAATATTACTAACAGAGCATTTTCTAAAGGTAAGTTAGTTTTAATTGTTGAAGAAAAGTGATCAAGATATTTCAGCCTTGTTTTCCTTCCATGTCCACAGAACTGGTACTCCTTTCTGCCATCTGCCCATCCCAGACCACTCTCTCCTGAATGAGCTCCATACCTCTCTTGAACAATCCCCAGTGGTACCAAACAAGCTTCCTCCTGGGAGACACCACAGTACTTTCTTGCTCCTCTTGGGCAGAGGATATTGCTGGCAGATAAAGGCAGGAGAAAAGGTGTTTTGTTGGCGGGCTTTTATTTCCTGCCCGCCAATTCCCAAATAACCAACATGGAGACTCAGTATTACTTATAAATGCTAGGCTGATACCTCAGGCTTGTTACTAGCTAAGTCATACATTTAAATTAACCCATATTTCGGGCTGGAGAGATGGCTCAGAGGTTAAGAGCACTGACTGCTCTTCCAGAGGTCCTGAGTTCAACTCCCAGCAACCACATGGTGGCTCACAACCATCTGTAATGAGATCTGGTGCCCTCTTCTGGTCATACATGCTGTATACAAAATAAATAAATCTTTAAAAAAAAAAAAATTAACCCATATTTCTTATCTATGTTTTGCCACATGGCTTGGTACCTTTTCTCAGTATGGCATGCCCATTGTGTATCATCTTGGAACTCATCTCTGAACTTCCCAGGCTGCTTCTTTTGATCTGGTTCAAGACTCCTCAGATTCTGCCCCTCTTCTTCCCAGCATTCTCTCTGCCCTGAAAATGCTGCCTAACTATTGGCCAATCAGCTGTTTATTAACAATGAGAGCAACACACTTTCATAGTGTACAGAAGGATTATTCCACAGCAGTGTTTGATTAAAATATTGTCACATACACTGACACCTAATTGCTAGGAGAAAGAGAAGTCATGTATTTAAAAAGATTGTAGAAGAAAGGGAGCATCATCTAGACCATATTTTGAGGCAGAATACTTAAAAATGTTTCCCAAGTTTTTGGTGGTTAATAAAAGTATGTATGTCTTTAGGAACAGCAAATTCAAAACAAAACAAAACAAAAAAACTTCTAGGTCTTTGTGCCTTAATATGGGTGGGTGAAAAGTTATTCAAAGACATCTACATAAAATAAGTTATGCCCATGTTGCTGAATTTGAAGTAAAGCCAGGATAGAATGGAATAGAGTAAATCAATTCTTCTATGGAATTCAACACTAAGAAACTAATTTAGTGATGCTAAATATAAGCAACTAAAACCTCTGATGAAACCATTTTTCAGAAGGGTAAAATAACAGTAGAATGTGTGGAAAAATCATAAAGAATCGTACTATTAACTAAGAAACTAATACACATAAGTCTGTATAAATATATATATATATATATATACATACATACATACATACATACATACATAGTTAAAATGAAAATTTCTCATCTGAGTTGACAATGCTCCATCCAAGTGCCAAAGACCACCTAACAAAAACCCCAACATAAGGCATGAGAAGCCTTCTTTTGAATTGTTGGCCAGGGCTGTCTCAAAACATTACACACTAATGTTATTGTCCTTTATTGCCCCTCCCAAAAAAATAGAAAGTGTGTCCCTACTGCTGAAGATACCATGCACTTTAGACATAGGGTCCAAATGCTCCTAAGCTGGAAGTGACCTTAATGCCTCCTCCCTGAGGACTAGTTTTCATGGTAGCAGAAGGTGCCATGCAAGCTTCCAAAGGACAGAGACAGCAAATAGTCATAGCTAGCTATGATGCCTATGAACCAAAACAACAAACAACATACCAAGATAACCCTAAGCATACAGTAGTGGCACACATACCTTGGTGGTAACCAACAGCTCTCTAATTGGACTTAAGACCTGCTCAACAAAAAGCAACTCATTTCTGGTACTGGAAGCCTAGCCAGCTACCCATGGTTAGTAAGATAACCCACAACCACCACTTTACTAAGCCAATATAACCCCTAACTACACTCTAAATAGTTGTCCTTATACCCACAGATGAGTCTAATATTCACCCCTCAGCAAGGCAATTTCTCTTTGCAACAGTTGGAATCTATTACAGAAAACCACAATAAATCAAAATGCAGAGTTGTGGAGCCCAGTCCCAATGGATACATCTACAAAACAATTCCTGAACCTCAGGATCAAGGACTATTTTGGAAGAGGCGGTGAAAAGATTCTAAGAGTCAGAGGATCAGAGAGTTTGCTAGGAGGCAGTTTCTCATGGTGATGCCAAAAGCTACACACACAAAGTCTCACCAACATGACTGCCTAAGCATGAGCTGAACAAGGACAAAATCAATAAACATACCAAAGTAGATGGGAGAAAGCCCACGAGGCCTCAGCCCTACACAAAGAACCACAGGCAACTAAGGAATGTTTAGAGTGAGAGAAATAGTCTTCCTTGAGAAAGAGTACATCAACTGGTTATTCAATACCAAATTGTCAGCCCTGAAAGCATACATGCAAGTAACATTATATGAACTGAGCAGCTCTGTATAGGAATATATAGATGAATATATTATATATTATACATAATTATATGTTACATATATGTTAATTATATATAGTCCTGAATTATATATATTCCTAAATATACACATATATGTGTGTATACATAGACATATATGCATGTAACAAAAATTAATGAAAAGGGGCCATGAATTTGAAAGAGAGCAAGGAAGGGTATATGGAAGGGTTTAGGAGGGAGGAGAGGGTAGGGGGAAATGATGTAATTATATTATCTCAAAATTTTTTTTAAAAAGTTAAATCTTGCATTCCAGTTAACCACTAGCCTCTTTGTTAACTTCTTGAAATTATCAGATTGGACAAAATGCAGCAGTTAATGCATGCCATTTATAAGGAGCACACTGAACAAAAACCGATAATGCAAGTAAAAGGAGACCCTGACTTCCACCAGTGCTATCCCCTAAAGCCAGCTAAAGCCTGACTGAAAAACATAATTCTTAGGTCTGTCGGACCGAGACCACTGTTGTATTGCCCTCCCCCCCCCCCCACCATCCTGCTCAAAATGGAGAGACAAGCAACAAAGATGAGTCACAACTTATCAGAGCAAATGTGCCACCACACCCCAGCGCCAAGGGTGGGGACACTAGAGTACTAGCCAACCAATGGAGCATTCAGAGTCAAAACTTCAAGCAGAGAACATACATTTTTGTGAGTTTAACTCCTCAGTCTTGACCAACAGCCATACTGTGAAGACCAGAGACTCTCTTCAGGATGAGGGAAAGAAACTGCTTTGATGTCCAGGAGGACAATTTGTATTTCACAAGTTCTCAGATTTTCCTAGAACATATTAGGGGTTTTTTCAGAGCCTAATTCAACCATAGGAAGGAAAATATCCAATTGCATACCTCAAGCTGCTCTGTCCCACCTGAGACAAGAACACAAACAGACGAAGGTAGGAAGCCCAGAGGCACAGACCCACGGAAAGACTGGGACCTAGTCAGAGCACTGTAGAAAGCACCCCCCCCCCATCCCCACCCCATCACACACACCATGTGGTGGTATTGTGTTCCCCAAAATATTGTGCAACCTCATAAACTTATCTGGGGTCAGAGAACAGAACAGCCACTAGATACAGAGGCTAGAAAATGGTGGCACTCATGCCTTTAATCCTAGCATTCCAGAGTCAGAAATCCGTCTGGATCTCTGTGAGTTCAAGGTCACACTGGAAACAGCCAGGCATGGTGACACAAGCCTTTAATCCCAGAAAGTGAGCCTTTAATCCCAGGGAGTGATGGCAGATAGCAGAAAGGTATTTAAGGCGTGAAAACCAGAAACTAGGCTGGTTAAGCTTTAGGCTTTCGAGAAGAAGTTCAGCTGAGATTCATTTAGATGAGGACTCAGAGGCTTCCAGTCTGAGGAAACAAGACCAGCTGGGGAACTGGCAAGGTGAGGAAGCTGTGGCTTGTTCTGTTTCTCTGATCTTCCAGCATTCACCCCAATACCAGTCCCTGAGTTTGTTTTTATTAATAAGACCATTTAAGATTCATGCTACATACACCCCTCCACCACATCAGTAAATCCTACCCCAATTCATGTGTCCAGATTGGAAAAACAAACTAACAGAAAAAAACAACTACCTGGCACAATGCTAAAAGGCAGGGCTGGGTCAGGTGCAGTTCGTGGAGGCAGAGCAATATCAAATCCAACTCAGATATGGCAAGGAAGTCAGAATTATCGTAATGAGAGCTGAGAACGATGACAATCCTGCCTAGTTTTATGCCAACTTGACACAATCTAGAGTCATCATAGAGGAGGGAGCCTCAATTGAAAAAATGCCTCTATAAGCAAAGCTGTAGGCATTTTCTTTCTTCTTTCTTCTTCCTTTTTTTTTTTTTTTTTTTAAGATGGGGTTTCTCTGTATAACCCTGGCTATCCTAGAACTCACTCTGTACTTCGAACTTACAGAAATCCTCCTGGGTGTTGGGATTAAAGCTGTATGCCACTTTCTTAATTAGTGATTTATGTGGGCAAGGCCAGCCCCTTGTGGGTGGCGCTCTCCTTAGGCTAGTGGTTCTGACTTCTATAAGAAAACAGACTGGGCAAGCAATGTGGGACAAGGCAGTAAGCAGCAGCCTTCCATGACCTCTGCATCAGCTCCTGCCTCCTGGTTCCTGCCCTGCTTGAGTTCCTGTCCTGACTTTCTCTAGTGATGAACTACAATGTGGAAGTGTAGGCCAAATAAAACACACACACACACACACACACACACACACACACACACACACACACACCACTCTACAACTTGTTTTTGGCCAAGATGTTTCATCACAGCAATGAAACCCTAAGACAATGACTGATATGTTATGGACTCTTAACAAAGAGAGAGAAGAGAGAGAGAGAGAGAGAGAGAGAGAGAGAGAGAGAGAGAGAGAGAGAGAGAAAGAATATGAAAATTGATGGATAAGGTAAGCATGGAGATATAAATTCTAAAAACACTCAACATTCTAGAAATCATGATACCGAATGAGCAATACCCTTTAATGGACACATTAATAGACCAAATACCAGTAAGGAAGAGCCTCTGCATTTGAGACTATATCAACAGATGGAATAACCCAAAAGCAAAGTAACTTGAGTTCAAAGCCAGCTTGGTCTACATAGGGAATTCCTACCTCAAAAAAACAAAATAAAACAAAAATGTATGATACAAGTATATAGAATATTTTGGGGGAAATAGAATTTTCCAGAACAATGTTAGATGCTCATGTTGAACTCTATCCTTCAGGCATGACACAGCCACTACCATCAGAGTGACTGATTATCCATAAGAGACCCTCAGAAGATGGGGCCTGTAATCCCCTGAACTGGGGAAAAGGTCATAAGAACAGTCACTCACAGACTCCTGTCCCTCACCACCAGCTGCATGTAATCCTAGGACGTGCTGGAATATAAAGGGGTAAAAAGCTGACTGAAAGGGCACTCCACCTATGGGTGGTCATTACCTATCCTGAGGTGGGATTTCCTACAATGCTTCTGTTTGGGGTCACCTACACTCCTGTCCCTCTTCCCACATGCTGCTCTAAACCCAACACACTCATTGCGTCACTAAGCTAGACTTTGATGGAATTGTTTCTTTGGTCTGTCATTGGTTTGTTTGTTTGTTTTTTAATCTTGAGTGAACAGACATTTGTTCATGTCTCATCAGGAAAAGTAGTAGCAGAAAGTGGGGCATCTGGATGGGGACATGACAGAAGCAAAGACAAATGAGAGGAGCAGTTTCATTGTCTCTACTGTGGGTGATGAGACTTGCATCTAGATCTAAGTTGCTTGAAGGTGGAGCATCTGCAGGGGCAGTTCCCTTGTGGCTGTCCTCCATGGAGCACTGTAGCCCTACTGCAGGGACCCAAATATGAGCAGTGAGACCCACACTGAGGATTAACTGTCTTGCCCTAAGGGAAAGTCAGATTGGAGAGTCTATGGGGCAATGGACCATTTTAATCTATGTCCTATGAGGTTGCACACCTTGATAAATGTGATCCGCCAAGAGATACAGAGGTATCAAAAACTGTGATGGGCCATGAAAGGGATTGCAGTCACTGAAAACAGATGTGAACCAGGATTGTGAGGAAGCTGCATTAGGAGTTGCTTCATTGCAAAAGGTAATAATGTTACCAGGAACTTATATCTATAAACCCACCACATCTTAGCATCTTTAAAGAAATTAATAAACAATTTGGTAATAGAAAATGGATCTATTTCTTGTTTGGCCAAACTGGGAAGAAGATTCCTTTTTTCTGTCAATGCCATCTCAGAGTCTGTCAGACCCTGGGATACAGAGCCAGAGAGTGTGTTAGGAGAGTGTGAGTGCAGCCCGGCTCCTCTTAGCCCCTGCTGTGTAGAACAACACAACCTAGCCTGCTCAGGCTATGGCAGGGTAGGGAGATTCATTGAGGCCAGAGCCCCACGCCCCCAAAACCCATGGATGAGGAAACAGAGAGGTTCCTGGAGAATTATTGTGGGATCTAGAGAGCAAAATAAGGTAGTGCCTCTTATCCATTGCACTGGAGTCAATGTTTGAGGAAGTAACAAAACTGATGAGCTCTTCTGCTGTGGGATGTCTTTCTGTACACTGTGAATATGTGTTTCTCTCATTGGTTTATAAATAAAGCTGTTTGGCCAATGGCGAGGCAGAATAAGGTTAGACAGCATATTCTAACTGAAGACAGAGATGAAGAAGGGAGGAGTTGGAAAGTCACCCAAGAAGCAAGATATGAAAGAACCGGTAAGCCATAGGCCACGTGGTGATAAATAGATTATTAGAAATAGGTTAATTTAAATGTAAGAGCTAGCTGAGTCATTGGCCAAGCATTTATAATTAATATAAGCCTCTGAGTGGTTATTTGGAAATGGCTGCTGGATGGGGTGGAACAGAGAAAAGCCTCTGGTTACATATGGCATCCACCATCTTGCATGGATCCGCATAAGACCTGAAAAAGCTTTAAAAAAAAAGGTTCTGAATGCTCAGAAATGGAGCCCCACTGGGCTTCCTACTCTCACAGTTCCATGCCAGCAGCAGCAGCAGCACAGAGACACATCTCCCAATGGCTGCCTGCAAGATGGAGCTGGCCACCAGCCGCCATAAGCTAAGCTGCTTGGCAGGTTTCTGAAGTCTCACACAGGCCTCAGTACAGAGGGACTAGTCAGCCACACACTGCATGGTGGATTTAGCTTTTGCTCATACAGACAAAAAAGAAACACAGTGAAAACAGATTCAGACAGAAAGGCCTCTAAATGGGCCACAGTTTGTTTAAAAGATGTGCTTAGGCTTGAGAGAGAAAAGAGAAAAAATACATGCAGCCTTAAATTAAAATATAGATTTAAAATAGTAAAATAAAGTCCTTAGAAAGGGGAGTACAGTAATATAAAGACAATGAGCCACACGAGGATGGAAAATGCACAGGAAGTCTGGATTATGTATATTATTGTCTTTAAAATTTTTGACTGCTATGAGACATTTGACTATAAAATCTGCTGAATTAAATCAACCTATATACTTTAAAAATATCTTGACTCCAAAATTTAAGCCAAAAGATACGCTACTTTAGGGAAGAGGTTATGTTTTGTTTCCACAGGAAATGAAAGGCTATGGATTCATTCAAAGTTAAAGATGATCAGATTTCATCAAGGAAGACCCTTGATTTAAAGTATTATGTTTATGTAGCTCACTTAAAAATGTAATGTATAATTAAAAATACAGATTATTAGCCATCTATAATAGTCAAACTTATAGCAATATTAGTTAAGTTTTCTATTTATACAAAGATATATTTCAATTAGGTGGGTAATCTTCTGCTGACAGTATGCTGTCCAAATTGGACAAGCAGGACACCAAAAAAAAAAAAAGTGACTGCTAAACTTTGCCAAAACAAGGCAGGATGGTCCTTCAGGTTCCTGCTTCACAGAAGAAACTGACAGTCATTCTGCAGGACACAGAGGAAAGTGACTGATGAAATTTGCCAATGTAGGCGGGATACTCCTCCAAATTTCCTGCTTCACTAAAAAGTCTGCCAGATACACTAGGCCTGTCTTTGTCCAGGGTGCCAGATATCTTTGTCATTTCTAGAATTTTGGAAGTTGCTTACAATGCACTTCCTGTTTACTCAGGTAATATATCCTTCTGGGGTCTTTGATGGAGTTGAAGACTATATAGCTATAATTACAGTTTTCTTTAGTTATGATAAAAGGTAAATTAGTTATAAAACTTTAGACTCACAAAGATAGGATAGATGATAGAATATTTTCTTTAATTTTGCCAAATAAAAATAGACTAGATGTTGTAACTATAATTTTTACTTGATAACTGTTTTCGTTATATGTAATTTTACTATGCTAAAGTTAAAACTTTCTAGCTCTCCCACCTGCCCCAGGCTTCTTTATGCTGCCACAAGATAGATGAGAAAGTGGGGCAGCTCTCCCATGTTCATATCTTCAGGGCTGGCTCACCCACACATGCACTAACAGAGTTAGCTCTATTGTGCCACTCTGGAGAGGTGCACAGCCTGCCCACAATGCATAGCTAAGAGTGAGAAATGAGCCATTTTTGAAGGGAATCCATGCTATTTATTTTCAAAGATGGCAGGAACTTCCATGTTCCTCTGCTCTGTGACTGCTGTCCCCATCAAGATATACCCTTCATTCTTTCTTTTTCCCTTAGGGTTCTCAGATTTTCAGCCCCATCAGATGGGGCTCCTCACATTCAGGGTGTGTCTTTCCCTCTAAGCTAATCCTCCATACAAATACCCAGCCTCCTAGGAGATTCCAGTCAAGTTGACAATGATGGTTAACCCACTGTTTTGACCCATGTCCTCCTAAAGATGTAGAGGCAGAGAAAATGTGCCCAGATCTTATGGGTGCGGGGCAAGATTATGTGAAAAAAAAATTCTAAGAGAAAGTTGGGAGAGCCACAAGGTCACAGTATAAATTCAACCTGTGTGAAAAGGAAGAGAGGGCATCAGGTAGAAGTCTCTAAGGAAGGTTTTGCAAAGCCACTGTAGAAGCCTCTAGAAAAAAGTAGGGAAGAAATCTGAGTTAAAACAAGATAAAGGTCTACCTTCTCTCCTCCATGGCATCTGTACAAACACGAGAATGTATTTTGAATCATAGCAGCTGAGGCCCTGAGACAAATACATTTCCTGTAGTGAGGTATAGGAGATGTATTCTGCTTATCAAAATCAATAAAACGCAGCCAAAGTGATGTTATAGTTATTTCTGAGGTCTGTCCTTAAGAGACTTGCAACTCCCTTTCATTCTCTTGGAATGTTCATGTGACTTTCATTCAAGGAAGCCAGTCTAGTCACTGAACATGAAAGGTCACAAGGAAAGGGATCCAGAAGACCCAGTTATCACCAACACCAGCTGTAGATGTGTGAACAAGGCTAACTTTTGTCTTTCAGCCTAGCTGAATGCAACTGTGAGGGTGAACCCAGAATGTCAGCAATGACATTTTCCAGCCAACCCACAGGATAGTCATTCCTATAAATCACTAAAATTAGGAGTGGTCTGTTAGGAAGTCATGATTAAATAAAGTAAAAATAAAGACAGTCAATGGCAGGATGGTCCAAGCTCAGCAATCTAATGTGTCATCATTTAACTATTAAAAAGACAAGAGATAAGATCTTGTTTCTAATAGTAGCTCCAAAGGAAAGTAGAGTGTCAGCCTCAAAAATTTAGGGATAACCTGCACCTACCTTGCCTTTCCTTGACCTATACTAGGGTTATCCAGAGCAGTGGCACTCAACTTAGTTTACAAATTGGACCACATTGAAAACATGTAGATAAAATGGGTCTGGTCTGTGACGTGGATATCCAGATTTTTTGTAAGCTCCACTATCGTTCTAAAGTGCTACAAAGGTTGAAAGCCATTGTTTATTGCTCCTCTCCATATTTTCTACCCTCCTAGCTTTTGAGACCAAGTCATGATTGATGTGAATGAAGATGCGGGAGACTTTATGGGCATCTACTCAATCTGCTCTCTCTATCCTTTTTGCTACTTGGTGGTGGGGGTTATTTTAGCTACTTTTTCTGTTGCTAAAATAAAGATAGATAAAAAAAACTATCCTGACAAAAATGACTTGAGGGAGAAAGGGCTTATCTTGGCTCACACTTCAAGGGTCCAGTCCCTCATAACTGGAAGGTTGTAACAGTAGGAGCTTGAGGCAGCTGCTCACATTGCATCTACTGTCAGGAAGTAGAGAGTGCTCAGCTCATGGTCTCCTTTATATATAGTCTTGGTTCCAAGCCTAGGGAATGGTACCACCCGCAGTGGGTGGACCTTCCCATCCCACCCCAATTAGCCTAATCAAGGTAATCCCCATCAAGTATGTATGGCAAGAGAACCTATTTCCCAGGTGATTCTTGATTTCATCTAGTGGACAACTGAGATTAACCATCAATCACAGAGGTACTACCAGACCTTCCTCCTTGGGTACTGCTCTGTGTTCTATGCTAGGTAACATATTTTCCTCTTTTCATTAGCCAATATCTCTATATTTGTTGGACTGATGACCTGAAAACAAAGTCTCCTCCATCTAGTTATCAATCACATATTCAAATGCACCCAGAAGCCCCTCTGGACACTCTGATCTCTTTAACCTTAGATAACCCACTTCACGACTCCTGGCTCCAGTTTCCTCATCCCTGAAATGGAATTATGTCCTTCTGAAATTCCACCAGTTTCTGTATTTATTGTCTTGTCTCTGTTATTTGATTTTTCATTTGGTTTTTATAACACAAAAAGAAATGGTGGTATCAGAATACTAAGTTTGTTTGGCTTTATGGGAATAGCAGAGAACAGGAAGTCACTTTCATCAAAATTCTGTGTGGATATTAAATAAATTCCTGCTTGGATTTATTGTCAACCTCAGAGAACAACTGGTGATTTAAAATGTTTGCTTGGTGCCAAGAGGAGATCAATTGAAAAGAAATCATGGGGGAAGTCTGAAAGTCTGCTCTCAGGATCCCTCCACTGTCAACCCTCAAATGACTTCTGCAGAAGAGCAATGGGTCTGTATTCTTTTACTTGTTCATCTACATTACAAACAGCCTTTATTTAACGCATACCGACATGGAATCTCAGCACAAAATCAACATGGCTTCCATTAAATATTGCCAGTATTTTCAAGAAGCCAGGCTGACATGGAAATATTCTGGGGGATAAAGGATCAGATTTTAGCATGATTGGTTTCTCTGGAATAATTCAGTATGTGATATACATACATATACCAGTTAATGGGCAGCAAGGCTGAGATACCAAATACATCAAGCTGTAGGCTGAAGAGATGGCAACAACATGTAGCTCCCCCCATTTTTTCCTTGAGCAGAGTCTCACTATGTAGCCTTGGCTGGCTGAGAACTTGCTATATCGACCAAACTGGCCTCAAACTCACAGAGATCCCCCTGCCTCTGCCTCCTCAATGCTGGGAACAAGGGGTGTGCCATCTTGCACAGTCCAATATGTGACTTTCTGTGGCTGCTGTTACAGCTTGTTCTCAGTTTAGTTTTTACTAGAACAGTAGTAGCAAATATCAAAAGGGTCTGTTTGATAATCTCTCTGGTTCAATCGGAAAGGATCCACACCAGGCTTCAGAGATGGCTCAATGGGGAAAGCACTTGAGTTGAGCTTGAATGCTACATGTGGTAGCATGTGTCTGCAACCACAGGGCTTCTGGAGTGAGATGGGCGGTGAAACAGTGAACAGGAGACTCCCTGGGAACTGTCCAGCCAGCCAGCTAGCCTGGTCAAACAGCAAGGTACCCTGTCTCCCAAATCACGGATGGTGGTGGTGGTGCACGCCTTTAATCCCAGCAGAGGCAGGTGGGATCTCCTTGAGTTCGAGGCCAGCCTCGTCTACAAAGTGAGTTCCAGGACAGCCAGAGCTACACAGTGAAACCCTATCTTGAAAAAGAAAAAAATCATGGATGGCAAGGTTCAACACCAGAGCTTGTCCTCTGACCTCCATCCACACACCATGCTGTACACACACACACACACACACACACACACACACACACACACACACACCCATACATGACATGAGAAGGAAGTGGTAATATGATTTATGATTTTTCTCTAGCCATTAGTCAAATAAAGCATAGCAGCCTTTCTTTGTTCGTTCATTTTCTCTGGATTGTGTCCTCAGCATTTTGCTCCCTCAGGAAGAAGCTTCTTCCACCCCTGAGGATGTCCTTGACTCTGGCCAGGGCCTGGCAACATTCGCTCCGGCAGCAAAAGCCTGTAATTGTCCTGAGTGTGGCCCCATGTGAGGCGGTGACAGGATAAAAGGGCACTGGAAGGGAGGCGGGAGATCTGGCTCCAACTCCCACTCTGCCCTCAGCCTGGGTGTGGTGAGAATGAGAGGGAGCCAGGGAACCCAGAAGTGCTTTAGAAGTGCCCGCTTGCTGCCTGGGGCTCCTGGGTCAAATGTGATAAAAGCACAGTTGTCTCACCCAGGGCTCCAGTGCGCGACACGGGACGCTGAAAGGGGTCAACCAGGGAGAGTTCAATAAAAGAGGAAACCAGAACTACCTTGAGCTATTTGGAAAAGTAACCATAGAGTCGTGTGGAGAAAGGCCATGTCTCAAACACCCACACCTTAGACTTCCTGCCTACCTCCTGGGTTTATCCCCCGATTCCTGATGGTGGAGAGCACCGTTATTCTGTGTGTCTCAAAGGCAGGGTCAAAGGATGCTGGTTTTGGACACTGTGCTGACTGCAGGCCCTCCTTGGAGTGTGAGAGAGCTGGACAGGCATGAATAAGGCTGGACCAAGGGCCTATGGCTCTCCATCTAGACTCCTCTCATGGACCTGCTGATATTAGGGCTCGACCTACGTAAAGTAAAGGAAAACTTTAAAAAGCGGTACAGCACACTAAGCTAGCAGCATAAAGAGCCATCATCCTGGCCCTTCAGGACTGAAGAGCAAAGCTTCTAGAACTTAGTTATAGAACACCACCAGCAGATACTCCAGTCTTTGACTTAAAAACAAGGGCAAGTTCAGGGGCAATGTTTCTCAGTGGTTTGATCAGAAGTGTGAGGGACACAGCATAGCAGTCCAGAGGTCAATGGCCACAGAGCCAAGAGGAGTGCAGCTTGGCCCAGGCATGTGAATGGCAGACATCAAGTATCTGCTCACAGAGAAGGTTGTTATGTGTATTCAGATGCCAGTGGAGACCCAGATCCAAACTGTGGCCTCAGCACTGAAAAGCCCACTGAACCTCTGCTCTCTGGGTGTCCCGTTTCTCTAAGTCTTGGTCTCTTCCTTTCCAGCCGCTCTTACAGACTAATTTTCTCTCCTAGACCAAACGAAGGCTCCTCTCACCTCTCCTTAACTACGCCCTTGTTTTTGGCCTCAGAATCTATTTATCTCTGAGTTCTCAAGTTTAGCAAGAATCTTGCTAAGTCCCATAAATTGGTGTGCCTCATCACACTGCCAGCAGCTTCACGTAACTCAAGATTACTTCATATCTTGATGGTTTTGTTGTTCTGCTTGATTTAATCTTGTGTTGCTTTGTTCCTCATGGGCCTGGGTATAATGGGCTGCTCCCTATGGCCTAGGTATGCAGTAGACTACACCACTTAGATTTGTGTAAGTACATTCTATGGTGCTTGTACATTAGCAAAGTTGCCTGATGACATTTCTTAGGATGTACATCAATGTTACATAATATGTCTTTATAAATAGATATATGAAAAGTGACTTAGTAGAATTAATTGTCTCACATAATTATGGAGGCTGTGAAGTCTCATGACTTGCCATCACCAAGCTGAGGGAACAAGGAAGCAATAGTGTGGCTTAGCTACCCATTACTGTACAAGATCAGGAGGGCTCCAAGTCCAAGTCCTGGAGGACAAGTCTAGAGAGCTAGAGTTCCAGTATGAAAAGGCAGGAAAAGAGTACCTGAGGTCCAAAATATCTAGATCTGTTATCTCTGTCTACCTCTGATGTATCTCTGTATCTCTGTGTGTATCTATGTATCTATCTCTATATCTATCTATCTATCTATCTATCTATCTATCTATCTATCTATGTCTTTATATCTATACATCTATCTATCTGTGGAGAGAGGAGGGGTGGACAGGACAATTCTTTCTTTGCTCTTTTCTTCTATTTGGTACCCTCTCATATTGAAAGTTGCTGAGTATGATGGATTGAATATGAAACATTCACTATAAGTTCATGTATTTAAAATGTGTATCTTTAGCTTATGCTATTTTGAGAGGAAGTAGAACTAAGGGGACATAGGACCTAGGTGGTAGATATAAATTATCAGCAGTGAGCCTTCAGGGTTATAGCCTGGCCCAGCTTCTGGTCTCATCTCTGTTTCATGATCTACTGATTTATAAACAAGCCATGTTATGGGCTCCTGCCATCATGGACCAAGACCATCCAGCAACCATGTCTTTCTTATCACAATAGACTGACTATACTCTCTGAAACTGTGACCAAAATCAACATTTCAGCCCTTAAGTTGACCATGCCATGTATCTTGGTCACACTGAAAACAGTAACCAATGCACCCACTTTACCAATTCCAATGCTCATCTCATCTAGAAACACTCTCCTAGACATACACCTGAATGTACAGACATAGTATTTGACTCTCTGAGTGTCCCTTAATCCATTCATGTTGGCATCTAAAATTAGCTACCACATAGCCCATGTCAAAAATTGGTTCCCTTCTGTGGCGGAATGAGAGCCACTTGGACTACCTTGTTTGTTGGCTTTTGTGACTAAAGCCACAGAGAACACTGGTGTGCAAGCATCCACTGGACTTCCCATTGGCTGTTCTGATGGCCTTTTATTTACAAGTGTGATTGCTGGGTGATATGCCAGTTCTATGCTTAGTTTCTTGAGGAATTATTCCCTCATCTCTCATACCCTTTTACAGCCTACTAGACACGTGTGAGGATTTGTTTCCCCCCATCAGCAGTACTTCTTGTTTCCTTTATTATGTCTATTTACTCATTGTATTAGATTTGAAATGGTACCTCATTGTGGCTTTGATTTGCATTGGTACCTCATTGTGGCTTTGATTTGCATTTTCTTGGTGAGTGATAATACTAAATACCTTTTCATGTGTTTATTGGCCATCTGCCTTTTTTGTTTTTTGAGAAGTCTATATAAGTCGCTTGTCCATTTTTTTTTGTTTTAATTGGATAGCTAATTTTTTTTCCTGGACATTAAACTCCTATGAGATACTTTTCCCTATTCTGTCTACTCCCTTTCATTTTTTTTTTTTACATACCAACCACAGATTCCCCCTCTCTTCCCTCTTCCCACCACCCCAGCCTTACTCCCCAACCCATCCCCCATCCCCTCCTCTGACAAGGTAAGGCCTCCCATGGGGAGTCATCAGAGCCTGGTACATTCAGGTGAGGCAGGTCCAAGCTCCTCCTCCTGCATTAAGGCTGTGCAAGGTGTCCTACCATAGGTAGTGGGCTCCAAAAAGCCAGCTCATGCACCAGGGATGGATCCTGGTGTCAGGGGGCTCCTTAAGCAGACCAAGCTACACAACTGTCTCATGTAATTGGAAGTTTTCCTGGTCCTCCTGGCTCCCACGGCCCCATGGTCCCAGCTGCTCAGACCCAAATGAAAACACAGAGGCTTATATTAATTATAAACTGTTTGGCCTAATGGCTCAGGTGTCTCGTTAGCTATCTCTTACATCTTAAATTAACCAATTTCTATAAATCTATACTTTGCCACATGGCTTGTGGCTTTCTGGTATACTTACATCTTGCTTCTCATGGTGGCAGCTGGCAGCATTTCCTCTGTTTTTTCTCCTTCCTCTCTCTCTAGTTAGAATGTCCCTCCTAACCTTATTCTGCCTCACCATTGGCCAAACAGCTTTATTTATCAACCAATCAGAGCAACACATTCATAGCATACAGAATGACATCACCCATCAGTCTCACTTATGTAGAGGGCCTAGCTGGTCGAGCTGGAACAGGGATAGAGGGGAGAGCAAAAAAGAGATACCATGATAGAAGAAGACATCATGGGGATAGGGAGAAACCTGGTGCTAGGGAGGTTCCCAGGAATCCACAGGATGATACCAGATTAGACTACTAGCAATAGTGGAGAGGGTGCCTGAGCTAGCTTACCCCAATAATCAGATCAGTGAATACTCTGTCATAGAGCCTTCATCCAGTAACTGATGGAAGCAGATGCAGAGATCCACAGCCAAGCACCAGGCCAAGCTCTGGAAGTCCAGTCGAAGAGAGAGAAGAGGGATTCTATGAACAAGGGACATCAAGATCATGATGGGGAAACCTACAGAGACAACCAAACCAAGTTAGTGGGAACTCCTGAACTTTAGACCAACAGCTATGGAGCCTCCATGGGACTGGACTAGGCCCTTTCATTTTCTCACTTGGTACATGAAAACTACTTTGATGGAGGCCAATTTGTCTGTGTTTATGTTGTTGTCAAATAGGCATTGCCTAATCTAAGGCCGTGGAGGTTTATGCCTGTGTTTTAAGATTTTCATATTTGTAGCCCTTTTATTCAATTCTTTGGTTTATTTTGAGTTGTTTTTGTGTATAGTTGTGAAGTAAGGGAGGTTTTAAAATGTCTTACTGTTTACATTTTAAATGGTTACATAAGCATATACATTATACACTCAGATTTCCATCTTGACACATGGAACCTAAAATATTTACTATCTGGCTCTTTACTGAAAAAGTCCAGCACACTGTGTGGTTAGTGCAGTCTTTGCAAGTAGAGTACTTAATAAATATTTAATGGGTATAGTCATTCACCAACTGTTGATGATCCTTCTACTGCATACAAAGCAGTTAGTAATGTATTGTGGGTAAAGGAAAAGAGTGCTTAGTAAGTCTTTTATTCAACTTGTTGTACCTAAGCAGGAATTAATTACAGCTAACAAAGAATCCAGGGACTTGGAGCTAGAAAAATTTCCTGATAGGCGACAGACAGGGAGAAGGGGCACAATATTAAAGATGATGAGCTTCCAAGATGGCTGGCTTCTTCCTGGCCTGAGAATAAAGCCTTGCAGCTTAAAACACAGGCCTGGAGCACCTTTTCTCCCCCAAGGAGGGCCCTCCTGCCTGTGGGCCAGGTCCAGCAAGTTCACAGCCACATTGGGACCTGTTACCCTGTCTTCATTCAAACTGATAAAACCTAAATTAGGGGATGAAGACCCCCTCAGAGACCCTTAAAACTCCAGCTCTCAAGGAGAGAGGTGGCTCCAGCGTCTCCAGTGCCTGACAGAGGTTCTTCTCTCTGCACGCCTTGCTGTGAATGTTTCATCGTCCCAATAGAAGCCTTCCTTTACCTGCTAACTCCAGTGCTGTCTGCTGTGTCTGAGAGACTTGCCCCACTGTTTGTGATTGTGCTCAAGATTCCCTTAGACGAACAGAAGAAGCCAGATACTGGGAACTCAAAACTCCTCAGTGTAAAGATTGATCTCTCTCTTTCTCTCTTTTTTCTAATTTATATTTGAGACATGTTCTCATTTAATTCAGGCTGGCCTCAAACTTGCTAAGTAGCAGAGGGTGACCTTGAACTCCTAATCCTCCTCTGCCTCCCGAGTGCTGGCATTGTGGTGTGGTGCTGGGGGAATGAATCCAGGGCTTTGTACATACTAGGTAAGTACTCGACCATCCAATTGACATTCTCAGCTTTAAGGGTCAGGCTTAAATGAGGGCAAAGCTGAGAGACAGTAACCATCTCAAATTATTTTCAGAAAAAGATGTATGCAGTAACGTGTACTTGCATTTGTCTACACATTTCTTTCTTCATTCAGTTCTGGTGAAGTTCACAGAGGCGGTGCACCAGTAAAGATGACTGGAGAGGCTGTCATGTAGAGGAAAAGCACAGATAATGCAGAGCGAGTCTTCGTCCACCTCTCCTAACCGGTCTGTGTACTTGGAGAGACAGGGGAAGGGTGGAGCGTATGCAGCAACGGCATCTTTGTTCTGTTTCCACTTTATTGGCCAGAACTGTCACGTGGCAACTTCTGCTTTCAAGAGAAGCTGAAAATGTCTTAGGAGTGTCTACTATAGACAATCCTTTCCTCTGGAAAACCAAGTCCTAGGACCCCTTGTCTGGTTATCATCCTGTGTAAAGCCCAATTCGGTAGATCTAGGGGGAAGTCTGTTCTTAGCTATTTTTTTTTATTGAAAATAGATTCTTCTCTCACACAATATATCCTGACCACAATTTCCCTCCCCCCCACCCCTCCCAGCTACCTGCCACCTCCTCTCTCCCCCAGATCTACTCTCCCTTGGTTCCTCTTCAGAAAGGAGCAGGTCTCCAAAAGACAAAACCCAAACAGGACAAAACCAGATACAATAAGGCAAGGCAAGAGTCTTTGTATAGAGACTGGACAAGCCAATCCAATAGGAGGAAAAGAGTCCCAAGAGCAGGCAAAAGAGTCAGAGACACATTGCTCCCACTATTAGGAGTCCCACAAAAAAAACAAAACTACCTGTCTATTCAAGTGTCTGTGAGCCTATGTGAGCCCTGCTTAGTTGTTAGTTGATTTGGTGGGCCATGTTCTCTGGTGTCCTCCATCCCCTCTGCCTCCTATAGTCTTGCATCCTCCTCTGCCACAGGGCTCCATGACCTCTGAGGGGAGGGACCTGATGGAGCCCCCCTAGACTCTCTCTTGGTGTAATGTCTGGCTGTGGGTCTCTGCACCTGCTCCCATCTGCTGCTGGATGAAGCCTCTCTGATGACACCTGGACAAGGCACCGATCTGCAAGTGTACAGAATATTATTAGGAATCATGCTGGGAATGCCTTTCTGTGTGCTGTGAATGTGTGTTGCTCTGATTTGGTTGATAAATAAAACACTGATTGGCCAGTAGCCAGGCAGAAAGTGTAGTATAGGCAGGATAAGCAGAGAGGAGAATTCTGGAAACAGGAAGGCTGAGTCAGGAGTCGCCAGCCAGACATAGAGGAAGCAAGATGTGAAGGCAGAACTGAGAAAAGGTACCAAGCCATGTGGCTAAACATAAATAAGAATTATGGGTTAATTTAAGTGTGAGAGCTAGTCAGTAATAAGTCTGAGCTAATGGCCGGGCAGTTTTAATTAATATAAGTTTCTGAGTGATTGTCCTTGGTGCCAGGCAAGCACAGGAAAACCATCAGCTACAGAATCATTTTACTGACTTTTTTTTTGTCAGTCATGTTTGGTTCTACCCTAGGTCTCTGGGCTATCCAATCTCAGGTTCCTGGCCATCCAGGAAGGGTAGGGCATGGGCTTCCTCTCTTGGCATGGGCCTCAAGTTAAACCAGGAATTGGCTGGCCAGTCTCAGTTCTTCACTACCTCTGCCCCAGCATGTAGTGGGAATTTGCTCCACCCATGACCCTGGGCTACCTGGCCTGATAGAGGCAGTGCTTCTTATCTGCCTACATGACCACTTAAAAGGGAGGAGAAATGGAGTCATGCTCTCTTGGGTGGTGAAGACCAGATCAGGCCTTGTGATGCAGCACGTGATTGATCCAAAGCTTTCCAAGGACTCTGCAACTGGATTTACCTTATCCTGTATCAGTGAGTCTGTTTTCCCCATACAACCCCTTAATAAATTTATATATATATATATATATATATATATATAGACTATTGAGGCTCTCGTTACACCAGCATATGCTGGCAGGACAGACTGAAGGCAGGGGTTTTGTGACAGGGTTGGTATCCTGGTTTCTCTTTCTGTAGCCTGCAGAGTACCTTCCCATACCAAAAAGACTAGAATGTATGGGTGAGGCTCCATGCAGGTACCAGTTCAACCTCTCTACATTCAATGAGCTGCATGGATGTTGTCCTTAGCAATGGGGCCCCCTGTTAGTTTTCAGAGAGAGAGAGAGAGAGAGAGAGAGAGAGAGAGAGAGAGAGAGAGAGAGAGAGAGTTCTTCTGTCCTAGCATCAGCCTGGGTTGTTTAGGGATCCCCACAGGACCCTTTTGGCCAACAACTCAACCAAATGTAATCCAGGCTCACCACTGAAAGTCTTGCTTAGCTACAAAAGATGGCTAGTTCAGACTCCGTATTCTCTATTACTAGGGCCATCCTCATAGATTCCAGGAAGTTTCCACTACACTAGATATCCACACCACCACACTCCAATGCTTCCTAATTCCAGCTGTCTCTCCCTACACTCCCTCCATCCCCCCAACCTGATCCCTCCCTCTCCAATCTCCATCTACCCCCATTCCACCTGCAAAATTTATTCTATTTCCCCTTCTCAGGGTGGTCCATGTGTTCTTGCTAGAGCCCTTCTCTTTCCTAACCTCACTGGGTCTGTGGATTATAGTTTGGTGATCATTTACTTATACTCTTATAAGTGAGTACATACCATATTTGTCTTTCTGGGTCTTGGCTACTTCACTCAGGATGATATTTTCTAGTTCCATCCATTTGCCTGCAAATGTCATTTTTTTAATAATTGAGTATTACTCCATTGTGCAAATATACCCATATTTTCTTTATCCATTCTTCAGGGTTGAGGATCAGCTAGGTTTTTTCCAGTTTCTGGATATTATGAATAAAACTGCAATGAACATAGTTGAGCAAGTCCTTGTAGTAAGATGGAACGTCCTTTGTGTATATGCCCAAGAGTGGTATAGGTGGGTCTTGAGGTAGAACAATTCCTAGTTTCCTGAGGAACCACCATATTGATTTCCAAAGTGAATGTACAAGTTTGCACTCTCACCATCAATGGAGGAATGTTCCCCTTGCTCCACATCCTCTCCCGAATGAGCTGTCACTTGTGTTTTGACCTTAGCCATTCTGACAGGTGTGAGATGAAATCTCAAAGTAGTTTTGATATGCCTTTCCCTGATGGCTAGTGATGTTGAACATTTCTTTAAGTTTTTCTTAGACATTTGAGATTCCTCTGTTTAGATCTGTACCCCATTTTTAATTGAATTTTTTTGTTTTTTGATATCTAATTTCTTGAGTTATTTATATATTTTGGATATTAGAATTCTATCAGATGTGGAGTTGGGAAAAATCTTTTCACATTCTGTAGGCTGCCTCTTTTCCTACTGACAGTATCCTCTGCCTTTCAGAAGCTTTTCAGTTTCATGAGGTACCATTTATTAATTGTTGATCTTACTGCCTGTACCATCTGTGTTCTGTTCAGAAAGTTGTCTCCTATGCCAATGCCTTCAAGGCTGTTCCTCACTTTCTCTTCTATCAGGTGTGTCTGGTTTTATATTAAGGTCTTTGATCCACTTGCACTTGAGTTTAATGCAGGATGATAAATTTGGGTCTATTTAAATTCTTCTACATGCAGTTTGACCAACACCATTTGTTGAAGATGTTTTCTTTTTTCCAGTGTGTATTTTTTGGCTTTTGTAAAACAAACAAACAAACAAAAAACAGTGTCCATAGGTGTGTGGATTTATGTCTGGGTCTTCAAATTGATTTCATTGATCAATGTGTCTGTTTTTATGCAAATACCATGCAGTTTTTATTACTATAGCTCTGAAGTACAACTTGAAATCAGGGATAGTGATACCTCAGCAGTTCTTTTATTATTCAAGATTGTTTTAGCTCTCCCGGGTTTTTTTGTTTTTTTCATATGAAGTTGAGAATTTTCTTTTTAAGGTCTGTAAAGAATTGTGTTGGAATTTTGATGGGTATTGCATTGACTCTGTAGATTGCTTTTGGTAGTACAGCAATTTTTATTATGTCAATCCTGTCAATCCATGAGCATAGAAAATCTTTCCATCTTCTAATATCTTCTTCAATTTCTTTTTTCAAAGACTTTAAGTTTTTTTTTGTTTTTTGTTTTGTTTTTTTTTTTTGTTTTTTTGTTTTTTGTTTTTTTGTTTTTTCGAGACAGGGTTTCTCTGTGTAGCTTTGCGCCTTTCCTGGAACTCACTTGGTAGCCCAGGGTGGCCTTGAACTCACAGAGATCCGCCTGGCTCTGCCTCCCGAGTGCTGGGATTAAAGGCCTGGGCCACCACCGCCTGGCAACTTTAAGTTTTGAATTACACAAATCTTTCATGTGGTTGGTTAGAGTTATCTCAAGATACTTTATATTACACGCTGTTGTGAAGGATGTTGTTTCCCTGATTTCTTTTTCAGCCTGTTTGCCATTAGTATATAGAAAGGCTACTGATTTTTTTTGAGTTAACCTTGTATCCTGCCACTTTCCTAAAAGTGTTTCAGCTTTAGAAATTGCCTAGTAGGATTTTGGGGGTCACTTTTGAATATTATCATATTATCTGTAAATAATGGTACTTTGAATTCTTCCTTTCCAATTTGGATCCTCTTGATCTCCTTCAGTTGTCTTATTTCTTAACACAGACTGGCTAGGCTAGCTCCTAGGACCGCTCTAGGGTTGTGAAGAGAAGATCTTAGAGTAGCGGGACTTTAGGAAACTTTTTTATCTGGGTGTTTTTAGAAATAAGTTCCTATGTATCTGACAGGTAAATAAGGAAACACACATGCTTTCTGATGGTAACTTTCTCTTTTACTTCATCTTGAAAAAATCCTCTCTGAAAATCTCTTTGTCTTCACACAGCTACATCTCCTTACATACAGCTATATATCTCTCTTTACATACATATAGCCACATCTCTTCATGCACAGCCATATATTTCTATATACAGTTACATCTCCCTTTTACATAGCTCCAAATCTCTCTTCTATATACATTTCTTCTCTCTATCCTGCTACATTCCTTCACACACTACTAGATCACTCACTCTTTACTCTCACTCACTCACTCTCCTCTACGCACGCATCCCTCGCCTATATCTCTTTTCTATATAGCTATACAAGCTCTCTTTTCTATAAAGCTACTCATCTTCTACCCAGCTCTCTCTGCATACATCTCCTGCTCTCTCAGCACACACACACACACACACACACACACACACACACACACACACACACCCCCTTTCACCTCTGCCCAGCTCTTTACACAGGCATACATCTCAGAATCTGAAAATCTCTTTTGCTCTCTCTCCTATCTAGCTACTCATCCTCTCTCCTCAGCTCCCTCTGCACACCCACACACACACACTCACACACTCTCTCACTCATCCTGTTTCCTCTCACAGCCAAACTCTGGGCAATTATATGTTACATTTTCAGGGTCTGTCCCATTCTCATAACACATGATAAGCCACACAGTTTTCTCAGACTAGAGATGTCACACTGACTGGCCAGTGAGTAACACTTGACTGTGCATGTAGCTCTTTCCCAGACAGAGAATGACATTGAAATTCAGGACTTAACAATAACAGTTAGTTGGCTGAACCTTGAGTGTTTGGAGTATGTGCAGAAAGAGAATTACTGTAGGGAGTTATGTCTACCAAAGTTGCTTCGAGTCTGATTTGATTCAGCAAAGACACCTGGGAACTTAATCTTTGTGTATTCTCTGCAGGGTAGTTAATCTGTTTTGAATTTGCTCTAAGTCTTAGATAAATGTGTAAAAGTCTTTGTAACTGAAAATACTGTTGCTTTCCTGTGTCAGTTATGAAAAATACTCTAGTATTATCCAAATTATACAGCTTAGGCAGAAATCATCTTCCTGACCATCCACAGCTAAATACCCAAAGATGTAAAACACACTACAGTGGGCTGTGGAAAGAACCCCCACAGCTGTTCTTTGTTTTGTTTTGTTTTTTTGTTTTTCAAGACAGGGTTTCTCTGTGTAGCTTTGCGCCTTTCCTGGAACTCACTTGGTAGTCCAGGCTGGCCTCGAACTCACAGAGATCCACCTGCCTCTGCCTCCCGAGTGCTGGGATTAAAGGCGTGCGCCACCACCGCCCGGCCAGCTGTTCTTTTTAAAGAGGTAAGTGGTGGCACATGAGAAGGTTACAGACAGAAAACAACTGGTTTCCTTAGCCAGTGACCTCACGGACTTTGCCTAGTGGGGCTCCCCAACAGAGAGTTATTCATCTGGTTAAATACTAGTTGTCACCTGCTGTATACTCCCACAGCCTCCTGCAATTTCTCTAGCTAAGACTTCAAGTACTATATTGAAAAGATATGGAGAGAGTACACAAGTATTGTGGAATATTATTTTAAGATGTTACATTCATTTGTGCTGTGGAATATTTATTGAATGATGCAAAGATGTATTGCATTCTTTTATGTTGCATTTGTTTAACTCTGAAGTTGTGTTACTTTGCCTGTCTAAAAACCTGATTGGTCTAATAAAGAGCTGAATGATAAATAGCAAGGCAAGAGAAAGGATAGGTGGGCTGGCAGACAGAGAGAATAAATAGGAAGAGAAGTCTGGGAAGAGAGAACAAGGAGAGAGAAAAGGAGGAGAGGAGGACAGCAGGAGCCAGCCACTCAGCTACACAGCAAGCCACAGAGAAAGAAGTAAAGAAAGGTATATAGAATAGAGAATGAAAAAGCCCAGAGGCAAAAGGTAGATGGGATAATTTAAGAAAAGCTGGCTAGAAACAAGTCAAGCTAAGCCCTGGCATTAATAATAAGAATAAGTCTCCATGTAAGTATTTGGGAGTTGGGTGTTAGGGCCCCCCAAAGAGCAAGTAGTAAAGAAAATTAAACAATAGATAAGCTTGTCTTGTTCCTGATTTTAGTGCAATTGCTTTGAGTTTCTCTCCATTTAATTTGATGTTGGCTATAGGCTTGCTGTAAATTGCTTTTATTATGTTTAGGTATGTCCCTTGTACCCCTAATTTCTCCATGACTTCTATCAGGAGGGGTGTAGGATTTTGTCAAAGACTTTTTCAGAATCCAATGAGATGAGCATGGAATCAGGGTAACTGTGGCCTCATAAAATGAATTGGGCCATGTTCTTTTTGTCTCTGTTTTGTGGAATAATTTGAGGACTATTAGTGTTAACTCTTCTTTGAATATTTTGTAGAATTCTGTACTAAAACCATCAGGACCTGTTTTTTGGTTTTTTTGTTTTGTTTTGTTTTGTTTTGTTTTTGCAGGGGAGGGCATTGGGAGACTCTTAAGGACTGTTTCTATTTCACTAAGGGTTATAGATCTATTCAAATTATTTGTCTGATCTTGATTTAACTTTGATAGGTGGTACCTATTGAGAAAAGTATCCGTTTTTTTAGGTTTTCCAATTTGATGTAGTACAGGTTTTAAAGTATGTCTTATGATTCTCTGAATTTCCTTGGTGTCTGTTGTTATGTCCCCCTTTTTGTTTTTGATTTTGTTAATTTGGATATTCTCTGTCTTTTAGTTAGTTTGGATAAGGGTTTGTCTATCTATTGATTTTCTGAAAGAACCAACTCTTTGTTTCCTTGGTTCTTTGTATTGTTCTCTTTGTTTCTAATTTATTGATTTCAGCCCTTAGTTTGATTATTTATTGCCATCTACTCTGCTTAGATGTGCTTACTTCTTTTTGTTCTAGAGCTTTCAGGTGTGCCATTAAGTTGCTAGAATGAGATCTCCCCAATTTTGTTATGAAGGTACTTAGTGCTATGAACTTTCCTCTTAGCACCATTTTCATTGTGTCCCAGAAGTTTGGGTATGCTGTGTATTTGTTTCCACTAAGTTCTAGAAAGTTTTAAATTTCTTTATTTCTTTCATGAGCCATTTTTGATTCAGCAGAGAGTTGGTCAGTGTCCATGAGTTTGTAGACTTTCTGTTGCTTTTGTTGTTGTTGATATACAGCTTTAATCCGTGGTAGTCTGATAGGATGCAGGGAGTTATTTCAATTTTCTTATATCTATTGAGACTTGCTTTGTGTCCAAGTATGTGGTAAAATTTGGGGAAAGTGCTGAGAACAAGGTATATTCTTTTGTGTTTAGGTGAAATGTTCTGTTAGGTCCATTTGGTTTATAATGTCTGTTCACTCCAGTATTTATCTGTTTAGTTTTTGTCTGGATGACCTGTCCATTGGTGAGAGTGGGGTATTGAAGTCTCCCACTATCAGTGTGTGAGGGTCAATATGTGATTTAAGGTGTAGTAATGTTTCTTTTACAAAAGTGGGTGCCCTTGTTTGGGGGGGCATAGATATTAAGAATTGAAATGTCATCTTGGTAGATTTGTCCTTTGATGAATATGTAGATTCCTTCCCCATCTCTTTTGATTAATTTTGGTTTGAAGTCTATTTTGTTAGATATTAAAATGACTACACCAACTTGCCCCTAGGTCCATTTGCTTGGAATATATTTTTCTATTCTTTTACTCTGAGATAATGTCTATCCTTTATGTTGATGTGGGTTTCTTGGATGAAGCAGATAGATGGATCCTGTTTCTGAACCCATTCTGTTAAGTTGTGTCTTTTTATTGGGGAGTTGATGCCATTGATATTGAGAAGTATCAATGACCAAAATTTGTTAATTCCAATTACTTTGTTGTTGTTGTTGTTGTTGTTGGTGGTGGTGGTGGTGGTGGTGGTGGTGTGTGCGTGTGCTTCCCTTCTTTTGGTTTTGCTGAGGTGAGATTATTTATTTCCTGTGTTTTCATGAGTGTAGTTAACATCCTTGGTTTGGGTTTTTCCTTCTAGCACCTTCTGTAGGGCTAGATTTGTAGCTAGATATTGTTTTAATTTGACCTTATCATGGAATATCTTATTTTCTCCATCTATGGTGACTGAAAGTTTTGCTGGGTGTAGTAATCTGGGATGGTATCTGTGGTCTCTTAGAATCTGCAGAACATCTGTTCAAGCCCTTTTTAGAGTCTCTGTTGAGAAGTCAGGTGTAATTCTAATAGGTCTGCCTTTATATATTACTTGGTCTTTTTCCATTGCAGCTTTTAATATTCTTTTTTTGTTCTGTGTATTTAGTGTTTTGATTATTAAGTGGTGAGGAAACTTCCTTTCTGGTCCAATCTATTTGATATTCTGTATGCTTCTTGTAACTTTATAGGTACAAGGAGGTACTCTCCTTTGTATTAGGAAAATTTTCTTCTATGATTTTGTTGAAAATATTTTCTGGGGCTGGGCAGTGGTGGCACATGCCTTTAATCCCAGCACTTGGGAAGCAGAGCCAGGCAGATCTTTGTGAGTTTGAGACCAACCTGGTCTACAGAGCAAGATCCAGGACAGACACCAAAACTACACAGAGAAACCCTGTCTTAAAAGAAAAAGAAAGAAAGAAAGAAAGAAAGAAAGAAAGAAAGAAAGAAAGAAAGAAAGAAAGGAAGAAAGAAAGAGAGAAAGAAAGAAAATAATTTCTGAGCCTTGGTCTTTTCATAACATTCCAGATTTCCTGAATGTTTTGTGTCAGATATTTTTTAGATTTAACACTTTCTTTGACAGATGTATCCATTTCTTCTATCATATTGTCAATGCCTAAGGTTCTTTCTTTTGTATTCTGTCGGTGAAGCTTCCTTCTATAGTTGCTGTTTGCATTCCTTGTTGTGGAATCTTTGTACAATGTAAATATGCATTGCTCTCCTTGTTAATGAAAAGCTGATTGGCCGATGGCTAGGCAGGATTTTCAGGGCAGAGAGAATGCTGGGAAGATGGAGGGCAAAGTCAGAGGAGTCATGAGGAGATGCTGAGGGAACAAGACATGCTGGAGGACAGATAAAGTCATGAGCCACATGGCAGCACATAGATGAATAGAAATGGGTTAATTTAAGTTGTAAGAGCTAGTTAGTAATAAACCTGAGCTATCAGCCAATTTATAATTAATATTAAGTCTCCTTGTCGATTATTTGGGAACTGGAGGACAGGAAAGAAAAGTCTACCTACAATTCCTACATTTTTTATTTCCAGAATTCCTTCAGTTTGTGTTTTCTCTATTGCTTCTGTTTTCATTTCCAAGTCTTGGACAGTTTTATTTGTTTCCTTAAAAGGTCTTTTTGTTGTTGTTGTTGTTGTTTTCTTTAAGGGATTTATTCATTTCCTCTTTAAGAACCTCCTTCATCTTGATATCGTTGGCTTTAAGGTCTTTTCTTTGGACTTCAGCGATGTTGCAATATTCAGGGCCTGCTGTGCTAGGGTAGCTGGGCTCCAGTGGAGACTAGGGCCCTGGCTGTTACTATGTTCTTAAGCTGGAGTCTAGGCATCTGGGTTTGGGGTGACTATAGATCTAGGTGCTGATTTCTGGGTTTGTCTTTGTTGGGTTGGTGTTTTGTTCTTTGGTTTCCGTTTTTTTCTCTGGATTTTCAGAGAATGTGTTGGCTGTGGGCTGTCTGTTTTATCTGCCTGCTCCATTGGTGTGTTCAAGAGAATGCTAGCTGGTGTTGAAGGGAAGGAGAGGCCAGGATGAGATGGTCTGTTGCAGATGGCCTGTGGTTGAGTGGGCAGTGTCTGCCTCAGCTGGAGGCTGGGACACAGCAATGAGGCTGGGAGGAAGGGCCATGAGGTGTGGATGGTCTGTGGGATCCACAGGAGGCGTGGACAGGCTAGAGGGGAAGCAGCAGCTAGTGTTCTGTTGCAGCACTAGGGAGGACCTTAAGAACTGGGTCTGAGTAGAGAAGGTCCGCAGGCAGCCTACCTGGTATTCTGGCAGGCATGGCCTGTGGTTGAGCAGTGGGTATCTGCTCCAGTTGTGGGCTAGGACACAGTGTCATGAGGAGGGAGGCCTCGGGAGAAGGTCTGGTCTTTTGACTGGAGTGGCCTATCCTTCTTTGCTATTTCTGGGAAGGTCTGCTGACCCCTGTGAACACCAGCTTCATAAATCAAGGCCTTCTTCTTACCATCTGAAAACAAAGTCATCTGATTTTCTCATTTTTATTTGCTTTTATTGTTGGCAATCTCCAGCTCCTCCCCTTCCAAATCCCGCCCAAAGAAAGCCTGTCAAGCGGTAGCTCCTCCCCTGGAGCTCCCCAAGACCAACCTCTACAGGGTATTTAAGGTCTGGCCCATAGACTTGCCTTATGGGTTCTCCTCTTCCCCTAAAGCCACCTGGGAATGCTTTGCTCAGATTAAAACCTGGACTTTAATTCGGTTTGATTTGGCTTATTGCCTTGGCGGAATCACCCACTACCGTAGTATTTCATATACATATCATCTGGTCCCGAAGGGATTTCATAATTTTGTAATACATATCATTTATCTATTTCTGTATTTTACTTAAGTGAGGATTTAAAATGTAAACCATGTCCACCTTGTGCCTACTAGTGTGGTGAAATAAGAACATTCCAGATGACCTTCAGTGTCTGCACATGTATTTTTAAAAACTAGAAGCAATTCAAAGGATTCTTTAGCAGAGGTTTTGGGAAACCACTGTGATGTAGAGCCTCAACTAGGAAGGGAAGAAGATTCTTTCTTACTTACTTAACGTATATGGAAAGAAGTATGGTACAAGGGATGTGAATTAAAAAAATATTAAAAGACTTGTTATAGCTTGGATTTAAAATAGAAACAGCTACAAGACACTGGATAAATTTGAACATGGAATGATCGATAAACTGAGTTGGGGAATTGAAAGTTTCTCAGATTTACATCTGGCTATTGGTTCTATATTCTGGCTATTGGTTCTACAAGTGAATGTCCTTATTTTAGGCAATGTTAGTTGAACTGTTTAGGGGAGATGAGGCATGCTGCTGACAGTATGCTTTCAAATGGCTTAGGGGGTATATATTTTTGGAAAAGAGAGAGAATAAAACAAATACACAGGAACATGTTGACACACAATAAATTTAGGTAAAGAATTTATAAGTGCTCACTGTTATGTCTGGAAAGTTCTCAGATTTAAAAAAAAAAAAGAGGGAGAATGTTAGTCATGAGGGGAGCAGGGAACCCAACTTTTTCTTTTACTTACAAGTATTCTGATAAATGGCCATCCAAGGAAGAAAGTTACACAATAGCAAACTCGTTAAGAAAATGTTTCCAGCCTGGCAGTGGTGGCCCACGCCTTTAATCCCAGCACTCAGGAGGCAGAGCCAGGTGGATCTCTGTGAGTTCGAGGCCAGTCTGATCTATAGAGCGAGATCCAGGACAGGCACCAAATCTACACAGAGAAACCCTGTTTCAACAAAAGCTCCCCCCCCCCCCCGAAAAAAAAAAGAAAGGAAGAAAGGAAGAAAGAAAGAAAGAAAGAAAGGAAGGAAGGAAGGAAGGAAGGAAGGAAGGAAGGAAGAAAAATGTTTCCAGTAGAAAAAATATTATTTGTCCCAAAGAGTTCAGCCTCTATGATCCCAGAGCTCATGGTACAGGATAGGACTGGACACCGCGGAGAACTCTCAGGATGTGCCTGGCATAACCGTATCGAGGTATCCCTGTTTCCCTGTTGGGGACAAAGAAAATGGATCCTGCTGTTTCTGATTGCCTCAGATCCTGAGAAACATTTTTGGAAGAAGAGAGTTGAAACTGACCGATAGTTCATGTCAGGACAGCATGGAAGACAGCCTTGAAGCCAAGCTCAGGACTTCAAGTCAGAAAATAATCCTGGACCTGGGGCATGCCTCAGAACAGGAGTCCCAGCTTAGCTGCTTTAGTGCCTGTGGTCGTGAGAATGAAAACGGCCTCCATAGGCTCATTTATTTGCATGCATAGTCCTCAGTTGATGAACTGTTTGGAAAGGATTAAGAGGAGTGGCCTCGTTGGAAGAGGTGTGTCGCTTGGATGGGCTTTTGAGGTTTCAGAAGCCCATGCCAGGCCCAGTTTCTCTCCCTGCTGCTTGCAGATGAGGATGTAAAGCTCTCATCTCCAGCACCATGCCTGTTTGCTTCCTGCCATGATGATCACGGACTAACTCTCTGAAACGGTAAGCAAGGCCCCAGTGAAACGCTTCCTTTTGTAAGAGTTGCCTTGGTCGTGGTGTCTCCTCACTGTAATAGAAGAGTGACTCAGACAATGCCCGAGGGAGAGAGGCTGGGGTTGGAGTGCACAAACCCGTCAGGGCTGTCGGCACGTCCTTACTTAGCAGCTTCAGGGGCCCTGGCAACACCTCCTATGCACCAAATCAACGAAGAGCCAAGGGCTGGAGAAAAACCATTTGAGTAACCATCCAAATAGAAAAAAGCCAGACTGAAGAAGTGTTTAGTCTGATTATATCATCAGATTCTCTTAGTCTCCAAATTCCACTGAACAAATGTTAGAATGTTCAACCTTATTGACCCGCGTCCTTTTACTTTTTCTCAGATTCAACAAAATAGCTTTGATTCTGGCGCAGCTCTTTCTGACCAGTTGACTTCTAATCAGCTGATGCCTCATTAGAGAGGGACAGCTGCAAGGGAGAACTGACGTGGGTAATTAACATGCAGCTTTTCTATGTGTTCAAAACACTTTCGAGTGTGCTGTGTCTAAATTGTTGACTAAAGCATGCCTTTGAAAAAATTCCTATCTGACCACAAGTCCTTGGAGAGTGGCTGAGGACAGAAAGGACCAAGCAGACTCCGTAACAGGCTGTGCCGTCTTCTCTCAGTGATCAGGCCTCAATTTCAGTTTCCTGAGACTTGAGCAAGCAGTTTCTGGGAGGGCCGTGAACAAAAGACATAATCCTTGCAGCAGCTCCCTTTCTACATGTACTCTGACTGCTCAAGGTTCAGCCAATTGTTTACAATCTGGGACCCCTCACCAACCCTACAGGCATGGGTTAAGGACAGAGCCTGGGCCACTGAGTCAGCCCCCACAGTGAGTATGTGCTAGGCCAGCCAGCCTCCATGGCAGCTCAAGGACAAAGCCTGGGACTTGTCCAGGCCTACCACAAAATGGATAACTGTAACCCCCAACTAGCCCTAGCCAATTAAAAATTACAACATAATTGTCACTTGCATAAACCAATCTCAAGTCTGTTCCTGTGTAGTCTGTAGACCTCAGGCCCCCCTTGCTTTAGAAACCCTGCCCCATTGCTACTCAGGGTCTCTCGTGCTCTGCTGCTGCGTCAGATGGAAGGAGAGTTAACTCGTAACAATACAAAATCTCTTTGCTTTTGCATCGGATTCTGTCTCTTGGTGGTCTTTGGGGGACTCTGGGTACAACAAGGACAGTCAATATTATTCAGGAAAGAAAGTCAAACCAAGACATAGTCCCAGGACAATGCTAAGAAGATCCACTTCCTAGTTTTTAATGACCATAGCTGCATCCTGATCTGCAAAGCCCTCAGAGGCCAGAGACATCAGATCCCCCTGGAGCTGGAGTTACAGGAGGTCGTATGCTGCTGGACATGGGTTCTGGGAACTGAACTTGGGTCCTCTGCAAGAGCAGTATGCTCTCTTAGCCGCTGAGTCATCTGCCCAGCCTCAGAAAGGAGAATCTGATGGCCACTTTGCCATCAGCATTTCTTACCGAAGTTCTGCCAGTGCTGAAATGTTAGGGTCTTCTAGTTTGGGTCTTCCATGCCCCATGAAGATTCATGTTGCAGTGGGTTGGACTGGTCTCCAGGGTGGTACTGGCCTTAAGAGGTAGGACATAGTGAGAAGTCTTTGGATCATGACTGGGGTGTCCTCAAAGAGAAAGTGGGACTCTGGCTTCTTTCTTTTTCTCTCTATTTTATTTAGTTAGTTAGTTTTGGGTTTTGCTCCATGGCCATGGGGTAACATGTCTTGCAGAAGGCCAAGCGTCATGTGGCCAGCTGGTCTGGACTAAACTCTGAAGCTGTGAGGCTGAAGAGCCTCTTGTACATACAAGCTGCTGTCTTAGTGACTTGTTACAGTGACAGAACAACGACATGGGACACTGTCGAATAGTCATCAGCGAATGTGTGGTGCTTGTTCTTCGAGCTAGCGTCCCTTCTTCTGCTAGTTACCCCCTCAGTTCGCTTGGATCAAGAACACTAGCCATGGTACTTTTGGCTGCAAGTGACAGAAAACAGAAACGGCCTGGTTCTAAATAAGAGTTTTTATTGGTTCAAGTAGTTGAGACTATAGGATTTAAATATGAGAGCAGTCAGAAGATTGAAACCCTCCCCTTCTCTCTCTGTCTTTCAGCTCACTCCCTGTTGGTGTCACTCAGGGAGTAACGTTCCATTCCTTTCTAAAGGTGGCCACCAACTTTACTTCATGTATCAAGTTAGGCATCTTATACTCCTGGATATGGCCAACCTTTTGACGCTGTGATGTGATATTGTCATCCTCAAAGTTCACACGTGAGAAGCACATGACTAAGTTCCAAAAATAAATAAATCACAAAAACCTCATAATGTTTTAAGTGTGTTTACTATTTTGTGTTGAGCCTCATTCAGTTTTCCTTGGCCACATACAGACTGTGGACTGCCAGGACCCACAGGTAGACATAGCAAAAGACTCTGGAAAGTTTTTTTGAGGGAGGAGGGGGGAAAGGAGGGAGGGTGGGCATTCTATTTATCTGGCCAGTGAACCAGCCTCTGCATTAAAGAGATGCAGTGTGTAGACTGACTAAATCTGGAGCCAGCTCATGTACCTGGACCAGTTGTCATGGTTGAGAATATACAGTGTTTGGCTAGGCCACAGCTGGGTCATGTACTTGTCCTCGGAGCCAGAAGCAATCAACAGTTTCCTGTAAATCACAAAGATGGAGTGGGTTTTGGTGAAGAGAGAGACGAACGTCTCTCAAGGGAGACTAGGCAGACAAACCTGTCTTTTATACAGAGCAGCTTCTTTCTACTGAGAATGAAAATTGCTGCAGTGATTAACCAGGGCTCAGCAGATTCAAAGCTAAAATGAAAAGGTCAGCATTACTCCCACAAAGAGGGTATGAATCTATTTAGACACACAAACATAGTTTAGCACATGGACCTCTGTGAAGAGAAGAAATACACTGAGTAGTAAGGACTCCCTGCCCTAGTCATTTATGTATCCACTTAGTCGTTGTTGTTGACACACAGTGGCAAGATATGGGCTCTGATGTTAGATGGGAGGAAGAATTCAGAAGCATCAGCCTAGAGCTTTGTGATGACATAGCATCCCTGTTTCTGCTTTAATTTGTAATCTTCATTTTCATTTGTAAACTGGGGGATTGGTAACATTGGCCACAAAATTCTGTTGTGAGGGCTAGTAAAGGGCCTCCTATCTCAGCACATGTGAGCTCTGTTCACATAACCAGTCTGTTCATTACCTTCCATATTTTTGGTGCCAGAGATTCCCATGGCAATGGGAAAGAGTGATTCCTGCCAGGAGAAAAACCCAAATGCATTGCTACAACTCCCAGAATGGGGGCAAGAATCACCAGGAGTCTGGTCTAGAGATGATATCCTTTATGCTATGCCTGGAGGCTGAATGAGAACCCCAGACCTTGTGAGTGGATAAGCATTCCAGAGAAGAGTGGCCTTCTCATGACATCTGCATCTCTGGAGTCTTTTACAGTGCAAAGTCTGAGGCTTTCCCCAGGGTATCCAATCAGCTGTACTAGCTGTGATGCAGGGTTTCTGGTGCCATCACTGGGCAAATCCCAGGCTGATCTGGATGTGTTGATCACTGCAGGCTCCTCACCTGACTGACCCAGAATCCCTGGAGGTCAGCCTGGGACACTGTTCTTCAACCTGTTCTCCAAATGGTGCTTAGGCAGGATTTAAGAGGTAGAGAAAGGGCTGGGCGGTGGTGGTCCACGCCTTTAATCCCAGCACTCGGGAGGCAAAGCCAGGCGGATCTCTGTGAGTTCAAGGCCAGCCTGGTCTACAGAGTGAGATCCAAGACAGGCACCAAAACTACACAGAGAAATCCTGTCTCGAATAAACTAAAGAGAGAGAGAGAGAGAGAGAGAGAGAGAGAGAGAGAGAGAGAGAGAGAGAGAAAGGACATAGTGTGAGCATTTTTCCAGTGGGAAGGAGAGATTCATTACCAGTCTCTCAGCTGCTTTTGCAGTGTGAAAACAACTCTGTCATGCTTGGAGACTTGCAGGGGAGCTTGGCCACTGGTGGGCAGAGGGTAGAGAATAAAAAAAACTTCTGTTGTTACCTCAGTGACATTCCTTTGAGGGGGTGACAGGGAGAGACAGGGAGAGGATGAGGAAAGAGAAAAGCAGGAATACTTGAGAGGTTGCAGCTTTTAGTCAACCTCACCCTATAATCTCCCCCCAGAGCTTTGAGGCAACATTCAATTCCCCAGTATCATAGGAACTGCATCACACGCAGTCTGAGGCTATGTTACCAGTAGTCTATGTCTAAGCCAGTGCTTTCATTTCCTTGGTGTCTTATTTAAAGGATTGAAATAAGGACCACACAGAATTGCAAATGTAGCAAGGAAGCTTTATTCATAACCAAAGCAATAGTACAGGCTAGGAAGTGATGCACTCTAGGTTGACAGTGCCCACATGAGTGATGGTACTCAACAGCCCTGAGTTCTTCAGGGCTCCCTTTTACAGGGTTCAGGAGGAGGACAAGTTTGGTTACTAGAGGAGTAATGGATGGTGGTTCTCCGCCTTGATTTATAGGCTAGAAGATATAATCATTTTGTACTGTGCATGTCTCTTCCCCAAATGCATCTTACTGTAATTATATGCATACCTAATTATGCATAGGCTTAAGACAGTACAGAGGCGATTCAGTTCAGTTGAGAACATAGTTTTGCCTTATCATAAATGCACCTGAACCCAATTCAGGCCAGATGGGCCTTTTCATTCTTCTACCCGGATATGATGAGAGTAAGAATGAAGAGGATCTGTCCTCAGGTTTGATCATTTTTATGTGGGGAGGATCTTATTCCATTGGTTACAGAGAGGCATACTTGAAGCCCTGTGCAGATGGGGTCTGAGGTTGTTAGATGGATTGTTTAGAAAGCAGTGTGTGTGCACAGTACATGCAGGTAAAAGACCCAGGCTCCCAAATGCATTATTACTAGAAGTGTGCACAGTCCAGAGTCCCAGGTTACCAGACTATTCACTATGCTTGCCTGCCTCAGCTGGGTCTGCCCTTTGTGTAGCTAACTTTAACGCAGATACATCTTTCATTTCCTCCCTCTGCATTTGTCTTAAGAATCTGGATTGATGTTTTTTTTCCTGGGTTACTCAGTACTGAGATGAGGCAAGGGATTCCTGTGTATGTGTTGGTCTTGGGGGAAGCTGTCCCATGAAATGGATGCTTAGATATCCCTGACCTGACCTCTACTCAGTAGACACTGGAGCATCTTTTCCCGAGTTGTGACAACCAAAAATGTTTCCAGATATCACCAAGGGGCCACTGCCAAACCCCACTGCCTACAGGATAGAATGTGATTCTGTTTGCCCGTCACACCTTGTTTTTGAGACTTCATTGTGGGCTTCATGTTTTCAGGTCAATAACCTCAAGCATGGAATATATGTAACTGGTTCTTATCTGAACTGAGTTTTTTTTCCCCCTCAAGACATCCTCCGTACATGTTAATGCATAGTTAGCTCTCTATTCAAAGCTTCCCCAACAGTTTGTGGTCTTTTATGTCCTTGCTTTTGTCTAAATTCCAACACCAGGAGGAGATGGAGGGCAAGGTGTGGTCTGGTCCAAGACAACCATCTGCCCATGGAGGTCTCCTCATGGCCCTTCAGCTGATGTTGGGTCATGATGTCTTTTTTCTATGGAATCTGCCAAATGCCCATAGTTTCTGTCTGTCTACTTTGTGCTATTCTGTGCTACTCTGTTCCTTTTATAGCCACTAGCCATCAGGTAACTGTTAAACATGAGTGTGATCCAAAAGGAGCTGGCTGCCAATGTGAATTACATGCTGTAGCTCGAAGCTACAAAAATTTATTAATAATTTTAACGTTGAACACATTGTAATATTTAGGGTATCCTGAGGTAAGTGAACTGTGTGACTAGAGTTAACCAGAGCTGGTCCCTTAAGATTCTGCTGCTTTGGCCACCATGTCTGTTCAGGCAGGGCTATGAACACATTCTCAGAGTTAATCTTAGCATTTCGCTAGACTGGGGGAAAAGGAAGTGCTCTTTTCACTGAAGCTGTCAGCAGACATGAATAAGGATGGGGTTCCTAGTGGCATCTTGTCACTATGGTGGAGGAGAACTGAGATAAGAGCTCAGAGCCCAGCCAACAAGATGAAGAGATGTGGCCTCTTGTGACTTCTAGGAGACAGGAACTGGAAGTTTATCAGCCCAAACAACCATGAACCCTGTCCACCTTTAAGAAAGGACACATGCCTCATCTCCCAAAGGGAGGAATACCTGTGGTGGTTTGAATAGGTATGGTCCCCATAGAGCCATGTGTTTGAATGCTTGGCCTATAGGGACTGGCACTATTAGGAGGTATGGCCCTGTTGGAGGAGGTGTGGCCTTGTTGGAGGAGGTGTGTCATTGTAGGTTTTGAGGTCTCACATGCTCAAGCTATGCCCAGTGTAGGGGATATTTCATTTCCTGTTGCCTGTGGATCAAGATGTAGAACTCTCAGCTCCTACTGTAGCACCATGTCCACCTGCATACAGCCTTACTTCCTGCCATGATGATAATAGATTAAGCATCTGAAACTGTAAGCCAGCCCCAATTAAATGCTTTCCTTTATAAGAGTTGCCTGGTCATGGTGTCTCTTCACAGCAGTAGACACCCCAACTAAGATAATGCCCAAGAACTTCTGGCCATTTCTACTCTCCCTGGTGATGTCAGAAAAGGGCAGAGGAGCCCATTGGTCTTGGGTCTTCAAGATGACCTCAGACACCTACAAAAACAGAAGAGAGTTTCACCTTAATGTTTCAGCAACACATTTCCAACTAGCACTTACCAACTTCACAGACTTTTAAATCATGAAGGAAATTACTGAACTCATATTAAGTTTAGACAAGCAGAGCCTGGCATGTCCCAGGATGCATGTTTCATTCATAATGCCCTTGAATCTGCATATTTGTTTTTTTTGTTTTTGTTTTTTTTTTGGTTTTTCGAGACAGGGTTTCTCTGTGTAGCTTTGCGCCTTTCCTGGTACTCGCTTTGGAGACCAGGCTGGCCTCGAACTCACAGAGATCCGCCTGCCTCTGCCTCCCGAGTGCTGGGATTAAAGGCGTGCGCCACCACCGCCCGGCTTGAATCTGCATATTTGACTCAGACATTCAAAATGAATGTTTATTTTCAGTGGGACTCAATGGTTACCTTCTGATTTTGGCCAGACAGGTCAGGCTAGATCTCTGTCCGCTGCTCTGTCCTTGCTAGGAAGTGAAAGCATGATTCCCATCTGCTGTTGCTGCTGGATACTGGAATAATTCCAAAGGACCATGCAGGATGAATTATCCCTTCCTCTCGTAGCAGGCCTAGCAAAATGATGACTTTATAAAGAGACACTGTGTTTCTCTGACAAAGAACTCCAAAGAAATGGGAATTTCCCCCAGGAATCTCACACTGGGAGAAGGAACGGTACCAGCCAGAAGAACGCTTGTCTCCTGGAAATGGGTTTTATGTAGTACTAGCAGCTTGTCAGACCACCTTAGGGATGAGACAGACCAGACAATGGTGGGCAAGACTGTGTCTTGACTGGGACTGCTGAGATGTGCATATCCTTGGCCCTTTATTAAAACTTTGATCTTACTTCAGGAGCTTGAAGCGCTGGGGGAGAGGACTATTCTCTGGGTCTTGTTCCTCTTCCCAACATGGCCACATTGAATAAATCTCCTTTTTCTGCTTTCCACTTTTTTTATTTGTTTGTTTGTTTTTGAAACAGGGTCACTCTATGTAGCCATGGCTGTTCTGGAACTCGCTATGGAGACCGGGCTGGCTTCAAACTCACAGAGACCCACCAGTTCCCGTCTCCCAGTACTAGAAAGGCCTGTGACACCACACCTGCCTTTGCTTTCCACTTTTAATTGGCTTATAGAGGATGAGTGGTCAGTCCTAGCCTCTTGGGGCACAGACTGTGATGGTAGCAGTGGCTGTGGCGGCAGCAGCAGCAGCAGAGTGAATGAATTCATAAGCAGAGTAGATGAACTTGGCAGCAAGTTCTGAAGGCAAGCAGGCAAAAGCCAAAAAACAAAAGCTTTTTTTCTTAAATCCCTTTTCATCTGGGCTGCTGTCAGAAGATACTGGCCATATTTAAGGTAACTCTGCCACTCCAATTAACCCAAGCAAGAAAATCTCTCATAGTAGCTTATCATCCTCGTTGATTCAAGATCCAGTCAAATTGACAACCAAATTTAAAAAACACAGGACCAGAATTCTCTTTTCTTGTTGAGTGCTTGCTAGCTCCAGGCTTGGGGCTAACAACTTAGACAGGCTACCCTCCCAAATTTTCAGAAGAATCAAGTGTGACGGGAATTTTTATTGTTTCATTAAACAATCGCTTAATAACCAGGAGATGTCCTCTTCAAAGCATTACTCAAGCGCCTGGACCCAGCAGAGCTTCAAATCAAGACTATCTCAAGGTCCAATAAGTAGAACTTTTAGCCAAGGTCAGTTTATATCTGGTCTCTATTGCTTGCCACAGTAGGTCCCGGAAAGCACAATCAGAACCTGCATTCACCAATCAGAGTCCTCAGGGGCGTGATTTTCTAAATACATGGGAAATATACAAACACAAAGTCATGAAATATTATATATAGTTATTATAGTATCCATGTCTCTAGGACCAAAACACCCCATATAGACAGCATAAGGGAGGAGAGATTTATTTGCATTCATAGTTTCAGAGTGTCTCAGACATCTTGACAGAGATGTTGTGATGGATTTTATGGTGGTGGGGAGTGTGACCAGCTTGAACCTACAATGGCGTGCTCTATGGACCTCCTTCTGCCATCTAGGCCTCACTGCCTAAAGGTCCATAAACCTCCCAACATATTGTCACCATCTGAGAGCAAGTGCTAAAGCCTGAGCATATGGAGGACACACTTTCAGATTCCAACCAGAACATCATGGTACTGATTTTTCAAAGCATATCAATGAGAAGGGGGTCCAGAAAGTTTGAAGATACAATTTTAAGATGATATGGCCTCCCTAACCCCACATAAGCTGCCCATCATCTTGTCCCTTGTGGAGATTACCTTCTTTTTCTGATGGAAGAAGGAGAAAGCAAGAAAAATGTAGTGCTAAATACCCCCAGTGTAAGTCCAGGGCTGTGGCAATAGTATCAAATGGGCATGGATGGTAGGGTAGGCCATGTCAAGCCAAGTTGTCAGGGAAGCCCACACTTAGTGAATCCCACTGGTGTTGAGATGCATTGAGATGCACAGACAGAGTATTTCATGGTCTGGAGAAGTCATGATACCGACAGCAGAGAAGCTGCTTCAGGGCCCAGCAGCTGTCCAGAGAAGTAAGGCATGGTGAGGGTGGAGTGGGCTCAGTATAGTGACTGTTGGCATTAATGGCAGAGGCAGACTATATTGCATGGGGCTTCATGGTCTAGGGAAAGATTTTATTTTCTGAAGGAAATTCTTAGAAGAACTTGAATCTAGGAATTGACAGGTATGCATTATGACTATCCTGTCTGTCTGAGGATGGGTGGATTTTAGAGAGTCAAGAGTGGAGCAGGAAGTCCAGTCATAAAATTGCTGATTTAGGCCAGGTCATAGATGGTGGTAGCTTGTTTAGAGCTGGTGGCAACAAAAATAGCAAAGAATATACCTTGGCAACCACATGTGACATTCTAAGGTCAGCACAGAAACCTCCTTTCACAAAAATGCAGTGTGCAGGACATCTTAGAGCTGGTGCCTGAAGGGTTCTAACACGTTAGGATACAACTAAAGAAAGAGACCAAAATTGCTAAGGGTAGGTGGGCTAAGAGGGGTGTCTGGTGGTGCTGAGATGGGGAAAATGGCAGAAAGAGGAGATTTGGTCAATAAGTTCAGAATTTTGTCTCAGACTTCTTAATTTGAGATGACTATTAGGTATCCAAATTAGTGTGTCCAGAAGGCAAGGAAGTTGAGGTCAATGTTAGGGTGAAGTTGAGGGAGGGACATCAATACATGACCGTCTATATGAAAAAATAAGTTGATACACAGCTGCAAGGGTATGATGGCACCAGAGGGTCAGCCTCTGAGATGGCAGAACACTTAAATTCTTCTGCAATCAGACCACAATAGTACTGACAGAGAACTAAGCCTATAGCTCAGTGGAATGGTATGTTAGTGCAGCCTGGTATCCATCTAGAAGTAAACAAAGCTGGTCTTGTATCTCTCACATTCCACAAAAATAAACACCAGATACTATACAGTGGGCAATAATATGTATTGCTGGTTAGGGATGTAGGCGATGGGTATGAATCTGTGAGTTCAAGTCCAGCCTGGTCTACATAGCAAGTTCTAGGCCATCCTTCTAGAGTTATAGAGGGAGAACTTGTCTCAAAAACAAACACACAAATAAACAAATAAAAAAAAGTAGGAGAAGGAGGCAAACACCCTATTTGCCAGTTTGTAATTTTGGTGACAAAGAGCCAACATGCATTATTGAAGAGCTTGCAGGTTGTCAAGAAGAAAACAAATGACCCAGTTTTTAAAAATGAGCAAAGGACGTGAATAGGCAAGTCACAGGGAGGCAGATACAGCGCTAGCAAGCACAGGAAGCAGAGGAAACAGTATTAATACTAATTTATTCCCCTCAAGCTGCCAAAAGTTAATGAGTAACAGTATTTATTGCTGGCAGGGAAGTAGGAGCTTGGAACATGGGAGCTGATGTTGTTGGCAGCAGATTCGAATGTTAAAAGTTTTTTTTTTGAAGGAATCTTGCCACATCTATTAAAATAAAAAATGTATGCATATACATATATACACGTATGTATTTATAATTATATTTAATTACACACATAAAATTACACATATATAATTTTATATATACAACATAGCAACCTTTTTCTGGGGATCTATCTCATAGAAATAAAAACAGTAGTGTGCAAAGATCCATATAGAAGGATATGGTTACAGTTTGTTTTATTGGCCAAAACTAAACAAAAGTAAAGATGCTTTAAGGAGGACAATTTGGATAATGAACATTCTCTTCACAACATGGAATACTATGACACTACAAACAAGAATGAATCAGAGGTATTCAAGGTATTCCTGGGTGAGGGGGAAGAAAAGAGATAACATATTGCCATTAATGGTAACAACGTTCCTCTGTGTATGTTCATATTTATGCTTATCTATGACTTTAAGAGCATGAAAGTATAGAGAAGGGTACATACATACTAGGTTGTCAATATTTGTTCCCTCAAGAGAAGAGTGGTAATGAGTGTGAAACTTGAGCAAAATTGAAAAGAAAACAAGCAAAATAACCATCTCCAGATTGTCTTCTTAAAGATTTCTATTTTTTGATGTTCTTGAGATCCTCAACTCATGAAAATGCAGACTCAAAAACCAAATGAAAGCTATTCCTGTCCATTCCTGGTCATATGTGTTGGATGACTGACTTCTGTGTCCTGTTCTGGCTCTCCCAATTGAAGTTGTTTAATAAGCAGTTTCTAGGCTTCCAACAGAGGGTATTTTGGAGCAATACGTTGACATGCCAATTGTCATAGAAAAATGGATGCTGTGTACACCAGTGTGTTATTATTCCCTCATCCACATGGCCACCAATAATCCATTTTCACCTGCTGATCTGCAACTGATCAGTGAGTGGGTCACAGAGATGGGGGAGACTCAAGCCACTTTGGAGAACACAATGGATTAAAAAATTAGATGAAAAAGTGAAAACACATCAGACCTAGAAAAATGAATTGGAAAATTAGGAGTCATTCCCAGCCTGTGCAGGCTGTGGATGAGTAAACCCCATTAACATTAAACTGCTTGGGGCAACTACTCACACGAACACACAAGCCACTTTTTATTATTATTATTATTATTATTATTATTATTATTATTATTATTATTAATGTATTTTGTGTAGATGAGTGCTCTATCTGCATGTATGAATTTATGCCAGAAGAGGGCACAAGATATCATTATGGATGGTTGTGAGACACCATGTGATTGCTTGGAATTGAACTTAGGACCTCTGGAAGAGCTGCCAGTGCTCTTAGCTGCTGAGCCATCTCCAGCCCCCTACAAGCCACCTTTATGATACACACAGGTACACTCTTCTGGGGTTCCAGGGCAGGATGTGCATGGCAGGTACTTCACCATTGTCTATTCATACCTTGACTCTTTTTTTCTTTAAAGGCATAATGGCCATTCCCAGGAATGAGTCACGAACTCAGCTTGCAAACTGACATAAAGATGCTGAACACCGTTAGCTCTGCACACTTCCATTGGGTCGCTTTTTTTATGCTCTTTCTTCTAAATTCTCTTTTTTCTGTTGACATATATTCATCATACATAATGTTGTGTTTCATCAAGGCAATTTTTTTTCAAATGTATCATGTACTGTGGCCACATGTACTTCTCTCATGTTCTGTCCCTCTGGTCTCCCTCCTTCCTCTCTCTCTCTCTCTCTCTCTCTCTCTCTCTCTCTCTCTCTCTCTCTCTGTATTTAGGTATTGATATCAAGTTCTAGGATTCACAAATAAGAGCAAATGTGCTATTTCTGTGTCAGCATCTGGCTTATTTTGCTTAATGTGGTATCTGCTATTGCATCCATTTTTCTAGTAAGCAGCATACTTTTATTCTTCATTATGGCTGAATAAAACTTTACACACACACACACACACACACACACACACACACACACACACACTCATGTTTAAAAAATCCATTTATCCATTGGTAGACCCCTAAGCTGATTTCATGACTTGGCTATTGTGACCAGTGCAGCAGTGAACACGAATGTGCAGTCTCTGTGATACAGTGACAGCGTGCTCCAGGCATATGCCTAGAGACAGTATAGCTGGGTCATATAGTACTTCTTGAATTCTAAAGTAATATATGTCCCAAAGAGAATGACATCTTTCCAGCCCTCTGATGTCCCTTCCCTTGTTGCTCTGCATTAGAATCAGGGCAGTCGTTCTCTCTAAGGGTGCAATTGAAGAGTGGCCAGCAAACACGTTCAGGCTCTTCCTAAACCAGTGCTCATTTCTGGTTGACCACCTCCTTCTCCACCTTCATGTCATCACCATCATCATCGTCGTCGTCATCGTCGTTGGCATGCCATCGTTGTCTTCATATTCTGCCACGAGAGCCTTCTTTTCTCTCTTCTTAGACGATTTTTTTTCTTGGTTTCAGTTTTATACAGTAAACTAAAATTTGCTAGTATAAGACTCGCAGGTTAAACAAGAAATTCCTGTGAGTACCAGGAATTAGATAGACAGGTGTGCTAGGGAGGGATGGGATGAGCACAGGCAGCTGTGGGCCTTGCGTCTCATGAAGGAGTGGAGACTGCTTCTCAGAAGAGATGCGTTTGGAAAGGAAATGTCCTAACTTTGCCTGAGGTAAGAGATGGCATTCCCGTAAAGGGGGACAGAGTGCACCAAGGCCTGTAGATGACAACAGGACATTTGTCTGAGATTCCATTAGCATGGCAGACAAGGGAGACACTGCCATGGCGTGATGCTTCTCCCGGAAAGAGGAGTGCGGGGGCTTTCACTTTTCTGGTAGACCACGGCTCAGTACTTCTTGTCACCGGAATCCTCAGTGCCTGGATCAACCTGGCCTGGACTCTGAAAATCCCAGACTTGAAGCTATCTGACCTGAAGAGGCCAGTACTTGGCAGGCAGAAGCAGCCCAGCTGGAGTCTATGAGGAATCAGGTGGCGCTACAGCAGATTGGGAATGATTAGGAAAAGCATTCTCCGTTAGTAAGCGCTTTCTTCAAAGCTAGCCTTTCCTGGAAAGATGTTTCAAAAATCATGATATAAAATTATTCTGATCTTATGCCCTAGATCTTACAGATGATAAGGAAAAGAGAAACAAGTACATAAATAGGAAACTAATTGGCTTGTGTTATCCCATTGTATAGTTCTCGGGAGCTTATGATGCTCAATAATAACTTAAAGTTTACTTTACTTCCTTTTTAAAATTAGTTTTTAATTTTTAATTTTATATGTATGAATGTTTTGCCTACATGTATGTCTGTGCACCACATTTGTGTAGCACATGCAGAAGAAAGAAGAGGGTGTTGGATTCCCTGGAACTGGAGTTACAGATGGTTGTGAGCCACCATGTGGGTGCTGGGAATTGAACCAGGGTCCTCTAGGAGGGCAGCCAATGCTCTTAACTGCTGAGTCAGCTCTCCAGCCCCTTAATGTTTTTTTCTCATCAAAGAAACAATTGAATGTTAGAACTGGGTGAGTCCTTTGAATGGATTCTAGTCCCTTGCTCTGTTTACAGTTAAGGAAAGTGCAATCTAAATATGATGGGAAGGGCCACAAGTCACTCTATCAGATAATTAGAGTTACTTGTGTTAGATGATCAGGCAGTCAGTTTCGGCTCAGAGCAACTAACCTTTCTGCTATATGTACTTTAGGCTCTTAAAATTGCAGGTATATATTCTCACCATACCACTTATATTTTACTGCTTACGTATTTGTGCCTTGTCTTTTCTGCTGAACGTATTTTGAGGATTCTCCTCAGTTTGTTATTTCAAGGCCGTATGGCATGAATGATAGATAGGAATACAGTTTAAGGACTACGTGGCTAATCAGTTTCATTAGTACATGGATGTTGTGGAGTGTTCTTATACAGGCTAGGACAGTCATACTATCTTCTGGTGATGTGATTTTCCTTTTCTGTGCTGGATGTTAAATATACAGGAGGCCAGTGCTTTACCACTGAGCTGCATCCCCAGGCCTGAGGGAGATTGTGGGACCAGCATGACACATGCAGTCTGTCATTCACCAAAACATCACAGGGTGTTTGTTATTCTGACATAATGTTACTCACAGATTATCTTAGTGCCTACATAATATTGTCCTATGTGGATAAGACGTGGTTAATTTGGTCTAGTCTCTGTTGTTGACATTTTCGTCTTTGAGTTTTTATTGTTATCTGAAGCTACAAACCTTTGCCAAAGCTGTGGGGCTTCTCAGGGGCCACATTCTATGGGAGGATTACAGCTTTGATCAAAGTGGATGGGAAGACTGAGAACTTTTGGCAGGTACCACCAAGTTTACCAGGGATGGTCGGCCATGGTCTGTTTTTTGAAGGCTAGTAACCTGAGTTATTCCAATTAACTTGGGATTCAGGTTTGCTCTGGTCTCAGTATCTATGAAGGACTAGAAACTGTGATCGAGGCTTTAGTTTGAGGAGTCAGGTGGTGGAGTTCTTGGTGTAAAACAGTCTGTAGGAGCTAAAGGGAAAATGCGTGACAGATAGCTGAGGGAAAATCCAGACATTTTCCTACAGGGGTCACTGTTGCTGTCAATTTATGCCCGGGAGGAAACGAAAATCCTAGGGTGTTTTAAAGCCTGATTAGTCCGCACTTCTTAAACTGTAAAGTAAACAAGACTTTGCAGGCAGATAGCATTAGCTGCCAAGTTCTTATATAACGACCACACTGCCCACTCCTGCTTCAATTGCTCTTTACGGAGGAAGCATTGGCGTCGGATTCCGTAAGTGTGCACACGTCGTACACCGACTTGAATAGAAGGGAAAGAAGATTCTTTTGCTGTGGTCCGCAAGATCCCTTGTTCTGCTCTCGCTTTGCACCTTAAAATCTGCACAGACTAAAACAGCGAGTGCAACTTGCTTTGTGTCTTTCCATTTGAGTTGTCGAGGGTGCGTTTAGATTTTACACACGGCGTTCCAGGAGCTGTCCTAAGGCGGCAGTCTGGTTGCAGGGCTGAGTAGGGAACCGCCAGGTGTGTCGGGAAGGTGCCAACTCTTTCTACAAAGCAGCAGTCTTTTCCATCACCAAATGCAAAGCAGCCAGACGTTTTTCCACCCTCACCCTCCAGTCCCCGGCCCCCCATCCGGCGCCGGGAGGTAGGACCGGCTGGGAGGCGTTAACTAGCCCTCTGCTCTTTTACCCGACCCCAGAGGCGGCTGCTGTTCCTAGCAGAGCCATCTGGCTGGTCTGCACTAGACAGGCAAGCTTCGAGCTGACCCAGGGCTTGTTCCAAGCCCAGGCTGGGCTGGGGCATCCGGGAAGCGGAGGGAGTCAGTCTAGGAACCTCAAGTGTGAGCAGTGGAGAGGCTGGTGGGCAAGGCTCAGCCTCTGATGGGAGGGGAGGCCAGAGCCTAGCTGCTAGCACGCAGTGTGTGTCCTGGCTGCAGACGCCTGGCTCGGTCCGCTAGTGCGCCTCCACCCCTGGCACCGAGGCTGGGAGTTGGCGAAACTCCCTCACCTGTCGGAACCCGGATCTGGCAGCGGGAAGGGTCTGGCAGCCGGCGCCTGCTGGTTACAGCAAGCTTGGCAAGTGGCCCTGCCTGCACTAGGGGCGCCTCGGCCAAGGAGGCAGGTGTGAGGCTGCTCCGCACCCTAGCCTCTTCGCAGGTCCGTCGTTCTCCTTTGTCCCCAGGCACCATCAGGTTGGGGTAGGCCTAGGGGCAACTCCTGCAGACTCCAGGACTGTAGGTTCGAGACGCCCCGCCTCCTCCTGCCTCTTAGAGCGTCAGTGCTGGAGGAACCTTCCATTCGGAGAGAGTCTACAGTAACTGCAGAGGTTTTCAGGACTTTGCAGGCAGAGACTCGCTGGTCCGTTGTCTGCAAGCCACGCCACGTCTGCTGCTAGCCTGCGACACCCCTAGACTCGGAGAGACTACTCTCCCAGCGGCACCGACACCCCAACTTTTGATTCGCGGTCTGCGTTGCCTACTTGGGTGCCCAGCTACAGTGCCCGGGGGCGCGCATCTTCTGGAGACGGCGCCGCTCACACAGCCCAGCTTGCTCTTCTTTCCCACAAGAGTGAGGGGCTGGGTGCCTGATCCAGGACCACAGTAGCCCTCGGGCGGGAACTGCCTTCGAGAAAGGTTAAGCCCAGGAGCTCCGAGCCTCTTACTCCAAACCATAGTCGGTTCAGGTGTTTTCTCTCCAAACCCTGCGCCTGGCGCGGATCATCCGCGCGGCTGGGCGGTGAGCGTGGGGTCCCTGTCGCCCCGTCGGAGTGGCAAACCATGGCCGGCTGCTGCTGTCTGTCTGCGGAGGAGAAAGAGTCGCAGCGCATCAGCGCGGAGATCGAACGGCAGCTTCGCCGCGACAAGAAGGACGCGCGCCGTGAGCTCAAGCTGCTGTTGCTGGGTGAGTGGCTGCGTTTATCCGGCGGGCAGTTCGGATGTTAGCGTCCGGGCTCCTTCCCGTCCAGCCGAGGAAGCCCGGTGGCGTGCTGTCGTTTCCTCCCGTCCCGTCCCGCGGCTCACAGATGCTGAGGCCTCCAGGCTTAGGCGCGGGTCTTTTTCACCTGGGGCTGGGTTATGTTCGACCCCCGACTCCCAGTATTTCAGAGCAGGGCCGGGCTCAGCTCTTGGGCTCTTGTCTGTTTTCCCCGGCACTGACCCCTCCGCCCTTGGGCTCCCAGCAACCTCAGTTGCTGCAGAACCCCAACCTGGATGTTGGCGGGCGTTAGGGGGCTGCCTGGCCCACAGTTTAGGCTCTGTTCTCCATGGATTCTGACCGCAGGTGCCGTACGCAGCCTACTTTTTACCCCCAGCTAAGGTTATATGGGAAGGCTCTGTCCTCACAGTAAGAACTGACAAAGGAAAGTCTAGAAACAAACTTGAGAAAAGAGAAAGCTGATAAGGGGTGAGCCATGCAAGTGAAGCCCCTACTGCTAATACCTACTACCAATACCTTCTGTGACCTCCTTGGCCCACCTTGGTTCTACTTAGCTGGCCCGGCTACCTCTATCGGTGCCTCGGCAGGCTTTTAGAAGGTCTCTGCAGAAGTGTTTCAAAAACAAAAAGAAAAGAGTTTAAGGTGCGATTCATTCCCCCAAGGCAAGGATTAATTTCTTCTGATCTACAGAATGTCCTTCAGTCCATCCACTGGTGAATACTGACCTTTTTTTTTTCTTTTACCAGTTCCTCCCTGAATAGCTGCAAGTATTTCAACTTGTTCCCTCCATCTTTTCAGGAGCAAGCCCTCTCTTACTGTGTATTTAATTATCTTTGAGCAGTCACATTTCATGACCTATGAAGGAAAGACAGAGTCGACCTGGAGAGAGAGGCCTTTTAGTCTGCTCTGCCTTCAGACCCGGGCAAAGGAGCCAACTGTCTGCTATGTAACCCCTACTCCTGCGTTTAAAGGGCCTCCCCTGGTTTTCCTCGGACCTGTAAGTCCAAAAGGCTGACCACCCAGATTCCACACACCTGCCTCTCCTCTAAGGCCAGAGGAAATTCCCTGCCTAAAGGACTCCTAGCTTACTGTTGGGGTCTTGGCCAGTGAGGGAGAGAGATCTGATTCAGGGGGAATACCCATAGGGAGGCTGTTTGCTCAGGCTGGGAAGGAGCTTGGGACTGTGGCCTCGGGTCCACGGGTATCCCTAAGAGGTTCCTAAGGGGGGCAGATTATGGGGTGTGGGTGGGAAGGAAGGGCCTCTGTACACCCCCAGAGCCAGGGCTGCTTACCAGAACTGGGCTGGCCCAGGAACTCGAGCTGAACTCTGCAGGCTGTCATCAAGCTTGGTTGGTCAAGTGGAGTACTGTCACAGTTTGTAGTTTGATACTCAGTTAATCAATTACACCTTCCTTCAACTTAAGATGCACACTTTTCCTTGTCAAGGGTAGACTAAACTCTAGTTCATTTTGAAATATTTAGATTTGTGTCGATGTGTGAAGTACTGTTAGGCCTATACCAAGAGCTGGGCATATGCTGGCTCCTTGTAAGGCTAATTATGCAGTAAGCTGAGCCATAACATATTGCTAATGGGCGTATTTGACACACTTAGACACACAAAGTAGAGAAGGAATGCCCGAGGGCACATTGTTTGCCTTAAAGGTCACATTTAATCCAGGTAACAAAGCCTCAGGCTGTTCTAGCCCTTGTTCCACTTCTCCTGACCCCTTGAAGTACTTTGTGCTCCCTTCTCCCAGATGGGACTATCAATCATTATGGTGACAATTTTCCCATTCAAGGTACAGTTCCAAATCCCATGGAGCTACCAGAGCTTTGATGGGCTTAAAAATCTAAGTTCTTTCTATCTTAAGAGGGTTAAGCCATAGTCCTGTGACTAAAAGATTCGGCAGTCAGGGAAGGGTATGTGCCATGTTGTCTGAAATCACAGAGTGGAAACTTCACTAGTTACTAGAGTAGCTGGACTAGATCATTCGCTGATCACGTCTCTCAGATATTAAAGCTCCACTTCATAAACAGGACTTTGAGATCTTGTGTGGAGTGTGTTCCCAGAAGCCGTGGGCTATCACAATGATGCCTGTGTCTGCAGCCAGGGTGAGGGTGTTTCTGAAGTGTGCTGTAGGGTAGCAGAGTCCTGACTATGCTTAGTAAAAGTCTAGGTCACTATCCAGTACTGAGGGGCACAAGTTGTCTGGTTATAGCTGGTGGTTGCAAGATGTTGGCTGAACGCTTCTCAGCAGGAGGAGACGAAGAAAATAAAGGATACAGCTGAATTTAGTAGAAAGGAAGTCCTTCTAATTGGGCAAAATACTGCTGGAGAAGTGATGGCAATGTGTGTCCTGTACACCAACGGGGAGGTGGACCTTGGACTTGTGTGCCTCTAAGTCATGTGCCTGCGAGCTCACCATTCTACAGGCCTCTGTGACTGGAATGGGAAAGGAATGGATATTCCTCCGTACTGACACCCTTGCCAGAGCACAGATGAAACCTCCCAGTGCCTTGAGGCAGAGGCTGGAGCTAGACCAAAGGAGTGTGGCGTTCTTCAAGACAGATGCAGAGCCAAAGGCCATTTTGCCTAAGGAGAAATAGAAACTTCTGTGAGAGCTGTGGCTGCAGACAGGGTGACCCGTAAGGCCAGCTCAGTGGAGCTCAGTGAACTCAGCCCAGAGATAGCAGCCTCAGCTCCTTGAGAAAGCTAGCTCCATGCTGGCCCATCAGCTACCGCTGGAAAGCAGCCACCAGCTCTGAGCAGGGCAGTGTGTGCTGTGAGCTTCCGGGGATGTCCTTGTGGGTAGAGATGCCAGCAGCCTTGAATCCCATCCTGAGGCTGGGTGCCACCTTTGCTGGTCTTGAGGCTGTAAACCTAGGGGAAGAGGAGTCACTAGTAGGAACAAATTGAGTGCTTTATAGACTGTGGCCTCTGTGGCCTGACCCCGTTTTGTGACTTCACTTCTCAATCAGAAGCACTACTGGCCTTCCTCCTTCCTGGCAGGACGAGCCTGTGCCCCTCAGCTTGGACCCTGAGCTGGGCAGAGTTGGGGTGGTTTGCTGATGTCGGGATCCTCAGAGTAAAACGTGGGTGCTGACAAGGGGCTCTACCCTTGAGACCTCAACACTCCTTCCTACCTCTGTTTGGGATCCTGGTCCCAGCAAGACACCTAGGCCTGGTCAAGCTCTTTCACAGGCCCCCATCATCACTGTTGTCTCTTCAGCAGCCTTGTGAGGATTGTCCCCAGATGGGGGCCCACTCTGCTGCCCTGAGTCACCAGGGTACTGAGGAGCTTTGCTGCGTTTCCTTTAGCTCCCCGCTTCTCACACCACCTGCCTTTAGCTAGGGTGCATGGTCTTGTGGCTCTGGCTTGCTCTAAGCTCAGGCTGTTTACTGCTATACACTCACTCCTATGATCCTGCAAAATGGTCCTGTCTGGAGACAGAACAGGTCTGGCCCTGTAGCTTCCCAGTGGAATGGCAGTATAGAGTCATGTTAAATATTAGCTGTATTGATAGACCTTGTTCTCAGGATGTGAAATGTGAAGATAGTACTCCCAGGCCCACACACTGACCCATACTCCACCCTACATCCAGGAGGTGCACCCAGGGTGGTCCTCAGCCTCCTACAGGGTGAGCCACATGTTAAGGCACATCCTCCCAGGCCACTCATGGAGAGGATGCTGGTGGCAGTGGCAGAAGCAGTGACCTGAGAAGATGAGGTCAACAGACACAGTGTGGATCTTAGGGCACTTGGTGGCTGAAAGTGGGTAGTTGTGAATACAGAGAACTGGACACAGATCCCAAGTCCCCTTTATCAGAGGCCACCTTGGCTGTCAAGTGAGACACCAGGGCTACCTTACTGAGTAGAAATGCTCTCACCTAGAGAAGAAGTTTCCTGTGGAGTGAGAGTTGGTGCAAAAGCTTGCCAGGGTAGCCACAGCCTAGCACAGCCTGGGGTAGCTTACAGGGCTTCCTTCCCATTGGCATGTTCTTCTGTGTGCCAAGGTTTCTGTGACTTATCTTCAGGTGACTACAGTCTGATAATGGCCTGTGGCCACCTTCTCATGATGCTCCTCCTGGGGAACAGAGGGCCTCCCTTCAGGTTCCTACTTTGGAGAGCAGCCCACAGGCCATCCTCATGCTTGCTGAGAGCCAATACTGAAGCCTAGGGCCACGGGACAGTTGCAGCATTCCAGGGCCAGCAGACTGCATAAGCATTTCTGGGACTTCCTTGCAATTACTGCAAGAAAGTGTCCTGGGAGATAACCATATCTGCAAGGGCAGAGCAGCACTCAGCAGCTGGCTACTACCTGTAGCCTGAGTCCCAGAGTGCCCATTTCTGATTGGGCACATGCTGAGCATCTGGCTGGACACCACTGATCCAGGGAAAATTGGGGTTCCCCTCTTTAAGAATGGACTCAAAGCGGGTGGTGGTGGCACATGCCTTTAATCCCAGCACTTGGGAGGCATGGTCAGGCGGATCTCTGAATTCAAGGCCAGCGTGGTCTACAGAGAGAGTTCCAGGACAGTCAGAGCTACACACACAAACACACACACACACACACATACACACACACACACACACACACACAAAAACAAAAAACAAAAAACAAAAAACAAAAAAACCTGTCTCAGGGGGAAGAAAGGCCTCAAACAAGTTCAAGGATGATTTTATTAAAGAAGGAAAGGAGGAGGGAGGGGAAGGAAAGGAGGGGGAGGAATGAGAGGAGTGGAGGGGTGGGAAACCCAGGGCAGACAAATTGTAAACCTCAGCAGCTGCCTGGAGGAGGAGAATGGAGGAAAGAAGGAGAAACAGACAGTTCTGATTCAGTTGAGATGGAGGTCAGCCCATGGCAGACAAGCCGCCACATGGAGGGAGGGGAGGCCTTGGAGCAGTGGTTCTCAACCCTCCTAATGCAGCGACCCTTGAATACAGTACCTCATGTGTGGTAACCCGCCCCCCATCATAAATTATTTTTGTTGCTACTTCATAGCTATCATTTTGCTACTGTAATGAATCATCATGTAAATATCTGTGTTTTCCAATGGTCTTAAGCGACCCTTGTGAAAGGGCTGTTAGACCCCCAGAGGAGTTGTGACCCACAGGTTGAGAACTGCTGCTCTGGCAACAATAAAGAAGCCCACACTATTGAGAAAAAAAGCTCACATAGTTGAGGAAAGCATGCTTCAAAATGAGAAATAAAAGTTATGCTCTTCTGAGTAATCAAAAAGTGAACTGACTTACAAGCTACATAGGGATTCTGGGAAGAAAAAGTATGGTATCTCATCAAAGGACTAATTACCCCACCTATCTCTTTAGTATGGTTTAAGGTGAACCTGCTTTCTTAGGGGGTAGTCCCTGGGCCAAGAGAACTACCCAGCCCAATTGGAATGTTAGGTCTCCATTCAGGCTGAAAAGTCTATTCTCTTGACCAGGAGATTTTTTCTACTCCAGCACCACATGGAGATGAGAAGGTCTATAGGCATGACATGGTCACTCCATTTCACCCAAACAGAACATGGACCCTTCATGTGGGCACAAACATGGAAGGCAGATCCCAAGACAATGGCTCTCTGCCTAAATGATTGTGTTTTAGGGTTACTGTTGCTCTGGTGAAACACCATGACCAAAGCAACTTGGGAAGGAAAGGATTTGTTTGGCTTACACTTCCACATCACAGTTCATCATTGAAGGAAGTCAGGACAGAAACCCAAAAAGAGCAGGAACCTGGAGGCAGGAGCTATGCAGAGGCCATGAAGGGTGCTGCTTACTGGCTTGCTCATCATGGCTTGCTCGGCCTGCTTTCTTATAGAACCCAGGACCACCAGCTCAGGGGTGGCACCACCTGTAAAGGGCTTGGCCCTTCCCTATCAATCACTAATTAAGAAAATGCTCTTCAGGCTTGCCTGCAGCCTGATCTTATGGAAGCATTTTCTTAGTTGAGGCTCCCGCCTCTCAGATGACTCTAGCTTGTATCAAGTTGACAAAAAATCACATAAAACTAGCTAAAACAATGAGGGAGGGATTTTTCTGTTCTATATTTTCTAATCTTTATAGAATGAACATGGATTACATGGCAATAAATTTTGGTGAAAAAAATAAAATAAATAATCAAACACCCCATTGATAGGTAGTATTGTGTAGAAAACTTCATTTCCAGACAATGGCAATTAAATGAAGGAATTGTCTTCCTTTGATTTTAGTGCTTGGTGAAGTGTTGCTTAGTAATTAAGTTGAGTTTTTCCAGTCACCCTGACTGCTAAACTTGGACATAGACTTCATCTTAGAACTTTATGGAAGGAAGGGGAAGTGGTACTTAACTTAAATCAATTATATTCTTCTGGCAGAGCCACCATAATAAAATACTACAGGTTGGGAGGCTTAGGCAATGGGAATTGATTTTCTCTGAGGCTGGAAGCTGGAGTCCACAGACTGAGGTTTGTTTAATCTTGATGCTTTTTACTTCGGCTTGTAGACAGGACCTTGCCGTGTCCTCCTGTGGCCTTTCAGCCTTGTGTGTTCATTCCTGATGTTTTCTTATCCTCCCACAGGGAGTTTAGTCCCCTTAGATTGGGCTTTAAAGGCCTTGTTTTATATTAATCATCTCTTTAAAGACCTTATTTCCAAAAACAGTTATTCTCTAAAGTATTGGTGGTTGAGACTTCAACAGATACATGTTGACAGGAGGGTATTATTCAGCCCATAACGTCAACAGTGGCGGGAAGACACATCCTACCTCAGCTGCCATTGCCTGTGAATTCTCTTCTTAGTCCTCTTCACTCAGGTAAAGCTATCCTTGCCTACAGCACAGAAAAACACTTTGGGACAAGTCAGAGTGAAGCTACATTAACGGGTTTATAAGTAGAAACACGGGATAATACATGCTTCAGATTGAAGTTCGGAAGGAAGAAGAGGTCACAGTCACTTCTTATTGCTGTGATAAAACACCCTGACAACAGTGACTTCAGGAAGGAAGGGTTTGTTTGGCTCACAGTTCCATTGTGATGGGCAGGTTCTGGTGACAGGAGCATGAGGCAGCCGGTCACATTGCATCCACAGTCATGAAACAGAGGGATGACCACCTGTGCTCAGTCAGCTTCATTCCTCGTATGCAGTCCAAGACCCCAGCACAGAGAATGGTACCACCCTCCTTAAGGTCTATTCAACTCCTCATAGGCATGTCCAGAGACTAACCTAATCTAAATAATTCCTCAAAGATATCCCAGATCCTGTCAAATTGACAGTAACAGTAACTACCACCACAAGTCTTTAAAAAAAAAAAAAGACACTGTACAACTCAAACACGGGCCATTTATAACAAGGTTTAAGCAAAGTTTAAACATGAAGGAGAAAAATATGAGTTGGTTTATTTCTCTTATCTTAAAGGATTTCCTAGCTGGGGGACCTGTGGCTTACACCTATAGTCCCATGTGGCGGTAGAGGCAGAAGAATCAATATTCGAAACTCTGTAGTAAGTTAGATGCTAGAATGGGCTACTGAGACCCTGTCTTAAAATTAAATTACATTCACAAATAAAGAAAAAATTCTTTTTGTTAATGAGGATGGTTTTATAAGGTTCACTGTTTGGATTTAGGGACGAGAAAGGAGTCCTGATACAGTTAAAATGCAAGGCCTGGCTGGGCTTGAACATGCTGGCCCCAGCCCTAAGTAAGCATGGCCTGTTGTTATTTTAGCATCCTTGTCTGAGATGTCATTAGGAAGGCCAGCACTGTCTCTGTAGGAAATTCTGATGTTATCAGTTGTGTTGATGGCCTTGAATCTTGGCCAGTAGAAATACAAGCTAGGCCACAGGGTGAGAAGCTTCTTTCTCTCCCGTGTTCCCTGAAGTCTCCAAGTCTGTCTATCCTGCCCTAACAACACTGTAGGAGTTGAAATGTAGTCTAGACTGCTGGTTCCAAACCCTGGCTCTGCCATTGCTTGCCTGTGAGTGTGATTCTTTCATCTCTGCAGGCAAACTGTGCGCAGTGAGCCCTTGTTGACCCATCTTTTGGTATTTTTTCAAGCATCAGGGAGGTGTCATTTCGCATGTTAGCTGACCAGTCACTGGCTGCATAGCAGTTCGTTTAAAATTTCCAAGTAGTATTTTAACAGGGATATTTGGCTTTTCATTTCTTTTCTTTTTTTTTTTTTTGTGGGGGGGGGGGTTGTCTTGTTTTGTTTTGGTTTTGGTTTTTTCGAGACAGGGTTTCTCTATGTAACTTTGGAACCTGTCCTGGATCTCACTTTGTAGACCAGGCTGGACTCGAACTCATAGAAATTCGCCTGGCTCTGCCTCCCAAGTGCTGGGATTAAAGGCGTGTGCCACCACCCGCCTGGCGCTTTTCACTTCTTACAGGGTTTCCTAGACTGTAAATTGATTTTGGTCATTTTTTCTTGTAGCTGAAAGTTTCTCGAGTCCTGACAGGCCCCTGCAGTCCTGTGGCCTGCTTATAAAATAATCACTCAGAAGCTTTTATTAATTATAACTGCCTGGCCCTTAGCTCAGGCTTAATACTGACTGGTTCTTATACTTAAATTAACCCATAATTCTTATCTATGTTTAGCCACATGGCTTGGTACCTTTTCTCAGTTCTGACTTGTCATCTTGCTTCCTCTATGTCTGGCTGGCAACTCCTGACTCAGCCCTTCCTCTTCCCAGAATTCTCATTGTCTGCTTGCCCTGCCTATACTTCCTGTCTGGCTACTGACCAATTAGCATTTTATTTTATCAACCAATCAGAGCAACACATATTCACAGCGTACAGAAAGACATCCCACAGTATTTCCTAATTACACTAAATAACAGAAAGCTGGGTCCAAACAAGCTTTATTGGATCAAATAAAACAAAATCTCCCCTTAAAACTAACTGTGGCGTTTCTGGGTAGGAGAGCACTAGAGACGCTTCATGGCGCTTCCTCTGTGAAAGGCAATAGAGCTCCCTGAAAAAGAAAAGAAACAAAGCGGCAAACACTCCCTATTTCCTAATCTTAGTCTAGTCTGACAGATTTCTCCAGAGTGCCAGGGCTGGCACTCAGTGCAAGGAACCCTTTCTCAAGGAACTGGATGGAAAGACTGTCACAAAAGCGTAATCGCAACCTGGAGATGGCAGCCCAGGCAGAGTGGGAAAGAGCAGGGGTCACTTGGGAGGGGCTTAATGATTCATGGGCCGTAGGACGGTGCTGACAGACTGTTCACAAGTTAGGGCTCGGATGGTCCACATGCCAGGGAGAGAGCAGCACAAACTCTCTGGCTATCAAGGGAGATTGGTGAGGACAGTTGATGGTATTCTCAGGATCTGGGATGATAAGTAGGACCCTTTGGACAGGATTTTATTGAGCTTTTGTGCTTTAAGTCTGCATCAGAGTATTGTGCTCACTATAAAATAGGTGTTAATACGAAGATGATTAATAGTTTTTGGCCAAAGTGTGCTTCAGAAGATTGTGGTTGTCTCTGTACCTGCAATAAATGAGCCCCTCCCACCAGATAGATGACCTGCTTCCGTCCATAACGCAGCCGTCCCTGGAGACTTCTTAAGGGGCAAGGACAGGCACCTCTCTTCTTTCTGTCTGTCTGTCCAGACAGCCTTTTGACTTTTCCCATTGTACTTTCCAAGCAAATTCTTTTGAGGTATTTTACATGCCGTGAAAACTACCAGTTCTAAGTGTACAGATGGTAAGCATGAGAATTGTATAAACACAGGCATAAGCATGATCTAGAACATTCTCCCCATCCCTAAAAGTTTTCCATGTCCCTTTGTAGTTATTGTCCTCCCCCAAATCATTTATTTTAACTTTTTATATGAAAACATCTTTAAATGTATGAAAAAACACAAGAATAAGAATTTAAGGGGCCTATGGAGATGCATTAGTGGGTAAGAACACTTACTGTGTAAGCAAGAAGATCTGAGTTCAAATCCCCAGTACCCACATAAAAGTTAGGCATGGCTGAATGCACTGAGAACCTCAGTGTTGGGGGGCAAAGACAGGAGGATCCTGAGAGCTCACTGGCCTGACAGCCTAGCCAAAACAGTGGGTCAGGTTCACTGGGAGACCCTGCCTCAAAAATAAAGGGGAGAATGCTGGGGGAGATATTTGACATTCCTCTGGCATCTGCATGTGAGTGCCCCTGCACCAACACGTGTATACACACCACACACACACACACACACACACACACACACACACACACACACACACTAAATTCGTGCACTATTCAGGTATATTCTTTTCCTAATTCACTTGCTATGTAACTTGTACCTCTTTTTGTTCTTATTCGTTTATTTCCTCCACGTTTTGGAAAATTTTGAGAGTGTGTTATATGCACTGTAGCCTTTACCTCTAACCACATCCATGTATTTTTCCTAAACCAGGAAAAGATCTTCCACAGGCACCGTCCATTTGTTTAACCATGGCAGGACATTTGTGTGCAGTCTATTTCTTGTACCCTAGAGTTGTCAGTCAGCCCAGGAATGTCCCAAGTGGCATTGCCTCATCCCAAACCCGGGGCTGGATGTCAGCTTAGATATCACATTTGATTCTCATGTCTTTTTGTCTCTTTAACGAGAACATTTTATAGGCTCTCACGATATTGAATTTTTCAGGAACACATCTCTCTCACGCCTCTTCAAACCAAGCATCCCTCATTTAGGCTTTGTCTGATTCTCTCAGGACGATAGTCCGGCTAGCCATTCTTGGCTGGAACACCAAGAGGTGTTGCTACTTTCGGAGGGACTTACATCTGAGGTACCTGGAGGCCATTTGCTTCTCACTGATGACTTTAACTTTGATTACCTGGTCAAGAGGCTGCTTTCTTACCCCTTGAATCACACTGTTCCTTCTCAAAATGTCCTTCTCAGTAACATTTTTTTCCAGGCCTTCCACATGTTAGGCAAGTTCTCTATCTCTGAGCTACATGCCAAATTACCAAAATATCTTCAGTTTACTAGTCATTTTTTTTTATTCCTGGCTGATCAATTATATGATATGATGGCTTCAAAATTATCTTCCATCTCCAGGTGTCTCTCTGTGCTCACTGGTAGACACTTGGCGTGCTGCTAAAAAGCCTTCCTGTTGCTTCTTTTTACTTACTTCTGTCTTTGTTCATTTATTTATTATAGTGTGGGCTCATGTGGTTCTCAAGGTGTACAAGATCTGTGTACCGAGGTCCCTTCCAAGCCGGCCCTGTGGCATTGCAACATGCCACCGTGATTTTCTTGATTATGTTCTCCCTGGCATAACAAGATGTTCTAGGACCAACTTGTGTCGGTTCTATTAGCCACTAGGCACGTCCAAGAGGACCTTGATCACTGCTAGTGGAAAACCTCACCTTACTGTTAGGTGCTCAAGGATTTGAGACAAAACAATCATGTTCATTAGTCTATCAATTTCAATACCAAAGTCCTGAAGAGTAAACGTTTTTAAGCCACTCCATAGGAGATAAAAATTTTTGAGGCTTTCATGAGTCTTAACCTGTGAGCAGATACAAAATAGGAAGGACCACCAGTGGAGTTTGGCAGAAAGCAACAAAAAAGTCTCTTACTCTCAACCCCCTTACTTAAAATATACTGTCCTGACTGGGGAGAAGGCTCAGTGGGAGAAGCTGTGTATGTATGAGGTGTGCAAGCACGAGGCCCTGAGTTTGAATCCCCAGACCCATATAAAGGCAGGCATGGCAGTGCATGTGTCTGTAATCCCAGCTCTCCTGTAGGATGGCAGAGACAGGAGAAGCTGTAAAAGCTTCGAAGCCAAACAGCCTGGCTCATGCAGCAGTGACCAAGAGACTCTGCCTCAAACAAGGGTCAGGGTGAGGGGCAATAGCTGCTGTTATCTTCCAATATCCTTGTGGGCACCATGGTGTACAACAGACAGACAGACACACCCCAGTTTTAAAAGATGCTTCCTAATCTATACAACAGTTTGCTTTATCTGTACCGATACCTCCTGAATCACAAAGGAAAAACTATTATAAGAATTCCCCTCTGTGATGTGCAGTGGGGTGGGCAAGAAGGAAAAGAGGGATTCCAGGAACCACTGTAGCAAAGATACTGTGCTCTGGAGGTGAGACTGGAATTCAGCTTCTCAGAATTAAACCCAGACTTGAAAAAAATGAAGATTGGCAAAAGGCACTGGCCGGGATGGTTGGTGTAGATGACCTTTCTCAGCCAACACCATCTTTCCTGAGTGGCAGAGTCCTCTGGGTTGGCTTCCTTCCTCTGTGGGAGCTGAAGGCACTGGGTGCCCTCTGGAACCCTTAGTTCTGGCAAGGGATATTCACTCCAGACATGGCTGTCATCAGTGTGGGTGCTCTGAGGCAGGACTTCCTATGAGTCAGGTAGCCTTGACTGTGCACGCTGTCAGAGGAGAGAAGCGTGCTGTGGGAATCTGAGGACTCTGAGGGCAGAAGAAGACGCAAAGGCCTCTGCTGGGGCCCTTACTCTCATCTAGTGGTTGGCTGCATGCTGGTGTGTAAACTCACTGTGCTGACCAGGGTTCTTAGCTGCAAATCATGTCATCAGAGAAGAATATATTAAGAGGAAAGCCGAAATCTGGGAGTTGATGAAAACTGGGCAGCAGACTCAGCAAAGTGACAGGCTCCAAGCAAGGCTTGACACAGTGAGTCCTGGCATCAGCCCGACCTGCCACTAACACCCTGGTGATGCTACACAAGACCTGCAGCTTTCGCTGGTGACGCACTGGACACTTACCCTCCCCAGCAGCTCTGCACATCACCTGTGACCGTTGTTGCATCCTTGCATCACTTTCAAAACTACAGGCCATCTGATTGGACCTAACCACTAGAGTGCCAGGGGTAGGCTTGATGATTAGGACATGTTTTTGGAGTCAGCCTGGCTGGGTTTAACATCTAGGTTCTTTCACTGATGAGCTGTATGCATCCTTGAATTAATCTAATTTCCTCATCCATTAAGTGGGACTAGTAAGCATACTAGGTGGATGGTATTATGAATAATTCAACAGAATGAGTCATTATTTTTATGACATTTAGCACCTGTCTCACAGTCAGTGCTATTGACTTCTAGTGCTGGTTGCCCAGACCTGATGGCACACGCTGTTACTCCAAGCACTTGGGAGACAGATGCAGGCAGATCTCTGTGAGCCCAAGCCCATCCTTGTCAACATGAATTCTAGGCCAGCTGTGGCTACACAATGAGACCCTCTTTCCAACAAAACAAAATAAAACTTTCTCTGGTTGAACAACAGTGTGCTAGTCTTGGGCTTCTACCATAGGAAGATACCTGAGTATCTTCTGCCTTTTCTGGAATTCCCCTCCTGCCACCAAAAGTGGGTACTCAGACGCTGTTCAACCCAAAATGACAAAGGTCCAAAACAAAGACGTGAGACTGTCATAAAGGAAAAGGGAAGTCTTCTCTAAGTGGGTCGGTAAAGGCAAACCGAAAGAAAAATCTGATAGAAACCTTTGGACAACGGAAACATAGAACGGAGAGGAAGCAGATGTCTTCAGATCTGAAGGCATAGCTAATAGTGCTGCAATCATTTCTGCTGTTCCTTTTTTATTGTGTTTATTTTATGGGGATATAAACATGTCACACACGCATCCTGTTATCCCAGGAAACTCTCACAAGACATTGCCAGCCCTGTCTCTGGCACTAAAGTTCTTCCCCAAATTTCTGAGGCCGAGCCAGGCTGTCACAGTCCTCCTGGGTCTCTGCACTGTCTCCTGAGTCCCGCTGTCCCTATTTGCCTTTCATGGTCCATCTTAAACTTAGATCATTTTACATCGACGTGATCCAGTGTCTTAAAACTGGGATACATTCCCAATTCCTCTCAGAATGCAAATAGCATTGTCTTTTCTTTCCCTGGCTCACCACCCTCAGGCCAACATTCAGCAGCCTTCTGGTTTTGAACATCCTAATTTTTGTTGTTGTATGCCTCTGAGTCTCTGAGCTTGCTTCTTTTTCTGCCTGGAACATTCTTTTCTGTTCCCACCCCCACTCTGGTGCCTTGACTGTTTCCTTTTTATCTTCACATCTCTGCTCAAAGTTCATCCCACAGAAGGGCCTGTCCTGGTCAGCAGCCTTTGTAGCCTGAGCTCCTTGCTTGATTCCGTTACCCAGTTCAGTTGCTTTGCAGTTTTTATCTTGAAACAGAGGGGTGGTTCCTCCCCCTGCTAACCAGACTACAAATTCCTGAGACCAGGGCCATCCTGTCTAGTTTCTGAATCTGTAATAATTCTGAAGCTGTAATAATTCTTCACACACTGGAACTGGTACAGGTCATTGCGCTAAAACTTATCAAACAGTTTCAAGGAATACTTGTTGGTGTGCCCATTGTGCTGGTTGGTGTTTGTCAACTTGACTCAAACCTAGACATATCTTGGAAGAAGGAATCTTAATTGAAAAAAAAATGCCTCTGTATTATTGGTCTATAGGCATTGGTCTATTGGGTATTGCTTTGATTAATGATCAATGTGGGAGGGCCCAGCTTACTGTACAGTGCCACCCCTGGGCAGGTGGTCCTGGATTGAATGAGAAAGCAGGCTGAGCAAGTCACGAGAACAAGCCAGGAAGCAGCATTCCTTGGTGGCCTCTGCATCAGTTCCTGTCTACAGGTTCCTGTCCTGCTTGAGTTCCTGCTCTGACTTCACTAAGTGTTAGATTATTACCTGGGAGCATAAGATGAAATAAACCCTTTCCTCCCCAAGTTGCTTTTGGTCATGATGTTTATCACAGCAATAGAAACCCAAGCTGGGATGCTATTTTGCAGACCGAAAAAAAAAATCAAATCTTCATAACTGAAAAAATCTTGTTGCTAGGTAATACCACTAGACCACATATCTAATAAATTGGTCTTGTTTTCAGTATTTTTTTCCTGAATAATTTTTTTATAAAGAAAAGTGAAAAGTATCAAAGAATAGCATCCCAGGTTGATGTTTTCTAGATTGTGAACACAAGAGGCACTGGCCTATGGCCATGGTCCCTGCTAGCACTTACTGTTAATAATAGTGAAACAGAAGCAACTTTAAGGATGGAATGGACAAGCAGGTTCCAAAATACAGAAAAAGTATATTTAATCCCAGCACTTGGGAGGCAGAGGCAGGTAGATCTCTGTGAGTTTGAATCTACCCTGGTCTACAGAGCGAATTCCAGGATAGCCAGGGACATGAAGAGAAACCGTGTTTCAAACCAAAGGGGGGAAAAGTATATTTAAAACGTTGTTGAGGGAGATTGCTATCATGGAAACTAATTTCTTATGTGTTTTTCCCCACAAATAGATACCTGCTCACAGATTTTTGGGTGAGGTTAAGTTGACATCCATTCAGTTATGGATAGCCAGAGGTTTCAGGGCCCAGAGGAACCAAACCTCTTTGTTACCATTTCCCTTCCAGTATGTTCCTAAGAGTTAGGGAGTTGATTTTTTAAAAGGATCAATATGAAGGGGACTAAACAATATTCTTGGAATTTGGGGAGGAGAGGCAATAAACAGCAAAGAGGAATGGGAAATCCTAAGACTAGAAACTGAGGATTAGGGCCAGGGAAAGAATTTGGCTAGTTCACGACCCTCTGCTTCTTAATGGAAACTGTCTTATTTTGTTTTCCTGAAGAAGCTGGGGCTCTGGGAGCAAATAAATGCATCCTGAACCCACAGCCTCTCTGGTTCCCATCCTGCTGGGGCAGGAGGGCCAACAGCTTGTTCCTTCTGCTGCTGGTGTTCCTTCATAGAGAAAAGTAACCCGCTGTGCACCAGCAATGCAGCCATCTGTTACCAAATGGTGCCAAACCTTCTGAGAAGCATTCTTAGGTACTTACCGAAATTGGATGGTCTAGCCTGCTGCACAGTGGACTGTATGGTACAGCTGCACAGTGAATCTGTATGGTATGCCAGTACCCTGAATATTATGGATAGCAGCAGTGGGCCTAAAGACATCTCAACTAGCTAGAGTATGATAGACATCAATGACAGGAATTTTTTTAGCTCCACTATAAACTTATGGGATCAATGTCACACAGCTAGCCCATCTATGACCGACAGACATTACTCTGTGTCTTCTGAGGGTACAGAACTGTGAGATGAACCATCGGTTTAAGCCCTAGAGACTTTCATTTATTTTGTGTTCAGGAAAAGAAACTGAGTATTAGCTTATGACCACAAATAAGACATTTTCTCTGAACCTAGAGCCCTCCTTCACCTGTAAGATGAAATGTGATCTCATAGTCTTACCAGCTCTATTGACATGTTTTCTACCAGCCATTCTCAACCTGTGACTCCCCAGGACTGGCAGTGCCAGCATTAGTCCTTTCTGAGTCCTTGGTGGAAGTGCCAACCTGCAGTTTGCATTGTGGATCTTTGAATCAACTTGGGAGGGGAGCCAGCAATCCATTTATTAGTAAGCCCTCTGGGTGATCCCGACACTTGCTTAAGCTTCTTTGAAGTCTTCAGTCTGGAGCTCATGAACTGAGCAGCCTCCGACGGTCACTGGAATTCCAAAGCCAACCTTTCTATAGCCATCCCAGGCACCAGGGACTGACTTATCCAAGGACCACGGGGTTTCCCCTTCATCTTCTTGATAAAGGGACTTCAGAATCCAAGTGGGACATTTTGTTTTCTGTGACAGAGATTTTGCTACATTGTCCAGGCTGTCCTCAAACTCAAAATCTTCTTGACTCTGCCTCCCAAGTCAGGATTATGGGTCTGTGCCACTGCACTCCATGAGATAGGCAATATATGGGGCTCTTTTTTATGTTTGTCCAGCTGCCAGACAATGACCAAAAAGAAAGAGCAAGCACATGTATAGTTTGTATCTTTGTTTCATTGAGGCACTCACATTTATGTGGGTACTTGCATTTTGATGTATGTCCCAAAAATTGTATTCTCATAATCTACCATGGCTTTTGTAGCTCATAGACACTAAATAATAATTTTTTTCCTAGAAAGGACTTAATGCTGCCATGAAGCACATTCTAGAATGAACTCCTATCTATCTATCTATCTATCTATCTATCTATCTATCTATCTATCTATCTATCTGTCTATCATCTATCTTCTCTTTGAAAATCCACTTCCATGGAGTTTTGGTTGGTTATTTCTAGGCAAGGGGTGAGATTCCTGGCATATAAATCCTGCTTTTCTCAAAATCCAGTGACTGGTAAATTGTAATATTTTGTATGATTTTTAATGAATGTGAGGAAAAGGTAAGATTTGTTTACTTGAAAGGCCTCTTCTGTATTGCCATGTTAATCACCATCATGTGATTCAGATGCATCCATAGCAGTGTTCTCTGAAGCCTGTCTTGCGTAAGACCTTGAGGAACTCACCTCTCGGGCTTTTGTATTTGTTTCCCAGTGACTGTGGAACTGGGAATGTAAGATAATTGTACTACTAACCGAAATCAAATAAACAAGGGTGATAAAGTATTTGTAGGCACATCATCATATCTTGACAGAAGTGAGAGAGTGCCACCCAAACTGCCCAAGCGGGGCTGCGTACACAGAGCAGGCTAGACAACCACCACCTGAGACGCGTGTTTCTGCAGCATCTGTTTCTGTTGTTCACAAATGTGTCAGTCTTCAACTGATGGAAAAACCCGAAAAGCTTACGTCCTTAATACAGTCTGCAAAACTTCCTCATATGGTTTGGTGGGGGAGGATCTGGAGGAGTGGGGAGATGGCAAAGGACTGGGTGGCCTCTAGTGCGTTGGAAGAGGAGCCCGAGTGAGTAGCCCTGTTTCCAGCCTACTCTTTCACTGAAGTCTCCATCTTCATGCTGAATTTCTTGGTTTCTGTGGCAGCATTGATGCTAAGTCATGCTCTTGCTTTGAGAATAGCTTTTCAGGGAAGCAAACAGCATCATAGGAAGGTCACATAAATGCACAGGCGCCTCAAACACAAAAACAGCATTTTGTACAGATAAAGGGCTCAAGATGAGTTATTATTATTATTATTATTATTATTATTATTATTATTATTATTATTTGGTTTTCTTTAACCAGACAGTACTAATATATAAACAGTGAAACCGCTCTGGCTATTGACACAGTATTTGATTCGATTAGATCTTTCTTGTTGCTGAAATTAGGTTAGAAAAGAGGCCTATGTGTTGTGCCATCAGCCCCCTGAGATCTATCTCAAGTGGTCTTATCTCGTAGGACCTTAAATAGTTGCTTTGTGGAATAGTACAGGATATAAAGAAGACTCTAGAATAGGAGAAACCACATGTTCATGTTCCAACACGTACTATCCAGTCTCTGGTGTCCAGACAACTGTGGGGGAGTCCCGGCCAGGCAATGGATGAGTCTAGGAAAAGCTTCCCATGAGACCCTGAACTATAGGGAGGACACTGCGGATCCTGGAGGTCCCAGTCCTCCCCCAGAGCTGAGCCTGAGCACTACTTCAGTGTGTACATAGGTTTCCTTCTCTAAACTGGCTTGTATGGAATCCCACCTGAGAGATGTGAAGAATTCCTTCCAGAAGCTGAAGATTTCTGGATTCTGAGATGATCTAGATTAATAGATTTATAAAAGAATGCATACCTGGGCTGGGCCTTGAAGAAAGGACAATTAGAAAATTCCAGGTATTTTCCATGTCCAATATCTTGATAATTGCTCATTTTAGATACATATTTATGTTTAATTGAGCCCAAGCCCCCAGGAATAAGATGAGATTTGGGAAATGTATTTCCTATGTTTCCATAGATATTTTCCCTAGTGGCTGTATGTGGTAAAACTTTGATATGTGATTGGAATCATAGTTGAGAAATTTCCCAAATTCTGTTGCATTATTCTGAAATAACTTGTTCAAACCAGAGTCCATTTTTCTATAATAACTAACAGTGATACCAGGGCCAGCTGATAAAGCTATAAAGTTTATGCAGCCATTATTCCAGGCCCCTTAAATGAATGGAACCATCCATTCCTCCCCATGCATGTCTGAGATGCCACTATTATTGCTATCCCTTCCACCTATGAGGAAACTGAGGCTCTGGGACCAGGCTCAATGCTGCTGGCAGAGCTGGGATTTGAACCCACATGGCTTGACTTCAGAGTCCTGGTCTTAGTCACATTCTTGTTTCTGTCCCCACAGCCAACAAACATCTCACCAGCATCTTCATAAGAAGCTAATCTCTGCTGTGCCCTTGCTGCTGTCCTTGGCTGCTCTCCTCCACCGCTGGTCTCTGTGCTATCTCCACCCCAGCCTGGAGTTCGCTCTTTACCCTGCCTTTAGAGACATAAGTGAGTCTGCTGTCCTGCTGCAGACCTTTCTCTGTCTCCTTGCTGCCCATGGGCACAGACCTGAAACCTGCACTTAGTCCTTGAGACCTTCTCTCTCTCCTCTGAGGCCCCACCCCACCCTGTTCTGCCATTATCTCCAGGGTGACTTAGCTTTGGCTTCAGAACCTCTGTTGGAACTTTTAAATCCTTCCTCCTCTCCCAGAACACCAGGTTCTGCAATGCCAATCCATCGGCCCACAAATCTCTTTCTTACTAGTCCAGCTAACTGGCACCCATCAGAATGCATCTTAAATATCTCTTCCTCCTGAAAGCCTTCATTGAGTCACCCTCATTCAAATTAAGTCTCCCAGAATATCCTTTAAGGGATCTTTTACATTAAAAAAGCAGAAGCATTCTGGTGTAGTCTCTATTTACCACCCAACTTCCCTGCTACATTCAAACTTCTCTGGATGAAGGGGCCTTTTATTACCAGTAGATCTTCAGTGCTTTGTATAGTGGCTGAACTCCATAAATACTCACAAAATGGAACAATATGTTGCCATTTGGTGTTTCTAGTATTGCATAAGAGAAAGGATATTTTGACTTCTAAAACTAGAGTGAGCATGATGAGTTAAGGCATCATGTTAATAGAGGAAACAAATTCATGACTAATTCTTCATTTATATGGATGAAAATTCCTTATTGACTGACACTGGATGACAAATTGATATTCCAAAGGAACCAGTTATTGTTTGCATCATGTTGCCTGGGGTATCAGATTTTCTTGATGCAGGAATGTGAACAGACACTCTGACCATGATCTTTATCTTTTAGCATTAAAAGTGGCAGAGGGAGAGTAGATGTTACACAGACATCCATTACTTCTTCCTCCTTCAATATTAAAAATTTCATCTAGGCACACCTAGTTAAAGACTAAATTTCAAAGTTTTCCTTGCTGTCAAGTTACAGGCATTAAGATGTCAATGGAGTCAATATAGGTAATTTCTGCATTGCTTCCTTAATAGGACGTGATTCCTCCCTTCTAGGGAAGGATATGGTCCTCATAATTGGAGCTGCAGCAGCTGTCTTTACCATGAGGAAGTAGGATGTTGAAATGAGAAGGCAATGCTTTTCAAGCATTTTCAAGCTCTTCAACCTTTTCAAGTCCCATGTTTCTGATAACCATGAACTGGCCTGATCATATCAGCCTGGAACCTATAATGCCTTTCTGGTCAGAGGTTTTATCTATCATGGCCTGGCAGCTTTCTCCAAAGCTCAGTGACATGGGACTCCTTCCCCAGTGAAACTTCCTGCTCTCTACCTGCCCTTATCTGGAGAATGTCCCTAGACCAGGCGGACTGACCTTATCTGAAAGCTGTCTCTAAGTCTTGATACCAGATTTATCTCTAGCATTACCTATGACATTATTTCCTGCTAGAAGTCTCCCTGACTGCACTTACAGTAACTAAGACTTGTACTAGGAGCTTTGCTATAGGACCCTGCTGCCACTAACCTGGACTTATGATAGGAGTGTGTCTCTTAATACAAATTAGGTTTTGTCCCCAGGCTTCCTGACCCTATATATTCCCTATACACTGTAATAAAGCTGAGCTGATTCACCGACACCCACAGTCATCCCAACCCTGTTCCCCGATTCTGCTCCCTCAACCCTTGTGGATCAATGCACCAATGGTCCTGAGAAAGAAGCAGAGCCACACTATAAAGTGCTGGGCTCTTTTGTAATATGAACATGCCTGATATCTTACCTAAAAATACTATTCATTCAACTCTTAGATTATCAGTACTCAATAATACATCCAGGAGTTCTCTCCAAATCACAAGGAATTCTAAGATACAAAAACTAACATCTAACATGGACCAGGGAATTAGGGTGATGTTATTACCTTTGGACTTTGTATAGCAGGACCTCTGATTCTCCCATCATCCGTATCATCATGCACTTGCTGTTTTTCTACAGTTCAGTTTTCAAAGATTTGATGAAGTTTCTTAGGAGCAAAGCAACACTTACAGCTATTTGTTTTAATTGATGTTGAATTTAAAATGGAAAAATATTAAAAAATTGAATTTTCCTAAGCCCTTAAATGCCTATTTATTCTTTTTAACATATATTACTTTTTTAAATTGGTAACTATAGATTTCTCTGAATTATTTGATCAGTTTTTAGTCAGCTTATAATTAATATCATTTAATAATTCACTGAATTAGTCAATAGTTATTAAATAATTCAGGGCATTATTAAATTCAGTTAATAACTTTTATTTAAGCATTTAAGACATTTGCCCATTTTAAGAACTTTTGTATCCCCAAATATTTAAAAATTTTTAATTTTAATAAGAAATGGAAATATTTTTTTTAAAAAAAGAATCTAAGCATTGAAGTGATACCTGTGGTGATATATTGTGTACCCTAATAAACTTGCCTGAGGATCAGAGGACAGAGCCAGCCTCTAGACTAGACATAGAGGCCAGGCAGTGGTGTCGCACACCTTTAACCCCAGCACTTGAGATCTCATGCCTCTGCTTGGGAAGCACACACGCCTTTAATCCCAGGAAGTGATACTGCAGGGCAGAGAAAGGTATGTAAGGCGTGAGGAAACAGGAACTCTCTCTCTTTAGGCTGAGGATTTCGTAGAGGTAAGAACTAGTGGCTGATTGTTCTGCTTCTCTGATCTTTCAGCTTTCACCCTGATATCTGGTGCTGGGTTTTTTATTAAAAGACCATTTAAGATTCGAACAATGGATACCTAGTAGATCTTGCTATTCTTTAAGCTCTTTGGGGCTTGCAAAATTCAATCAACTAGAAAGAGATATAAACCCTGACCCGGGAGTTAGGATTTAAGCCCATACATTTTCTTCAATCCCCAAGCATCATTTATTTCTTCATTTTTCTTTTCCCTACTATTTTTCTCACTGCTAATGTCATGTCCATTTGTCATGGTGGTGTGTCTCTTTACTTCCTGATTTGTGCTGGAGTCTTTTCACTCTATGTTTCTTAAGCTGTCTTAGGACTATCATTTCTAACTCTTTTGCTGACACCTTAATTAATTTAATTTTGCTTTTAAGGCAGTGTCATACTATATATATAGCCCAGGATGTTCTCAGACTTGGGAATTATAGACATGTGCTGTCATGTCAAGCTGTTAACTTTAAAAAGAAAAAAAATTAATCTCAGATTCAAGATGTGAAAGATATTAGGTAATTTTTGAAATGCTTGCCTATACAGGCTGAGTGTCCCCTTTTTCTCCAAAACGTGTAGGAGCTGAAATGGTTTAGATTTGGACGTTTTCCAGATTTGGAAATATATGCATGTATGTGATACTGTAACTTGGTGGTAGAACCTGTCTTAACGTGAAGGTACATTTATGTCTCATACTTACCTCATGCACAAAGTTTAAAGGCATTTTATGTGCATGGCCTTTTGACTGTTAAGTCAGGTGTGGGATCGTCCACTTGGCACTGTGGCATCTCTAAAGAAGTTTCCAATTTTGGAGCAGTTTAAAAGACTTTTAGACATATTCGTTTTTATGTGTGTTTTGCCTGCAAAAAAGGATATCAGACCCCCTGGAACTGGGGTTATAGACGGTTATGAGCCACCATGTGGGTGCTGGGATCCAAACCCTGGCAAGATCAACACCTGCTCTTAATGGCTGAGCCATCTCTCCAACCCCCATTTTGGACAGTTTTGATTTTGGGTTTTTGTATTAGGAATGGCCATCCTTTATTCTACTTAGGCTGTCCTGTGTTTAAACCCATCTTTAGTCTAGTCGTCGATATATCTATATGCTTCTTCCTTTCCATTGGGCTTTTAGGCTATTTACGAATGAATTAAAGAACAAGAGTAAACAGAGCAATTGAAATCTAAAACCTGGCTTAGCAAAGCACTTATCTCCCAAGATGCATCTCCAGCCCCAAAGCCTTTATCACGGAACACAAGCCTTCCGGAAATTACCACCAGCAAGCTTTACATTCAAATGCTCTTCTTTCTTCAAGCCAGTGACTCAGGCCTTTCACCATCTTCCATCTGCCTTTCATTTGCAGATATGGAGCTGAAGATAATTCATGCGTGAGAGAACTGCTTAAACTTTCCCTGACCACATTCAAATTGCCATTCAATGCAGAAGTCTTTCTCCCTGGCTTATAGTTTAATATGTGCCTGTGTTAGGAGATGAGCAGGTGGAAGGAATGAGGAAGAGGCTTTGGTTGGTGTGATACAGCACACCAGAATGAGATTAGACACTGAAGAAGATAATGACTGTCACTTCAGTACAGCCAAATAAGGCTGATTTTGTGTGTGTACCCAAGTGTGCACATGTACACAGGCATATCTCTGCAGATATTGTGAAATTACCACTCATCAAGTGATTCGAATTTGCCTCTGGGATAGTTAATGCTATGACAATGTGATTATATCTTGGCACTAACCATAAAACGTCCAAAAACTTACCATCTAGACAAAGTATATTTATTGGTTCAAAGTGTTCGTCTTGAGCATGTAAAACTTGTCTGAAGTCATTTTTTCTTGAAGAAGAATCATGTCGGCCAAAGCTGAAGTCTTTCTGCCTAAATTCCGATGAGTGGGAAACTCAGATTATATTGATTGTACTCTGAGGTTCAGTGGGGCTATATTAGAAATATTATTTATAATTCACAATTCTTCCAGAATTCTCAACAATCCCTTTGATACTGCTGCATTATCTGCTGATAAAAACGGATTGCTTTTTCTGTTAGTGTCTTTAGCTTCCAATCCCTGAAAGTGTTAGGTATCATCTAAATTCTCTGGGTGAGTTGCCAGAACTCTTTGGTAGAAGTCCCAGCCTGGCTTCTAATTTGCAGTGGTATCTTTGGCAAATCAAGAGATCCAGTTCTCATCAGTAAACTGAGGAGATAAGATTCAGCAGCCTTTATTAAGACTGTCCTGAGTTTCCATGGTAACTCTCCAGCGATAGTAGAAGCTCATTCAAGGGGATACTGACTCTTGCCTCCCTCCAGCACAATAGAGGAAATGAGATCAGGTTGTTGTTTATGGTGACCAGTGGCAAAAACCCAAGTCCCTCATATCCCCTCCGCTCACTAACAATGTTTGAATATTTCAGGGGTCACAAGTCTTTACATGCTCGCCACTTTCAACGCATCAAAACAAGTTTCCCAGGGACAAAAGTGAATTGGGAGCCAGATTGGTCCTTGTATCTGGTCTTCGATTTTAAACAGATGAATAAGAACAACAGCACTAAACTTGCATAGTACTGAGGAAGGCCTATGAGGGCCTTCTAACGTTTTGTATCTAATCATTCATTTCATCCTTACAAGTTCCTCAGATATGGGATTCACTTTTCCGTTTTGCTGATGAGAAAACCAAAGTAAAGAAAGATGGAGGACTGCCACAGTCACACTTAGTGTGGAGTCAAATGCCAGGGATTCGTGCCGTCCTTTCTCCCTGATGCTCACGCTGAAGTGTTCACACCAAGGAGTCCAGGGATGGACAGGACACGAACTGAGAGTGAAGACCGGGGTCTGGAATATGCTTCTGGTCTTGCATGGTAATTCACTAGAACTTTGAAAGTTGTTTAACGTCCCCAAACTCATGCTGTCCAGTGAAAACAGAAAATAAAATGCAAATGGGAGCTATGCATATAATTAAAATATTTTAAGACCTGCATGTTTAAAGGTTTCAAAAGTAATAGATGAAATTTATTTCAACATTTTACTAAATGTATTTAAATATATCAAAATGTGTACTCTGTAATAAAATTTGTCAGTGAGCTCATCTTTTGTTTTTTTAAACAGCACTGGAAATTGAACCCAGGGTCTCCCACATGCTGCACAAATACACTACCATTGGTCTATATCCCTAACCCCTTTTTATGTTTTTCATTTTATTTTTAATTTTTAAAATTGAAAAAAATTAATTTTATTTATTTATGTATAGGGGTGTTTTCCCTGCATGCATGTCTGTGCACCACATGCTTGCAGTACCAAAAGAGGGCATCAGATCCTCTGGAACTAGAGTTAAAAATGGTTGTGAGCTGCCATGTGGGTAATAGGAATTGAACCCAGGTCCTCTGGAAGAGCAACCAATACTCTTAACCACTGAGACGTCTCTATCTCCCCAGCCCCCTGTATTTTTTTTTATTTTGAGACAAGATATCATTAACTTGCCCTACCTAGCCTTGAGTGTACTCTGTAGGTTAGACAGGATGTGAACTTATGATCCTCCTGCCTTGGTCTCCTGAGTAGGTAGAGTTAGAAACCTGCAACACCAAGCCCAGCTGAGATTGTCTTATATATTCCTGTCTCCATATCAGGTCTTTGAAATCTGCTGTGTGTTTTACACTTACAGCATGTCTAAGTGCAGACCCCGTGTTTAAGCATTCAGTAGCTCACATATCTACAGGCTACTATATCCGGTGGCTCGGTTTTGAAACCTATAAAACAAGATCACAGTGACATCTGAAAGCCCCACTCAGATCTACCACTCAATGCTGTGAGCAGCTGTAGTCAGTAGGTGCTTTGCTGCGTGGTTAGTCCATTTCAGCTTAAGCAGCATGCAGAATTCCTTCTAAGGTAACAATTTAATGATGAAATGATTCTCTAAGACACTGGAGTGCTAAGATAATGTATTCAAAACAGAGGAAGGTTTTTCAGATAAGGACGATGAATTAGAACCAATTATCCTTCAAGTATCTGGGAACTCACTGTGAGCTGGGTGCTGTTCTGGCCTCTGAGGCTCAGACATGTCTGCTGTCATGGTGCTTGTGCGTCAGTGTGACAGTGAAGAGATTTACAGAGCAGACTTTCAGGTAGGGAAGTCCATGAGCAAACACGCACCCTTCCTCCACTGCCGAAAGATCTTAGATCTGTGCTTGGAAAGTGTTGTTAGCGAGAGGAGCCATCGGCTGCTGATTGGCATGCCCGTGATAGGTATTAAGTGTTGAAATGGCCTCTTGGTGAAAAGCCACTGGCCTGAGGGCCACTTCCTCCTCTTGCTGCTAACTGAGCCACGGGGCCTAGTCTGGGCACACTCCGGGCCTTCCCCTGCTTAGCAAATAGGAAGCAGCCTCCTGCTCCAGCAGTTAGCTTCCCTGGTGGTGGTCCAGCCATCCTCGTGTTCTGATTGGTCGGTGTCCAGACCACGCTGTATGCATTGTTAAATCTTTTGAGTCTCACCCATGTTCTACTCATGGGTAGACCCTGACCATGCTGTGTGAAGTTAGGAGACTGATCTTCACAGACTGATGGATAGTTTCATATCAACGAGACAAGCTAAAGTCATCTGAGAGGACAGAACCTCAATTAAGAAAATGCCTGCACAAGATCAGGCTGTAGGCAAGCCTGTAAAGTATTTTCTGTAAGGCATGATGGGGGAGGGCTCATCCCGTTGTGGGTGGTGCAATCTCTGGACTGGTGGTCCTGGGTTCTATAAGAAAAGTAGGCTGAGCAAGCCATTGTCAAGCCAGTAAGCAGCATCCCTCCATGGGCTCGGCATCAACTCTTGCCTCCAGGTTCCTGCCCTGGTTTAATTCCTGTCCTGACTTCCTTCCAACATGAATAGTGATATGGAAGTGTAAGTCAAATAAACCCTTTCCTCCCCAGCTTTCTTTTCAGTTATGGTGTTTCATCGCAGCAACAGAAACCCTGACTAAGACACAGACCAGTTAGGAAGGTGGGCAGACTAATCAAGTCTTCCAAATTATCTGGTGGATGGATGTCCCTGATCTCCTGTGAATATGCTTCCCTTCCTTCAACGTTCTGTAAACACATGCACATGTCTTCTAGCGACCAGTGTCTGGGCGTCCAAGTTCACTACCGTATTCTGCCCAGTAAACAAATGCCCTTAAGTTTGAGTTTCCTTTACTGGCTTACAAAGCATTCTTTTCTGACTTTTCAGTTGATTTGGGATAGTGTCTGAAAGGTACTGGGAACCTGTTCTTCTCTCAAAGGTTGGTGTTGAAATCGGAGACATGGAATCCAGTGACTGGTCGGTCGCCTTGCTTCTGGTGCGGTATCTGTAACAGTGTTGCTATTTTGTTTGCTTCAGCAGCTAAACATTTGTCCTTAGTCCTCAGGAAACTGGGAACTTTCTGTGACTATGGCTTCTCTTAAAGCTGCCTCCTGCTTCTGTAATTATCAGTGGGGGATGAAAGAACTTTTCTCTGGATTTACCTTCTTGGCAATTTTAAAGTATTCGGTGTAGTTATCACTTCCCCCTCTCCTCTTCTATTTTCTCTTATTCCTCCTGCTCCCCTCTTCCTCCTTCTCCTCCTTCCCCTCCTTTTTAGAAAGGGCCTCATGGAATCTAGGCTAGCCTCAGACTCATCATTTAACTGGAAGTGATCTCGAACACCTGATCCTTCCTCCTCCACCTCCCAAGTACTGTGGTTACAGGCACGAGCCACCAAGACTGCCTTGGAATAAATACAATGTAGTCCTGTTAGCTATGGCTACTGTGCCATTTGGTCGCTCTCCAGGACTTGTGTAAATCAAATGCCATTCCTTTTGCCCACACCCTTCCCATTTCTCCATTTTCTCAGCCTGTGGTAACCATCATTTGGCTCAGTTTCTGTGAGTTTGAACCAGTTTAGCTTCCACATGTGAAGTCATGCAGTATGTGTCTTTCTGTACTGGCTTATTTCACTTTGGCATGGTGTCTTCTAGATGCAGGTCTTTTTCATAGTTTTGGTATATTATAGCATTCAATAATAAGTCTTCTGGTTTTGTTAGTAGTTGTGTTATTTATTTCCTCTCTAGTTTTTTTCCTATGTTGATATTGTTTGTATTGTGGTTCTGAGAATTGAACCCAGGCTCTTGAGCATGCTAAGCAGGTGGTTACCACTGAGCTGCAGTCACAGATAGTACCCTTTAAAGATGATTTGTTTCCTAACTGCATCATAGAGCCTTTGTCCAGTGACAGATGGAGGCAGATGCAGAGATCCACGGCCAGGCACCAGGCTGAGTTCCGGGAATCCAATCGATGAGAGAGAAGAGAGATACTGCAGGTGAGGGACGTTGAGATCATGATGGGAGGACGTGCAGAGATGACCAGCCACACTAGTGGAAACCCATGAACTGTGGACTGGTGGCTGTGAAGCCCCCATGGGACTCGACTAGGCCCTCTGAATACAGAAGACGGTTGTTTGGCTTGAACTGTTTGGGGGGCACCCAGGCAGGGGGATCAGGATCTGTCCCTGGTCTATGGGCAGGCTTCTGGGAATCTGGTTCCTGTGGTGTGACACCATGCACAGCCTTGGTGCAGTGGGGAGGGACTTGGACCTGCCTAGGCTCAGTGTGCCGGGCTCTGCTGACTTCCCGTTGGAGACTTTGATTTGGTGGATGTGGGGATGTGGTGTGGCTTGGGAGGGAGGGCTGGGGGGGTGGGAAGAGGGAGGAGGGGGGATCTGTGGGTGGTATGTAGAGTGAGTAGAAAGTTTCTTAATAAAGAAAAATGAAAAAAAAGGTGTTTTCTTTTTTTTTTTTTTTTTTTTTTTAAGAGTCTCACTGTGTAGTTCTGGTTAGCCTCCAGCTAGTTCTGTAGACCAGATTGGCCTCAGACTCACAGAGCTCCACCTGCTTCTGCCTCCTGAGTCCTGGGAGTAGAGGAGTGTGCCAACATGCCCAGAAAAAATAAAGTTTGAGAGTGTTTCTTGCTAAGTGTCTTAAGCTGACCTTGAACTCCATAGCTTAGGTGACTGTCCACCTGCTTCAGTCTCCCTAGTAAGTGGTCTATGCCACGAAGTCTAGTTGATATTGTTTAAATTGTGCCTTGCGTTGTGGGTCTTAGTGCTTGCATGATTGTGGGCAACTGATACTTAGAAACTTCCAGTCTATGAGATGATCTGTAAAGGTGGCATTGTGTAGAAATCCAGAGGTCAAATGCTATTGGGATCATTCAGAATAACTAGGTGTGGCACGCTCAAGGACATTATTCAAATCCACCAGGCACACATAAAAAGGGGCTACCATTTTCACTGCCTTGCTTGGCTGTTTTTGTTTCCCTCTGGAGAGCATGTGTAGTAACAGGGCTATAAAAGGAGCAATTCTAAAGCAAAAGATGTACAGCCGCCCTCTGGGGTGTACATCTTTTGTTCCACCTCCATGGCTGTCATTGGGTGTCAGTTCTCATGCTTCTGCAGGTCTTGTAAGTATAATGCATGCTAACTGTTCCCTTTAGGGATTTTCTCTTCGAGGATGTTGGTATAGCAACAATATGATGTGTTTCCCAAAAGTAAAAGACAAGAACTAGAGAGGTTGCTTAATGGTTAAGGACACTTGCTGCTCTTGTAAGGACCTGAGTTTGATTCCCAGCCCCCATGTTGTTGGGTAGCACACAATTGCTCATAACTCCAGCTCCAGGGAATTTGATGCCCTCTTCTGGCCTCTGTGGATACCCACACTCACTTGCACATAAACACACAGACACATAATTATATTTAATACATACATATATAATACATATTAAACAGTGAAAAGAGAAGCAGCTTACTGCCCACTGTTAAAGATTCCATTTTCCTAAGCTCAGAGTTCCTCTCATACTACAGCCCCTGAGTACTCAGGTATTAGCCAGAGCCTGTCCAGGACACCCCAGTTGTGCTGGTGTTCTCTGTACTTCACAGGCAAGTGTCCAGGCTTTGTACATCTCAGATGTTTTAGTGGACACTATTATTCTTCTTCTGATATAATGGAAATGGGTAATGAGAGTGCTTGGTTTAGTTGTCTGCACTTGCTTGGGCATGTAGACACTAACCTTAATGAGTAAATGGTTTATTTAGTCTTAAGTTTGTAAGTACAAAGGAGCATATTATGGGTTGAATGTCTATAACCCTCCCCAAATTCATATGGTGAAGCCCTAAACATCAGTGTTATGGTATCTGGACATAGACATGGAGCCTTTTGGAGGCCAACAGCGTTAGATAAAGCCTTGAGGACAAAGCCCAGGTATACAGTGGTCTCATGGGAAGTGATGCCAGAATTGTTACTTGCTCAGTGTTCACCCTGTGAGGATAAGAACAAGGAGGCAGGGTGGCTGCCTGAAAGTCAGGAAGTAGGTCCTTATGACAACTGCAAGTGAGCAGTGTCTATATCTTAGACTCTGGAGGTGGTAGAATTATGAGAAAGACATGTCTGTTGTCTAAGTCAACTGCTTGGTACTTTGTTAGGTCACCCACCCTAATAAGCTAATAGGGATTTGGTACCAAGAGAGTAGTGGTATAACAAATAACCTGAAAATGTGGATAGTGGGTAGACCACGGAATATTCTGACCTGTGTACTAGAAATATAGACATCAGAGCTGATTTTGGTGTGGAGTTAGAAGAAAAAGACAAGTTAGAGAGAAAACCACTATCATCATAGAGAACACATTAATAACCACAGACAGGATGCTGGTAGAAATAAGGATGCCATGGTGATTCTGGTGGGATCTCAGATGGAACTAGGGAATAGTGACCCTTATAGAGTAGCAAAGAACTTCACTGGGTTGTGGTCATCTTCTAGTGTTTTGTTGAAGGCAGAATTGAATGCCTTCAACCCATAATATGCTCCTTTGTACTTACAAACTTAAGACTAAATAAACCATTTATTCATTAAGGTTGGTGTCTCCATGCCCAAGCAAGTGCAGACAACTAAACCAAGCACTCTCATTACCCATTTCCATTATATCAGAAGAAGAATAATGGTGTCCACTAAAACAATTGATGAAGTTGATATTGATCTGGGGTGGTTTCTAAGCAGTTTATTGGAGGAATGGCTAGTTTCCTTCTGACTTCTCATAGGAAACTGGAGAGCAGAGAAATTGACTGAAGAATGAATTTCTAAGGAAAACCAAACCAAATTGTGTGAAGTAGATTTTTCTAAAAAGACCATCAAGGGTATGGTTGGGTACTGTTTGCTAAGGAGATCTGTGGGAATGTGAACCACATACTTCATGAGCTATCTCAGCAGAAGCCAGGAATAGAAATGTGGTTGTCCTAAAATAAATACTGCCATCTAATGTCAAAGGAAGCAGGAAAAAACGGGACAGGTTAAAGGAAGGATGCTAGACTTCTCAGGCTCTACAGGGTAGGATGAGGGGGTCTGTTTGGCTGTGAACATATTTTATAATTCAAGAAAAAGAGAAAGGTGACTTTAAAGGCAACTTGGAGATATCAGGGCTACACGCTGGTCACAGGCCTAGTGTACAAGGCCAGTTTCCTGAGGTGGCCATCTTTCCTGTTTCTGCAGACCAGGTTGCCCCTCACCAGTACCTGCCTCTGGAATGGGGCGTCCTTCACAGAAAACCACATGCCCAGACTCATCTGTCAGCCTGTGGGGGTCTCAGAGAAGAATTCAGGCCTGGTATCAACTCTGGCGTGCTCAGTCTCATCTAAATGTCACCTACATCAGGTGTGGGTGAGACTCAAGTCAAGAATTGTTCTCAGGCAGAATTTCCAACTGTAAACCTGTGAAACCAGACAAGTTCTAAGCTTCCAAAGTGCAGTGGTGGGACAGGCACTGGATGGGCTCTTAGTCCCACCCCCAAAGAGAAAATCAGGGAAAACAAAGTGGTGGCATGTAACAAGTCCAAAGCCTCACACGGCAGGGGCACTAGACCCAAGGCTTGAGAATTTCCTTTCTTGGTGCAGTACTGTTGCTTCTGAGTCCAGTGAGGTGTCAGCCTGAGCAACACGGCTTTGTGGGGGATACTACCATTGGAGATTCTGAGATTTCTGCCCTCTTTCCAGCTGAGGAGAGTTTTAAGGCCAATGCTACACTCAGCCACTGCGGCCTCTATCCATCCTGGTGACTCACCTACAGCCAGTGCTGGTTTTGTTGTGCCATTCTCTGCTTCTGGCTCATGGTGTTTCCAAGACTCACCAACCATTACTCATTCAGGCTTCCTAAAGATGTCTTTGCAGACTCTCTCTCTCTCTCTCTCTCTCTCTCTCTCTCTCGCACGCGTGTGTGTGTGTGTGTGTGTGTGTGTGTGTGTGTGTGTGTGTGTGTGTGTGTTTTCCGCTATCACTCAACATTATGTTTTTCAGAGACAGAGTCTCTTACTGGTCTTGCAGCTCACCATGTCACCTACACAGACTGGCTAGTGAGCCCCTCAGGATATTCTTGTTTGCACACTCCTAGCCCTTGGGTGTGGAGCAAGGATATCTACCTCCACACACATACCCTTTTTAAAAGAAAAGATTTGCTTATTTAATGTGTACGGATGTTTAGCCTGCATGTATGTCTGTATACCTCCTCCATGCCTGGTGCCTTTGGAGGCCAGAAGAGAGTGATGGATCCCCTGGAACGGGTGTTAAAGATGGTTGGGAGCCATCATGTGGGTACAGGGAATTGAACCTGGGTCCTCTGGAAGAGCAGTCAGTGCTCTTAACTGCTGAGCCATCATCTCTCCAGCCCCCACATCTTGTTTTGATGTGAATTCTGGAATCTGAACTCAGGTCCCTGACCTTTGTGTAGTGAGTATGTCACCCATTGAGTCCTTCTGTCCTGACGTCTCTTCCTACTCTAATCTGTCTGCTGGCATTGAAACTCCAAAGACTCTCAGATCACCTCATGTAAAGCAATTCTTTTCCAGAAATGAAAGGCATTTTCATCAGCCTGGGCTGCTATGACAAACACCAGACACTAAGTGGTTTAAACAGCAGGCATTGATTTCTCCATCGCTGAGGTCAAGGTGCTAGTGTGGTTGGGTCCCGTCAGTTCCCTCTTCTTGGCTTGTATGGCTGCTCTCTCACAGTGCCCTGGTATGGAACAGAATGAAAGTTGTGCTGTCTCAGCCTCCTCTGAGGGCACTAGTCCTGCCACTGAGACTCCAACCTGGTGACCTCAAATAACCTGAAGGTCCTACCTCTTCACATAATCACACTGTGGATTAGGAATTTAGAGAGAGGAGAAAACATTCAGTGCAAATCAGAAGACTTGAGGTGGTGAGGATTTTGATCATCAGTGTTTTTTACAACTTCTACCTAGAAAATGGCCTCCCTGTGGACTGCCACTTGTCAAACCCATGGCAACTCACTTGACGGCAGCATTCAAGAGGCAGTCCTCTTTGGACCCTTTGGTAGGACTTGGTGGGTATGTTGATATGTGTGGGACAGCACCTGACTTAGTTCTCAGCTTTGGTAAAGACAGAGCCCAAGAGGTTGAGAGTCTGATTTAGCATAACTGTGGGATAATATTCATTAACTAGTTCCTCCAAAAATAACAAGCAAGTTAATGGGTTTATGGGGAGAAATGTGCTTGCCTAGATACACTCATTTAAAAGACAAGAGAAATTTAATAAGAATTAGGTCGATTCTTCTATTAACAGGAAAATCACCGTCTCTGAAACTTTTTCTGTAGGATAGCTTTCAAAAAAGAAAACAATAATTTTGAATTGCTAGTAGATTTTCCCCCCAAAATCAATTAGACAGGGGCTCCCAGGCCATGGCCTTGCCAGGGCAGAGCAGCTGCCTTCCTTTGGAGCACAGTGAAACATGTACAGTGTTTCATTGCAAGAATGCAGCTCTTCTCGCCCTGGTAAACATTTCCTGAATTACTCCATTGTTTGAATTATTCCTCCCCATTAACAGGAAGGGGAGATGTCTCTCAGCACAGTGTATTAAACTTATCAAGAACTGCTCTCTGCCAGCAGATAGTCTTTTATCTGGTCTGACTTTATAGCGGAAAAACAATTCCTTTTTTGTAGTAGCAGTGGTAGTAGTAGTAGTAGTAGTAGTAGTAGAAGTTAAGAAGAATGTGGAGATCTCATAGTTCATTACAGAAAATAGAGGTAACTGAGGCAAAGGGAGAAACTTACTAATGAAACAAGAACTGGAATCAGGGCCCTTTGGCTCCCAGTTTAGTATGGTTTCCAGACTATCATCTTGGCCTCCTTTTTAACTTGACTGGTATTTTCAAGACATAATGCAGCCATGATAAAAAGACAAAGAGACAAAGGCCAGGACTCCCTGCAGCACTTAGACAACAGCTGGACTCCCTGCAGCACTTAGACAACAGCTGGACTCCCTGCAGCACTTAGACAACAGCTGGACTCCCTACAGCACTTAGACAGACAACAGCTGGACTCCCTACAGCACTTAGACAACAGCTGGACTCCCTACAGCACTTACTTAGACAACAGCTGGACTCCCTGAAGCACTTAGACAACAGCTGGACTCCCTGCAGCACTTAGACAACAGTTCTCCCTTGAGCCTTCTCTAGGAAGCAGAGGGCTTGGGCCCTTGAAAAGTTCCACAAACACCCAGCAGGCGTTTCTTTGGACCAAGCACTGTGTGGGTTGCAGGATCAAAGACTGGCATGTCTGGGGTGGGCGCTGATTTGGTCAGTAAAGTACTTGTCATGCAAACACAGGGACCTGAGTTCAGATCCCAGCACCCATGTCCACACGCTGAGATTTCAGGGCTGGGAAGGTGGGGACAAAGGGGAACCCTTGAAGTTGGCTGGCCAGCGGCTTTAGCCAACTGGTGAGTTCTAGCCTCAGTGAGCCATCCTGCTCAAAAGTAAAGTAGAGAAGTAATTGGTGAAGACACTGACATTGACCTCTTTTCTACACACACACACACACACACACACACACACACACACACACACACACACTCCCCAACCACCTTTCCTCTCCCAGACTGGCATCCACATGGTAGCCAGTGACCAATATAGGAAGAGAACATACTCATTTAGAGTCTAAGAAAGAAAGAGGCATAGGGAGAGGAAGGAAGAAAGGGATGAAGGAAGGAAGGAGGGAGCATTCTGACAGTGGCCCTAGTCTGTGATGGTCTCAGTACAGCGGAGAAATAATACAGTCTTCCTGTGCCTTAAAGTGCAGAAATACGAAAGGAGGGGCATATTAGTGGGCTGAGCAGCTGAGTTGCTGAGCTGACCATTTTCCCAGTTAGCCCAAGGAATTTTTTTGGGTTTTCCACTTCTAATTTCTTCAGTTAACACATCTGAGGCCCCAAACAAGTTCTTTCAAGTTGGCATTTTGGAGAATTTGTGTGCATCAAAGTCAGTTTGATCCCTGTACTTACTGTACCCAGGCTGTGTTTTCATTTAAATCTAGGGATTGGGAATATAATTCCTGGTAAATCACTTGCCTTACAAGCTCTAAGGCCCTGAGTTAAGGGCCCAGCACCCAAAACAAAACAAAATCACAAAATTCTAATTAAAAAGTTAACATTGCCTGGTGGTGGTGGTGCATCCTTTTATCCTAGCACTTGGGAGGCAGAGGCAGGCAGATCTCTAAGTTGAAGGCCAGTCTGCTTTACTGAGTTCCAGGACAATCAAAGCTAGCAGAGAAACCTGGCCTAACATAAAAAAAATATTGAGGTTATTTATATAGTTACCATAGTTAAAAAAGAACCAAGTTAAAGTTTCCAGGAACACAAATGCAAAGCTCAAAGTCCAGCTGTACCTTTCCTTCACGTTCGAAGGTGAAGCATTAGTCTGTGAAATGTACGAGTTCCTGTGAGGTTGCACTAGACCAGTGGTTCTCAGCCTTCTTACTGCTGTGACCCTTTAATACAGTTCCTCATGTTATGGTGACACCCAACCATACAATTATTTTGTTGCTACTTCATAACTGTAACTTTGCTGCTGTTATGGATTGTAATGTAAATATTGGATGCGCAGCATATCCGATAAGAAGTCAAGCAAGACCCACCGGTTGAGAACAGCTGTGCTATTGCAATAAGACAAAGCTGAGATTGAAGGGCGTATTTTCCCCTTGACTGCGAGGCAGCTAGACTGGCAGTTGCTGAAATCAATGAGGATAAATGATCTAATAATTGCTGATGCCTCGGAGTTGCATGGAGCTCTTTCTATATTTAATCTGCTTCTCATCATGACCCTGTAGTGTATCAGTTCTTGCTTCCTGTTTTCATTTGTAGAAACTGAAATGCATTTAGCTAATGATGGAAACATGGCTTGAGCTTGATTTTTGGTCTCTGGATTATGTGTTTTTCCCATGCCATCCAACTTCCTTGGTAAAGATTTGTAATTGGATCAGCAGGACTACTGGGTGCTTAAGAATGAAAGACAAGACTGATGCTGTTTGTCTCACATTTGTTTCGATAGCATCATGGACATGTGTCCGGAGCAAGTCCACTTGTCCTCTTAATCCACATGTCCATGTTCACCCGGAGGGTGAGTGATGTCCTCATCCTCATGAGGATGTCATCCATTTAAGACTTTGGTTCTGGACATAGAAGAGCATTGCAAATGTTTCCATCAAAGCATTCTTCACAGAGGACAGGAGGATGAAGGGGAACCCTGGCCACCTGGGTATGGACTTGGGGTGGTTTGACTAAGAATGGCTCATATGTTTGAATACTTGATTTCTGGTTGGTGGAACTGTTTGGGAAGGATTAGGAAGTATGACCTTATTGGAGGAGGTGTGTCACTAGGGGTGGGCTTTGAGGTTTCAAAAGCCCAAGCCATTTCCATTTAGCTCTTTCTGACTTTTGCTTGTATCTCAAGATGTAAACTCTCAGCTACTGGTCTAATGCCATGCCTGTCTGCTGCCATGCTTCCCACCATAAGGGTCATGGACCCTCTAAAATTGTAAGCCCCAAATAAACCATTTCTCCTATAAGTTACCTTAGTCATGGTGTCTTATCATAGCAGTAGACACATAACTTAGGGCTCTAGCAATACAGTCTCAGTAGTAAATAGATCTGAAGGTTTACATTTACCAAAATCAATGTCTATTTAATTATTCTCTAAAATATCTATTCCACATTGAAAATAGTGTTTCATATGCTGTACAATGAGTACTAGTGAGTCTGGATAGTTCTGTGGTTTTTGTGTTCAATGACATGCTATTGACCATCCTTAGATGTTCTTCTCAGGATAAGAACCAAAGACTCAGGCTAATCCTTCTTGCCCCCCCCCCCCCCCCCAGCTGGTGCTCTTTCCTAATAGCACAGATAGGTGTGGTTTGAGGTCTGCTTTAATGGATATTAGACATTTGTAGTCATCAGACCAAAGCATCTCATGCCCCACCCCCTCCTCATTCCAATTCCCAAGAACGGATGTAATACTCAAGAAGCAGGGTGATGCTTTGAAGTCATGGATGCTATCTGGTTTGAAGATGAGCAGTATTTTTCTTGAACAAAGACTATAGATAGATCGATGCAGTAGTTTTCCACAGGAGGCTGCTGTGTAGAGCTCTGCTGGCCACACTTTGGCAACCTTTCATTTGTTGGGAACTTGACATGACAGGGTGTTTGTCCCACTTTATAGAAGGTGATAGAGTTGACTATCATCTAAGACATGCGGCCCATTGATAAGTTAGGTGGTAGGTTAAGTATGCTCACAATAATAAATACAATTTCCCCCAAACAGCTCAAATGCAAGGTGTAGGTTTCTGTGTAAAAACTAGGAAGAATTTGGAGACAGCAGAACATTTGAAAGAAAAAAGGAAATGGGGCTCACATGAGAAATAATGTCTTCCTGTGGGTGCAGGGCAGAAAAGTCTTGGCTCCATGTGGAGAGGCAAGTGAAGGAAACAGATCCAGCTATAAACCAGCTCTCTCCTGGGGGTGCTTGAGTAACACTGGGAGGCTAGAGGAGCATCCACACAGGCACAGGATGAACAGGAGTTGGTTAAATAACGATTGGCTTCTCTTTCACACAATTCACCAAAAGTCGTTACTCGTTGCATTTGCTATGTGGTCAGAGAACAGTGAATTGGTTTTGTCTACCTTGAAAAAATATTTAATCTATTGCAGAGAGAAGCTGCAAGCATTAGCGTAGATGGCGACTTCAGTGTCTGGAAAAGAGACAACTGAATCTCAGTGAAACAAAGGCTGTGAACAGGAGTCAGCTTTATGGCAGCGATCAAATTCAGTGTTTGTGTATGAAATCAGGCATTGTCTTTAATGAGGGCATGAGAACAAACTCCCATTTAAACAGGGCCAGCCAGGGAAGTTGCTCCTGTGAGGGCAGTGATGCATGAAGGTGACGAAGGAAGTGAGAAAACACAGGGCCTGTTGAGAGATGCTCAGAGCCTCACAATTCTAAAACAGTGTAGGCTTGACCCAGGTGAGACTGTAGGTAAGATTTGATTGCCAGACCATCCATGTGCAGCCATGAGTCACAGGAATCACACTGGCACTGAGATCCATTTGTGGTCCTGGGAGTCTTCAAAGACTTGCTATTGAGTGGAAGGCTTAAGGGACAGTTGATATCCAATGAATGGACCCTTCCAACAGTAGGCAAACATTGGTACCTGCGGTTCTGGAGCTGTGGGAAGTCCATGGGAACGCCTCTAGGCCATGCAATGTAAGTAGTAGTGGGGCTAAAGCTCCTAGCATTGTCAGCCACCATCCTAGAGCTACAGGGGTTCTCTCCCACCATCAAGAGGCAGTTTGTGGTGTCCAGGCTTTTTTGAGTACCTGTAATTCCAAGGCTTTGAGGTGGGGAGGAGACTTGCCCTAATTCTTATATGCCAAGTGCAATGGTACCAAGTGTGGGGAACTGGTTGCCATAATCTAGGAGCTGCAGGCTATGGTAAAACTGTCCTAAGACCTAGAAGAGAGGCACAGAGGAAGCTGGAAACTTGCACCAAAAGCTGTAGACCCAAGGCTGTGGGCAGCAGAGACAGTCCCTAGCTCTGGTGGGCAAATAGGTAGGGGCTGGGCTTCACCTATGATGGTCATGTGTTGTAAAGCTTCAGGATGTCCTCCACTCTAAAGCATGAGCAGGCCAAAGACTTCAGGTGGTATCAGGAGGACAGCAGCTGGTCCCTTAAGCAGGATGGTGTCTGGCAGTGGTGGTTTAGCAGCTTGGATTTGGGGGCTGGGGAACACCCTTTATGAATTCCTTCTTTGGAGAAAAGCAATTGTTCTTAGAACAACCAGCTGCCCAATCTGGATTTAAAACCTGTGAGGAGTGTAGAATTCCCCAGCAATTAAGACTCCCTCTCTTTATTATGTAAAATTGTTCTACATCAATTAACACTTTAAAAAATTAAAATTTAACTGCCAACATTATTGTCCTTGAGCTCCATGTCCTGGGTGGCTATAATCTTAGCATTCTATAATATGACATGATGGGAAATGGAAGGGATGTCTCACGGGGAGATGCCTCAGACTGAAGGAGGTTCAGATGTACCTATCAGCTCCTGGTCCAGCATTTACTTGGCCAAAACATGTGGACTTGACCAAGCTATTACTGGAAACAGATTGTGGCACGTTTCCCAGGACTTTCTTATCTCCATTCAGAACTTACGGCATTTGTTCCACTCAGCTTTGTTTTCTGCACAACAACTAACCTTTATTGACTAGTAGAGCCTTGCTGGTGACTTTGTGGGAATTAGATAAAGGTTACCTACCCCTCACAGTGAATCTGCTGCAAGTCTGTATGGTGGACAGCCCTTAGGATGTTCAGATCCCAGTGGAGAAGTTTTGCTTTTAGCAGCCTGCTCCAAAACTCCTTTTCTGTTGTTCTTTTTTCCAGGACTTCCTTACCCCCCAGTGACCTAACAACTTGATAAATACATTCAAGTCAAGATGTTAACAGCAGTGGCTGTGCCGGGCCCACTGTGACATTACCAATGTTGTTTTCACTGTTTGGAATGCCCCAATGCCCTCTGGGAAACTCTTAACACTAACAGTGATAACTCTGTAAACCATTCCTAGATCCTCTCATCCGAGTTGTTTCTCTAAACTCCTGATGTGTTTGGTGTGTCTGTTTTTGTGTCTCTTACACTGTTAATATAAATTTACCTGTCTGTGTCCTGCAGACTGCCACTCCTTGAGATCAGATGTAGGGCTGCTCCTGTTCCTATCCCAGTTCATGCTTTAATATTCAGAAGTAAGAAGGAGGGGAGAGGAAAAGAATTGGGAGACAGGCCTAAGTGGGGACAGTAATGAGAGGGTATAAGCAGAGGAAGACTAAAAATGTCTGAAAAAGCCATATGTAAACCTACTATTGTTATAAGATTCCTAACTCTCTCTCTCTCTCTCTCTCTCTCTCTCTCTCTCTCTCTCTCTCTCTGTGTGTGTGTGTGTGTGTGTGTGTGTGTGTGTGTGTGTGTGTGTGTGTGTAGGAATTTAGAAGTACGTATTTATATAAATGAGTTTAATTAGCATTACCCTACACAGGAGATAACAAACCTCCCAAAAGCCAAAGAAAAAGTCCAATATCAAGTGTGACATAACTCACATGAGTTGTTGATCAGAAGTGTCCCAGAGGACCAAAAAACAGTACATAGTATTGCCATTACTCCTGGTTTCCCATAAGGACTTGATAATAAGACCCTGTTTTATTATCAAAAGACCACATATATTGTTCACAGGACATAGAGAAATCAATTTGATGTTGACCATGAAGCTGGAGAGCTTTCATAAGACCAGAAGGTGTGATATGGGTTATTGGGGAAACAAAGTCATCAACAGTCTTACCTAGCTGAGAGCCTTGTGAACTGTAATGATGACTGGTATGGAAAGATATGTCCACTGATATAATAGTGGCACAAATGTTATGGGGCAACCAACTGCTTTCTGATTGGATTTAAATCCCACTCTTTAGAAGGAAACACATGCCTGGTACTAAAAATGTGGCCAAGAACTCATTGTTGGGAAACACAGGCCCCAGGGAAAAATATTACTGTTATTCTGCTAAATGGATGTAATATAAAACTGCTTTCTAAGTGTGTATCTCTATACCTCTAGATTAGTGTAGTTCTCAAACCTCATCAGATAAGTTCATGTGTGCAGTGATTGGCAGTTAACTCAGGAACTCACATGTAGTCCAAGTGCAGAGAATAAGTGCTATGGCACACTCAAGCACAAGTGGGACATCTCTATGCACACATCCTCCCAGTGTTCAGGGATCATCACAGAGGGCTGTAGAAGGACTGTAAGACAGGAGCCAGGGGGGACTTCTGGAGTGCGACGTCTTCTGAACATGACAGGACCATTGCTCTCATGAACTCACGGAACCCATGGTAGTCTTCGTAAGATCTGCCCAAGATCAAGCTATTCAACACCCTAGCATGGACAGGAGAAGAATTCAGGAGCTCCCACCACTAGCCAAGGAGATATGGACAACTGATGACTTCTAGGAGAAGGACAGTCAGTTTTTTTTACAGGCATGTGTCTTAGTTAGGGCTACTATTGCTGTGAGGAAACACCATGACCATAGAAACTAGGGGAGGAAAGGGGTTACTCAGATTCTGCTTCCACATCACAGTTCATCATCAGAGGAGGTCAGGACAGGACAGGGACCAGGCAAAGGAACTCATCAAGCGGGGCAAGGGACCCACAGAAGCCATGGAGGAGTGCTGCTTACTGGCTTGTTCCTCATAGTTTGCCCATCCTCCTTTCTTGTAGAGCCCAGGACCACCAGCCCAGGGGTGGTGCCACCCACAATGGGCTGGGCCCTCCCCCATCAATCACTAATCAAGAAAATTCCCTACTAGCTTGCCTACAGCCTGCTCTTACAGAGGAGTTTTCTCAACTGAGGCTCCCTCCTCTCTGATTACTCTAGTGTGTGTCATAAAACTAGCCAGTACAGTATGGCCCCTGGTAAGTTGACTATGCTCAAATGGATGTCTCCATACCCAGGAGTTTATGGGCAGCACAGATTGGATAGTATGTGTGATTTAAAGACAAAACAGTAGGACACAAAGTTGTGGGGGTAGGGAGTTGAGGATGGATCTGGGAGTAGTTAGGAGGAGGAGTAGGGAGTAAATATGATCAAGGTACATTGTATGAAATTCTCAAAGAATTAATAAAATTATATTAAACGTAAGTAAATAGGAGCTCAGGCAATAAATGAACGAATCGTGGTTTTGAAAGCACTGGTCAGTGAGACTTAGGACCAACCACAGGTCTTCTCACTGAAGAAGGGGTGCTTCTGGAAGCCACTCACAAGCAGCTGATCAGAGTACACACAGGCAGAGGGTGGGGACCTTTTGGCCTTTGCCCAGAATCCAGTTGTGTTGTGCATTTCATGTATGGTTAAAGCGGGAATGGCTGAAAACTCTGAGAGTGATTTATTCTAGTTCTGTGCTTCTTCCTTGAGTTTCAGGAGCAATGGGACTCTGTTTATACACATGAGAAAAACCTGTGGTGTCCTGGATTGGGAGAACATCCGTGTCTTAGATTTCTCAGATTCTTATTGATGGGGGGCAGATGTTGCTTGTAGTAGCACTTGCCTTGTATGAGTGAGACCTTGGGTTTAAGCACTTAAACTAGGAAAAAAAGAGGGAGGGAAGGAAGGAAGGAAGGAAGGAAGGAAGGAAAGAATGAAGGAAGGAAGGAAGGAAGGAAGGAAGGAGAAAGAAGGAAAGAAACAAAAGCAAAGGAAGAAAGGAAAAAGAAAGAAGAAATAAATAATCAAAGTGTTTCTGGGTACCAAGAAGTACCCAAAACCAGTCTGAGGAGTGTGACTGGATTGGGTAAATAGATGTCTAACATGATTTTTAAAAAACCCAACAACACAACAAAGCAAAAACCAAGAAACTGCCTGAGAGTTCAGAAACCACCACAGCAGACTCATGGCTCCAGGTCTTCACAGGTGTGGGTGTGAATGGGATCCAAAACAAGGAGCAGGTTTTACCTGAAATGCCCTATCTTCCCTAGGTAAGGAAAACAAAGACTGGGAAGACATTTGTAACTCTAGTTCTGGGGAGTCTAGATCTGGGGGACCTCCTCTGGCCTTGTTAGCTGTGGAATGCTGCTCGTGGGTAGCAACATGCAAAGCGCGGGCTTGCCCTTCAGCATACCCACCAGGACTGAAGTTCGAGATGTGAAATAAGATGGCGGGAGTTGAGGGCAGCTTTACCTCATTCCTCCCCCTCCCGCCCCCGCCCCATGTTAGCTCAGGAAGTGGCCCCAACAGGCCTCTGATCTACAGTGTATCTTGCCGTCAGAAGCGCTTGGTCTAGGGCGCTGGGGAAGGAGGCCCACAGGAGAGCAGCCCTGTGTGATGAAAGGAAGCCTTTATTTTTTACTTAGGTATCTATTCTAATCTTTGGCAAAGTGGCCCCCCAAACAGCTAGAAGTCCTTGCTTGGACAAAAGTTACCATAAACCATTGTCCTCCTTCGAAGACCTTTATAGTCAGCTTTAGAACATAAGGCTTAATTTCAGTCTTCAGAAAAATCACACCCTTATGTTATCCCCAGCACTCACATTTATACTGGGTGCAGAGACTGGAATTGTGTAGTCACACTGCAGTTGATGAGCTGACACATTGCTGGCGTTCAGAGAGGAGCATGTCAAATGCAGAAGGACACAGAGTCCTGTTGCATTTTCTGTTTAAAAAACACTGGTGCTGCCAGGCATTTTATATTCAGAACACTTGGCAAGGCCTTCGTGGACTGGAGGCATGCTGAGCAGAGAGCAGCTTCCTCCCTGGGGTGTAAAGGAGCCTGGGTGGGCACTTTCCTTTCTCCCTGCTCTGGGAGATAAACGGCTCTGTGGTTGGACAATATTCCAAAGGACTCACATCTTGGTTTACAAAAAGGAAAAGAGATGAAGCAGCGAAGAGACTCTTGTCTTGTGAACACACCCTAGCAGCCCCCAGCATGTCTTTCCTAGCTCTCTTGTCAAAAATGATGGCAATTTGAGTTTTGCCGCAGTAAAATTCATTTCCTGTGTCTACAGCTGCCCAGACTCACATTATCACATTCACATGCCTGTGAGTGATAGTGTGGGTTTCTTGAGCTCAGCAGGCAGCAAGAGGGAAATGAGAAACCCTGGGTTCTATAATCGCATCATCAGTATTTAACTTTGGAAACAACGGTCCGGAAGGGAGTGGCCTGATGGGTTGGATAGGGACAGAGGATCTGAACCAGGATCTCACTACTCTTGCTTACCTGTGAGACCTTAAGGTCAGGGAGATGAATAGCCACTGGTCTCATCTTCTGCAAGGTGTGTGTATTGTGCTTATTCAGCATAGATCATGTGACATGCCTGGATAAGAGGCTGTTATCATCAAATGGAAATAGAGCTGGGAAGAAGCATTGGAGATGCTCAGAATAAAGATTCCTCCTCTGTGCCCACAGTTGCGTTATGGCAACCCATTTGGGGTCCAGAAGTGTGATTCACTCACGTTGCCTCCTCAAATCCTTGACACCCAAGAATAAATCCAGGCTTTGTTTATCAAATATTCACCAAGCATCAGCTGCAGAATGCTAGGCCATGTCACATGGTACAGGCAATGCAAATATAAAGCTGTCACAACAGTGGACAGTAGTGAGATGGGGTTGTGTGCTCAGCAGCATCACGCTGGGAAGAGCTGCAATGGTTTGGAGGGAGGCAGATTCCCTGCAAGGGGTGAAGTTTGAACTGGACATCGAAGGCTACTGGGAATCCTGGGGAATCGCATTTCAGGCAGATCAAGGCCTCAGGGAAGGCTTAACTTAGGAATCCATGCTTATACATGAAGTGACAGTCCCTTCTTTTCCTGTTCCAGAAAGTTCACAGTGTTCTTATTCTTCCAAAACATGGATATCTCTCTGCTGTTCAAAAAGAGATTCTTTGCAGCATTCGTGGACAGAACACAGCCCTCCCGAGCACACAGTGAAGACACTGTCATTGACTAGAAATTTCAGCAAACACAGCAGGGCCAAGGTCAAGTTCAATGCAGTCCATTCCGAGAAAAGTACTAACTCCATTGTACCCCAACCGGGGACTTCTTTCCACAGCTCATGAGGCCTCTGGTCCCTTTACCTGTTGTAGATATCAACCTTCAAAGTGTTGTGCAGACCCTTTCAAATGTGAGAGGCTAGAGGAGAAGACCCCTGAGCACAGCTGACTAGCCCTATGCTGGTCAGTCATTGCAAGTTCTTCTCAGCCCAAAAGAAAGGAAATACGGTGTGAGAGACACACTGTGACTTGTTTCAGTATTTGCACTTCGTAAGGCCAGCTGGAGAGCAGAGCAGGAGGGCAGTCATGGAAACTTACCTTCTCCTTCCACGGCTGCATTCGTGACTCTTGTGTGGTTCTGACTAAACATCAAACGCTGTAAGGGAGGGCAGATTTATTTGTGCTCCTGGTTTCTGAGGATTTTAGTATTCATGAAGGCATGGAGGAGCACCCCAGTCCATGGCAGTGGGAATTCGAGGCAGAGAAAGCACATTGTGGTGGACCAGAACGTAGAAACGGTGCAGCCAGAACCGGGGATCTGGGATAGCCATGAAAGCCTACCTTCAGTAATTTCCTTTCACTGACCAGCTCCCACCCTTCAAAGGTTCCACAGCCTACCAAAGTGGTGCCACCATCATGGGAACAAGCATTCAAAACATGATCCCATATGGAGCATTTCAGGTTTGAATCGTGCACGTGTGTGTGTGTGTGTGTGTGTGTGTGTGTGTGTGTGTGTGTGTGTGCGCGCGCATGCGCGCATATACATATCCCTGTTTTAAAATATATATATATACATATCTATATCTTTAATTGTTGTTTATTTAGTCTGTGCAATTATGTAGTCTTACCCCTCTTACCTAACCACATCTACTTCCCTGTGCTACAGAGAATTCAGCACATGAGGCCTTGGTTGTATAGGGCCCTTTACATTCTGAGATGTTAGAAAAAAAAAAGACATGGTTCGAAATACCTTCTCCTCCTTCTTTTCCTCCCCCCTTTCTTCTTCTTTCTCTTCCTCCTCCCCACCCCTCTCCTTCCTTCTCTAAAGTTCTACCTAAGTAACTCTGCCTAGTCTTCCTTCTGCCTCAGCCTTCCAAGTGCTGGGGTTATAAGAGTGCGCCACCATGCCAGCCTATGATGTACTTTCTAAATCATGACCAGATGTACAATATCAGGCAGCTTTGACATTCTCCAGCCTTCTTATGGGCACCCTGAGTGGCAGGAATGAAGGCACTGGTCATGGCTTTTTAAGATCTCCGATGAGCCAGCCATCTTTGCTTTGGTTTGTTCCTTGGGGCAGAGTCTCTTTTGTGGTGCACATTGGTCTCCAGCATACAGTCTTCTTGCCTTTGCCTCCTGAGAGCTGGGATCGCAGGCCCAGCCACCACACCTGGCCAATCCTCCTGACCTTAGAAGGCTGAAATGGATGCAAAGCCTCCTGGGGGCTGAGTAGCAGTACCTACCTGTCTGCCTCTGACACCCAGATTAGGACTGTCTCAGTGCACCGGCAGAGAACCACAATCGCTCTCCTTCCTACAAGGCCTCCTTTTCAATTATGCTATATAGCCACACACAAGTGGACAATTTAGAGAAATGTACTCACGCTGAGGAACCTCCCCAGACAAGCCTCTCTTTGCAATGAAAAGCTATGGGTGCGGGTTCAGATCAGAGTGCTGGGAATGACTGAAAGCTGAGGGCCATGCAGAAGAAGGCTCAGAGATGGTGTAGAAGAGGGTTGGGAAAAGGGTAAGATCTGGAAGACAGGAAGATGAACACCGCCTTCGAGGAGTGATACAGCCATTCTTATCATGAACTCAGTGCAGCTGAACTCAGTGTAGGCCTACACCAAGCCAGCAAAAATGGGCCTATCAACTAGGGATGGGGGAGGCCCCGCCCTCCTCTCACACGCACTAGCGGTACCAATAAAGTCTGGGAAATGGGAAATCACAGACATCAATTGTGAGATCATCAGGATCCAATGGTCAAAGCTGGTGAGAGTTAAAACTCACTGAGTCTCAAAGCAAAACATATGGATATGAACAAGGGACTTTTCGAGACGGAGGGAGTTGGTAGGGCAAGGCGGGAGGAAACAAGAAGGGGGGTATGGTGAGGATGCATTGAGTACCTGTATGAAAATGTCAATGAGCAAATTTAATTTGAAAAAGCATTAATTGAATAGTTGTTGGTATCTGGTGATAAGCCAGGCATAGGCCCACTATGGGTTCTGGATCAAGGGACTGGTACTTCAAGACGAACAATATTGAAGAATATAAAGTCATATATAGCAATGAATGTAGCTGTTGGGGATGAAAAGGGGAAAGAAAAATATAAAGTAGATGAATCAAGTATTAATGAAGGATTGAGGACCAGTAAGATTCACAAGCAGAAATTGCTACCCTTCAGGGGGCCAACGAAGTATGCTAAGAAGAAAGTCAGTCTAATGTGGTCTACGTGGAATTAAAATGATCCAAGTAAACCTGGACAAAGCTTGTTCTCCCTTTAAATGGGTGGTCATTGCTCACAGAAAACCAAAGATTACCACAGTACATCCATGAGATCAGATCTTATATTTCATGAGGATCTAGAAAACCCAGGTTAAAAAAATCACAATCTTTGTAGCTAATGAAAGTAAACTAATATTCCATAAGTATAAACACACACACACACACACAAACACACACAACACACACACACACACACACACACACACACACACACACACACACACACACCACACACACACACACCACACACACACCTTCAAAAAATTTGACTTTAAAACCTTTTTAATCTGTATTTTGGTTGCATATATGTCTGTGCACTACTTGCATACCTGGTACCCTTAGAAGTCAGAACAGGACATTAGATCCCATGGAACTGGAGTTAGAGCTGGTTACGAACCACCATGTGGCCATTGGAAACTGAACCCAGGTATTCTACAGGAGCAGCAAGTGTTCTTAGTCACTGAGCCATTTCTCCATCCCGTTGACCATTTCATTAGTTTATTAGCTTACAACCTCCAACTTAAATTTGGATTCAAGACTTTTCTGGCTGAGAAAGGAAGGTGTTGGACAATGAAACAACTCATTGTGAGTGCATCAGATAAAGCTTGCAAAATGAGAGGGTGTGTTGGGGAGCATTGGACAGACTTCATCTGAAAAGCATATCAGAGGACCCACAGTGCCAAAAAGGAGGCTTCAAGATTAGCCTGCCAGAATGGGGAGCCAAGGAAGGTTTTTGAGCAAGAGGGTGGGTTTTCTGTTGGAATTATCATCTGTATTCTCCAGTGCATTTGCTAGGTCAGAGAAAGATGGCTACTATGCTACTCACACACTGTCTAAAACAAACATACTTTAGCCCCTGCCATATATAAACAACAACAATTTGGCCGTTGTATGCCTTCTAATACCTTCATTAACACATGAGAAAAGGAAGCCTAGTGGGAAACTCTCCCCACAAGGTAGATCAGTCTGGAAGCCTGCAGCTTTGGTTTGAATCCAGGGACCTTTCATTCTAAACCTAGATTTTAGCTCATCTGATGTAGCAGGGTAAGGGATGGGCATGGGCGAGGGGGAGGGAGAAGGAGAGAGAAGACTGATAAATTGCTTTTCTTTCTTGCCATTAACTGTTGTCCTATAATTTCCCAATGGATAGGCAAGGATTGGAGAGCAATTATAAAATGTTCTATCCAAACAGAAGCCCTGAATGTTCACCTGGTGCAGTAGCTGACGAGAGAAGGCTGTGGGATGTTGATTGATGGAAACAGTTACAAAATGTTTTCCAAATGCAGCATTTCAGAGAAACATCTGCTTTTCTGGAAGATTCCTTCAAGGTTGTCTCCTTTCTCAGTGCCTAGAGAAGAGTGGAATCTTGTGTTACCTAGCCATGTTTAGATCCTAGCTATATTCCTGGGTGACAATACTTTGAAATGTGCAAAAATACGTTCAATGTAAGAATGCCATTCTTCTTATTGTTATTATTATGTCAATTTAGACAGGTTTTCTCTGTGTAGCCCTGGCTGTCCTGGAACTTGCTTTGTAGACCAGGCTGGCCTTGAACTCAGAGATCTGCCTGCCTTTGCCTCTTGAGTCCTGGGATAAAAGGCATGTGTCACCATGCCTGGCTAATACGCCATTCTTATTAGGATGTTTGGCTATGGTTTTCTAATTAGAAAGGTGAATAAGATAGCTGAATGTGCAGTTCTCTGAAAATGAGCTCATGAGGGAGGTTTGTATTGATAAGGAATAATATCATCCTGATAAATTTACAGGTGTATAACATAGGAGCTGTTTGCTTGCCTCATGAATTAATTAATGGTTCCTTAAGAAGGTGTTTCCTCCTGGAGCAGGAAAGATGACTCCCCAGCTAAGAGCACTTGAAAGGGATCAGAATTTGCTTGTCAGCACCCACATAACAGCTCACAGCTACCCAGAGCTCCATGTCCAGAGGGTCTGACAACTTCCTCTGGCTTCCAAAGGTACGGCATGAATGTGCACAGACACACACATATATAAATACAAAATTTCAAGGGGCTGGAGAGATGACTCTGCAGTTAAGAGCATTGCTGCTTTTCCAGAGGACATGGGTTCGATTCCCAGCACCCACATGTGGCTCACAACTGTCCACAATTCCAGCCTCAGGGAATCCGATGCCTTCTGGCCTCCATAGGTACCACATGCAGGTGGTACATGGACATACTTGCGGGCAAAACACCCATACACTTAAAAATCATTTATTTTTGAAAATTAAGAAAGATTTAAGATCACTTCCTTCACCCTGTGCTAGGCTTTATCTGCCCCTCATTCTGTAGCAGAGGCTGCTTCTCATGACTAAGGAGCTGTGGGATGGTAGGAAAGAGTGTGTGACATCAGGGCTCTCATGGGAAATGGAGGGCATCTGAGGATAGTTTCATGGTCACAGAACACAGGAGACGGTGCTCAACCTTAGTTCTGTTGCATCTGTGAATCTTACCTAAACAACACAGACATATCAGATTTCTCTGCTGCAGAGGCTGTGTCTAGAAACTATTTTACAGAGACGGACTGGCCAGGGAAGGCTGGAGAACGGCGGAGCGTTTTGCTGTATTTCTAACTGGTTTTGCACCATTTTTTCCCCGGCCTTTGAGAGGAGTGGAGGCATTGCTTTCCCTCCCATTTAATGTTTCCTGGTTACACAAGACAGAGTCTGCAGAACAGCATTTTAGAAAAGGAACTTCTTGGTACCAAAGGCAATAACTCTGGGAGCCCATAATTAAAATCCAGTACGAGCCGACCAAGGAACAGTGTGCTTGTGTAGGTAACTCCAGCTCTCCGTATTGCTTCAGGTCACGTACAGTTTACTCTGTGTATACTGGCGAAAGATTATAACCTGAGAGGAGAGGAAAAAGGCAATAGCTAGCTGCCCTCAATGCTTCTCCACCCTGGACGAACAAACAGCCCCCTCCCATTTCAACAAACATGTACCAATCAATAAAGGCAAGGCGGACTCAGGCAATGGCTGTTGAGAATGAACTCTAACTGATGCCTGAACTCTAAGATTGTGCGTTAAACAAAGAACGTTCTTTGCTCTTCCAGGAACCCCTGCATACTCATAAAATAACTCACTGTATTTTGCATAAATAAGAGTTCTAGGTCAAAGTCAGATTAATTGGCAGCCCTGACAGTTTCCTTAAGACAGACAGTTGAATGGTCTTCCCTTAAGAGGCCCAGGAAGGAGGTGGCCTGGCCTACCCAGCTGCTTTCTGAGACTGAGGTCTATTTGCTTACCAGACCAGCTGGACTTGCAAGAAATGCACAGTGAAAATCAATGCCAAGTTTTGGTAAATTGGTCCTAAAAGGTGGTGAATCACCTAGATTCATGAAGCATCTGAACATTCTGTCATTTCAAGCTTGATTTAAAAAAAAAAATAGAACAGAGAGTCTTTAGGTGCTAGTGTCTAAAAACAAACCTGTCTAAGTTGTTCACCTCTCTCTCCCCTCCTTCTCCTCTTCTTCCCCTTGTTTTTTTGTTTTTGTTTTTTCTTTTTTGAGACAGGATCTCACTGTGTAGCTCAGACTCAAAATCCTCTTGCCTCAGCCTCTGGATTGCTAGGATTCCAGGTGTGTGCCACCATACCTAGAGTCTTGGCTTTTCTTAATGACATTATCCTATAGGCTCCCATTCCCATGGTGTGCCAGACACTTTTTCCTTCATTATGTTTTGGCTTTAATTGTCTAGGGCAATGCTGTAGTACGCTCTCTCTCTCTCTCTCTCTCTCTCTCTCTCTCTCTCTCTCTCTCTCTCTCTGTGGTGTGTGTGTGTGTGTGTGTGTGTGTGTGTGTGTGTGTGTGTGTATGTGTGTGTGTGTGTGTACAAAGAGCTAGAATTTTGCCTGAACACATCAAAAGGACATCTTGGTGTTGAGATAACCTCCGAATGGTCTTGGGATTGACAGAAGGAGATTATCACTTGATTCAGACGAGGCTCCCTGGGGCCCAATAGATGGATCAATAAGATGGTTCAGCTGGTAGAGGAATCTGATGCCGAGACTGATAACTGAGTTCAATAACAAAGACTCACATGGTAGAAGAAAAAACCAAAACCTAATGCCTGCTGTCCTCTGTACACACACACACACACACACACACACACACACACACACACACACACACACACCCTTTAAAAGAAAGGGACTTAATCACTGTGTGTCATCTGAATGCCCTTTCAGTATGGTTTTTGTAAGTTCTGCTTTTCCTTCTCTGTGTTGTCTCATTCTAGCTCCTTTGTCCTCTGGCCAAAGGCTGTAGTTGACTTTCCATCTAGTCTGCTTTTTATTCACTCAACCCCTAGAGACTCTTTATGCTCCTCCTCTGCTGACTGCCCTATTTCCGGAGAAATCACTGTACTACGTGGAGACCTCCGGTGGCTTTCCTTAGTCACTCTCCTCTAGAGGAAGAAAGCACCACATCTTGCTTGAAGCTTGCATGCTCACGATTTCTTTTAGAATGCTTCTGAAAGTTGTGGTCACCTGCACAAGATCAAGCTGGTCAGCTTTCTAGCAAAGATGGGGGAGCACGTGAGGCCCTATGCCTAACTTGAGGACTTACGGGCAGTTAATGACTGCTGAGTGGTGGGGTATAGCCACTGGGAAGTTACTGTCATGTAAATAATCTCACACCCATGAGCATGTAGGCAACCCTAATTAAACCCCATGGGTTATTACTTCTTTAAATACATGAAAATAGGAGCATAATATTTGAAAGAAAGATGAGAGAGAGAGAGAGAGAGAGAGAGAGAGAGAGAGAGAGAGAATAAGAGGGGACAAAGAGGCAAGGGGTGAATATAATCAAAATACATCATGTACATTTATGAAGTGTCAAAAAATAAATTAAAAAATTTTAAAATAGGAAAATATAAAGAGTAGTGCTGTCAACTGTAAAGTTGAATGTCTTGTTGATAACCCACATTGCTGGCTAACATAAGCATGGAAAGAAGATAATTGAAGAGGTGTAGTGTGGTACAGACAGTAATGACCCTTCAAAGACGTCGACATTTGAATCCCTGAAACTTGCTGTCTTGGGTCATTTTCTGTTTCTATAACTAAACACCCAAGAGCAGGTAATTCATAGAGTAGAGTTCATTGGCTTGTGTTGGGCGTTTGGGAAGTCTAAGAACAAGCATGGTTCCTACCACATGATCAGATCTAGTGAGGGTCTTTGGGGCAGACAAGCATGCGGGTTTCTTGTTCTTGCAATGCTGCAAGTACCCTAATAGCATCTCAGCTGGAGGCAGGGGCTCACACATCCCCTCATCTTTGCTGGGATGTCGACTGCTTCATCTTATGCAGGTGGCCACAGCTTTCAGAAGCATTCCAAATGGAACAGTGAGCATGGAAGCTGCAAGCAAGATGTGGTGTTTTCTTCCTCTAAGTGGGGAATGATTAAGGAAAGCCACAGGAATTTTACCGGTCTAACCTTAGTTATTTCCCCAAAACTGCCCACCTCCAAATCCATTAACATATGTATTGGAGTGTTAAGTTTCCAACACATGAACTGTTGGGGACACACTGAAATCATAAGACTGGGCCTTTGTTACTCTCCATGGCAAAAGGGACGTTTCAGCTGGCATGAGACTGTGGAATGCGGATGTGTGTCTGACACAAGTAGAGCTGCTGAAGTTCTCACAAGGGCCCATGTATGGGGAGAGGGTGAGCAAAGGCTGTGTTGGAGAAGGAGCTACAGTTGGCAGAGATTGACATTAAAGGCAGAGATTTGAGCATGAGGCTGGCTTGGAAGGTATTACAGGAAGAAACCACAGCCAAAGAATGCCAGTGGTTCTAGAGATGGAAAAAGCGAGGAATGGGTGCCGTTCCTAGGGCCCAGGAAATAACACATCCCCGCCAATATTTGATTCCAGGACTTCTGAGCTGTGGAACTTTGAGAGAGTAAGTGTGTGTGTGTGTGTGTGTGTGTGTGTGTGTGTGTGTGTGTGTGTGTGTGTGTGTGCTTCAATGGAGGTGAGATGCACAAAACAAAATTACCCACCCACTTAAAGCCACAGTTCAGTGGCATTTAGCATCTTCATCAGGTTGTGCAATCATCACTCTAGCTGGTTCAAGACATGTTCATTGCTTCAGATAGAAACTCTATCGTTTGTGAGTAGCTTCCTGCTTTCCGAGGTAATCACCCATCAGTGTTCTGTCTCCATGGACTTACACATTTGGACTCTCAGTGGATTCATGTAATATATGGCCTTTTGTGCCTGGCATGGTGTCTAAATATTAATTCATAGTCTAGCATATGAATTCTAGCATTCTTTTTATAGTTAAAAAATATTCCATTGCATGAAGCATAATTTATTCATCTGTTGATATATATTTTTGTTATTTCTATGTTTGTTATTATTTATGGAACTGCCATAAATATATAGGTACTGGTTTGAGCACCTGTTTTCGATTATTTGGGTTATGAACTTGGGAGTAGAATTGCTGGATTATATGATGTCCTTTTGAGTAAAACCTCAAACTGCTTTCCACAATAGCCAGTCTACTTTATGTTCTCACTGGCGATATACAAGGAGCCAAATTTCTCTACACAAATGTTTGGCTTTCTGTGTTTTTGTTGTTTGTTTTTCCACAGAAAGATTTATTTCATGCTTCAAGGGACAGCGGGCTGGACAGTAACAAGAATAAGAATACTGCTGGTAATCGATGTTCTGGCCCTGACAACTGCTGTAGCTCTCCTAGTAGCTGTGAAACGATACTCCTGATTTTAATTTACACTTCTCTGATGATTTAGGTTGAATACTTTTTGGCTATTTATATATCTTCTTTGAAGAAATGTCTCAGATGATTTTTCATGTGTGTGTGTGTGTGTGTGTGTGTGTGTGTGTGTGTGTGTGTGTTGCCTTTCTGTTGTTGAATTAATAGATTCTTTATATATTTCCAATGCAATGCCTTTGGTTTGTGTTGTTTCCAGCCACTGAGTTTGTGGTAACTTAAACTGCACTAGAAAACTAATCCTAGAGGCTTATGAAATTTACTGAAATCTGAAGATGCTCTGGAATGCTGGAGAGCAGACATTAATTGTGTGTCTACTTCAGTTGTATTTGACTCCTGTGTCTATGGTTTGAGTGTGATAGAGTGGCTGGTATTCCATGGATCATGTCTAATTACTAGGTCTAAGGAAGGGCAGTTATTTTGAACAGTAGTATCACCAAGACTGAATGCAAAAGACACAGAGATGCCCCTAGAACAAGAAGATGCTTTATGGCAAGTGAACAATGGGGTTTGCTGCAGGCACACAGAGAAGGTAATGCATAAATCTAACAATGCCATGTCCAGCAATCTTCAGTCCAAGAGACAAATTTGGAGTTATGACGAAACAGAGGACAATTACCAATAAAAAGACACATGGGTTTAATGGACAGACACAGTCATATGCTGACTACCCTATTCTGTCCTGCACTGATCACACCACATGTTGGACAAGCAATTCTATTTTCTACTCTCTATCTTGAGAAGTGCACAGGTAAAGTAGACCAGGTCCAGACATGACAAATCAAGAGGCTGGGGTCATGTTAGGAGTAAATGACAATTGTCAGGTAGTCAGAAGGGGACTGCGAAGTCAAGGTATAGGGAAATCATGGCCAGCAAGGGAAATTAATCACACAGCTTGAAGTCAGCACTTGTGCAGTGTTCTGGTTTAAATTCAAATCCAAATATGTCATTTAGAGGTTCATGGTTAAGGGCTTGCTTGCCAGCTGATGTTAATTTTTCATTTCTGTTTATTTATTTATTTGTGTGTGTGTGTGTGTGTGTGTGTGTGTGTGTGTGTGTGCATATGACATGGTACAGTTGTGCAGTCAGAGGACAGTTTATGGGAGTCAGCCCTCTCCTTCTACAATATGGGTCCTGAGGATCAAACTTGGGATATCAGACAGGATGACAAGTCTGTCTATGCATTGACTCATCTCTCTGACCCCAGTTGGTGGATTTTGGAGAGGCGATGGGATCATGAGGACCATGACTTCATCAATGCATCAATCCATTAAGGAAATCCAAGGAGCTGAGGCCCGGTTGAGGATGTGGGTCACTGTCTTTGAAGAGCACAATCTGTCCCTAGACCTTCCTCTCTCTCCTTGCTGGCATGGTGAGCAACTGTGCTCCACGGCACCCTCTGATTTTCCTGGATATCCTTTCCCAAAGAAAGGGAGCCAGCTGAGCCTAAACTGAAACTAAAGGGAAAATGAACTCTCATCCTTCAGGTTGATCTGCACAGCTGTTTAGTCACAGCGACCAGCATCTGATATGGTGAGTGATCCTTGTGTTCCTGGTATAGAGCTAGAGACTCTATGACCAGCAGATTTCCTTCACGAGAAGATGGGGAAGTTCTGCTTTGTTTTCAGAACGTCTGTGGTCACAGTTCCTCAAAACAATCGGTTTCAAATAACCATTATGCAAAAGAGATGTATGTGGGCATACCACATTCTGGCCACATGCAGCCACAACTTGGGATCTTATGTGTTGGTGCCTCTGAGTCTCTCTAAGATGTTAGGAGTCCTCCCTGGCCCTCACGGACATTTGAATTTTGGGTTGCTGGCTCTTCTGCTATCATGTCAGCTACAACATGGAATGAATGGTAGAGAAAGGGGGTCCCAGGATTGGAGAAGGGTGGCTTGTGGGAGATTGATCAAAGTTTTCCAGAATGTTCTCTAGTGCAAGTGGAGCCCTGCTAGTGGAACAAAGCAATTGTCCCTGAACTTTATGTTCTCATTAATAAAATGGTGCTTGTATATTCACCCCCAAAGTAGGAATTAATTCTCTAAAGATGTGTATACTGTGGTTTTCAGGTAAAATGTATTATCAAAGTCAATTTTCCAACATTATAATTTGGGGTTTGTAGACCAAATTTGGCTGGCAGATGTAAGGTTTTTGTTGTTGTTTTGTTTTGTTTTTAGATTTATTTTTATGTGTATAAGTGTTTTGCCTGCATGTATGCATGTGTGCCATGTGCAGGCCTGGTGCTCATGGAGGTCAAAAGAGGGCATTGGACTCCCTGGAACTGGAGTAATAGATAATTGTGAGCTACCATGTGGGTACTGGAAACTGAACCCAAGTTCTCTGCAAGAACAAGTATTTTTAACCTCTGAACCATCTCTTCGGTCCCCAAATGCTGTCTTTTTTTAGATTCAGTTGTTGTTATCATTATTGTTCTTGTTGTTGTTATTTTGTGTGTAGGTACCCATGGAGGCCAAAAGAGGATGTCGGATCCCCTGCAGCTGAAGTTCTAGGTGGTTTTGAGCCAGCTGAAGTGGGTGCTGGGAGCTGAACTCTTGCCTTTTGCAAGAGCAGTGAGTGCTCTTAACCATGGAGCTATCACTCCAACCCTGAATGCTATTTTTAACCAGCAGTTTCTTGGCATTGCCTTGGCCTCTTGTACTGTGATTGTACTCAAGTACAAGTATTTGTACTCTTGTACAAATTCCCTCAGCTTGACGGGATGTAGAATCGCCTATAAGACACACATAATGAAAGGGATTATCTAGATTAGGTTAAGGTAGGAAAACCCATCTTAACTGTGGGCAGCACCACATTAGGCTTGGCCTGGACTAAATGAAAATGGGAAAGTGAGGTGAGTACCAGCATCCATCTCTGTTTCTTCCTCGCCATGGACTTGTATTGTCAAACTGTTAGCTAAAATAAAACCTTCTTTCTTAGGCAGCTTTGGTCAGGGATTTCCTACAGTAATAGGAAAAGTAACTGATGCAGGTCCATTGTGTGAGGGCTAGGTTAGAAACTGGATAATGCACTCCATAAATCCTGCAACATCAGCATCCCAGCATGTTGTAGTAGCTAAATGAAGACAAATGGTCTGCTCCTCTGAGTTGCAAAACTTTATTTCCTGAGTTCCTTAGGATCAAATTCACATGAGCTGAAAGGAGGTAATCTAAGAGATGGATCAGGTGTGGTATCTGTGTTTCTCATTTCACATTCTTACAGGAAACTGACATAAGTAGAATTGTACTACTTCCTTCTAAAGGCTCAGTGGGACACTACTCTGTCCCTGGGTGACACATAGCTATCCTATGGTTCTAAAATGCCCCCAAAGGCATGTGCTTCCAGCCCGACACTATTGAGAGGTGGTGGAGCCCAATGGGAGGTTTTAGTGGGAGGAGTTCATTTTGCAAATCTCTGTGTCCTCAGAGATTTGGGGGAAGGGTCTCTTCCGAACCCCCACCCCAACCCCAGCTGCCTTGTGAGCGGTTTGCTACCCTGCTGCTTCCATGCTGTATTTTCTGCTAGCTCATTCCCAAGACAGCAAGGCTTATCCTTATGGATGGAGACAGTTGTAAGCAAAATAAACCCTTCCTGGTTTTATGTTAGCCATCTCAGTGTTTATTAGAAGAACATAAACATGGCCACTGGTGGAGGGGCAGAACCTTGACATGCAAGTTTAGGCCTAGCCCAGCAGCACCACCTTGGACCTGGTGGGCGATGCAGACCTACTGAGTCGGAGCCTGCATTTCAGCAGGGGCCTCTGGTGACTGGAAGATGCATTGACTTTTCAGAACCACTAAGAATTTTGGAGAGGAGGTAATAAGGGTCTCAGGCGAACCCCATGGACACTAGCCAGAGTGGTTAGGCTGTTCAACATCTGTCCATAGCCACCCTCACACAGAAGGCAACTGCAGTCACACTCCAAATGCCTTTTCTTTTTAAGTCTCCATCCTTTCCACTAACAATATAAAATAAAAATGATGAAAATCTCAAATGGAAGTTTACAGGAATTTTATGAACTTAGAGTCACTTATTTTGGCATCTGGATGAGAAGAGTCTAGAGTTCCTGAACTAGGGGATTGTGTTGCCTGTTGGCCTTGGCCGTAACCTGAGCCTCCATTCCTTCCTTGACTGCCTCCTTTCTGTCCTAACTAACCTATTTTCTGAGTCACAAAACAAAGGTGGTTCTGTCTCTTCATGTGTTTGGGGAATTAAGCCAATTAGAGATGGGGTGGGGCTCTTGAGCATTTCTCAGATTCCTGAGGGCTGCCTGGCAATCTCTGAGCATCCATTCATGTGTAATTTGAGGAAACAAGTTTCAGGTGCTAGTATTGGAAAAAAAAACCGTGAGTACTCTAATTCGACACGGTTGACAGAGGTGTGAAAACCCAGACCTGGCAGTTAGTGGAATTTCCATTAACACAGCAAATAGCTTTTTAACATAATTAGTTAATTAATTTTTATATGTATGAGTGCTTGCCTGTATGTATGTATGTACATCACATGCTTGCCTGGCGCCCAAAGAAGTCAGAAGAGGGTGTTGGATCCCTGGAGCTGGAGTTACACACAGTTGTGAACTACCATGTAGATGCTGGGAGACAAACGCACGTCACCTGCAAGATCAGCAAGCGCTCTTAATCACGGAGCCATCCTGTCCAGTTCCACGACAATGCCTTTTGAGTGCATCCTGGAAACTGCTCAGAACCTGAGAATGCAAAGATGAGCAAGGCAAGGTCTCTGATGTGACCTAGCTCGGTGCCTTGTGACAGCTCCAGAGACTCGGAGATGTTAGGCAATCCGGAGACACTGTACAAGTCCACGGGAGTTATCAAGCCACAGAAGTGGAATAATTGACTCAAATCTTGTGGCAACTGGGGCAAAGAAATAAAGGACTGTGATGGAGAAGTTCCGTGTCTAGTGTGCCAGAGAGAAGCAAAAGAAATCCAGATAAATCGCTCTCAAACATGGATGAGTAAACCATCATTAGATGACAGCAAACTTCAACTTCAAGGTGATGGGCGAGCTCTCCAGAGATTCGGACGGACAGTCCCAGATTAGATTTTGTTCTGGTGGGTAGGGTGGGACGATCATGCCTGTGATAGAAACTAGTTGAAGAGAGAGGAAGGTTATAAAATGGTTGAGGGTGATGATGAAGATCGGAGGCAAGTAGATTGGAAACAGAAGCTGATGTTGCAACTGCAGCAATTCTACACTGTAGCTGAGTAACGGAACCGATCAAACATGTTCTGCGGTTGTTTGGGGGCTTATTTTGTGCCAAGTAGGCTCAGTCCTGGATTGGAAGCTTTGGGTACCATCAGCAAACACTAGGAAAGGGAAAGTATGGTGGTTCGAATGAGGTGTTTCCCTTTAAGACTCAGGCATTTGAAAACTTGGTCCCAAGTTTGTGGTTGTTAGGGAAGGATTAGGAGCATGGCCTTGTTGGAGGGAGGTATGTCATTGGGGTGGGCTTATGGTTTCAAAAGCCTTATGCCATTCCCAGGGCTCTCTCTTTGCCTCCCGTTTGTGGTTGGGATATGAGCTCTCTGCTGCTGCCCAGTGCTATGCCGGCCTTCCGCCATGCTCCTTGCCGTGATGGTGATGGACTCCTATCCCTTTTGAACTGTAAGCCAAATAAACTCCTCCTTCTATAAGTTTTATCACAGCAACATAAAAGTGCTAGCATTCCCCCTGAGGATCATTAGCTCCCCCTTTCCCCGTATGAATGGTAGATATAACAACAGTACCTACTCTAGGAGGATCTGGACAGTACAAGTCCCTGCCTGGCACATTCAAAATGTTAAGAGGTATTTTCCACTATAAACAATTGGATTCAAATCCTGTTACCAGACGCTACATGTGGGCTAGACCAAGGGAAGGACCACTTTCAAGGGAAATATGAGGTGAAACCCTTTGGTTCTGGGGTTGGCAAAAGCTATCCAGTCAGATCCTGTCTCTAAAGAAACAAATAATTAATAAACAAAGTAGGTCACTGAAGTTGAATCTCAAGTAACTGGCTCAGGTCTCATGGTTTGATCCAGTGGCACAATCCTTAGGGTCCAGAGTCCCTGAACACCCAGAGAAATGGCCTTGTGGCCCCCATCCCTGTGAATGCTTGTCTTAAGCCAATCAGTCAACTTCAACTGATGGTGGCTTTTCTACATCATATTTAATAAATACAAAGGCCGAGTTGATTCATAAGGATGTGCATAAGAGAGGTGGACACTGGAAACTTCCACTTCTGAAATCATGATCTGTGACAATTTACTCTCCGGCCATAACTTCAGATCATCTCAACTTCCTGGCATTCATAAATACCTTGGGTTTCTCAAAGCCCCCATTGTTTGTCAACACAATATTTCCTTCTGGCATACTTTCTGGGTCATGTGTCCTTTCATTTTAACATCCCCTCAGCAACCCTTCTTTCTGTGTTATGGTTTCCTCCTGCAGGCTGTCACAGATGAACTTGTGACAAGGGTTTCATGTATACCCTGGAAATGACGGTCCTTTCCTTCCTGTAAGCGTTCCCTCACACAACCCTACAGGATCTGTGAAATATACAGGGGGAGCTAATGATCCTCAGGGGGAATGCTAGCACTCTAGTGGGTGAGCACTGTTAACAGCTACACCAGCACCACAGGCATAAACTAGGAGTGTCACAGCAAACCCGGACAGAGGGGCATGTGAGCTACAAGGTCACTTTAAGAGAAAAATAAAGGAATCAAGAAGTCAAGTCATAATATTTCTAACTCACCTAATAATATTGCCAAATGAAGGCAAATTTCCCCAAAGGCCTGCTTCATTAAATAGATGCTTAATCAATTTTGAATGCATGAATAACTGGATTAAAGTATGCCACAACAGTATATGGAATCACCTTGAGAAGGGGAACAGCATCCAGGAATGGCAAAGCTGGACAGGGCAAACAGACCACTTCACAATGGAAGAAGTTACTTTTTGCTGTCGGCGGATAGAAATGAGTCAGCAGACCCAAAGGAACCAGCAAGCCCAGCTTGTTGCTGTGTGACAGACTGTTACTGAAATGCTGGCAAATGGGAGAAAACTTGGAGTCTATTCACAAGCCATGGAAAGCAACCCTAAAGGGCAGAGCAATCAGCCTTTGAAAGCCCTAGGAGCAGAGGGCTCACAGGCATCAGGATTTCCTATTCAGTTTGCAAAGTGACAACCCTCTATGAAAGTGGAGAAGATGATTTTGAGAAATTGAAAGAGTTTGCCCCTTGAGGTCACTGAACAGCCAAGTACCAGCTTGGACAAGCCATTGCTGTTTGTTTCCACATCTTTGTTGTGGATAAGAGGCCGGACTTGAGGTGCTCCTCCCCCATTTCCAGAGCTTCGAGACCCAGGAGTGCATGCTTTGGGAGAGTAAGTGGGATGTATGGCAGTGTGTGAGTTGTTAGTATTAGCTAAAGTATTCTTGGCTCAGGGTGACCATCATCTCATTGCTCTGTACTTGCTTCAGCCATACCCAGCCTTAGAGTGAAGACTCTTGTTCAGTAGTCTATCCAAAGGTCAGCCCTTAAGTGCTATTGTCTGGCACCCCAACTTTAAAGGAGTGGTGTGGGATGGTACTGAAAGGCTGTTCTCTCTGAGATCCTGAGTAGAGAATACTTTCCTCCATTTTCATGGACCTTAGCACCAACTTCCTGGGACTAAATGGCCCAGAGGATGAAGCAAGAGATTTATAACAGCCAATGTCACAGTATAGAGTGAGATAAGGGCCACGGCATTCTTTAGACCCACAAGTCCATTTGGGGTACTATTCAGTTTCAAAGGATTTATCAGCAATGAAGACTGTGGAGGTCAAGTTTCATGGGGGTCTTTCAGGTGGATGTAGAGTATCCATCCCTCACCCAGTGTGGTGGTTAGTTCTTGTCAACTTGACAAAAGCTAGAGTTCTCTGGAAAGAGGGAGGAATTTTTTCAATTCCTTCATCAGGTTGGCCTGAAGGCAAACTTTTGGGACATTTTCTTGATTAATGATTGATATGGAGAGCCTAGTCCACTGTGTATGGTACCACACTGGGCATGTGCTCCTAGGTTGTATAAGAAGGCAGGCTGGGTGAGCCATGAGAAGCAATCTAGTAAGCAGCATCACTCCATAGCCTCTGCTTCAGTTCCTGCCTCTAGGTTCCTGCCTTGAGTTCCTTGACTAACTTCTCTCAGTGGTGGATTGTGACCCTTCTTCCCTAAGTTACTGTTGGTCATGGTACAAACTAGGACACCTGGCAATGAATCCTTTTTGCATTTTCAGCCCATTCTTTCATAAGGATGAAGTTTGTGCAGATGAAAGTGTTTGACTAGGCAGTGTAGTCCTCACCCCTTGCCTAAACATGAGCTGAACAAGGACTTCAACAACAGACATGCAAAAGTGGATGGGGGAAAGATGATGAGGCCTCCATCCTACACAAAGAACTATATTCAACTAAGGAATACTGAGAGTGGGAGAGTCTTTCCCAAAGAAGAGCACACCAATTGCTTATTCAATACCAAATGGTCAACCCAGCAAACATACATACAAATAACATTATACAGACTGAGCAGGTTATTTTTAGGAGTATATGTATATATTATATACATATAATAATTAATGAAAAAAGAGGGCATGAGGTTGAAAGCGGGCAAGGAGTGGTATATGAGAAGGTTTGGAGGGAGGAAGGGGAATGAGGAAATGATGTTATTATATTAGAATCTCAAGAGTAAAAGAGGTGTTTGGGTCTCACCACTAAGCTACACAACAGGGAGCTTTAGATGGAGAAAAGGCTGACATAGGAGTGGTTAGGGCGGTGGTCACTGTTTAAACTGAGGATCTGGGTAGAGTGGCACGGAAATGTTTTCTTTACTCTTACTCAGGGTTTTAAAACGTTATGCATTTTAAAGCAGCTGTGTCTGTCTGCATCTTCAGATTTTGGCATGGTGACTACACGTTTTTTTTTCAACACTCAGATTGATTTTGTTTACCAGTGTGTCTGTTTCAACAGTTGAGTTGCCCTGGAAGCATCATGTAGATGTAGCTCAAGATCTAAAAAAGTTTTCCCGGCAGTGTCTTTCATTGGCCCTAGATCAGTAGTTCTCAAACAGAGGGTCTCGACTCCCTTGGGGGTCAAATGTCGCTTTCACAGAAGTCACTGAAGGCCATTGGAAAACACAGACATTTACATTATGATTCATAACAGTAGCAAAAGTACCGTTATGAAATAGCAACAAGAATAGTTTTATGGATGGGGGTCACCACAACGTGAGCATTAGGAAGTTTGAGAACCCTGCCCTAGACAAAGCATAGGTTTCTAGATAAAACAGGAGCCAGTGAAGCAAAGCAGGCCCAGCGGGCCTCAGACAAAAGCAGGGAAGCCTCAGTCTGATGGCCCTGATGTGCCTTGTTCTTCCCATCACTTTGCCTATTGTTTGGGGCTTCTGACAAACTCACACTACAGTATGTACACTCAGTGGTGAGGAAGGAGCACTTCATGATTTCTTTTTAATATGTATCTTTATTAATTCCTTGAGGATTTAATACAATGTGTTTTGATCATATTTATTCCTGCTCCTTTCCCTAACTCCTTCCAGATCCACACCTCTCCCCATCTCTTTCCCAACTCTATATCCTCTTTTTTTTTAATAACCCATTGAGTCCAGTTGGGGCCGGCCATATTTGCTCTTGGGTGTGGAGCTATACTGAAGCATGGCTGCCCTAGCAGGAGCCACACCCTTAAGGAAAACTGATTCCGCCTCTTCAGTCACGAGTGGGCATGATGCTGACTGCCTTGATTTGAGGCAGGCAATCAAGCTATTGTGATTTTGAGTGCCGTGGAACTGCCCTGTTTAAAAGACACTGTTCTACTTCAGTCCTTCCTAACTTCTGGCTCTTAAAATCTTCTCCCTTTTCCCCAGTTGTCCCTGAACCTTGGGTGGGGTGTGTGTGTGTGTGTGTGTGTGTGTGTGTGTGTGTGTGTGTGTGTGATATGGATGTGTGACTGAGCACACTGAAGTCTATGCTTTTTGTGTTGACTTCCATTCAAAAACAAAACACAGCTGTTCGAAGGGTGTCCGCTTTGAGATCATGTAGCAGGGAAAACAAGTTAATGCAGGATTATGTTGTATTTCAGACAAAGCATTTGGTGTGCTGGGGTCTACCACAGCCTGAGCATCAAGACAGCGCTGATCCTAGGTCTACAGAAGGAGGAGCAATTCCAGAGTACCCCTCTAGATTTTACAGACTATGCTCTGAACATGAATAACAAGTAGGAAGGTTCTGGGGGTGTTCATCTGTACATAGGGAATATCAGAAATTTAATTCATGCTAAAAATATTATAATTGGGTTGGTAGTAAACTGCTCCATTGGCATTTTAGGAGATAAAAGCTTGGTCCACTGATGACAGTCCTAAGGGAAAGGTGGCCAATACTTTTGAGAGGATGGCCAGATTGGGTTTATTTTGGAACACCTTGACTTGAATCCACCAAAAGGCTTGAGTCTGTGAGACTCTCATTCAATGCCAGGAAATGCCCCTGTTTGTTTATACTAATCAAAGGCAAAACTCTTCCAGTAGGGTGTGGGAGCCCGTTTTCGGGTTCCTCGTGGCTTTACCCAGCATGTCCACATAAAGGATGATTAGGACCACGGGCCTGAGTGCAGGTGTCTGAGATGGTCTGCACTTGGCTGTGCTGGGGGAGGAGGTCTTTTGCCCACCCCTTGGCATCTCTATAAATACTCTGGGCAGAGATAGTCGGGACCCGTTGGAAAAGGTTCCAGGCCCTCTCGAGGCTATCCTTTATTTTCTGTTTATCTCCGCAATATTCTCTGCAATAAATCCTTCTATCTAATATTTCCTGCTGCTCACACTCAAGAAAACTCTGGGGAGCTGTGGGGTTGGTGGGTAAATGCCCCACAGCAGGGGTAAAAGTGATTTATCAAAATTTTCTCTGAAGTATGGGTGTTAAAGAAATAATGGAACAGACACAATCCCCTTTTCCCCAAATCAGCCAATTCAGCTGTCCAAACTCATATAGCTGGGTTTGTAAGTGTATGTGTTCTTGAGTAATCTCAGTGTAACATGACCGCACCCCACACACACACCCCTTAACTCTTCAGGCAGTCTATGACTGTGCATATCCACAGTGCCTTGGTGTCTACTCCAAAGCGCTTTTCTCACCCTCTACTACTGGAGCTCGAGTTTAGGGCCTCACCTGTACATGCTAGGCATGCGTTCTGCAGTGTGTTGGGTATCACCAGACCTAGTATGAAGTCCTTACTTTACAATTGCTTGCCAAGGATCAGGATCCCAACTGCCAGTGTTGTGCTGTCCCCATGGGATTTGTTAGCTTTCTGTGCACAGGCACAGCGTTGCCCCGTCAGATGTGCTGGAACTAAACAAGGAAGAAGCTTGTTTCTGAGAAGTCTGCTGCTAAGGTGGGGTTAAAGGAAGAAGCTTGTTTCTGAGAAGTCTGCTGCTAAGGTGGGGTTCGGATGTTTGATGCTTTCAGGTTGGCAGACTGAGCTATTTTTCCCAGAGCAGTTACACTGGCAAACATTTACTTTGTGAGAACAGCCACAAATGAGGAAGGGTTATAGCATTCAGTCCAACTGTTGTTACAAAGCTCTTGCTGGTTGTATCTCCATTAAGATTCGAGAAGGTGAGTACAGGTTTCAGATTCAGAAGAAAATAAATTACTGACTGTACAGTGACTGCCTTGGTCGTGACAATGCTGTGGGGAGCTGAAAAGGATCGCTTGCCGAGTTAAAATGCTACATTAACCTATGCTTTCAGAAAAGCTAGACAGACCCATCACACTGAGATTCTCACGGAGAATCCATTAGTAGCATAAGATGAAGATGTTACTCTGTGGATGAGAGTCTGTCTCAATGCCACTTCTACCTTAGCAAAAAGATGGAACAATAAGAAACAACACTTTTCTATGCCATGTGACAGAGACCTCAGAGCTTATCCTGGGCAATGGCTTTTGTTAGCTACAAACAAAAAGACTCTCATAGACTAGGAGAATTATTTTATTCCCACTCATTTTAAAGTGAGAGAAGAAAATAAGCCCATGTTAATTTGGAGGGAGCAAGAGTATTGTGGTGTGCACACACACGTGTGTATTAAAATTCCAACCTGTAGAAATGTTTTCACTTCTAATAATTATTAATAGACCCAAAGCAACCTGAAAAAAATAACTTCACTTGAAAATACCATAATGATCTCTTTAAATGGGACATGGCCTTTCTAGTTCTGCCTTAAATACCTTTCAGGTGAAGCTGGATTGCTGTGCCAAGCCTGGGCTGGCTTACAGACTCACCTGTTACCTTCTGTGTCAGCCACTGCAGTTTCTACAGTTTTCTATCCGGCTAAGCTCCTTGCATGCTCTTTTATCTAGGATGGAGTTAGTTGTGTGCCAACCCCAAAGTTTTGCCCAACTTTGGTTTGGTAACCACGGTGAAGTAGACAGAGCTTTTAAAAGCCCAAGTGTAGTGTGATATAAGCCAGTGTTTTCGGTTGCTGATGACTCTTAGTGTGATGTCTGCCACCCTGGTCTGCTTAGAGGTCTGCACACAAGCTGGTCCTCGTATTCATCCCTTGTTTTCCATCTTGCCTTTCTCACTCCATCATGGTGCTCCAGAAGTCCTGCTACCCTGTATATTCAATTCCTTGAGCACAGATTACATTCCAGGGGAAGCTGAAACCTTGAACTTTGTCCCCAATGCTCTTCTCTCCTTCAACCCCACCAACTTTATACAGAAGAACCAACTTAGCTGATTTGGTAAAAGCTCAATAGGTTGATCAAGATATTAATGATCTTCTCCACTCCTTTTTCCTCCCCTCCCCCCAGTTTCATGTAGCCTAGGATGGCCCCAAAAATCTGTAGCTGAGGATGTCCTTGAATTTCTGATACTTATAAACTATGATCTAATAGTAGTTGATGTGATTTGATGATTCGATATTGTTGGGTAGCAACAGTGACTTGGTTTATCATTGCTGGTTTCTTCCTGTAGTTCTGAAATATCTGGTTCTACAGAGTATGCTCAGCTACCTGCAGCCTTATCTCTGTGTAGTCTCAGTGGAATATTTAGAAAATTACTGCTAGATCGATTATGACCCCAAGTGCTCACACTCTAGTTTGATCTGACCTGACCTTATTTTAAAATATGCAGAGTCCCCTAAGTAACAGACAGACAGCATGTTTTTGCAAATGTTTAAGGCATGAAATGCCCTTTAGGTTCATTATTGAGTTTTAAAAAATGTTTATTTTTTTTGATAGACTCAATTACCTTCTGAAAAATCTTGATGTATACATTTTACTTCCTGGATGAGTAGAGGCAAGAGAAACTGATCAGGAAAGGAAAAGATTCAGGCTTGGGCTGGAAGATTTTCCAGGAATTACTTCTCAGCCTGTTCTTTGGTTAGTGGATTTTATGACTCTTCCCTGCAGGCTCAGTACCTTGTTTCTGTCCCTTAATCTTTTATTTCCTGAGAACATGCATGTTGTCACTCTGCCCTTCATCAATTCCTTATAACTTGCTAGCCAGGAATTTCCCTCATTGCTTATGAAGACCAACCTTGAATTGAGAAAATACCTCCACCAGATTGCCTGTAAGCAAGTCTGTGAGGCATTTTCTTGATTAGTGATTGATGTGGAAGGGTCCAGCCCACTGTGGGCAGTCTTAGCCCTGGCCACGTGGTCCTGATTGTATTTTTTTTTTTTTTTTAAAAAAAAAAAAAAGCAAGTTAAGAAAGCCATGAGGAGCAAGCTAGCAAGCGTTTTCCCGTGGCTTCTGCTTCAGTTCCTACCTCTAAGTTCCTGCTTTGAGTTCCTGCCCACCCTGGATGATGGACTTTAACCTGTAAGCCAAATAAACCCTTTCCTCCCCCGACGTTGCTTTTGGCCAGAATTCTTTCTCACAGCAATGGAAAGCAAGCCAGGAGAGCAGCTCACGTGCCAGCTACACTGCCTCACCCTTAGTTAAAGCCCCCATACAGGGCTCTTGAGCTCTCAGCTTCTTGGCCTACTGCTCTGACAGTTAATTCCTTTTGTTTATGGAAGCTGCGTGAATCCTTTTTCCTGATTTTGAGTTGGGCTAATTTGTTTTTATGTTACTACATTTGGTCCAGAACTTTTAGGCGTTTGGAAGGTTTTCCTGTGATATGAGTGGGGGCAAAGGAGGCTGTTCTGTACCAAATAAGCCAAGGGTCTTCCACTGCTATCTCAGGTGTCTGTATTAATTAGGTGGTACTAACATGAGCCCAATATATGCCCTCTTAGCAGCTTAAGACAGTGGTTCTCAATCTTCCAAATGCTGCAACTCTTTAATACAGTTCCTTATGCTGTGGTGACCCCCAACCCTAAAATTATTTCATTGCTACTTCATAACTGTAATTTGCTACTGTTCTGATTCATAATGTAAAAAGATATCTGACCTCTATGTGGGTCTTGACTGACCCACTGGTTGAGAACCCCTGCATTAGAGGTTTTTGAGGCACAGGCTGTATCTAAATTGTACCCTAGTATCCTTCACACGGCCAGCTAAAGGATTTTGTAAAGGCTCTGTTCTTTGTACTATGTTCCTCAGTTCGGAGCGGGAACAGAACGGGGGTAGACCCTGGTTACCCCGAGAGACTTTGCCAGCCCTTCCTATACTTTTCAGGAGGCCTTGGTTGGCTAGGGAGAAGGGCTCTGCCTTTACACACATGGGCCTGTCCAGTGCCACCCAGGTGTCAGGTCCTCATTTCTGTTTCTAAATGAAACTTTTGGTCAACCTCCAATGCTTTACTTAAAACCTGGGTAACTACTGTTCTCTCCATCGCATGTTTTTAAAGTATGTTTGTGTCAAGAGCCCTTTAGGCGCAGCAGGTAAACAAAGATGGCCCTTTCCTTCCGGAGCTTACAGCCTGGCTTGCCATTCCTTACTGGCCTCTGTTTCTTTGTGGTTATTGGTGTTTTGTTTTTAATTATATTTTAATCATAACATGTCTCCCTTTCCTTTCTTCCCTCTCAACTCCCCCATGTACTACTCACTTTCCTTTCAATTCATGGCTTCTTCATCATCAACTGCTATTGTATGCATATATGTATTTGTATAAACATATATATTCCTAAAATATAATCTGGTGAGTCTGTATAGTGTTCCTGGTATGTATGTTTTCAGGGCTGGCTGGCAATGGTGTGCTCTTCCCTGGGGAGGTCGCTACTCAACTCCCAGCTTTACTCAGTTGTCTGTAGGTCTTTGTAGAGGGTTGAGGACTTTTCTCCATCCAGTTCCGCATGTTCATTGCTGTCCTCCTTACTCAGCTCAAGTGTGGGTGGTCATGTTGGTCAGTTTTTATGAGTAGAGCTTCTAAAGTTACTAGGAGATACAGTCTCAAAGCAAACTCCCTGATCCTCTGGCCCTGCCAATCCTCCTCTTGTGCAGTGTTCCCCGAGCCTTCGACGTGGGAGTGTTTTTGCTGATTAAACACAGGACCATTAAAACTGGTCCTCTGTTTCTTTTTCCTTCTCCTGCCCCCCTTTGATTATCTAAAATTTTTTAGGCTCAAAATATGAAAGCAGAAACTGCGGTTTAGGTCAAGACATGGAGAAGTTATCGCAAACTTGCTAGCCATATTGGGATACTTTAACTTTGGAAATTGCTTCACAAAACATGGTAGACAGGAGCAGGACAGCATAGTGGTTTCTGTCTGTCTAGGAAGAGCTAATTGTTTGTAATCCTAGTATCCATCTTATTTTATATGCTCTAATTCATACTGAGAGGGAGCTCAGGATTCAAATCTACCCCATTAAGAAAGTTAAAACCTGTTTTTTATTACAAATTTATAGCAGCAGGAGCTGCTGAGAGTCACAATTTACCTACAGAACTTACGCCTGGATGGGACCTTACTTAACATGCCATACAAGACGATTCAGAATTCGAACCATGATAGTGAACTCTGAATTATTATAAATATGGGAGTTAAAGCAAAAACAGGTAAATAATCTTGTTTCCTAAAAGGGCTAGATAAAATGCAAATATATAGGCATGATGTTGAATTTCATATAGATTCTACCTCTGGATTTGCATAAAACATTTGTCTTTGATAAACATGCGTATGTACGTTTATCTTTGGGACAGGGTCTTGCTATGTGGTCTAGCCTGACCTGGAACTGGGAGTTTTGCTACTCCAGTCTCCCAAGTGCTGCGATTATGGGTGTGCACCACCCTTTCTACTTGGACGTTTTTTTGGCAAGATCATCAGTAACTAACAAATACTGTTTGAGAGTGAACACCTGGGCCTGTCACATGGTTAGGACTATCAGTTTCTGTACATAAAAGTTATTCTGAGAATAGTGTTTGCTAGCAACTTCAGGCCCTTAGATGGTAATGGAAACCAAATCTTTTGAAAAACTTTTGAATCTCAAAAACCCATTCGAGATGATTGAAGAACAGCTCCCAAGATTCATGGTTTGGCCAGGTGTGGAAACAGATTTACTAGTGGTTATGAATTAACATTGTTAGGACTCAAGGTGCATTGTGTTCTGGAATCATAGGCATTTTTTTCTTTTAAGTGTAGAGGGTACTTTAAACTCCAAATATTACTTAGAACTCTAGGATTTTGAGCTGTGTTGTTCCTGCTGGGAGTAGTATAAATGCAGAATGTATATTGGGTGCTATCCGAGACCTCCCAGACTTTTATAAAAAGTTGAATTTATCATTTATTTATTTAGTTAGTTAGTTTTTAAAGATAGAGTTTCTCTGTGTAGCCCTAGCTATCCTGGTCTCTATAGACCAGGTGGCCTCGAACTCATAGAAATCCACCTGCCTCTGCCTCCTGAGTGCTGGGATTAAAGGTGCTTTATTTTTTATTAATTTGAATGTTTTCATGTGCTGCTGATGGGGAGAAGTTCATGGAACTAGTTGGCATATCTATTTTGAAGAGTATTTTAGTATGTGTATGACAGTTTCAAACGCTCAGATGACCCTGTAACTTAAGATCTGCCTTGGGGAGCATTGCCATGTGAGTTTCTTGCTGAACTGGGTTTTGAACCCTGTGCTGTTGATATGCTGAGCCAGATAATTCGTTGTCCTCAGAGGCTGTCCTGTGGAATGCAGCATCTGGCTACTCTGTGCAGTAAATGACAATTAGGTCCCCACCTTAAAATGTTTCCCTACTTTGTCCTAGAGGCAAATAGCCCCCATCAATGATCATACAATCTAGAATAATGTCTGCTATGATATTTTTTTGGAATATCAGATAAACTACAGTGGCCATCATTTAGAACAGAACCATTTCATAGAAATATAATCAGAACCATACAAGAAACCTTATGCTTTGTGATTGTTGCAATTCTGGAAGTAAATAGAAACCGGTGAAATTGACTATTTTTAGTATTGCACTTTATTTGATCCAATTGTCTAACATTATCACATCGGCATGTAATCAATAAAAGTTACCAATGAGATGCTTTACATATTTTCCAGAATTAAGTATTTAAAATCTGGAGTGGGGCCTGGGGAGATCATCCAGTTGGTAAAATGCTTGTTATGCAAACACAAGGACCTGAGCTCAATCCTTAGCACCCACGTAAAAATCTGAGCATGGTGACCCATATTTGTAGTCCCAGCACTGGGAGGCAAAGACAAGCAGATCTGTGGGGCTCACAGCAAGCCCTGGGTCCAATGAGAGACTGTCTCAAAAACAAACAAAACAAAACAAACAAAAACAAGGTGAATGGCTTCTGTGGAACAACACCCAAGGCTGACCTTTGGCATCTACATACAAATGCCCATACACACATATGCACGCAGACATGTACACCCTCCAACTTAGTACATTTTAAACCTGAATCTGAGGTCTAGTTTGTGACTAAAGTACATTCTATATCAATCCCGGTTAATAGCCACATGTGGCTTTCTGCTACCATAGAGGACAGCTCAGATTTAGAGGGTGGGGTTTCAATACAACTGGGGTAAGTTTGTACTCAGCAACAACTGGAAATGAGGCAGAGAAGGATATTGCTAAGTGAAAACAGCTAAACAATGTGGTGTGTTGAAGATTATTTTGAAAAATGAAATTGATATAGGATTTTCATGTTATGTAATACTCACTGATATACTTGTGAGTATGTGTGTGTATAAATGATTAAAAAGAGTTGTGGAGGACTTTTGGGGGTGGTGGCCAGCAAGGAAATAAAGGGAAATGTATTGCTGTGTAACTTGGCCAGCAAGGAAATAAAGGGAAATGTATTGCTGTGTAACTTGTATAATAAAGTCTTTGGATTGTGAGTGCACAGGCCTAATAGTCTCTAGGGATCGGTGGGGCTGTGCACCAGTCATTAGGTACATTTTCAAATGTTCTCCCTGGGCTCCACACTGACCTATTAAATGGAAGTGTCTGAGAGTTCAATGCCAAGCTCTTCAGAAGATTCTGAACTGTGGCGAGGGTGGAGAGATGGGACTGTGAAGAAAGTACAGAATTAGACTCTGTCTCTTTCTCTTACTGATGTCTCTTACAGAGGTAACTGGACGAGAACCTAGTGGGAGGTCCCTGGGGCACATTGATGAGGGCTTTTTGTTGTCAAATATGGGCAGACCCATATTTTACAGCGAAGGTAGATCATTAGAGCTTTGGGGCTTGAGAACTTTTTGTGAAGGTGTTGACTAATCTAGAGCCATTCAACTTCATGACAAGGCTGGCCAGGAGAGACTGTGAAAGTAGTTCTCATCCTTACAGCATGTCTAGACAAACTCTTGACAGACAGGGTGCAAGCATACAGGACCCTGGAGCTGCATTTCACAGTCGGTGTTGAAAAACAGGATTATAGGACTGAAAAGTTGTTCACTTAGATTCCTGATTGGAATTTGATTGGAGTAGTAGGGGAAATATGGGAAGAAAAAAAACCCTCATATGAAAACCTTATCACTTTCTCCTAGTTCTGTGTCCTGCTGGAATGCACAGCAACTACAGTGTTAATGCCAGCGGACGTGAGGCCAGCATCATTTCATCTGACATGACAAGCCCTCCCAGAATGAGGAATTCTTTATACTGGATCCAGGGTCAGTGTTGGTCACGATGCAATGCGCTTACACTTCTGTCATTTACATTTCTGTCATTGGTCTCTTTTCTAAATAGGAAAAAGTAAAAATAAAAAATGAAGCAAATGGTGTTCATCAGGATTCAGAGCTGACATTGGTCCTGGAAACAACCAGAAAATGCATGACTTAGTGGATGTTCTGTTCGTTTATCCTAGAATAACAGGTGTACTTTCTGGTTACCATGGAAACAGACTTACCATCCTAAGGAAATGGATCCAGCATTTCCCTCCTAACGATAGTATATAGTATGAGGACAATGGGTTTACACCGGATTCCATTGTGAGTTAATAGTGTTCCCTAGGAAATGACTCACCTCCATTGCTTTTAGTTATCGGGTTTACATTTACTGTGCATTTGTGCATGATGGTGTGGTACCTTTATCCTCTGCCACTGGATCACTTGATTTGTGGGAAGAATTCGAATGTTGGATTGGTTTCATTTGGACACTAGAGTCATTGGATATTTGGTAATGGTACTCAAATTTTTTTGTTCTTGGAAGTTGGAAGATGGAATACTGAGATCTGACTCTGCCTAGGGCAGACCTACTCTAGTTAAGATCAGCAGGAGGTCCTGAGATCTGAAGCTAATTAATCCAGAGAAAGGCCACTTACAACAAGTCTGCTGAGAACAGGGTCCCTTTCATTGAAACATTTCATTGAAAATACTGCAGTGGGGAAACTTAATGGAAATTTCATTTGGAAGAATAAATTATAAACATACAGTTGCTTGATTATAGCTTACATTTTTCAAAATCTTAAGTTGCACTGTTTAAAAAGGTCGGACATGCAGGTTAAGTCAAGCATGAAACAAGTACTGATTTTTTTGTTGTCCTTTTGGAGGCAGAATGTAATAGCACACGAGTGCATCCCAGCATGTGAGACTTTGGTAAGGATGAGCAGACTCTTCAAGCCACCCTCACCAGCCTGGTTAACTGTAGCCTACCTTGCCACACTGCTTTCTACTTCCTAGAGTAGATTCTGCTCTGGCTTGATGGTCCTCTTCTGTGCCTTCACCATTCCCCATATGTGATCATTTCATTTTAATTCTCATCACCCTTAAGTTTAGTCCCCATTTGTCATTTAACTGTTTGATCCTTAGTATAATTTATCATCTATCTATCTATCTATCTATCTATCTATCTATCTATCATCTATCTAAGCTCAGTAAGGCAATTTCTTTTTGGAAGGGAAAAAAAGATGTACCAGACCCCACACTAAGGAAAGCAAGTGCACTAAAGCCGGAAATTTCCCTGATTCTTATTCTAACACAGATGGTGACTGTGTCTTTTACCCGTTGGCTGGGGTCTGACCTCAGTCTTTCAAGACTGACTAGTCTTAAAAGACTCAGAGTGAAGGAAAGGAGACAGGGATTGGCTGCTCAACCCAGCATGTTCTGAGAATCCATGCGGTGAGGCCTTGCCTTTCCATAAACAGAAGCTTTACCAGGTCAAGAAGATCAAAATACTTGCATAAATTTTTGAAAGTTGGGGAAGACTAAAGGTGGGGTGGTTTATGGTGTCGAATCATCAATTTGATGATTCACTGTATGTCCCTGTTTTTCTTTGCCTGCTACCTGTGCCCACTCAAAGCCAAAAACATGGTTACGGTAGATCAACTGTACAAAGCATCCAAAATATTTTTGACTGTCTCATCCTTTCCATAAGATTTGTCTGGGGACTCCACAGTTGAACAGTATGTTCACAGATAATATTAATTTGTTACATTATCCATGTATGTAGTTTGGATTCAGCTTTCTTTTAAAGTGGTGCATCACAATGTTATCGATCCTCAAAGCTGAACAACTGCCGTCTCCATAGACCGGCAGTGACTGCTTATAAAAAGTAAACAAGCTGGGCTTGGGGAATGGACCCAAATCTGAGTGTTTCATCTTTGCTAAGACTAGGCACCCTTGTCTTCTTTTTCCCTAGGCTTTCTACAGCACTTGCCTGCTCTGCTCACACACAAACAAGACTACTTCCTGCCTTTATTTAAACAATGTATCGTGCATTCATTTCTTTTATATTGCTGTGACCAGAAGAGAAGGAAACATTCATATTGGCTCCTGGTTTTAGAGGGCTTAGTCCATGGTCTCTTGGCCCCTAGAGCTTGGGCAGACATCATGGTGACAGAAGTACATCTGTTGGAAGAGGTGGTCTATCTTTTGACAGAAAGCTGAGAGAAAGGAAGGGACTGGGGACCAAGTAGAGGCACAACCCCAGTGACGTCACTTTCTCCATCTAGGCCCTTCCTCCTAAAGTTCCTATGACCTCCCCAAACAGTACCACCTGCTGGGGACCATGTGTTCAACATAAGAACCTGTGGAGGGCCCATCACAAACTGTAACAAGTTGTTTTGTACCTTCCCTGCTCATAAAATTTTCGTGAAAGAGGGGCTTAGGGTGCAGCCAAATCTCTACAAAAAGACATTCATGTTACCTACATCAATAGCCATTGTTAAGTTACGCTGAAGTGGTACCTGTGTTTTCTGAATCCATATGATAAAATATGGTGGGTTTTTTTTTTTTTGCAACTGTTAGGTTTTTTTTTTTTAATGAAATCCCATATGCATAAGTGTCTCATCCACAAACATCTGTAGACTCACAAACTATTAGAAGAAATCATTTTAAATATATGTAGCTAATTCATGGGGCTTGAAAGTTGATCATGGATTGGAGATGTTTGAACCTCCAGTCAGTATACAGTGGGTCATTTGCACTTTTTCTAAAATGAGAAGGTGAAGGGAGAGGTGTTGCCTGAGAAAGAGATGCTCTTGATAGTTTGTAGGTATAAACTATGTAACTGGGAAAATAAGTGGAGTTGATGTTTATTAATCCAGTAATAAGCACCTAAAGAAATGATAATCATATTCAAACATTTGGTGTTTTGTGCTAAGTACTGGTTTTTTAGTTAGATCAATTTGGTTATTAAATCCCAAGTTTTTCTTGTCGTAAAATAGACATATAATAAAATTTACTATGGTAACCATTTTCAAGTGTGCATTCATTTGCATTAAGCACAATTATGATACTGTACAACCTGTATCACTACCCATTTCTTCATCCTGGGGAGAAAACACATTAAATTCATTCCCTCTGCAGCCCTCTTCACCTCTCCCAGTGCCTTGTAACCTTTAGTCTACCTGTTTCTGTGAACCTGCTTGCTTTAGCTATGTATCTTAGATAAGTGGAGTTAAATAATATTTGCCTTCGTGTCTGGATTGTTTCACTTGGCGTAGTATTTTCAAAGTCTGTCAACCAGAAACCCCTTCCCTTTTAGGGCTGAGTGATGCTCCACTGTGTGTACACATTTCATCTATCGCTTGATAAAAACAGATTTTTAACTATGAGGCATTTATAACCACATGCATACCATCTTACAGTCTCTTGCTCTTCATGTTCTTTCCAAATATTTCTCATTCCTTTTTGGTCTCTTAAAAAAAGGATTTGTTTATTCCAGATAACAATTAGTTTCACCCTTCCTGGAAAGGCAGCTGAGATAAATTTAACCATGTCCTATCTTCTCCTTATTCTGCATAACATAGAGTAAGTTTCAGTCCATTATAGGTTCTGTAGTAAGCTCCTATCTCCAGGAAATGAAGATAAGCTTTCTGAAAGTCTTTAAGGAAAAAAAAATTATTAACTGATTTTATCAAAACATCTTACTTCTGTTTTGACATACATGATTTCCTTATAATTACACTGTAGTTCATTGTAACTTATTCAGAGAATTTTTAAACTAAACTGTATAAAAACAGAATAGCTCTACTTCAGTTATAACAACCCTGAAAACAGAATCATCATGGAAATTTCTAGAATTGAGCTCTGGCATCATGTAACACTTTAGAGCTCTCTAGGGAACTGTCATGGCAGCCAGGGGTGTGGCTCACTGAGTTGAGATGATAACAGTCTTCTGGTTTAGCTCTGGAGTGCACACACAAACAAGGGTGTCTTTAGACCATTTTCCATTTGCAAGTTTGGTTGAATGGTTTGAAAGTGGATCCTGAGAATGTGAACTCTTAAGCCACGGCCAGGCCCCCAGAGGAAGGGAGTGGAAGACTCTTTTGTGTAGCATCATAACACTAAGTGATTCTGGGAGTCATGTCCGGATGCTATTGTTTCTTAATGGGTGTTTTTTTGTTTTTGTATAAATCTGATGGGAAGAAATGGCCAAGGAAATTGATTCTGTTGCATCAACCAGTTCCTTCACTTTGACACGTTTTCCCCAGTATAGGCTTGCACTTAGCTGCACACACTGAGCAGCACTACCTTTCCCACATGCCTGTTGGCAGGCCATGTTCTTTTGGAGCACACTCTTCTGCATCCATGAAAACATCAGGACATAGGCACTCATGGGCCTCTGTCACTGTGCCATCTGTCTAGAGGGGTTGTTAGTCCTTTCCTGCTAACGTACCCAGTCTCTCTCTCTCTCTCTCTCTCTCTCTCTCTCTCTCTCTCTCTCTCTCTCTCTCTCTCTCTCTCTCTCTCTGTCTCTCTCTGTCTCTCTGTCTCTCTGTCTCTTCTCTCTCTCTCTCTCTCTCTCTCTCTCTCTCTCTCTCTCTCTCTCTCTCTCTCGTGTCCTTGAACCCCATGTGTGGTCAGGGACATGTCAAACCTTCTGTGTACCATGACTTATCACTGCTTGAGAGCAGGGGCCACATCTCGCTTGCATTGTCTCTATGCTCGCCCCTGATCTTTTGAGCACAGCCAGCCATGCCCTAGCCGCAGCCCTCCTAGAGCTTGTTGGAGGGTAGCAAGCAGGGCTGAGGATCAGGCCCTGTGAGGCTTGCCTCCAGAAACACAAAGGCCAACTGTGTTCTGGGAATTGAGCTTTTTAAATAGTTGATAGGAAATAAAGGACCAAGGGGAATTTCTCATGTTTAATCGGAGTGTTTATGATATAGAGCTAAGAATCTGGAGATATGTACCAGGCACGTCCCTGGCTTATGTCAAAGCCAGAGGAGCATAGGCTTTACATCAGGGCGGAGACGGGAGAAAGAGCAAAGCCAGTTAACGGTAGAGAGGACCCAGTGGTCACCCCTTCCTTCCCAGGTGAGGGTTCCCATTTCCATTGACTTGGCTTCCTAGATCAGACGTTTCAGAGATGTCATTTTAAAGTACAGAGAAAACAAAGGCATGGACAGCTGGCTTTTTTTTTCCTTCAAAACAGTAGTCTGTGATCTATTTTTGTAGTTTCTTCTGATTTTTTATAAAAGGCTTTCCTTTTTTCCTGTCCTGTTAATGGGAAGAGTGACGTAAAATGACAGCAGGTTCCAAGGTCCCCTGGTTTGCACCAACAAGAACTTCTTTTCTAGTTTCTGTCACCTGGAGACATATTTGTAAGTAGTGGCTTCGTTGCCATTAGGTTTAGAGTTATCTGACAACCCCTCGGCCTCCTCCTCCTCGGGACACTTGGCTGATTCCCATGGGGTACCTAAGGTGCTTGGTGCAAACCTATTATACAAAGGATTTAAAAATACATCTCATAGTCTCTCATTTTCATCATCAGCATTCTAAACATAAAAATTTATTTCCCCTCACATTCAATAGTTGTAAACATCTTCCCATATCTGCGTACCTGCCCATCTTCCATCCGTCTGTCTTCTTTTGCGCTGTGACACGGAAGTTAGTCGCAGATGGCATGATACCTCCAAACATTCCTCAGTGAAGAACCTTCCTCTGCATAAACAAAATGCCATGTCAGTCTGAAGAATATTAATAGCATTTCTGCAATGACATGTACTATCCAATCTATCCTCAAATATTCTACACTGTTGAAAGAATTTGAAAAAATTGCCTCCTTGAAGAAGCCCAGACTACTAGGAAGCTGAGGCAGATTTCAGAGGGTGGAGGAGTGTGGAGAAAAGAACGAAGCAGTGGAGTGTGGAAAATATGGAGCCATGGTCCTGGGTTGTAACTCTTGGAGGTACTAAGTCTTGGGAAAGTCAAGTCATTTGCTTTTCTGAGTTCGTGGGCAAATGAAGGGATGGGGCAAGGCGGTCTCTAACGGCTCTTTGATGCTGTCTTTCAAATGTGATTGTGTATATTTGCAATGGATACCCTTTATTTTGAGAAAGAATTTTTTTTTGTCCACTCTTGATTACGGTCTAGTTTGGTGATGAAAGTTATGAAGGTATTTGCTGTTTTATGGTGCCTCCCCCTCCTCCTATGGGACAGTCATCTGTTAACTGCTGGATCTATTTTGCCCTGGAAGAGGAAGAATTGTACACTCTGTTTTCTTGTACCACTTATCCAATAGGTCTCATTTTTCCTCATGGTTTTCTTAGCTCTTGAAATGACAGGTTCTCCTTCTTCCCAAAAGACTATCTGATGTGGGCCATTCATACTCCTTATTAAGCAATATTTTGTTATTAAAATATTGCTTGAGTAATTCTGAATTGAGAGAGTTCAGGGAAATATCTGTACTTGTCCTAGAATGTAAAAGCATTGGAGAGAGCATGGTGCTTGTTTCTGATCTCACAGTGATATTGTGATACTTGCTGTGTTCTGGTTATTGCCAAGCGGGCCAGAATTGTTCCAGGGAGAAGATAGTTGGGAAACATGTCTGGTTCTCCACTGCATCACAGTCCCACTGAATCAATGATTGAGAGATCTCTAGTCTGCTTCCTCACTCCTTCCTTCCCTCCCTCCCCTAGTCCTTCCATTCCTCTTTTTCTCCATTTCCCCCTTTCCTTTTCCCATCTGTCCATTCATCTGGTCTATATGGGTACTGTATGCATGGTGGGATGGCTGCAGTTGGATCTCATAAGGTTCCATGGCTAATCTGTCTCACCAATAGCTCACCTCAAGATGAAGGGCTGCAAGGGGGTTATTGCCTTGAAAACCTTATTTGTTAATCATGATTAAAAACAAAAATGTTCCATGGAGGTTTGTATGATTCACTAGTGAGATAAAAGTGATGTCCAAGCAGTCTCTCATTGGGGGATGTGGAACTGTTTGGGGGAGAGAGAATGTTTTTATGTGGGAGTTTATATTTTTAACAGACTCTTTTTAAAACTTCTAAATATTTTATCATTGACCTCTCAACCATTCTCTTATATAACCATAAAGTTACTTTCATGACTAAAAATGAGTAATTTTATAGCATGACATAACTCTCCTGGAAGATGCCTTTTTCTTCTATTTTTATTAATTCTGTGAGAATCCATACAATACATTTTGATAATATTCATATTCACACCCCCCAGCTCCTCTTCTACCTACCTTTGCTTCCCTCTGCACTCAACTTCAAGTCGTCTTCTTTTAAATCCACTGAGTACAGTTTGTACTGCTCAAGTACTCTTGGGTATGGGCACACCCTGGAGTGTGGTCAGCCTACCAGGATCATACCATTGAAGACTTTTTTTTCCCCAGCAACTATCAAATACCATTAGTACCTCAGTTAGTAGGAAAACTTTACCCCTTCCTCCCCTTTGGTTTGCCTTGAACTTGCGCTTGTCTCATGCATGGTAATCACCATCACTGAGTTCAGACATGCAACACCATTTGGTGTCTGGAAAAATAACATTTCCTTGAAATTATCTACCACCTCTGGATCTTAGAACTTACCTTGAAGATATTTGAGCCTTGGGGAAAAGTGGTATGATAGAAAACATCTCATTTAGGTCTGAGCACTCCCCAATCTCTTTATTTTCTTCAGGTTGACTAGTTAGGGTTTCTGTACTAATTGCTATTTACAGCAAGAACAAGCTTCTCTGAAGAGGTTTGGGAGACGCATTGATGTATGAATGTAGCAGTAAGTCATTAGGATTTATTTTAGTTATACATCTATTTAGCAGAATAATAGTATTAGGGCATAGGCCCTAGCAGAGAACCTATCCCCTCAGATTCTTGGCCCCATTAACAATGCCAAGGATAGCTTCCATCTCATGGAGTGAGCCTTAGATCAGAAAGTAGTTGGTTACGTCCATAGCGGTCATGCCACCGTTGCACCAGTGGGCACATCTTGTCAGGCCAGTTGTTATTGAAGCCCATAGGGTTCACAGCTGGATGAGACTGGTGATTGCTTTTTCTTCCTATAGCATGTATAGCACCTTCCAGCAGTCTGGAAACTAGCCAGTGGGGTTGGAGTTTCGAGGCAAATACCATATTGAATTTTAAATGTTTTATGACTCAAGGATGTCATATCTTAAGCAATAGTGTCTTACATCAAGTTCTGGAGGGTGATCAAGAGCACTGGCAATAGCTTGTAATGTTTGGAGGTCTGTGCATCCCCATTGGCCAACAACTCAAAAACAGGTAACCTGTTCCTAGTACTTTTTTTATTATTATTCTGATCTGATAGCATGTGGTGTCTAATTAAGGTAGCATTCCCCTGTTATGGGATAACTGTGACATTTAAAATCTTTCATATATGTCTACATTTTAAGAAGCGTCTACAGTAGTCGGTTTCTATATGGCCTTTTCAAAAGGCCTGTAGTGTTAATTATTGCTCTCCATACTCCTCATTCACTTTGGCCCTACCGCTCCCCACCCCACTTAACCCTGCTGTATTATTCACCTTTCCTCCTTTGTACGACTGTGTTCTATGTCTCTTCCCTCGGAAGGTCCCTTCCTCTCCCATCATGCCTTACTAGTTCCCTAACCTCTATGGGTATTCTGAAATGTGCCATTTTATTGTGGAAAAAATTGACCAAGTTCTCTCCAAAGCACTTGACTCGTCTATTTTTTTCCCAAGAGAAATATATGAAAATATCATTTTCCCCAGATAGCCATTAATATTTTACCTGATTTTTTTGTTGTAAAAGTGATATTTATATTCACTTGGCTATTTGTATTTCCTTTTTATTGAAAATATATTTTTTCCTTTTTTTAAAGATGTATTTATTTTTATGTGCATTGGGTGCTTGCCTGCATGTATGTCTGTATGAGGTTGTCAGATCCCTTGGAACTGGAGGTACAGGCAGTTGTAAGCTGCCACGTGGGTGCTGGGAATTGAATATGGGTTTTTTGGAAGAGTGACCAGTGCTCCTAATTGCTGAGCCATTTTCTAGCCCATGAAAATAGATTTTTTTCCACACAGCATATGTGATTACGGTTTCCCCTCTGTTTACTCCTCCCAGTTCCTCCATACCTCCCCTCTGGATCAACTCCCTTCTGTCTCTCCTTAGAAAAAAAACAGGCACCTAAGGGATAAAAATCAAATTTAATATAATAAAATAAAACAAAAAAACCTCAAATAGGAATAGGACAAAACAAACAGAAGAAAAAGAGCCCAAGAAAAGGGACTTAAGATGCAGAGACACATTGTTCGCACGCTCAGGAATCCCATGAAAACACGAAACTGGACACCATAATATATATGCAAAACCTGTAGGTTAAAAAAAATAAACCAAGTAATGAATAAGATAAAATGGAAAATAAAATAATAAAATGGCCTTGGTGATATGAGATAATGGGTCCTGGGTCCTGGAAGACATCCAAATGACATCCGAAGATGTCATTGATTCATTTTCTGTTGGCCACCTACTGTTGGGCATGCAGCCCTCGAAAGTTGTTTGTTTTCCCAGTAAGACTCCCTGAGGGAGAACTGATTTTTACTTTTTTATTTTTTTTTTTGAAACAGGGTTTCTTTGTGTAGCCCTGGCTGTCCTGGAACTCACTCTGTAGACAAGGTTGGCCTCGAAATCACAGAGATCTGCCTGCCTCTGCCTCCCAAGTGCTGGCATTGAAAACTAATTTTTCATTTGCAAGTTGTTATCAATTGGGCATAGCTTCCGGGTTAGGGATCACTTGTATTTATTTAGGAAAAAGGGTTTTTTTTTTACATTTATTATGTGTGCATATATATATACATGCATATGTGTGAGGACCCATATGGGAGAACCTGCCTTTTCAAGAGCTAAGAAAACCACAAGGAAAAACAAGAGTGTATTTGAATAAATGATACCAGGGATAGAGTCTAGGGATAGAGTCCAGGTCACCAGGCCTAGTGGCAAGCTCCTTTATCTACTGAAAATCATCTTACTGGCTCCACGTTTGCATTTTTAAAAGAAAAAAAAGGAACTTGAGAGATGGCTCAGTGGTTAAGAACATTAGGTCATCTTCCAGAGGACTTGGGTTCAATTCCCAGCACTCACAGGGCACCTCACAGCCATCTTTAACTCCAGTTCCAGGAGATCCATTTAGTGCCCTCTTCTGACTCCTGTGGGTACTGCATACATGTGGTATATAAACATCCATATATATAAAATAATATGAAAAAAATTTTAAACCCACAAAAATATGTAACTCAAATATGTTAAAATAGAAATTAGACCCCAAGGTAATAAACTCCGTGTATGTGAGCAGTTTGGAGTAGGATATTTATATTTTATAATGATTTAGGAAGGAGACACAATGTACCTAGTTCTTCATTTTATAAATATTCTTGACCAGAAATCATGTCAGAGCCTGACATGGCAGAAAAAAGCATGTTCTAAAATTTAATTTATAATAAATGGCTTTCTACATGAATAATATAAACATTTTGCTATATTAAAGTTCTTCCCTAGTATGGTCTTCATGTTTTCATGGTACGTTTTATATATTTATATTAAAATAACATGAATCTCCCCGGTGCAGACAAATACTCACCTTAAGTTCTTGAAGGCTGTTGCTCATTTAATTTTTTTTGTATATCGGTCTTTGACTTGGGATTTGTTTTCATATGCCCTATAGACCTGTGTTTTTGGGTTTTTCCTTTGTATGGCTAAGATCTAGTCCCTGTGCACTGAAATGACACTGAATATGTCAACATAGTCCCGGGCACACACAGTTTCTCTGTGAGCATTTCTCCTTTCCCTGTCCCCATCACTGTCTCGTGCATGGTCATGCCACATTAATAATTGAGATTTCATTATTTTATTTATTACAAATACTTTTCAAGTTTTTCTGAATAACACATGAAGATTGCCAGCTTCCTGGTGCCGCTTTGGGGTTTTGATACATCGCTTCCCCAGGAACTGTTTTCCCATTGGACCATGTCTCAGTAGAGAGTTGACTAGTCTTCAGGAGTAAGGCAAGGTCCCAAGAAAGAGCTTCGGTCTCAGCTGGCAGCAGCTTCAGAGCTTGTTGGCCTGATGACGTGGGGCTGCTTAGATCGGATGAGTGAGAAACCATGTACATGGCAAGATGCCGAGGTGAGTGTCTGCCCCAGAGGTACTCCATGGGAAACAGGAGCAGGCTGGTATGGACAGAATGAGTCTCTGTCAGCCAGTGCTTCACTAGGTGTCACAATCCAAAGGAGGAAAGTTAAGGCCTTGCCTATCTGCAGGGCAGAGTTTTAGTTACTAAAACAAAATTAGTTCACAAGTAGAGATCAAGTCCTTTAAGATCCCCAAATAATTCAGACTTTGAAAAAGCATGAAGAGGAAGAGAGGCTAGAGAAGGTTGGCAGGGTTGTCCTGTGTGGCAGGACAAGGGCGGCTGGTTTGGGCTGTCTGCTGGTTTGTAGACACAAATTCTCCATGAAGCAAACTGAAAATTTCTCAGCTACCTTAACAAGGAAGCTGAGTTTTTTCCCTTTAAGTCAAAGTCGGAAAAAGAACAGCAATACGGGCTGGAGAATGGAGAGGCAGAAAACTAAGCAGGCTGCTGGGAACCACTGCCTGTTTGAACAGTCAGAACTCAAGTTTTATTTCCATCTATGATTGAAATTAGAAACTGAACTGACGGGAGCATTGTCCATCAGGGTAATTTTGAAATCTAGTGTGTTTAAAAAAAAAAAACAGCCAGTGTGTAAAGCTAATGGTGGGGCCAGCGTTTTATGATGTGCATTGAAACCTAGAACTCATTTTTGTTTCTCCTGAAGACAACTTGACCTTGGAAACATGCTGCCGAAGTCTTGCATTTGGATCTGTTTGGATTTCAATGTGGAGATGATGGTTCAATTATAGGAAATAAGACAGACTGATAAAATAGCTACTTTCAAGAGAGTGGAAATGCACTTTTATTAGCATTGTCAGGCTGATGTCACACTTGTTAGCAATGCATTTGGAAGCTAGAGCTTCAGTGTGGTAATGTTTTTTTGTGGTGGATATTATTTTATATGTAACCAGAGGACATCATTCCTGATTTTCCTGGGTGTTTTAGCTAGTCCAGAAATATTAGATAACTTTGAATAATTGTAATGCATTTAACCAGCAGTAGGTACCACGTTTACATGCTTGCAAAGTCTCTTTCAAGTCTTAAAAATCTGGGCTGAAAGGTGACGATCTGATCTGTTTTTAGTGTACATTCTTTAATTAGCTAAGTCCTTGCTGAGTACAGCATCTACACCAGAACCTATCCTGACTATGAAACATGTCCTGGATAAAAGTTGGAAGGAGTGGATTTGGCTGTTGCTCCTTATCTCTTCAGCTTGAGTGCATATTGGGCACTTGGAGAAGAGTGGATATGAGCTCTGGCTGGTGTCTTCACTGGCCCTTCCATCCACAGATCAGAGAACTTTATTCATGCTTTGCCTATTTTATGTCTAAGCTCAGTCTACACCACCTCACAAATATCTGTCTGTCTTCAGGCCTATGGAAATGTACCCTAGTGGCATTTTTTCCTCAGGTTGGGGCCAGGCCTGTATAAGCCCCATAAATGGGGTTTATTGGATAGAAATTGCAAGGTCGTGAGTGCTTCTGAGAGCAAGGCTGGAAGCTGAGGAGATAATATAGACTACACACACACACACACACACACACACACCCGTTTGACTCCATGGCTGCTTTGTTCCCTTGAGTAAGGAGAAGATGAAAGCCAGACACTCTGAATTTGAGCTCCCTCACCTCTCACTATGAGAGGGGCATTGTGACAAACCCCGGCCTACAGGAGCATCCACAGGCTGCTGCTGTTTCTCTGAAACTTGAGCACCTCAGCCCATCAGCATCTGAGTTTCTGTCCTATGCAGGTGGTTAGGTTGGGTGTTCGGGAGGGCACAAAGCAGAGAGCTATTTTCAACCTAGTTGTGGCAAAAACGGAAGCTGAGATGAGAAGATTTTCAAAACCTCTGATAATTAAGAGAGAGTGGCTGGCCCACAGTTGTCAAGGAAGGGAGTTGGGGCTGAAGTGGAGTGAAGTGGTATGGAAGGGAAGGCAGCTGGTTTTGGGGCTGTAGGTGGCATTCTTAAATGCTGCCTGGGCAGTACCACGAATGTGTGAATAAGCTCACAAGACAGCAGTGACTAAGGACTGGTGTAGGGATGTGGGCTGAGCAGAAGAACGTATGTCTTAATAGAAGTCTTTCAAATTAAGAGAGTTGAATGATGCTTCCACCAAATTAAATGGAAGTTGGATCCCTGAGTCCAAACTTGGATCTCTGGGAAAGAAATTAAACTGGCACCATGACATTGGTGCAGAAGCTTAAAGTCTGATGCTGGCTCACCTTTATCCCTTGAATAATTGAACATCAGCTAGAAAATAAATGCAGCTGGGCATGGTGGTGCACACCTTTAATCCTAACTTTCAGAGGCAGAGGCAGGTGGATCTCTGTGAGTTGGAGGCTATCCTGGTCTACATGATGAGTTCCATGCCAGTCAGGAGTGAGAGTCTGTCTAAAAATCAAAAAGTGTGAGAGGAAAAGTTAAGGAGACAGTTGTTGAACAGGCTAGAAAAAGTACAGATGGTGTTTGCAAGGTGCCAGGCTCCCTCTTCCTTCTATGATGGAGAATAAAAATGTTGGCTACAATGGGAAGGGGTTCCTAATCCTTAAGTGAGGAACTCTGGGCAGTAGATATTGTCTGGAAGAAGGAAAGTGAGTTTCCTTAAATGTGGCTCCTGGGAGGTCTCTATGCACCAGTGGATGGCCTCACACCCAAATGTATATGGCCAGCACAAGTTTGAGTCAACTGGTTTTGTTAAAAAAAAAAAAAAGAAAGAAAACACAAAGTTAGGGGACTAGGGAGGTGGGGGTAGATCTTGGAGGAGTTACCTGAGAGAGTAAAAAAAATATATGAAATTCTCAAAGAATTAATAAATTTTTTAGTTTATTATACTTGTAAAATGTGTAAGAATCTATTACTCTTGCCACTTCTGTAAAAAATCCTCCCATGACTAATAATTATTCTAGCTAACACGTACATTAGTGTGAAGCAGGCACTCTGTAGGTTGCATAGTACTGTACCCCCTAAATTTATGATGAATTTAGAACCTGCAAATGCGATCCTCTTTAGAAATAAGGTCTTTGTGGGTATGATAAATGATGTGGTACTCAGAGTAAACTTGGTTGGACCTTAAATCCAAGATGGCTGTGCCCTTACATAAGAGTGTTGTGAAATGTGAATATAGGCACCCAGGAAAGGTGACCCCACAGTGGCCAGACCCACGATCATCATGCACAGTGAGTCATACTGGAGACAGGAGAGAAGCAGACAGTAGTCCCCCTCTGTGGGAAAACAAATCACCATGATTTTAAGCCACTGGTCATAGTTCTTCATCACAGCTTATGACCATTTTTCAAGTTTCTCCATGATTATTAAAAATGCCACAAAGTTACTAACCTCAAAGATTGTAATTCCTGCCTGTGACTTTACCTCCTAAATGCAGTCTTTCCCAAACTAATACATTGGCTTCTTTATCGCCATTTCCACAACCATCTCCCTTATAAATTGTTGTAACTAGTGTATGAATTCTTATTTCTACATTAAAATGTGATTTTAATTCTCAAAGTAAGTGCTGACTGGATGTTATTATTATACACTCTTTTGGTTGTTTTGTTTTGTTTTCAATATAGGGTCTCTCTGGGTAGCCCTGGCTGTCCTGGAACTCTCTGTAGACCAAGCTCTTCTTGAACTCAGAGATCCACCTGCCTCTCGAGTGCTGGGATTAAAGGGTTGTCAAAATCAGGCTTCAAAGTGTTTAAGCAACTTGCCCAAGGCTCTACTAGAATGCTAAAGAGAGTCAGAGGTTGTAGGGCACACATGTCCTTAGCATCACTGAAACATTGTCACCCTCAGACGGATTGCCTTGCCATCATTATCGTGCTATATCATGTTTATTTGACATTCCGAGGGCTGGACCATGAGGACATATCCATATCATAGGGATAAAATGAAAGTGAGACTCCCCAGGACATTCTTCTTTACTTCCTTATATATCTTGTTGTTATGGTGAGGGAATCCCACCAAACAATGGGGTCAGGGAGACAAAGAGGTAAATCCTTATGACAATAGAATTTCTTTTATGCTGAGGAGTTTTTGGGGCTCCATCAATTTTAGTGTCAATGGAAAGCTCCTCCCACCTGTAGGAGACCATTGGATAGATGATTAATATAGCTGGTAGCCGTCTTAGTTTCCTTTCCTGTTGCTCTGATAAAACAGCCCTCACAAACTCTATCAGGCAGAATGGTCCAGGCTCTAGTCATTCCTCTTGATTGCCTCACAGAGCTAGAAGGTAAGAGTCTGCTGCTGAAGACACTATACACCCTGGTTACAAGATGTGCAGAAGTCAAGCTGGAGGCCACCTGGAAACTTCCTCACTGCTGGTTAGCTTTTATAATACTGGGACATCATATCTCTTGACTCCATGACCATACGGTCTAATGATGTGGTCCAGGCGGCCCTTCCCCTGCAACCTTGATGGCCATAACCTAACCACTCACTGAGGCTGGCTCTGCTTGCTGCCTATAGCCTTCGCTGACAAGCATAGTGTATTTGCTCTTTCTAAGGCCCCTATTTCACTTCCAGTTTTATTGCCACAACTCCACACACTGTCCTGTCAGGGCTTGCTTGCAAGGGACTCTAGTAACTGCCATACATAATCAGGCTTCCCCAGTCTTCCTTTGAAATTATGGTAGAGGCCTCAATGATACCAGAATTCGACTGTGCATGTCTGCAAAACCAGAGTCGTGTAGATAATGCTAAAGATTGCCACCAGCACAAACTGTACCTGGACCAACTTAAACTATGGCTCTAGTAGTATCTAATTGCCCTGATAGCTAAAAAGCAGGAAACAAATCCCTGGGTATTTGGGGATATGCAGGGCCACCTCCCTGTGTAGGGTCTCTGCAAACACCAGGGTTGGCAGAGTAATGATCCACATGAGGCAAGAAAGAAATCTAGTTCAACACAACTTAGTTAGTGGTGTTGGTTCAAACTTCTAGAATCTAACCTCGGGTGGTTTATTTTAGCTATATTTAAGCATAGAATAATTTTGAAAAAAAGTTTCCTGATGATAATAACCCAATTCCATGTCTACAACAAAACTTAAGACATGTTTACATTGAAACTCTTTACAAAGTACATATGGCCTCTTCCATAAAGATGGGCTCTGTTGACTCAGAAGCAATGCTCTAGATAAGGGACTAGGGAGAAGGACTGAGACAAACATAATTGTCTGTGGGAGTCAGGGGTGGCCTGGCCCTGCAGATAACACAGAAGTTAGCTAGGCTGTTGTAAAGTACATATGACATCTCACGTAAGGATGGGTTTTGTTGACTGAGAAGCAATGCTCAGAATAAATATAGGGAAGAGAAGAGTCTGGGATAAGAAAACATAAAAGTCTGGAGGATTCAGGTGTGGCCTGGCTCTATAGATAACAGATTACCAGGGTATTAACTATATCCATTCCCAGCTTTCCAGGTAGAAAACAGGTATACAGCTTCCTTTGAAGAGAAACACCGTGTGCTTAACATACTAGTTTTCCTAGAGCTTATCTGTGAGCACAAGGACCTTGTGCCCTCTCTACCTCTAGGTTCCCTTCTCAGATGGAGGTCTTAGAAACAAATTTTCATTTTGATACCCTTGAGCCTAGAATGTCTTCCCCTGATTTCTGAGATCCACTCATCTGTTGTATTTTCCTATTGTATTAATGCAAAACATGTGCTTTCTTCTCAATGGTGTACACTTCTTTAGTAACCAGTGTCATGGATGTACCTCTGTATACCTTGCTTTTCTGACCAACATGGGAATTAATTTTAAAAAGTTCTTTGACAATTTCATACATGCATGTAATGAATTTTAGTCATTTTCACCCCATTCCTCCCTCTCATCCTCCTGCAAACCTTCTACTTTCTAATACACTTCCATGTCTTCTCTTCGTATGTAACCCAATGAGTTTAGAGCTTTTTGCACAAGCATGGGTAAGAAATTACTTACCAGTGCTTGGGCAGCCTAGCAGTGGCTGCACTACTGAAGAAAATGACACTCCTAACCTTAACAACCATTAACTACCAATAATCCCTCAGGGTGGGGGAGGGCTTCATGGACCCTCTACCACCCACAACAAAACACGGATAGGCGCCAATCTTCTGAAATGCTTCTGTGGAGACTCATGGTGAGTTCCTGAGGGCAATGACCATGGCATGTCTGGAAGACATTTTTGCTGCACATTCCCCATCCTCCAGCCCTTGGGTTTCTTCTGCCCTCCCTTCCATGATGTTTCCTCAGCTCCAGCTGTGGATTTTTCAAGGTTGTGTTCTCTGTTTGTCTTTGCTCCAAATTCTAAGCATCTAGTGAGGGAGGAGTAGGAAGGGGGAAAATGATGTGATTACACTATAATATCAAAAGTGAAAGGGAAAAAGCATCTGGCATTACCCACACAACGGCCTGTATGTATGCGGCATGTGAGATCAGTCTGTTCCCTTTAAGTGGGATTTCTTAGAAGACTCAGGAAAAGGAGAAGAAGGAGCCGGAACCCCCACATGCTGATGCGGGAACAAGCACTAAACCAGCCAGCAGTCTTCACGCTCATCTGAAGCTTTGTCAGGATGGCGTTCACTGTCTGCATTTCCAGCAACACACTCTCTTCTGAGTGAACACCAGAATCATCCATTTTTGCTTAACTTTTATCATTCTAGTCTTTTCCTATCCCGTTCTTTCAAACTTAGTCTTTCCCCAAAAAAACTATTTTTCCACATCATCCAGTATATTTACAGAAATTCTATGCCTTGGTACCCATTTTCCAGGTTCCACTCAAACAAGTCAGAATAATAAACCAAAATTAACCATCAAAGATAAATCTTTATATTGTTTTTGAGAATAAAATAAATATATTTAAGAAGCTTTTTTGGACATCAGTGAGAGGCATGTTGAATAAGTCTCAAATGTTTTCTGCATGAAATGAGAAGACACCTCAAATGTCACAGGGTACATAAAGGTACAGAAGTGACAGGGAGATGAGAATGAGTGTCTTCCAGGAGCCTGGGGACATTTGTGAATGGTAGTGCTAGCCCAGTGTGGGGATGAGATGGATGAGTTGGCCAGGGTGTGAACAGCCTAGGGGTCAGATAAAAATGGCAAGGCCCACACTTCACATGGGTGTGTGGTCTTGCAAATAGTACCACTTAGCCATTCCCCAGCTGCTCAATTCTTATACTAGATACCTTATAGGTAAATTCATGTGTGTAGTCACAATGGCAGAATGGAAATTCTACACCTACTTGTGTAGGTATCAGTCTGATTAAAATTGTTTCCTATTTTCCCAGAATTCCAAGGACAACTTGAATTTTTTTTTTTTTTTTTTGGTTTTTCGAGACAGGGTTTCTCTGTGTAGCTTTGCGCCTTTCCTGGAACTCACTTTGGAGACCAGGCTGGCCTCAAACTCACAGAGATCCGCCTGGCTCTGCCTCCCGAGTGCTGGGATTAAAGGCGTGCCCAACCCTTCCAAGGTAGATGATAGAATACTGCACTTCTATAGACCTGCCATCACCTCATGTTCAGTTACACCAGCAGCAGGTAGCAGTGTTTGATTAACTTGTGTTTATTTCATTTGATTTGAATTTATCCTGGGGTGAAGGACTATGGCCACCTTGATCATCTGTGCTTCAACAGAATCCTATGGTGTTTCAAAATGATTCCTTCATCTCCTTGCCTACACTCATGTGGACGCAAGGATATCATTTCTCGTCTGTTTTAAGGGCTTCTGTCTTTTCCTTGATGCCTTATTCTGCTTTTCCTCCACTCTCAGCATGAGTAAATGTCCAACTTTGGAGCAGCTGTCATGACGTGCAAGGGCAGTTCTGACTGCAAGCTCACTTAGAGTCAGCCGTTTGAGAGTACCCCCAGCAGCTCACAGGCTGAGTCACTGCCCACCAGTGCCCTGATGCTAGGATTTCTCAGTGAATGTTACTCTAAGAATTCGGGGAGGTGCTTATTTTCAGGGGCAACACTGAACTGTGGGAGGTTCTGAAACCAATGCGTATGTTTGCCCTTTTCATAAATCCATCATGAGTCAGTCTCATTCAGCAGAAGGTGAATTCATGATCTTATAAGAGGAATGAGTAATGCCAGTGGAGTCTCTGGTATTTTATCTGTTAGCCATAAAACATATCAGGGTAGGATTCTCTATGCCATTGATGTGATTTGTTCATTTCTTGGGAAAACTAATGGTGGTCTAGAGAACACTCCAAAATGAAGTTTTTGTTTGCAAACAAGTAACAAGTATAGTATTACTTCCCCATGGTTTTATAAATGAGCTGTTGACACAGAATGAGCTATATTGTATAGCTTTTTCTTTTATCCTTTTCTGGGGTAAGGTGTTAATGTGGAGGCCCAGGGTCTTACTGAGTAGACCAGGATAGCTTCAAATTTACAACCCTCCTGTGATAGCCTCCCGAATACCCACATTACAGGACTGTGCCATGAAGGTAACTGAATTGTGTAGCTCCTTGCAGAAGGATTAATGTTTGCCCATCACAAAGATCTCTGAACCATGTAACTGCATCCAAGAAATAAATAGAAACCAATACCAAATGTTTCCTGATATAATTAATTCCAAGCTAAATGCTTGTATTGAATTTTAGTGCATCCCACCTTTATAACATTATGAAGATTTGATTATATGAATAAATAGCTCAAATTCATTTAGAATGAAAGCTCGCCTTGAAGTCTCTCTATATTTGGACTCTTAAATGCACTGACAGCAACTGTGGAAAGCACACTGTTTCTGTACCTTACTTTTAGAAACTAAGAATTCAAAGTATTTGTGATGAAAAGATCACTAGTGTGGCTCTTCAATTCTGTTTACTCTAAGAGTGAGGAAGCTGTATAGACGGCTCAACTGTTAAGAGCATTTACTGTTCTTGCTCAGGACCCAAGTTCAATTCCCATCACCCACATGGTAGCTCACAACCATCCATAACTCCAGTTCCAGGGGATCTGATGTGCTCTTCTGACCTTCATAGGCACACATGTAGTGCACAGACATACACTCAGACAAACACTCATATACATAGATTTTTAAAAAATCTTTTAAAAAAGAACTTCTCGTAGATATGTTGAACTTGAAAGTGCATCTTAATCAAAATGATAACCGGATAACCTGATGACAGGAAGTAAAGGATTACATGGTAGATCTTGATATCAGTTGAGGGATGGATTCCTAGATCCCTCTTAGTTGTCAAAATACACAGCACTGTGTCTCCTGCTGTTGAGTGGTGCTGTGTTTGTGTAGACCTGTCTACATGCTCTCATGTGCTTTAGCTCATCTCTGTCTTACCAGGGTTAACCTGAGAAGGTGAGAGTGTTGTTAGTCGTTCCATGGGAGTGTTCGGGAACTAACGATAGGAAAAGAGTGAGTCTGCACGGCAGTATGGTTGGGGGGGGTCTTTCACACTTTTGCTGCAGGCTTGTTTATTTTGTGGAGGTGTGCATGTGGCACTAGGTGCATCGGGAGTCAGGTGACAACTCTAAGGGGTCAGTTCTCTGCTGCCCTGCAGGTTCCAGAGACAGAACTGAAGTCATCAGGCCTTTTGTCCCGCACGTTAGCTTTTTGGTGGGTACCTTGTTGGCCCTAGAGGAAGTTTTAAAAAATATCTCTCCTCCATAGTTGATTGAGTCCATGGATGTGACATCTATCTCTGGGAGGAGTTGCTGTGCTTAGAAGCATGGCTTTTCTTGTCTTGTCCATAAAGATAATTGAGCATTTTAATAAATCCAAAAGATCAAGTGTGATACAGTGTATTTTGAATTCTCCATTTTTTTTTAAAGTCTCAACCTGCCTTTTAGGTTTCATCATTTAATTTCTTTCAACATCCCCTTTTTTGTCTTAAGAGCCTCGTGTTAACTTCTTTTGCTCAGAGGGTGGCCGTGAACCTGTCTCCATTTGCTTCCCGTCCAGTGTTGCACAAGACATCACTGCCTCCTTTTATGGTTAAAAACAGCAAGTCCTTTAACATGGCAACAGGAGCTAGGGGAGGTGCCATGGTTTTGATGGTGACGTGAGGCTCGGGCAGAATTGAATAAGTGGATCTGATTGCTTCTTTCAAAATATTTTCTCCCTGGAAATGTAAAAGTAGAGCTTGGGGGTCCAGGATATTTATTCATGAAGTAATGAATTTGGAACTTGGTAGAAAAACCCACCAACTCAACTGGACATGATATAGCAGCTGAAGCATTTCTGCCCCAGGTGGAGTCCATCAGGGATTCCTTTCAGAAGGGCCCTGGAGCAGTCTTTCTATCCAACCCACAGAAACCCCTAGAATACTGGCCACAAATACATATTCCCAGGCTCTTCCCGAGGCCAGTGAAACTTGGCTGAGGAAAGGCAGAGAACGTGCATTTTGGTGACTCCTCCGCCCCATGGGTTCTGCTTTGCACTTGGGGAGTTCTTTCCCCAGAATTTGCCATCTTTTCTCATAAACCCATATCTGCTGAATGACAAGCTCTAGCATAGTAGCCTGTTCAGCTGCAGAAATTTCCACTGCCCAACGTCAGCCCAAGCTGGAGCAGACCAAACAAAGTTACAACATTGTCGCCTGGGCAGGCCACCGCAGGAGAAATACTGCAGCTTAACGATGACCCAAGGCATTTTCTGAGTTTATTTATCTGAACTCCACAAAAGGCTTGACACAGAACCTGAGCTCCACAGTGTGCCCGGCACCAGGTCTTCATCAGAAAGCCGGGCAGCAGGCACCTGCTTTGGGAAAGCTGGCTGTGTATCTCCAAAAGGTCCTTCACTCTAGACAACCCACTCCCTACTGCTTCCCAAAAGGGAATCACCTTGGAGGGCCATAATCCTCAAATATCCGTTTATGAATAGATTGTAGGTTACCAGTGTGTCCCCTGTCAAGAGAAATAAGGTCCCTGTTCATAGAGAGCCCACTTGGTGGTCACATTGCACATGTCCATACCCTTTCAGCCTGTTCATGGTCCTGTAAGTTAGATGACATTCCCATCTGTCTTCACTTTTGTGAGCTTTGTTTTACTGTCTGTCTGCTCTAACCCTGAGCTGAGAACACTGCCTTCCGGGAGGCGGGTCTTGCCGGGCCAGGAAACACCTTAGGCCACTGTCTGTCTCCACAGCTTCATTAGCTCCTTGCCTTATCCCTAGGGGAATCAGTCTTTCTGGATTCTGGCTAAATTCTAGAACAATTGATTTTCTGTTTAGATATCTTTTGTCTGTCATCCAAAGGGTTTATTTTGCTTTGGCCCCCGGTCCCTCCTGGCTCCTAAAAGCGACTTTTTTGCCACCCCCTACTCCCACAATGAATCTCCCTGTACTATTTGAAATTAAATTAAAGCTCTAACCTTGTATTGCTTTTTCAGTTCTGGAGGTGCAGTGTCTTAGTGGGTTTGGGTGTTTTTGTTGGCCCCTTTTCAGTTTCGAGAGTTTCTAACCTTGCTATTTTGTATCTAGGTGAGAGTCCTGGGTGGAATTTCAGAGGCCTCTAGAGAGAGCAGGGTGAGGGACTAGGAGAGAACTTTGGATGAAAAGTAGAAGGGTTAATTCCATCTACAAAGGGCAATCCTTTGTGACTGGTTCACAAATTGTAGCCCCTATAGAACTGGGAAGAGGAGAACTGTTTCTGATGGAATATTGCAAAGCCGTAGGTTTTATTATGTTTCATTTGATTTTTCACATACAATACAGGACTTTCATAGCTCATAAAAACTTATTTGAACAATAGATGAAGCAAAATACTAGGTAATCAAACAGGTGTCATATGGATATGCCAAAATCACAATATTGATACTCAAGGGACTGAGCTTAGGAGACACTACTGGGCAGTAAAGTCAAGAGCACTACTGTAGAAAAGCTCCCATCCCTGCAAGGCCAGAAGCACACAACCCTCACCCCAGTCGGTGGGGAGTCTGTACATGGTGGAAGAGCAGGAGACACATGTCCGTTTACCCGGTGCTGAGTGTCCAGGTCAAATACTTGTTTAAAGGGAAAAGGGACAAAGGCCCCGAAGCAGAGCTTCACAACTAGAGACTTGGGAGATTTCGATGGTCCCCTGCTGAAAGGTCAGCAGTAGGTGACAGAAAGGCATAGGAGGTCCTTTGGTGAATCTGTTACTTGCCTGAGTGTCTTGCCAGCAGTTATCCATTGACTTTATTATGGAGGGCTGTAGGCAGACTTTTCTGTCCCGCCAGCCAGTTCCCAAATAACCACACGGAGACTTCTTATTATGAAAGGTCAGCCAATAGCTTAGGCTTGTTTTTAGCTAGCTCTTATAACTTAAATTAACCCATTTCTATTAGTCTATGTGCTGCCCCAAGACTTGTTTACCTCATCTATGTACTGCCCATCCTGCTCGCTCTGCATCTTAAGGTGTCTCCTCCAACTCTGCCCTTCATCTCCCCAGCATTCTCTCTGCCCTGAAAATCCTGCCTAGCCATCAGCCAATCATATTTTTATTAACAATGAGAGCAACACATCTTCACAGTGTACAGAAGGATTATTGCAGTTGCAGTGAGATGATGATAAACAAGCAGCTCACACAAGCGGGCTCTTGATACTGATAAGAGCTGAAAACTACAGGCATGCCTAACTTAATGATGGCCCTATGTTCTGGAAAACACATTAGGCAGTTTTGCCATTGTGCAAACACAATAGAGTATACTTACACAAGCCTAGATGATACAGCTTCTTCATGCCTAGGCCATGTGTACAGACTGCAAATCTATGCAACATATCACTGTCCTGAATACTGCAGGCAATTGTAACACAGTGGTATTTGTGTAACTGAGCATATCTCAACCATAAATAGTGACAATACAGCATGATGGGAATTTTTCGGTTTCTTTATAATCTTAGAATCTGTCATGTACATGGATATTTGATATAGTTCACCATATATGACACACATTGTGCACACTGGTATTCCTTTCTTGACTGGGATGTCATTTAGTGGCTTATGACTCTAATAGCCATTATTGAATTTTATTTTCAAATATGAAAAATGAAAAAATGGAAATGAAATGGAGAAGTGCCATTTCCCTTATTTATATTGAAAACTGAATCTGTAAGTGGAATTGCTAATTGACTCTTCTCCTCTTCTGTGTCGCCACATGCTGAATCTGGGTGGAAAGCCTCCTGGGATGAGACCCTCATCATACCTGAGGAATCTTTGGTAATCTGGACACCAAAATTTCATTTTCCTGTCAAAATGCTTGGTCCCTATTTGGACCAAAAATCTGCTGTGAACTGGGGATTCCTTCTCTTCTCCATTCTCAGGAGGAGCTCCAGCAGCCTCATTCTGGAGGGACACATTTAGCCCAACAGCATGGTCCCAAACCCATGTTTTAGAAGGTAATTGACTAAAGAGGAGTGGGGACAGTGGGGGTGGGGGAGCTAAGCCATCTACTCTTCAATTAAAAATCACCCAGGAAAAACCACTTATAGTTTTCATTCCCAGAATCTTGCCTCTGGGTACTTTTTAAAAAAATCTTCCCTGAATAAATAAATGAATGAATGTATGCTGGAAGCCCACTTGTGGAGTTTCTGTTTGGAACAGGTAAATGGATCAGCTCAGATCCTTGGCTTGAGCTGATCAGTCCCTGCAGCCCTGGCCACAGCTGCCATGACAGAGAACATGATGTCCTTACTTATCCTCACAGGCTCTTGCCTGCTGCTCCCTGCTGCTGGAGCCATCTCAGCTCCGGGACAGCTCTGCGGGCTGGAAGAGGAAGGAAGCATCTCCTGTCGTAATCTCAGTTTGTGTAGGAAAGAGACCCTTGGTTGAGGAAAGTACCAAATGGTCACGGGAAGAGCGTGTATCCGTGCAGACCTAGATTCAGAGCCAGGCCAGCACTCACGTGCTGTTCAAACTTGAACAACCTGCTTAGTCATTATGGCTCTTAGTTTCTCTTCTGGAGAGAGACAGCACCAGCTGGGTTGTATGGCAGCTTTAGTGAGAGCAAGAGCATGCCCACCAAATGGCTTCTAGGTTTTCTTGATCTTGGCTTTCAGTAGTCGGTGTCATTCAGTCTCTTCTTTGCCTCCAACCTATCTTATTTTGTCGTGTGTGTGTGTGTGTGTGTGTGTGTGTGTGTGTGTGTTTAACTGAACAATTACCATTTGAAACCAAATATTTAAAGAGTATTTTAAACTAATGATATTGTTAAGTGCTTTTCTCATTTGGCCATTTAAAAAAATGTTTAGAATAGTTTTAATATTAAGTGTCTGTGACTGGCTTTGGCCGTGTGTGAGAGAATGACCTCTGCTACTGGGAACTTCCTTATCTTGCTGCAGAATTTCAGGCGGTCTTGAGTGAGTTTTCTGGCTTCAAGGTCACAGTTACAGCTCCTTTGAAGCAGTTACATAATTTCCATGATCACATTGGCTTCTTCATCTGTAAAACGCAGGACTACTAATGTTTGTTTGGGATGAACTGACAGTGGACCGGAGGCTCAGACCTGCTGGGTAACAGAGAATACCATAATCTTGGGAAGAATTTAAAATTTGACCTGATTAGGCTAATGTCACTAGGTCTTTGGTATATGAGCCAGATCTTCTCTGACGGTAGAGCCTGTCAGTGGAGTTCAAGTGAATCAATTTCAGGGCTTGTTAACTATGTGTGCTTGCAGACTTTACATAACCAGTCAAATTTTAAATCCAGTCACACACTATGTAAACCCCAGCCAGGCCACCATCTTGCAGATACACCCTGCTCAGATACTGCTGGGATGTGCTATAAACCTTCATGGGAAGCTCCCCATGCCCGTGTAGAGTCAGTTTTAAGGGCTTATCTTCCTTCTACTCAGCTCTCATATCCCAGGTGTCTTAGCTCCATACTGTGGACATCAATACTTATTTCACAGAGTGGTTTGAAGATTAAAGGAGACGATTTGTATAGAGACCCCAGCATAGCGACTACTTTAATATTTGTCAGTATCAGCATTCAGTTAGCACTCAGAAGAGGTCATTGAATATCAGATTGTGGCTCCTTCTAGGGTTTATCTTTGCTTATCTATGTGGTTGGAGTCCTGTAACACACCTGGAACACAGGGCTGGGCACAGAAAATTGACATATCCTACTTTCCCATATGTTAGGTGGTGTTAGGTAGTTGCAACTTGGTGGATTTTTAAAATACCTTGTATTTGAAAAATTCAGAGATACGCTATTCAGAAAAGGACTGCTGAGTACCCTGTAACATGGACACACCTTGAGGATGCTAACTGAACTAAGCCAGCCACAAAAGAACGAAGAGAGTATAACTTCATGGAGAGTAGGTGTCAAGAATAGTCAGATTGACAAAGCAGAAAGGAAGGGTGTTTACCTGGGCTGGGGCTGGGGGTGGGGTTCAGTTTTGTAAGATTAAAAGGGTCTGACAATTGATTGCACAACACTGAATTATTTAACATGACTGGGATGAACTGTACAGTTAAAGATCATTAAGAAGGGACCTGGGGAGATGATTCAGTCAATACAGTACTTGCTGTATAAGTATAAAAACCTGAATTCATATGTCCAGCACCCATGTAAAAAGCCAGCAAGGTGGCACAAGGCTAAGATCCCAGAGCTGGGAAGGTGGAGCAGATAGAAGTCTGAAACTTACTGGGCCACCAGCTAGCTTAGCCAGTTCCAGGAAATGCCTATTCTGTGAGAGACCCTGACTCAGAAAATTAGGTGGACAGTGAGAGGGGAAGACAACTGACATGAAGCACTGCTCAATATTTATCTTAATAAATATGGTACCAAATGTCAGGTATGATACCAGGCACCAAGAAAGTCAGCATTGGTGTGATGTTTAGTATTATCAATTTGACATGGAGGGGACAGGCCTTCAGGTATACCTGTGAGAGATTGTCCAGATTAAGGCTAGCCTGTGATAACAGCTGGGAGGGAGTATCTTGATTAACTTAACCCATGCGAGAAAATCCATCAAAATCGTGGGGAGGGCTATTCCCTGGGTACTAAACTTGACCTGATCAGGAAGGGCAGGCAAGGCCAAGAATAAAGGCCAGGAGGAGGGATCGGCCTGTGTGAAGGGCTCAAGGAGAGTTCATCTGAGAGCAGGCTAGTGTGGCTGGAGTAGGGAGTGCTGAAGAAGTGTGCTGTAAGGAGAGGCTGCCAAGGCTGGGGGGCCCACACCACCAGGCTTTCCTATCCACCTTTGTCTGTCCTTTTGAGGGGAAGGGAATACATGGAGGCTTTAGTGAAGAAACAAACGGAAGAATAAGTATGTGTTGGACAAAATCAATCCTAGATATTTGTTTTTATCAGAAGAATTATAAGATACTTAAACGTTTTGTCTCACTCGGGCCTTCATTACAGGTCTTACTCATAGCTTTCAGAGCCCTGGTAAGGTATAGAGGAAAGCCCAAGTAAGTTTAAACAGCACTAATTTTAATCAAGTTAGTAACTATGATTTATTCTAGTCTCCTACTCTGGAAAACACATCTCTATAAGTAAAATGTAGGGAAAAAAATGTCCAACATGGTATTAATGTGACTAAGAGTCAACAAGGTACCAGAGATAGAATTTGATGACAATTGTGTAATCTGGGTATTCTGTTGAGATACTGAAAAGTGAGTGACTATACAGAGTCACAATTAATTAATCATTTCATGAAAAATAATCTGTGGCCTTTGTTGTGGCAAATTTTATGTTTCAGTTGAGATTTTTTACATAATATTTTCTTTTGACAGAAATACTATTAGATAACTATTTTCTTTTTGTAACATTATAAAATGTAATTTGCACTTTGTAAAGTACATTCATTTAAAGGGTATATTGTAGCAGGAATCTTAACAGTTCTTATTAATAAAATCAAACCTGAGGCCAGTTATTGGGGTGAACACTGGAAGATCAGAGAGACAGAACAAGCCACAGCTAACCTCACCTGGCCAACTTCTCAGCTGGTCTTGTTTCCTCAGACTGGAAGCCTCTGTGTCCTCATATCCTAATGGCTCTCAGCTGAACTGTGCTGCTAGAAGCCTGAAAGCTTAACCAGCCAAATGCTTCTAGTTTCTGGTCCTCATGCCTTATATACCTTTCTGCTTTCTACCATCACTCCCTGGGATTAAAGGCGTGAGTTACCATGCTTGGCTGTATCTTTGAACAGAGGGATTTCTGCCTCTGGAATGCTAGGATTAAAGGCATGTGCTACCACTGCCTATCCTAAGTATCTAGTAGCTTTTCTGTTCTCTGACCCCAGATAAGTTTATTAGAGTACACAATATTTTGGGGAACACAGTACCACCACAGTATATAGTGTGAATAATTTTAGTTTGGAGATAGTTTCTCCTCCATTTCAACTGGAAACCTTATTAACTAAACTGTTAGTAAAAGTTTTAAAGCAACATGTAGATTTGGAAATGAACCATGAATATCTCATATAATTGATTCCATTTATCACAGACAATATTAGAAAGTATTTGAGCTTCCTTGTATAAATATTTTTACTACCTTTTTAGCAGAATCTCAATCTGAGAGAAATATGAAATCCTGCCATCCTGTTTTCTGTATGTCATGTCTGAATTTCTCTGTATATTAAAGATTAATGGGATAGTTCAATGATTTATGCTTCTTGGTGCCACAGGCCGGTGTTAGGAGTTTTAGAGACCTCCTAAAATACAGACTGGAACATTAACAACAGCAATCATACAGACACTTCACATAACTGAGACTGCAGCAAAGCCTTCGGGTTCAGGATGGTCGGACAGGGTTCTTGCTTCAAAGACTTGAGGAAAGGAAGATGGGAAGGCATGTCCTGGGGCTCAGGATGTACTGCCTCATAAGCTTCTGGTAGACTCTTGGTAAGCCCATCCCACCACCCTGTTACCCACAGTGTGGACTAATGCTACCAGGGTTCCAGGTCGGGAGTCTGTCTGCTAACTGTTCTTCACTCCTTGTTTTAATCCTAGGAACTGGTGAAAGTGGGAAGAGCACTTTTATCAAGCAAATGAGGATAATCCATGGGTCTGGCTACAGTGATGAAGACAGAAGGGGCTTCACGAAGCTGGTTTACCAAAACATATTCACCGCCATGCAAGCCATGATCAGAGCAATGGACACCCTGAGAATACAATACGTGTGTGAGCAGAATAAGGTACCGTGCTTGGGAGTGTTGGCTCTATCTGTGAATGCACGCCTTTCTATTGGGGTCAGCGAAAGTCTTTGAACAAAAAGCTTTGCTAAGTGCTTTGATTGGATGCCAAGTACTCGAGGCCCTTAGTAGTGGAAGAGCTACTTGGGGTGTGTGATGGATTTAGTTAGTCCTGCTGGTCTTCTGTCTGCCAGAAATTTTCCGTAGGAAGTGAGGTTGTGGTGTTATGTGGCGTTTGTTGAGGTTGCTCATTTCAGGGACTAGAAAAAGAAGATGCCATTTTTCAGTGGAGCCGAGAGACCCATTGTTTGCCTCAGTGGGGAAAATGATGCTAGATGCTGGTTTTACAGTATCTAGCTTTTCAAGAATTCTCAGTCTCAGAAAACATTTTCACTAATTCACTGTAGACTACTGAGAGAAATTGGTGACGTTTGTTGGTGTTGGGAGCCGGCCCTTCTTGGGAACTAAGTGACATTTTTTTATTTTATTTTATTTTATTTTATTTTTTTGTTTTTCGAGACAGGGTTTCTCTGTGTAGCTTTGCGCCTTTCCTGGGACTCACTTGGTAGCCCAGGCTGGCCTCGAACTCACAGAGATCCGCCTGGCTCTGCCTCCCGAGTGCTGGGATTAAAGGCGTGCGCCACATTTTATGAAAGCGGTTCTGATGTCCAAGCTAGCAAAGTGCTCCCATGATGTGAGCCCTCCAAGCTGATATTTGCTTTCTGCCTGTCACCATTGGTCATTAGTGATGCAAATCTCCCATTGAATGAAGGGAAAAGAAAAGGCAAGAAAAGTGGAGGAGGCAAATAGGATTGCCCGGACTACACTGGAACAGATTGGAGTTTATTTTGAGTCCAGATTAGAAATAAGAGTTTAGCCGGGTTCCTATAATTCTAGCACCTGGAAGAGAGAGGCAGCAGGACTGTGGGTTTAAGGCCAGCCTGGGCTACATAGTAACACCCTGACTTTTAAAAATGAAAAAATGTTTTTATTTCAAATAATCAATACTGTATCATGAATGGCGTGGTGGTAAAATGATTCTGTGTCAAATGAAACTCTCATGAATCTATTTAAAAAATGATGTTGATGCTAACAGTGCAGAGCTGTATGAACTTTCCGATGGATAATTTTATCAGCAACTGTGGCACCTGTACTCATGTGTATCGTCTATATATGACTGAGAATATTTCAAAGCAACTAAAGAACTTAAAATTCTACTTATTGGCAATTTTTTACTTAGTACACAATATGCCCCAAATTGTTGATACCTTCACATTGTTGGTTCAACTCACTTATTTACTATTATTTCCTTATAGTCTCAAAGGTCACATGAAGGACTATGTCTTGACTACAGTTTCAACTTCCAACAGTTGTACTAGAAGCATGTAGGGTGAGCTAATATGCAGAAAAGTGGGAGGTGCATGCTAAGTCACTTGGGATGTTGTGGACCTGACGGTGATGACGCTCACATCCATTGCTTTTCAGTACATGTGTCATCTTTTGAAAGAGCATAGTCCATCGACACCCTACGTAGCATCCTAAAATCAGGCTTTCTGTGTAGATTTCAGATTCTTTCAGAGAGGAAATGAGGAGGAAACGGCCTCCTGGTGATTTTCTTCATCTTGTTTTCCCTGGCTGTAGGCTGCAGTTTCTTTGTTGGTCATAGAAGAAGGGTAGTTGGTTGAAGCCTGGGGTTCAGGGGTGGGTTTACAAACAGAACAACTGATGAGAAGGCTCAGGTGTAACCAGTTTTGCTTCCCTTGGAGATATGTGTTTGTGAAACCTAATCAGATTTGGTAGTCAAGACCTCTAGGTTTCAGCTTTTGTTTGGTTTTCCTCATGGTCTCTTACAAGTGCTCTGAGTTCATACTTTAAATAAAAAGGTTTTATGGGGCTCTGACATTCCATCACTTTCTCTTGCTCCTTGGTCTCCACTCTTTTCCATAGGCCATCTCTGCATTATGGTGGTCTGTATTCATTTCTTGGGCTGCAGTGACAACATACCTCAATCAGGGTGCCTAGAAACAAGATCTCTTACAACTCTGGATGCTAAAAGTCAAGGTTAATTGGTACCAACTGGAGGTGCTGTGAAGAAATCCACTTCCCCCTGGAGTCTGGTTATTAGAAGCCTGTGGCCCATGTTGGCTTGTCCACGTGTTACTCCAGTGTCTATATCTGTCAACACATCATGCCCCTGTGTATCTGTGTACTTACATAGTGGTGTCCTCTCTGTCCGCGTTCAAATTTGCCTCTTATAAGGCCACTTGTAATCAAGGATGACCTTAATTACCTCCTAGTGACACCATTTGCAAGTAAGATTGCCCTTTGAGGGGCTGGAGAGATGGCAAGCATTTAAGAGCACTGACTGCACTTCCAGAGGACCCAGGTTAAGTGCCCAGCACCGACATGGCAGCTCACAACTGTCTGTAACTCCAGTTCTACTGGATCCGACACCCTCACACAGACATGCTCATAGGCAAAATACCAATGTATATAAAAATAAATAAATAAAAGAAAATATCAGTTTGTTTTTTTTTTAAAGATTGCACTTTGAAATTCTATATAGACATGATACTTAGTGGCAGTACTGTTCAACAGTGCAGTCTTCGCTGTGTGCAGGGTACATGAGCCAAATCAGTGCTTTCCAGATTGAATTGTACCTGAGTGACATAAGTTGATTAGTGGACAAACTCAAAACCAAAAATGGACTTCTGTTTTATTCTATTACTTGTTTAGGTCATTTTCTTCCATCCTTTCCTTATTGTCTTTCTGTTGTCTGTTATTAATTCTAATAACTTTCTCTGTGAGCTAGTCCTGAATCTGAATATGAAACTGTAATAAAGTCCCATGTTTAAGACATAAAATGAAAATCCGACTGGACTGGCTGTAGTGGTGCAGGCCTGTAACCCCAGCCCTTGGGAAGCGGGGGGCAGGGCGATTATCAGTCAGAGGCCATCCTGGACTGCATAGCAAGTTCTGGGCCAGCCTCAGCTACATACTTCCCTATCCTGTGCTATCTTCTTTACAATATACTGGATAACTTGAAATAATTGTTCAGTTAAACCAAGGACAAAGAAAACCTTAATTAGCTTTTATTTCACAGAATGAAACCTTTCCTTCATTTCTTATTGATGGATACGCCTCTCTATTTTCCATGTCTTGCTGTGTGTGTAGGGGGAAATGTGTGTGTGTGTGTGTGTGTGTGTACACGTGTGCTTGTGTGTGGCTTGTGTGTGTGTGTGTACACGTGTGCTTGTGTGTGGCTTGTGTGTGTGTGTGTGTACACGTGTGCTTGTGTGTGGCTTTGTGTGTGTGTGTGTGTGTGTGTGTGTGTGTGTATGCATGTGTGTGTGTTTTCATAACTGGGAATGCTTAAAAGTATGTGGAAGTGAACTAAAGGCTGTTTCAGAGGGTTTCGAGTGCTCGTGAGATCATTGTACCTCAGATTTGTTGAAATCTTTGCTTTGTGCTTGAAAGATTGCTTATTAAAGAAATTTAGATCGCTATATTTTTTAGCCAACTTGTTTTTAAAATTAAGAGATAGCCTTGGTTACTTTCTTAAAGCTCACATACTTCCTTTAGAGGCATGATTCACATGTATTTGTTCACTCTTTTGATAGGTGTCGACTTTTATAAACGTCTCTCAGTTGTGTTTTATAAACATGTTAGAACGTATGACTCCTGGACTAAATAGTCCACCAGATTTGTTCATTTTCCTCTTGACTTCTCAGTGAAACCAAAAGAGTTCCATGCTTTGTGCTGTCTGTGGCGTTATGAGCTTGGAAGCCTCATCACAGGCCGTCTTGTCTCGCAATAAATGTTTTCATCCTTGAGGTTTGCAGACCTGCCTGGATAGTTAGAAACTGAGCCTCCTAAGGGCAACCCACCTAGCTTCTCATGAGCCCTTTGCTTCTGGATTTGGTGTTTCCTAGGACTAGGGAAGGTTGCCACCATCCCCAGCTGCTTCCCTGCCCTCTAGCCTACAGGAGCTGTGCAGTGTCCCAGGTTCCTGTAACTTACCTCCAGTGAGAGCTCGTCACAGCCATAAAGAAATAAGTTTTTAAAAAAAGAGTTAATAACTAGACATAGGGAAAGTCATAGAAACTCATGGAAATTCCCAGCTATGGAAACACACATACACCCCAAGAAATGGAAAATAGAAATTCATCAATAAGAAATGAAGGAAAGGTTTCATTACTGTGAAATAAAAGCCAATTAAGGTTTCCTTTGTCCTTGGCTTAACTGAACAATTATTTCAGCAAGTAGAAACTCCAGATACATAATCTAGAGCACAATGCCTCTAAAGGTAGGAGGCTGACTTTCCCTTCAGGGAGCATCGACCTCTTACTAGAAGCAATTGCTGAACTCAAAATCTTCCTAACACTCCAAAGACTCTTGAGGACCAACACACATACACATACATGTACACACACACACACACACACACACACACACACACACAATGTTCATACATACATACATACATACATACAAATACACATACATTACCTATGTACCTCCACCTACAGTTCCAGGTCTCAGATCCTGAGAAGTGCCTAAAAGCTTGTGTGAGGAGACCGGGCACAGTTAAGGGAACACAGTCAATTTAAATTTATGTCACATTTTAGCAGGACAGTTTCTCAGGGCTTAGGGTATTTTAAGATCTTTATTTTCTAATTTCTAAAACATCTGTTTAAATATATTTTTCTGTCCCACTTCCTCATCCAATTTGAAAAGTCGGGTTCTGCAAACCTTTGGGAACAGCAAGGCCGATGTTCTAACTTGGGCTGCGGCCCAGAGTTGCTGGTTTTCAGTTAAATGTTAACCTCAGGGCCCTGCTTCCCATGTCCCCTTGGATATTAAAAACCACACAGTATACTTTTACTGAGAACTTGGAGTTCTACCTGGTGTCATAGTAAGAACAACAAATTCTCCACTGGAATCCCAGGCAGAGGTTTAGATTAATCCATGTTCTCCCTAGGGTGGACGTGGCTATCACTTGAAGTGTGTGAGTCTGGGAAATAAAGAATAGGATGATAGCAAGTGGCTTTCTCTGTGTTTTTCATTACAACTAAACCTCACAGCCTTTGAGCCTGATTGGCGAACGAAAAAGTATGAGGACCATTGAACATTGAAACATTAATTTACATAATGTAGGGTACCTTAATTTCTTCTATGAAGTTGCCTTAAAATACTTTGATAACCTGGTTACAAGTGATCATACTGGTGTGGGAGGTGATAATTATATAATTTTAATCTAATTTATGATCATCCTAAATATGAAGGAGAACATGTGAGCTCCCCTCACGCTTGAATAATATTTGAAGAAAACAGCAATATCCATGATGATCATAAAATTTCATGTTAACCCCAAACTCTTTACAACTGCTTCTCCATGACAGCTGTTCTGCTTGGTGCTGGTATGTGGTAGTGGTTGGTGGGTACTGGTGATTGTTGGTGTGTGGGGGGGGGTAGTGGTGGTAGTGGTTAGAAGGTGGTGGTGGTGGTGGTGGTGGGTGGTGGTGGGTGGTGGTGGTGGGTAGTGGTGGTGGGTGATGGTGAGTGGTGGTGAGTGGTGGTGGGTAGTGGTTGGAGAATGGTGATGGTAGTGGGTGGTGGTGGGTAATGGTGGGTGATGGGTGGTAGTGGTTGGAGAATGGTGGTGGTGGTGGATGGTGGTGGTAGGTGGAAGGTGGTGGTGGTTGGTGGTGGGTGGTGGTGACTGGTGGTGGGTGGTGAGTGGTGGTGGGTCATGGTGGGTGGTAGGTGGTGGGTGTTTGTGAGTGGTGGTGGCTGCTGGTGGTTTTTGGGTCGGTCCTTTTCACAGGCTCTCTTCTCTGAACACTAGTGATTTCCTGATGAACACAAGCCAAGGGCTAAATTCCCTGCTTAGGGTTGGTTTGGAGTCCTGCCTGGGTTGAATTGAGATGAGTGTATCCCAGGTAAAAGACTCTAGCAAGCTTTCTTTCTACGTTAAGATCTTTTCTCGAGGCAATGGCATGGAGAAGGGTTGTTTCAAATGAGACATAGTAATGATTCCAAGGGAATCAAATGATTGATCAGGATTTCTGACCCTAAACTGTGTCAGGCACAATTTAGAACACTCTAAAGTAATGTAAAATAATTTTCACATTTATCAATTGCTTTGTATTTTTCCTAAATCAATTTTTAAGATATGTTGGCATGCTCTTCTTGTAATTAGTAAAAAAGATATGGACACCTTTGTCTATCTTGGCCGTTTATAGTGTCTGGTTAGAAACCATTTGCCCATGTGTGAGTGTACCATTTATTAAGGACAGGAAGATAACTGGTCGTTCTGATTTTTTTTTTAAGCACCTCTAATTTCCTAATCATTTGTGTGAGTGGCTATTTGTTGTCCTGGTTTTGTTTCTTTTGCTGAGAAAACACCCTGGCCAAAAGCAGCTGAGGGGGCGAAGGGCTTATTTCCGCTCACGGTTCCAGGTGTGTCAGCTCCACTGTATCAGGAAGTCAAGGGAGTGGGGACTTGAAACAGCTTGTCACATAACAGGCACAGCCTAGAGCAGAGAAAGATGAGTGTGTGCACACTTACTAGGCAGCTTTGTTTGTTAATTCACACACAGTCCAGGGCCCAGCTCAAGAAGTGCTGCTACCCATATTCAAAGTGGGTCTTCCCACCTTGGTTAACTCAATTAAGAAAAATCCTTCACAGGCATGCCCACCGGCCATCTTGATCTAGGAAATCCTGGAGTCTCTCTTCCTAGGTGGTTCTAGGTCACGTTGACAATTAAAACTAATCACCATATTTACTTAATTGTTTGGCTAAAACAGAGCTAGTTGGCCAAAGGTACCTTGCTTGCCTTTTGTTGAAGTCAGTAGAAGTGATTGATGAAAACATGTATGTGAGACCATCACCCTTGCCTGGTGCCCCACAACACCTGCCCCAGACTTTTCAGTTCTGCTTTGTGCTCACATGGACCATCTGTCTTTCCTGCTGGGTTCTGTTGAGGCTTTCCTTCACTTTGATATTGTTTCTCCCCTTCCCTCCCCTCCCGCTCTTCTCACTCTCCTCTCCTGTCCCCTCCCCCTCCCTTGCCCTCCACCCTCCCTTCCTTTCCACTCCATCTTCCCTTCCTTCTCTTCATGATCTGGGTTAGCTGATGTGTGGAGCCCTCTGCAGTGTTAATACTTACTCCTAAGTAAGAGAGTCTTTCTTTCCAAGGTCAAGTTAGCTCTTGATATACTAGAATGTACATGAGCTGGCATACTGTGGGATGGTCTTTATGTCAAATGTGTTGCTGATTGGTCAATAAATAAATCACTGATTGGTCCGTGGCCAGGCAGGAAGTATAGGCGGGACAAGGAGGAGAATAGAGCTGGGAAGTGGAAGGCTGAGGGAAGAGACACTGCCAGCCGCCATCAGGATAAGGAAGATGTAAAGTACCGGTAAGCCACAAGCCACGTGGCAAGGTATAGATTAATAGAAATGGATTAATTTAAGCTGTAAGAACAGTTAACAAGAAGCCTGCCACGGCCATACAGTTTGTAACCAATATAAGTCTCTGTGTTTACTTGATCGGGTTTGAGCGGCTTGGGACTGGCGGGTGAGAGATTTGTCCAGACTGTGGGCCAGGCAGGAAAACTCCAGCTACAAATGGCGTCCAACGTGGTGGCAAGAGTTTCCACCTAAAAACTGAGAAAAAGGATTCTAAAACGGAGCTAAAAACAGCTTCCTAATTGTCTCTCTCAAATGAGCGGCAGCTGCCGGTTTGAGCTACTGGTGGGTTCCTAGTGTGCGCGCTCGACCTGCCGCCATATGGCGGGAATGAGGCCTCTGCAAGTGGCACATTAAGCTACATTGTGGATTTAGCCTTTGCTAGTACAAAACAAAAAAAGAGGTTTCTGGGCTACACGCTGCTTGGATAAAAGCATAGACCCACGATGGCTCCCAGAGCTGGCGGTAAGCATACCGCCGCCATGTTGGGAAGCTGAGGTGGGCGGAGCCAGCAGCCACAGCACCAGCGCCGTTTCAGGCTTAGAAGGCTGCAGTTTAAAGCAATAGGCTCAAGCTAATATAAAAAAATAAGCCACGTAAAGATGGCTACCACACAAAGAATCTGGATTATGTTCTCTTTGATATTTGTAACTAAAGAAAAACATTTGATTACAAAAGCTGTTGAGTTATGCCAAAATGTATATTTTAAAGGTACCTTGACTTCAAAATTTGGATATAAGGATATGTTGCTTTGGAAAGGAGATTCTGCTTTTGTTCCCACAGAAAGCCAGAGGCTATGGATTTGTTCCAGATTAAGACACATCAGGTTTGACCAGCCAAGACCCCCTGAAAGGTCTCCGATGACACCATGGCCCAGATGATCCAACATCCAGAACCGTTTCAAAGCAACTGGCTCAGACGATACAACCTCATGGACTACTCCATAATCCTAAAATATTCTTTGTGTCCCCATAAGATACAGCGCCCCCCTCCAGCAGGAAGTAGTAAGAGAAGCTACGCCCAAATTCCCAAATATACCAAGTTGACTTTGGAGATGTGTAAAGGTTAAAACCTTCCTTTTTAAGAAAAGAAAAGGGGAAGTACTGTGGGATGGTCTTTATGTCAAATGTGTTGCTGATTGGTCAATAAATAAATCACTGATTGGTCCGTGGCCAGGCAGGAAGTATAGGCGGGACAAGGAGGAGAATAGAGCTGGGAAGTGGAAGGCTGAGGGAAGAGACACTGCCAGCCGCCATCAGGATAAGGAAGATGTAAAGTACCGGTAAGCCACAAGCCACGTGGCAAGGTATAGATTAATAGAAATGGATTAATTTAAGCTGTAAGAACAGTTAACAAGAAGCCTGCCACGGCCATACAGTTTGTAACCAATATAAGTCTCTGTGTTTACTTGATCGGGTTTGAGCGGCTTGGGACTGGCGGGTGAGAGATTTGTCCAGACTGTGGGCCAGGCAGGAAAACTCCAGCTACACTGGCATGAAATTAAATCCCTGTCATCTACATCAGTCCTCAAAGCCCTCAGTATGTTTGTCTTCTCCCTCCGTTGAGGAAAAAGTGGCATGTATACTCTTCAGGTGGCCTTTGCTGCCCTCTAGCATGATATAACTTTATGCCTTGACCCTGGAACTGTGATACTGGGCAAGAAGTACCCGGAAGTTCACATGGCAATAGCTTCCTTTCTCCACAGAAGTACTTGGTAGTTAGTAATATCACATTTGAGTTGCAAGATAACCCAGAAACCTTGTGCATCCAGGGGCTCTGGCTCTAGTATAGGGAGCTAGAGACTGATCATGGCCAGTACCTTAGGCTGTTTGGTGAGCTGCAACCTGTCCTCCTGTGAAAGTTAATGACAATGACTGTGAAGCTGAGTGGCCAGGCAGTACTTTTGAAATCTCACTGGACCAAAGGATAAAGCACAAAGGAATAACAGTCCATGGGACTTGGGAGATGGACCAGCCAGTCACTAAAGTACCTACAGTGTATGCATGAGGATCTGAATTTGGATGCCCAGAGCCCACATAAAAGGCTGGCATGGTGGTATGTGCTAATAATCTCAGTCCTTGGAGGATGAAGATAGATCTGAACCTTGTTGGTCAGCAAATACAGCTTAACTGATGAGCTTCAGGTAGAACATGATTAAGGAAAGACACTCAGCATCAACCTCTGGCCCCCATATGTATGTAACACACACACACACACACACACACACACACACACACACACACACACACACACCATGGGGAAACAGCCTGTTTATGAACTAGAAGGGAAACTTAATTTAAAAAAAAAAAATCTCTTTGCCAACCAAGTTCTAAAGTAATTGGAAAATAAGAAACAGAAGTGAAGTATATGGTAATCAGAATAAATCATGATGAGTAGTGTTACTGTTTCTATCCTGCTGTCCTCATCCCAGAATGTGACAGACATACCCAAAAGGGCTGCATGAGTTCTAGAAGACCTCTGTCACCCACAGGGGCAGGCCCAGAACAGAAGAACGGGGTAGAAATGGAAGTACCAGGAGCGTTTGTCAGCTGACATGCCTTCACCTTCAGTCTCCACCTTGGTATCAGCTGTGGCATCCATGGACAGAGCTACACTTTCCACCACTCCATAGACCTCTGCTTGGGGACTATCTTCATTTGGGTTTTTTTTTTTTTTTTTTTGGTTTTTCGAGACAGGGTTTCTCTGTGTAGCTTTGCGCCTTTCCTGGAACTCACTTTGGAGACCAGGCTGGCCTCGAACTCACAGAGATCCACCTGGCTCTGCCTCCCAAGTGCTGGGATTAAAGGCGTGCGCCACCACCGCCCGGCCATTTGGGTTTTTATTGCTGTGAAGAGACACCATGACCATGGTAACTCTTAGAAAGTAAAACATTTCACTGGGGCTGGCTTACAGTTCAGAGGTTCAGTCCACTATCATCATAACAGGGACTATGGCAGCATGCAGGCAGATATAGTGCTAGAGCTGAGAGTCCTACATCTTGCAGGCAACAGGAAAACTAAGACACTGGGTGGTATGCTGAGCATAGGAATCCTCAAAGCCTATCCCCACAGTGACACACTTCCTCCAACAAGGCCATACCCACTCCAACAAAGCCACACCTCCTAATAATGCCACTCCTTATGAGATTATGGGGACCAATTACATTCAAACTATAACATTCTACTCCCTGGACCCCATAAGCTTGTAACAATATCATAATGCAAAGTGCATTTAGTCCAACTTCTGAAGTCCCCATAGTCAATAACAGTCCCAATCTTGTTTCAAAGTCTCTTCTGAGACTCATACAATCTCTTAACTATAATCCACTTTAAAAGCAAAATTAAAAAGCAGATCACATACTTCCAATATACATTGCCATTCCAAAACATGAGGAAAGGAGCATAGTGACCAAAGCAAGACCAAAAACCAGCTGGACAAACTTCAAACTTTGCATCTCCATGCTGATGTCAAAATGCTCCTTAGATCTCCAACTCCATTCAGGTTTGAGTGCAATATACTTCTTTCTCTTGGGCTGGTTTCACTCCCTGTTAGCATCTCTCCTCAGCAGGTATCCCACTACTCTGGCATCTCTAACATCTTGGGTTCTCCAAGGCAAGCCAGGCTTCAACTTCACAGCTTCACGTAATGGCCTCTCTCCTAGGCCTCCACTCAGGGATACACTGACATATATCTGGCCTTAGTGGCTTTATTCCATAACTCCTTTCTTCTATTTCTTAATTCTAAACCCAGAATCATGTGGCCAAAGTTGCCACATTCTGCTGTTTACTGGGGCTGGAACATGGCTGGCCTCAGACTCAGAGATCTGCCAACATCTGCCTTCCCTGTGCTGGGATTAAAGGTATTCTCTACCACACCCAGCTCTAAGCTTTGGTTTCTTTCCACAAATTGGAAATTTAGCTGGGTAGGATCTTGCCCTGAGGTCACCACCTCCTTTATTCCATTTTTTAATCCATTTATCTCTCTGAACACAGGATTTAGATCCCTTCTACTTCCTGGTACTCTTTTTCTCCTCAAAATTTATTTTTTGTAATTTACCCTGTTCATCTTGCTCATTTTCATTATATATCTTCATTAGAGTTAACACTAATATCCATACAACAAAGTCTATACTAGACTGTTTTAAGGTTTCTTCTGTCAATGGAATTAATCCAAAACTCTTCACTTTAGTCTCAGACAGACTCTTTGGACAAGGGCAAAAGGCAGCCACTTTCTTCACCAAAATATCACAAGAAAAAACTCTAGGCAACATGCTAAATTCTTCTCCTCTGGAACCTCTTGAATGAGCCCCTGACAGTTCATCAAATCACACTCAGCCCCACTGTCATCCATGCTCCTACTAGTGTGGCCCATTAAGCAATGCTTAAAACATTCCACTGTTCTTATAACCCAAAGTACCAAAGTCCAAATTCCTCCAAACACAAACATGGTTAGGCCTGTTACAGCAATAGCCCACTCCCGGTACCAACTTCTGTCTTAGGGTTTCAATTGCTGTGAAGAGACACCATGACCATGGCAACTCTTAGAAAGTAAAACATTTAATTGGGGTGGCTGGCTTACAGTTTCAGAGGTTCAGTCTGTTATCATCATCATGATGAGCATGGCAGCATGCAGGCAGACCTGGTGCTGGAGTTGAGAGTGCTACATCTTACAGGCAACAGGAAGTCAACTGATCCACTGGGCAGTATCCTCAAAGCCCACCCGCACAGTGACACACTTCCTTCAACAAGGCCATACCCACTCCAACAAAGCCACACCTCCTAATAGTGCCACTCCTTATGAGATTACAGGGGCCAGTTACATCAAACTACCACAAGGACCCTAAACACTCTGCCACTAGAAAGAGGGTGAGTCCATGCCAGGCACAGTATGCCAGATTCTGGATCTTCTAATGTGGATTCTCTCAGGTGCCCTACTTCATAGACCTCAAGGTTTATGGAAGTTAAGTAATTTCTCCAAAGTCACCCATCAAGGCTGAATAGAGCCCAGGTGGCTTGATAACCAGGCCAACTTCTCACAGCTATCCTCCCTTCATGCCTCTCAAGTGTGGGTCAAAGCCACTGGCAGCATTAGCTCCTATAAAGTTTGACTGTGAAGACAGCCAGTGATGTGAATGCAGGTTGTCTCAAGACCTAGGTTCTCAGCCCACCTGGTGAGTTCCTTTCTCGCCAGCTGGTACCTGGCCACTTTCCATGGCCATCTCTGCCAGTGCTGTCTCTGTTCGTGCTCCCACCAGGGCATATGTAGTCAAAGGACCCAGAGTGCTCCCAGGGAGAGGACTGAGCAGCTTTCTGTGGAGCAGGATGGACATGGCTAAGGAGAGAATGTTTCTTCTTTCATTTTCCTAAGAGCTAAACTCACTGGGAATTACTGGAGATTTATTTTCCAAATTGGAACAATCAAAGCACAACAATGAATTTTTAGCCAGTGCCAGGAAAGAAAAAATAAAGCTGGAAGAGTATATTCTTTTTTTTTTTATTATTCTTTTTTTTTTATTTTGCAATACAATTCAGTTCTACATATCAGTCACGGATTCCCTTGTTCTCCCCCCTCACGACCCCCTCACCTTCCCCCCAGCCCACCCCCCATTCCCACCTCCTCCAGGGTAAAGCCTCCCCCGAGGACTGAGATCAACCTGGTAGACTCAATCCAGGCAGGTCCAGTCCCCTCCTCCCAGGCCGAGCCAAGCGAACCTGCATAGGCCCCAGGTTTCAAACAGCCAACTCATGCAATGAGCACAGGACCCGGTATATTCTGATGGTGATATAAAAAGTGGGAGTATTCAAATGCTTGCTTTTAAGAGAATGAGGTGAGACTGTATATATTTATATAGAATCAGCATCAGAATATAGTCTACATTCTAATTTGCTTCCTGTTACTATAATAAAACATTTTAACCAAAAACAAATTAGGGAAGGAAAAGGTTTGTTTCAGCTTACACTTCCAGGTAACAGTCCATCACCGAGGGATGTCAGAACAGGGACTCAAGCGGGGACTGAAGGGGAGCCATGGAAGAGTGCTGCTCACTGGTGTTCTCTCTCTCTCTCTCTCTCTCTCTCTCTCTCTCTCTCTCTCTCTCTCTCTCTCATTCCCTGGCTCATACTCAGGTATCTTTCTAAGTCAGCCCAGGCCCACCTGACTAGGGTAAACATTCCCGTATCAATCATTGGTCAATAGACTCCCCCACAGGCATGACCACAGGCCAGTCTGACCTTGGTAATCCAGTCATTGATGTTCCCTCTTGCCAGGTGACTCTAGGTTGTGTTAAGTTGACAGTAACAATTACACAACGTAGCAGGCACAAGAGAAGGAAGTTGTAGGAAGTGCACGTGTATGAAGTGACAAGAGCTGGGCTGGTGGCTGAGGCAGGAGAGTTACAAGTTCAAGGGCTGCCTAGGTTACAGCCTGAGTTCAAGGTCAATCTGAATAACTTTGTGAGAACCTGCTTTAAAAAAACAGCACCAACATAATGGCTGGGAATGTACCCAGCATGCTCAAGTCCGGGAATGCACCAGTGTGGAGCACCTGACCAACATGGTCAAGTCCAGGAATGCACCCAGTGTGGAGCACCTGACCAGCATGCTCAAGTCCGGGAATACACCAGTGTGGAGCACCTGACCAGCATACTCAAGGCCAGGAATGTACCAGTGTGGAGCACCTGACCAGCATGTTCAAGACTGGGAATTCACCAGTGTGGAGCACCTGACCAGCATGCTCAAGTCCGGGAATGCACCAGTGTGGAGCACCTGACCAGCATGTTCAAGACTTGGAATTCACCAGTGTGGAGCACCTGACCAGCATATTCAAGGCCAGAAATGCACCAGTGTGGAGCACCTGACCAGCATGCTCAAGGCCAGGAATGTACCAGTGTGGAGGACCTGACCAGCATGTTCAAGACTGGGAATGTACCTAGTGTGGAGGACCTGACCAGCATGCTCAAGGCCAGGAATGCACCAGTGTGGAGCACCTGACCAGCATGCTCAAGACTGGGAATGCACCCAGTGTGGAGGACCTGACCAGCATGCTCAAGACTGGGGATGCACCAGTGTGGAGGACCTGACCAGCTTGTTCAAGACCAGGAATGCACCCAGTGTGGAGCACCTCACCAGCATGTTCAAGGTCTGGAATGCATCCAGTGTGGAGGACCTGACCAGCATGCTCAAGGCTCTAGGTTCTGTCCCCAGTACTAAAATAAACAGTTACTCTATATTACTTTTTCAGGAAGGAGCGAGCAATTGTGGAAGTGATTAACTTTGGGGAGTGTGTCTGAAAGGTGGAGTAGGAGGGATAATCTAACTATTAATTTTCTATCCTATTCAAATGTCTTCTAAAATGTGAATTAAGTTTATCTCAGCACAATTACATAAATCCCCTTTCTTCTGTATTAAAATCTTTCTTCTGTATTAAAAATGAAAAGTAAATTTGACCTCTTAAGTTTAACATAAGCATCAGTAGCTTAAAATTTAATCACAGTGACTAAAATCCCTTTAATGCTTCAACAGTGACCTCCAATTTGGACGACCCAATCTGGGTGTTCCATCATCCCAGAGCCTTTAAATCACAAGGGGTCAGCAAATAAATAGACCTACATCCTGAAGGTTTGTCCTGTCCTGGTTTTCACTGGTCCTCCTGAAGCCTGTTCAGAGAGTGCAGTGGGAATTATAATTGTGCCTTTTTGTGGCTATGAAGTTGGGTAACTTGGCTGAGTTACTGCCTCTAATCTTGCTTCCATGTTTATTAACAAAGGAGCTGGACCAGATGGCCTGAACTTTTCCTATTTAGGGAATGTAGATTCTATCTTAGAATTAGAAAATAATACAGTAAGAATAATCTGGGAATTCATGAGATTAGGGTCATTTTGTGAAGATATCCTCTACTCCTTCTTGCTTAAAAAATAATTTTTGAAATAAAAAAATGTCTGGTACCCTGTCTTGGGGCTTGATTTCAATTTTGCTAAGAAATCTTTTAAAAATATTTGTTTCCTATATATTTATTTTATGTGATTGGGTGTTTTGCCTGCTGGTATGTCTGTGTTCCATCTGAAGGTAATGCCCAAGGAGGCCAGAAGAGGGCATTAGATCTCCTGGAACTGGAGTTAGAGAAAGTTGTTAATTGCATTGTGGGTTCTCCAAATCAAATCTGGGTCCGCTAGAGGAATAGCCAGTGCTCTTAACTGAGGAGTTGATCACTCCAACCCTGAGAAATCTTGTTAATATGGCAAGAACCTAGCACTCCCTTAGCTTGGCTGGTTATGAGAGCACTTCTCCCCACAGCGAACACACACACACACACACACACACACACACACACACACACACACACACACACTCACTGAGTGCTGGGTTTTATCATTTACAGATCTTCTAGGAACTCTGGAGCATCCCCAGATATTATGGCTGCTCTCTTCTCTCTCCTCTCTGTGCATGCTCTCAGCCTCACTCCCCACATAACTGCTAATTATAACCTCTGAGCCTGATATAGAAAGGACCAAAGAGAACATTCCATCTCTGTCCCTTAGGCTGTCCCAGGGGTATCTTGGATCAGAGATGGAGGTTTACTCCTTGGTGAGATGCCCAGGGGCCACCGGATGGGAACTAAACCTGGCTTTTCAGAAGGACAGGTCTGAGGACAGGGTGCTATGGGCAGAAGAACATGGGACATTAGTACCATGTTCTAGCTCATCTATTTAAATTTGTCCAAAGATTTTTGGTTAATGCAGAAATCAAATACTCATTATATCTAAGGTTTTCTAAAGAAATCAGAATCCCTCTACAGAAACCAAAATCCATAGATGCCCAAGTCTCTTACATAAATGGAGTAGTCTGCATGCAGCAGACATGCATCTTCCTATACACTCTAAATCTTACCCACGATCGCTTACCCAATAATATGGCACACATGATCTAGACGCAACTTAGACTGTATTGCTTAAAGAATAATGACAAGAAAGAGTTCTGTGTACTGCTCAGTACTCATTTTTTCTGAATATTTTCAAGTGTGAAACTGAAGGATATAGAAGGTGTTTGACAGGGGATGCCTCCTGAGCAACCCTGGAGAAGTGCAGAGGACTGGAGTGTCTGCTAGGTCAAGTCAGCTCTTGTCCCGCATGATTATGACAGGTGAAGGCTGAAGAGGTTGGGGATGTGCCCTAGGCAGGTGAAGAGGAACACTGGACAGCATCCCTCGGGGTGTCCTGCTTGCACTGTCAGGGGTCAAGTGACAAGGCCTTGTGTATACACTTGAGCTTGCTAGAATGGAAGATCATTCTAGAGAGATGGAAGACACACTTTAAAAATGTTTTTAATTCATGTTTTCTCAAAGGGAGTTAATTTTTCTTTTTTAGTTACTTTTCCCCTCAGCTCTTTTACAGAAAGATTTACAGGCACAATGAACTTATCATTAACATCTTGTGGTTCCCTCTCTTTTGGTCTCACTTTCTTCCCCTCCTCTCCCCTTCCCTCTTCTCCCCTCCCCTCCCCTCTGTCCATATCTTCCTGTCTGTCCTCCTTTCTCTCTCTCTCCCACACACATGCACACGTACAAAACACACACATACCTTTTGAAAACCTAAGCACTAGTCAGCTATGACCACCATGATGTCACCCTAAGTATCCCTCTGTGTCCTCCTTAGAACCAGGGTATTATCCTGCATCACCACAAATGCCTCTGTCACACCTAAGAAGATGTAGTTGATAGCTGTGATATTTTCTGATACCATCTGAACAGTTAAAAATCCCCCACGTACTTTCCTTTTCAATCCAGGAACGAAGCAAGCATCCAGCAAGCATTCCGTTGTGATTTCTACTTATTTTCCTGTAGTATAACTTTCGTGCTTACTCGTCTTTCTGTCTCTGGTGGTACAGGCATTTCTGAGGCATTCAGGTCATTTATACTACAGAAACTCATGATCAGAAATTGTAGTCTCATAGTGCAACATTTACAGGAAAAGTATGTGTGAGAAACCTCATCTTGTTGGCGATAGAGCGGTTAATTTTTTGTTTGCTGGTTGGTTTTGTCTTATGTATACTAGCCTGCCCCAGACTTACTGTGTAGCTAGGGACGACCTTGAACTCTTGATTTTTTTCTGTTTCACAACCCCTTAATGTTGGGGTTACAGGTGTCTGCCACTCACACCTGGCTGGTGGTTAATTTCATGCACCACCTTCACAGAATAGCAGCTAAAGCATGATTTCTAAGTATGCCTGTGAGGGCATTTCCAGAAGTGACTGACATTTGCTTTGCTAGCTAGACTAAGTAAAGATCCCCACCACTAGTATGGGAAGCACCATCTGATAACAGAAAGGTAGAGAAAGGTGAATTCACATCAAACCGGACATCCATCTCTGCAGACAAACATCAGTACTGCTGATTCTTCAGTTTGTGGGTCAAAACCAAGACACCATGAGCCCCTGCGTCCTCTGGCTTGACAGGCAGACTAAAGCGTACCACTGGTTCGGTTCCAGCTTCCATTTGCAAACAGTAAACCATAGGGTTTCTTGGTTTCCCTAACAACACAAGCCAATTCCTATAACCAGTCAGTCAGTCTGTCTGTCTATCTCTGTCTTTCTCCTTTTTTCTTTCTTTCTCCCCTACCTCTGTTTCTTTCTCTATACTCTATCTTCTCTTTCTTCAATGTCTTCCACAGGGAAGAGCACACCATTTGGCTATCCAATATCACATGGTCGACCCTGAAAACATACATACAAGTAACATTGTACAGATTGAGAAGGCTGAATTTATGTATTTAGGAATATATATATATGTATCATATATGAATATAAGAACAATTACTGAAAAAAGAGGCCATGAATTTGAAAATGAATAAGAAAGGATATATGGAAGAGCTTTGAGGGAGGAAAGAGAAGGGGGAACTTAGATAATTATATTAGTCTCCAAGAATAAAATAATCTTTAAAAAACAACAAAAAAACATTGTACTGGATACTCAGCTTTGTGACTGTTCTGAAGATCAGTAATTTGTGTGCTATCCACAATTTTCTATAGCAATATCTTTTTTTTTTCTTCTGAAAACCCAATAGGTCTCAAAAATTTAGTATAGAATTATTGCTTCTACCACCCAAATTTGGACATAGAGACTCTGACATTTGTAACTCCCATAGTCGTAGGAGCCTTATTTACAATAGCCAGATGATAAGAACAATCCAGAGGTCCATAGACAAAATGCAGTATGTACACACAACAGGATATTATACTGCTTTAAAATGAAATTCAGTTCTAGCTGTTGCTGAGCATGAACACATCTTGGAAACACACTCAGTAAAGTAAGCCAGAGAAGAAAGGACAAAATACTGTCCTGTGCTAAGCCCCTAAAGTCAGAAAGGAGAGCAGGGATTGCTTGGGAGAGGAGATGAGAATGGGCGGTGGGTAGTTGCTGTTTATTGGTGGGCACCCAGTTTCTGTGTACAAAGGTTCTAGAGAGGTCTGATAGTGATAATTACCCCTGAACTGTATAGTTAAAAGGGCAAGCTGTATGTTAGGTTTATTTTGTCAGAAAGAAAACTCACCAGGTTCTTATTCTTTTTATTTTAATATAGTATTACAATTATTCTTTGCATATGTGTGTGTGTGTGTGTGTGTGTGTGTGTGTGTGTGTGCGCGCGCGCGCGCATGTGTGTGTGCGTGCATGTGGAAGCCAGATGTCAACCTTGGATATCATTGATTGGGAGCTATGAGGTAGTTGATAATAAGGGTCTAGACTCACCAGGACACATGCTTCTGGTCATGCCTGTAAAGGAATATCTGGACTAAGTTGGACACGTCTGTGAGGGATTGTTTAGATTATGTTAAGTGAGGCAAGAAGACCTTTCCCAAATGCTGGACAAAGAAACAGGAGAAAGTGACCTGAGCACCAGCCTTCCTCAGTCTCTGCTTCCTGATTGCTGATGCCATGTGACCAGCTGCCTCAGGCTCCTGATGTCATGACTTCTCCACCGCCAAGGACTGAACTATGGGCCAAAGTCAACCCTACCTCCATTAAGCTCACATAATACATTCCAAGTATTTTGTCATGGCAACAAGAAGAGTAGCTAAGCCAGGAGGAAATTTGTACAGGATTGGGGTTACTCCTATGATAAACCTGACTATACAGTTCCTTTGCTTTTGAAATTGTTTTATGGGAGGCATGTGGAAGAACTGAGGATTTCAGGCTATAGAAGCATGGAGCCCAATAAGGAGAGTAGAACGGACCATTCAGGTGGGAGTTTAGAAGCCCAGAATGTCAAAAGAATCCCAGACCATGGAGACATGGTCCATGAAGTTGAGAAGGAAGCAAAGCCTCTGTTGAGGACTGGGCTAGAGGCTGTTTCTGTGATACCGATATTTAATCTGCTCAAGTCCTGAGAACTTAAGTGAGGCTTAATTCAAGAGTAGTAGAATAATTTCCTTGGTAAAAGATATTTCAGAACAGTATATAATTCAGGCTATGGCATGGCTACTTCCCAGTATTCGTCTTCAGATCTAGACTGAAAAAGCAAAATGTGGAAGAAGAAGAAAAAAAAGGGACGTTCTAGTGAGGGAAAATTGTGTGGGCAAATTTAAAATTTCCGGGAAGAAGAGTGGAGATAAGAAAGCATCATCAATTGTTAGAAGGAAACCTCACACTTTTCACTGAGACAATAGGAAAGTTATCCTGAAGGCAAGACCCATAAAAGGCTCCCACTTATAAAAATGCAAATTTAGGTCAAATGAGAAAGCCCAAAATGATAATACCACAGCAGGGATTTCCTGTTCTCAAAAGAATGCTTAGGAAAGTGATTTTGTCATTGAACCACCAAGGCATCCAGAGGTTGCTGTTGCTGAGGTCCAAAGCAGCAGAACTTGGCTGTGTCATCTATGTGTCCCTGGTTTTGCAAGCATGAAAGATGCAAGTGAAAAATGTCACTGAGTCTTGTTCCATGGTTTCAGAGAGCCCCCGAGGCCGGGCCATGTGTAGCAGGATTAGACTTTCGGCAAGGACACCTCGAGAGGCTACTGCGTAAACCTATGAAGATGAAGTCTAGGTTGTAACGAAGAACTGAGGATGTTAAAGATGCCAGAACTGCGAGACACCTACTGAGAAAAGCTGAAGGCACAGAATGAAGCCAACTCAAGAGTATGTGTGCTACGGACAGTAGAGCTGGAGAGACGGGGCTACCCAAGTCCTCAGAGCCTAGAGGAGGTTGTTACAAGCTCCAGAAGCCAGACATGGAGCTGCATGATTTGCTGTTTTCCCTGCTGGTCTATGGTCTTGTTTTAATCTGATCATTCCTTGTTATGACTGTTTCTTCCCTTGGAGTGGGATTGCTAATTCTGTGCCATTGTATATTGGAAGATATAAATTGTTTTATGTTGGTTTGCTATAGGCACTCACAGTCAAGTGATTGCCTCCAGTCTAGTTGAAATATGCACTCAAGACATTTAAAAGGCCTGTTAAAGACTATGGGAGTGTTGAAGTTAGACTGAATGCATTTTCATTAATAGATGGCCATGAGCCTAGAAGACAATGAGTGAAACTTATGGCTTAAACGTGTTTTGGTGTCAAGCTGAAAGGGGTGGTCTTGTGGTGATTGATTAATATTGATAGTCAAGTTGACCAGCTCTAAAATCATTTAGGAGATAAACCTCTGCCCAAGTTTGTGAGGGACTATCTAGATTAGGTTAGCTTCTGGGCATGTCCGTGAAGGATTGTCTAGATTCTGTTAATAGGCATGGGAAGACCCATCCTAACTGCAGGACAAATAAAAAGGAGAAAGGGGGCTGACACCAGAATTCATCACTCTCTGCTTCCAGACTGCTGATGCCATGGGACCAGCTGCTTCAAGCTGCAGATGCCCTGCCTTCCCCACCATGGTGGACTAGATCCAGGAACTATGAACCACAATCATCTCTTTCTCTCCCAAGTTGGTTCTGGTTAGGTGTTTTGTCTCAGCAATGGGAAAAGTCACCAAGAAAAGCCAACTACTTTATTTTTTGAGACAGGGTCTCTCTCTGGAACCTGGGGGTCACAAATTAGAATAGCTGACTGAGCCCCAGGAATCTCTCTATCTTCACCTCCTCAACACTGGGATTACAAAGCATGTGCCATCAGTCCTGGTTCTTTTTTTGTTTTTTATTTTAAACATGATCTGGGGTTAGAATTCAGGTCCTGTTGCTTGAAAGACAACCACTTTACTGACTGAGCTCTCTCTGTCCTTTCTAGTTACTCTTTTGATGGCAGGCATTAGTCAGTCGAAGCCTTGTCAAACTATTCATATGATTCTTACTATTTTTTTAATTGCTTTCATGCTTTTTGGCACAGGCTGTTTCAGGCCAATTTGCTTCTCCTCTGCCCTGTCTTAAACACAGCCATTTCTCCAAGGAGACTTGGTTCCTTCTACAGAGGACATATAATAATCAAAGTCTCCATGAACTCATTGCTGCTTGGCTATTATATAACTCTTGCCCTTTCTATGGACAGAGATCAGAAGACATAAACATGAAGGCATATACACAAGCACACATACATAATACATTCATACATGCAGAAACAAATGTACACGTCTCAGACATTTCTTATTTAAATACAGCATCACTATTTCCCCACCTTGCTTTGTCCCAGACCATATTTATCTCTCCTACAGTGAAACCTAGATCACAAGACCGTCACTAAGCAAGACAGTTTCAGATTTATCACCTCCATCATCACAAGCTACTTTAAAACAAAGAGAATCGACATCACATTTTCTGATGCTTAGCAGTGCTAAATGTACATTCCGGTCTTATTTCCCTCCTCTAATTAGTGGGTCTGGAGGGTGAGACCGAGGTCATGGTAGTAGTGACTGGTGTTGGGAAGGCTATAATGAGAACAGAACAAGAGGCATGAGGGAGGATCCAAGAGATTTTCCCAGCATTTGAGACTTTCACATGACTGAATCCACTAAAAAAAAATGAGGGTGCTAAGGAAGAGACAAAACATAAGACACACACACACACACACACACACACACACACACACACACACACACACCAAAAAAAGGGCAGAATATAATTTTTTAATTGTTGGAATAATGCTTTGTATTCCTCCTAAAGCAAGAAACAGTGCATGCAATTAGAGCCAGTGAGAACCGGGGGAGAGACAGCTGTTTTTTATGAATCTGAGTAAGGTTCTATGGGGTGTGGGGGTAGGGCTCAGTTGTTCTTGGCTTTGATGGTGACATTTTCTCAGTTGTGGTATTTGATCCAGCATACATGCTCTACATGGTTGTTCTTTGGAAATGAGGAATTGATTTATTTTTAAAAGGTTTTCCTGCCTGTGGCAGAGAACCAAAAATCTCTTTCAAGTCGTGGAAATAGCTTCCCTTTGAGACCTAACCTCTCTGTCACCACAGGGAGCCATTGGGACCGCAGAGCAGTGGAAGCCCCAGGCTTTCTCCTTGGGACTTCAGTGAGCTGTTTGTCCTGCTCCCAAAAGCAAGCTGTTTGTCCTGCTATGAAACACCATATTGTGATGTCTAAGAGGAAAGTGAGACCAAAGCCATGGGCATGGGATTCACAGAGAGGTGTCCTTAAGGACTAGGGTGGCAGTTATGGCCTGAAAACTTGTCAGTTACGTGACCCCACTCAACTGAGAAGTGGGAATGAGCCCCCTTTTTGTCGCCTCATTTAAAACATGTGTTGTCTGAGCTGCAGAATGGAGCTCCGGGTGACTTATAAGAGGCTCTTCTAAGAGCGCTGTGATGTCAGGATAAGTGATTAGGGGTCTTCCTTAGGGGTGGCAGAAGACATCTGAAACCCAAGGGACAGGCGTCAGATGAGCCCTAGCTTTTTGCTGTCCAGCCCCGAGCCTGACAGCTCCACAGGGCTGTTGGGTCCCAGAAAAGGCTCCTAGTTGGAGTCTGGGTTTGTTGTAAGCATAAAATATAAACTGGGTTTCAAAGACAACATAAACAAAAGTGTAACAATGCACATGAATAATTTTTACATTGGTTTTCTTTGGGAATTATCTTTTAGGTATGTTGGGTTTAAATGTTTTATTAAAATAAACTCTTTTATTTCTTTTTATATTTTTAAGTAACATGCTAGGGAATATTACTTTAAGGTGTGTTACTTTTGTTTATATTGCATTTGTTTAACTCTGTGAAGCTGTGATACTTTGCCTGTGTAAAACTCCTGATGGTCTAATAGAGAACAGAACAGCCAATAGCAAGGCAGGAGAAAGGATAGGTGGGGCTGGCAGGCAGAGAGGATAAATAGGAGGAGAAATCTGGGGAGAGAGATCTAGAGGAAGTAGTAGCCAGAGGAGGAGGAAGAGACCAGGAGCTGGCCACCCAGCTACACAGCAAGCCACGGAGTAAGAGTAAGATTTATAGAAGTAAGAGAACAGGAAAGAGCCGGGCGATGGTGGCACACGCCTGGAATCCCAGCACTCGGGAGGCAGAGGCAGGTGGATCTCTGTGAGTTCGAGGCCAGCCTGGTCTACAGAGCTAGTCCAGGAAAGGCTCCAAAGCTATAAAGAAACTCTGTCTCGGAAAGAGAGAGAGAGAGAGAGAGAGAGAGAGAGAGAGAGAGAGAGAGAGAGAGAGAGAGAACAAGAAAAGCCCAGAGGCAAAAAGTAGATGGGTTAATTTAGAATTAAGAAAATCTGACTAGAAACTAAACCAAGTTAAGGCTGGGCATTCATAATTAAGAATAAACCTCCATGGGTGATTTATTTGGGAGCTGGGTGGGCTGCCCCCCCCCCAAAAAAAGAGAAAAAACAACCAACAACAGACTTACTTAAAAATGTTAAGCTTAACAAATGGCTCTTATTTGATATCTATCAGGTAGAGTTGACCTCACAAATTTCACATGAAGGGGGGAAATTAGAGCTGAAGCGATGGCTCATTGGTTAGGAGCACAAACTACTCCTCCTTTGGTTCCCAGGACCCACGAGCAGTGCACAACTGCCTATTACTCTCATTCCGAAGGATCTGAGGGCTTCTGGCCTCTTCTGGCATGTACTCAAAAGCATAAACACACACACACACACACACACACACACACACACACACACACACACACAAATATACACAAAATTATAACAAAAAATAAAAATCTTTTTAAAGAAATAACAAAGAAAATGTATTTGTTACTATGGACCTCTCACCTAGGTAAAGGAAGGGAATTCCTTTGGTCGTGTGTGCTCCTATAGGATGATGGATTTCAAAGCTACAGAAATACAGGGCAGAAGTAGTAGCCCCTTTCTTCCACTGTAGTGCTTTTTCTGTTGGAAAGCCACATACTGGCTTCTGTCCCTCCCTCTCAGATCTGAAGATTTCTGACTAATGGTTTGTGACTCAAAACGTGCAACTTACTCCTCATTGGTTCATTCATTTGCCCACCCATTTATTCATGTTAACATTTTATTTTTAATTCATACATAGTTTTGTGTGCTCACAGTGCAAGGAAGAATTATGATTTAACCTGGCTTTAAAATTCTTAGTCTGTAGGGAGATAGAAGAGAAGAGCTGGCCTCGGAGACCTAGTGATTTATAATATGCGGCTATGAGGCCTAGTCTGAGAGCTGTGCAAAATGTATTTAGGCCAGGAGAAAGGCCACTAACACTTGGCTTGGTTTTGGGATAATTCATAACTTGATGATTCATGCTGTTGTTCAGAGAGGCTTCGCCAAGTTTAATTAAAGAGATTAAAAAATAACAAATACAAACATTGAAAGATTCAGCCTATTTCAAAAGAACTTTATTATAAGTAAAAAAAAACTTTTTCCATCTAAATATGTCTATTTATGCCTTCACGTATAGTCTGTTCACTAAACTACACCCTTGACCAGACTTTCCAACAATGTGTGTGTGTACTGTATATTGATGCTGTAACTGGAGCTTGACTTACATCGGGAGAGGGTCCCCTGAGACCCTCTACTTTGAACCTACATCTCTAATGCTATATCCTCTCAGGTGTCAGTGAGCACAAAGATCAGGGGCTTTTGGATTTTGAGAACCTGATTAATGAGAACTTTTATTCTAGGACTCCATAGCTCAGAGTCCATGGCCTCCTCCAACAAAGGCATCGAAGTGAATGTGGGCTTGTTGTATGTGGTTGGTTGTTGTGATGGTGGTGCCAGTAATTCCCTTTGTGTCGGGGATGGCCATATTTTGCTCCTTCTCTTGGTTAGGAACAGGCTGCGAACTTGATGATGAATGAGGCTTTGGGGAGCTCCTGCCTCTACAAGCAGTTTTGTCTTTTGAAAGAGTACTCTGTGATCTTGTGAGGTAGCCAAACAGGCTGAAATTTTACAAAAAGCAGGTTCCCTGTGAGAGCAGGTCCCACACAACAGAGATGTAGTTTGTATAGTCTGGAGGAAATGGTCGAATATTTAAGACTTTAAAAAATGACAATGTTTATTAGGGCCCGTGAAAAGAGTTTCTCATGGAGGGTGGTGAAGAAGATTTGTTTCTATTACTCATGACACAAGCTGGCTATGATGGAAATTGTTTAAGTTCTTAGTTCTCGGCAGTAAACTTAAGGAAAGTGGGTGATGAAGCCTGTTCAGTGGATACTCTGAGGCCAGACTAGATAGGGCGGTTGATAGAACCTTCCAAGAGGTCAGCATGCATACTGGTTTCTATACACAGCCCACCTGCTGCTTTCTGAATTGGAATACTGGCATTGTGGCCTATGTGGGATGTATGTTCCTATGCTCTGACTCAGCCAGTCAGGTATTACCGAATTTCTACAAAGCGTTTTTAGAAATCAGTGCAGGCAAATAGCCCACAGGAAGAGGAATGGGGAGGTCCTAAGGTCACTTTTAGCAATTAGCTGTTTCTATTGGCTGCTGTTAGTTTTTTTTAATTAACTTATTTATTTATACAAATTGGTGTGAAGGTGTCAGATCCTCTGAAACTGGAATTACAGACAGTTGTGAGCTGCCATGTGGGTGCTGGGAATTGAACTCTGGTCTTCTGGAAGAGCAACCAGTGCTCTTAACCACTGAGCCATCTCTCCAGCCCCTGCTGTTAGTTTTTGAAGTAATAATTTTTCATATCCCTGCTTTGCTCACTATGGAGGCATTTTGTCATCTCCAATCTATGGTCTTTACCATTTACATCCTTATCTCTCCTAAATCATCTTGAGGATCACCCATGAGACTGGTGTTTATCATAACACATCTCCCTCCCAACTTCATGTCATTTTAAAAAAAAATCCATCAAGTCCAATTGGTGTGCATAAGAACATGAACATGGGGCCGTTAACTGGAGCACAGGCAGCCTACTAGGAGTCACACCCTTGAAGGAAAACAGCTCTCCCTCTCCCATTCACTGCCAACAGCTCCTCAGCAAGGCGTGGGGCTTCACGTGGCCCTCCCCCATACATGCTGGAATGTTGACTGGCTTGATCTTGTGCAGGGCCTGTATAGGAGCCTACAGTTGTCCTGAGCTCATGAGCGCAATAGCCCTGCAAATCCAGAAGACAATGATTGCAGCAGTCCCCCCAACCCTACCAACATCCTGCCACCTCTTCCATGGTGTTCTCGAGTCTTGAGAGGTTGGGGCAGGTGTGGAATGTTCTAGGTAGTCATTTAGGGCTTGAGGACTCCATAGTCACTTATTCTTTACTCTTTGGCCAGGTGTGAGTCTCTGTATTATCTGTCACACACTGCAAAGAACAGGCTTCTCTAATGAGTTCTGAGAGTTGCACTGATCTTTGAATATAAAGACAAGTATTGAGAAGGCAGTTTGATACTATGTCCATTTAGCAATATAATAGTAGTAGGTTCTCCTCTATGGCTTATGACTTCTCAAGTCATGGGTTACTAGCCAGTTTTATAGTACCAGGCAGACATGAGTTTCTCTTGTGGAGGAGGCCCTAAATCCAATCAGAAAGTCATTGGTTGCCTCCATTTAGGCCACTATAACCACAATGGACATCTGTTACCAGGCCAGTTGTTACTGTAGCTCACAAGATTCACAGCTGAATAAGACTGTTGATGGCTTTTCTTATGACAGTAGTCAGCATAGAACCTTCTGGCAGTGTGGAAGGTAGTCAGCAGGAAGGAAAATAGAGTACCAGCTTGATTTCTCCGTGTCTAAGAGCAAAGAACTCAGCATCTTCGGCAGTATGGTCTTGCCATCAAGTTCTGGCAGGCAACCAAGTATAGTGGTAGTAGCCTATATTGTTTTGAGGGTTCTCTTGAACTTCCCTACCCCAAGACCAACAAAAAGAAGTGAGGTATCCCACACCTGGCATTGAGATTTTTGTTTAATGGCTTCTGAGAAGAGCATTACCCCTCCATGTAGGGTTCCTCCAATCAAACAAGTTTTTAAGAATGTAAGATGGACCTAATAGAGGTGGGAAAGCTAGTGATACTCAGTTGTTTGTAATATGGTCACAAGTTGCTGTTAGCAATTTCTAAACTGTAAAGCACCTGAAAAAGACTTCAGATTTGAGGAATGTTCTCCTCTGTCAGGGATCAAGTTTTTACATTTCACCATTCCTCTGGTATTTTCCAGAGTTTTATAATGAACCTCGTAATCATGAAGAAATGAAATGTTTTGAAATCAGAAAAATTCCAAACACTATTTAGAAAAACAGTGGTTGGGAATAGGGTGTTGACAAGCACCGTATCTAAAGGCTAACTTAATCTGTCCCATATCTTAGCCTTTCAGTGTGTTTTTGGGATCCTTCACCAGGTACCCTTTCCCTATCGTTTTCCCTGATCTACAGCCTGCTTGCCATTTGCTCCTCCCACATCATCCCGAAGTTGAACTCTTCTGATACCCCCCCCACCCCCCCCCACCCCCCCCCCACCCCCCGCAGACACTGCATTCTCCAGCAGCCTGTGGATCTTGTAGAACACTGTGCTCTGGAACCTTTTAGAGCAGGGAAGGTGCAGAGGCACTGACCTACTCCCTAGGTCCCACGTATTTCACCATGTTCTCTCCAAAGCCTGGAGGGGCAGAGAAGCCCACATATTGTTTCCTTTCCTCATTATTGTGACCAAATGCCTAGCAGTGTCTTACAGGAAGAGAGGTTTCCAGTGCCTCCCAGTTCAGAATCAGTGGCTCAGCACTGCAGGGAATGCTTGTCTGGCAAAACTCAGTCTCTGGCAGTGTGACCTTGAAGCATGGCTTCTTCATATCTTGGTGAATCAGGACACAGATACTCACACAAAAGGACTTATGTCTGCCACCTAAGCTCCACATCCCAAGGCCTACAATCTCCCCCAAACAGCGCCATCAGTGAGGGACCGAATGTTTAATACACGGTGAGCCTACAGGGGACATCCCACATTTAAACCATAATAACCCGTCAGTGGTTCCAGGGTTGATCATCATAGCATGGGAAAGTCTTCAAGTGGCACGCTCACCTGAGACCTGGGTACTGAGACCCAAATACAGACTGACTAACACATTGGCCTTCCTCCAGCCATGAAATATTAATCAAGATTGTCATTTTGAAGGTGCTCAACATCATGCTGAGCACTGTTAAGTCACGCAGTCTCTGCCGTGAACCTAGGGGGTGGTTTCTAAATCCATTCCCTGATAAATAACTGTATTATACATTGAGTATTTGCCATGGGCCTAGGCTTGCTCAAGGTATGTTGTTAAAAAAAAATGTTGCCTAGCTGCAGTTAGTTTTCACTTACTTTGCAGATGAGAACCCAGAAACAAATAGGCCAAAGGATTTGCAGTGAAAAGTGAGTCATATGCTTGGCGCTGTCTCCAGATGGCTGACTTCAGCATCTTGAGGGACTCCATCACTATCAGAGGCACGTTCACGGGCAGCACAATGGAAGAAGTATGGCTATAAGCTGTGGTGACACTGGCTGCCAGCACCGTTTGTGCTGACTTGTGTTGGCAAATGAGGTGACATCTGCTACTTGTCTCTAGGTTTTATATGTCATGTCATAAATCTGTTTATGCTCAACAAGTCTGACCCCACAATGTTCCTAGAACACCATTACATAACAGGTACATGGCCCTTATCCTCAAAATGTTAACGGTTCATGAAGGCACTGTGTTAAATTCAGTGAGCTAGGCACAGAAAGGCATATCTTAAAAGTCCATTTCATGCAGGTGGAGTGTAGAATCCCAGTCATTAAGAGGCCACAGAGGTTGGAACACAGTGGGAGGTTAGATAAGGGATGCTGAATTGCGGTGGCATGGTAGGGATGAGTTTTGGTGGTCTATAGAACAGCAGAGTGGCTATGGCAAAAACATGCTGTATGTTTTATGTGGAGCAGAAGAGTTTGAAAGTTTCCAACACAAAACAACATCACTGGCCGCCACATGCATGTTTAGTATGTGTGGGTTTTTAGGAATCCCTCAGTACAGGGAGATGGCAATACGTCAATAGAGCATCTCACAGCTGTGCAATAATTATCAGAGGTGAGTCTACCATGTCAAGGAGGCATAGATCAGGTCATGAACCCCACCCAGGTCAGCCCACAGCTCGGGAGCTGGTGCCTTTAGTTTGCAGGTAAAGAAAGTCTTGATGAGGCTAACTACCCTCGCCATAGGCACACTGCTGGGGGCTGCCGGGATAGGAGGAGCTCTTGGTTTGAAATTACTGGTCCAGTGATGTCTGTCTGACAGGGTGGAATTCTGTCCAGATGAGCTTGCTGTAGATGACAGTAAAAAAGTAGACCACACCTGGTTATTCCTCTCTGTGGCTTGGCTCAGGGTTCTCCGAAACAATCTGGAATTAGAGACAAGACCAGTAAGCTTTGTCACTCATACAGCCTTCCCTTCCACTGCTTGGGAAGCTCCTCTGTGGCTTTCTTCACTGATTTTCAATTAAAAAAAAAAACTTTTCTGGAAAGGTAAATTGTTCCCCTGAGGTCTAGCTCAGATGTCCCTTCTGCCATAAGGATGCTTCTTAACCTCTCTCTCCTGGAAGAACAAGTTGAGGAAGAACTACCAAGCGATGATTCTGACTGTCAGGATCCATGTCTCCCTCCCGCCTCCTCCTCCTGTTGGCCTCTGTGTTCTCAGCAGGCATGGCCCTGACTGAGCTCACAGTCCCTGAATGGGCACAGCAGCCTGGGATACAGATGTGGGAGGTCAGAACACTTTAAGCTCCAAGTCTCTCATTTTACCTTCTAAGGTGGTCACTGTGGCTGGGTGTCCTGCCAACGGGAATTATGAAATCATGCAAGGGCACTGTGCTAAGAACACCCCAGTACCAGCATTGAGCTCGTGGGACTAAAGTATTGTTACCCTGGGAAGACCCTCTAACCATTCCTCACCAGGCAGGTGGGAACATCTTAGGCAGTGGTTCTCAACCTTCCTAATGCTGAGACCTTTTAATACAGTTCTTCATGCTGTGGTAACCCCCCTATAAAATTATTTTGTGGCTACTTCATAACTGTACTTTTGCTACTGTTATGAATTGTAATGTAAATATCTGATATACAGGATATCTGATATGCGACTCCTGTGAAAGGGTCATTTGATTCCCCCAAAGGGGTCACAACTCACAGGTTGAGAACTGCTGATCTAAGGAGTTTATACAGTCCTTAAAACTCTAGGCCAGGTTTTTGGGACCCTATTCCTCATACTGGGTTGTCTTGCCCAGCTGTAATACATGGGGAAGTTCTTAGTCTTACTACCGCTTGATACGCTGTGTTTTATTGATACTCATAGGAGACCTGCCCTTTCCTAGATGGAGAAGGAAGAGGAGGGGATTGGGGGATTGGAGGGGGAATGAGGGAGAGGGACTGTGGGGAGAGGATGTAGGGGGAGGCTGAGGCCAGGATGTAAAATAAATAGACGAATTAAAAAATACTCAAAGAGAAAAAAATATATATATATATTTCTATCTTTCCTTGGGGGCCTCCAGAGAAGTAGTTTCCTGTGCCACAAGCTGCTTATGAAAATGGAAACATTCTGCCCCTTAAATTTCCATTTGAAATCCTGTGTTCTGCAAAGGGGTTTCCATAATGAGGAAGAGCATGATGCAGGCTGCTTGGATCTCTAGTAAAACTCAGTAAGTCCAACATCATAAAACAAAACAAAACAATTCTAGGCCAGGGCACTGGATGAGCAGGAAATTCTAGGTCAAAGCTTTTCTGTGACCCAGTAACAGAGCTGTGGCATCTTCATATGCCCGCTGAAAGCCTGGAACGTGAACCCATGGTGCCAGGTGAATTAGTCAAAGTGAAAGTCTTCAAGCCACTGGCCACACCTTCTGTGGACAGATCACAGTCAAGGTCCCCAGGAGACAACTGTTTGAAAATGGTACTTTTCCATCATCACAGTTTGAAATGTCAATTCTGCTAAAGGAAGGGGAAAACCAGGAAATTCCTTCCTGTGTGCTCATCTTCAGGGAGCAGAGTAAAAGATTCCAAGGGCAGTGTAGACATGCACTGTCCCCAAAGCAGTATCCCAGCGGGGAGCAGCACATCATGCCATCACTTCTCTTGTCTTGACACAGCTTCCTGTAGAGCAAGCGCAGGGCTTCCCTGGCATTGAACATTCCCTGGTCCTTTCCTGAAACATTTATCCACGAAGAAAGCCAGTCTGTTAAAGAACATGATTTTTCCTCACTTATCAGAGCAATTGCATTTCTTTTGAGTTTAGCTACATTATCTCAGACCTACTTGAGCTGTATCCCATATTGGGCTCTGAAGTGCCCAGATTCATGGAGATGTCTAGTATCTTGTTTATTTTATACACATCAAACTGTAGAGCATGGAATACCTTCCTGCTCACCACTCTGTGTTTGAAATCACTCAATCTCATTTGCTCCAATAGTAAGTCATATAAGCTAATAGCTCCTACAATAAACTCCTAAATTTCAGTGCCTTAACACAAAGGAAGTTTACCTCTGTTCATATAATGTTTATATACAAGTTTGGGGTGGAACCTGGCCTTCTTGGACCATGTTTGTGGCAGTTTTTGTAAGCCTGCCTTTCTTTTCTTCTTTCCCTCCCTCCCTCCCTCTTTCCCTCCCTCCCTCTCTCCCTCTCTCTCTTTGTAGCTAGAGTTTTCCTGCCTGGCCCACAGTCAGGACAAATCTCTGATACCCGCCAGTCCCACAGCCGCTCAGACCCAACCAAGTAAACACAGAGACTTATATTGGTTGCAAACTGTATGGCCGTGGCAGGCTTCTTGCTAACTGTTCTTACAGCTTAAATTAATCCATTTCCATTAATCTATACCTTGCCACATGGCTCGTGGCTTACTGGCATCTTTACATGCTGTTTGTCATCGTGGCGGCTGGCAGTGTCTCCCTCACCCAGCTTCCTGTTCTCTCAATTCTCCTCTCTCTTAGTCCCGCCTATACTTCCTGCCTGGCCACTGACCAATCAGTGATTTATTCATTGACCAATCAGCAACACATTTGACATACAGACCATCCCACAGCATCTCTTCTTTCCTTTCTTTCTAAGACATGGTCTTTCAGGTCTTTCCATATAGCTTTGGCTATCCTGGAGCTCACTATGCCAACCAGGCTAGCCTTGAACTCATAGAGACGAATCATTTTATTGCTACATTATTTCAGCAGAACAACAGTATTTGGCTTTCCCCTAGATCCATGGCTTACCTAATCTTAGATTCATGGCCACCCAAGCAGTATTAGTCATGGGTTCCATCTCACAGAGTGGGCCTTAGATCCAGTGGTGGTTAGTTATTTATGCAACTTTGGTGCCACTATTGGACCAGCATGTCTGGCAGGCAGGTAACCATTGTAGGTCAAAGGGTTGGGTTTGTAGCAAGGTTGGTGTTTACATTTCTCCTCTGGTAGTGTAAGAGTACCTTCCTGTACCATGGACACTAGTCAGTAGGGGTGAAGACTCTAGTTAGGCACCAGCTTAACTTCTCTGTGCTCAGGAAGTGCTGTTATCAGTAATAGGGCCTTATCATCATCTTATGGAGAGCAACCAATAGCCTTGGAAATAGCCCGAGTTATTTGAGAGTTTCTATGGGGTCCCTTTGGCCAACAACCAATAAGATGTAACCCATTTCTAGAGCTGGAGGTTTTGCTTGGTGGCAAGAGATGTCTAGTTGGGGCTTTGTCTCACTGCTATTTGTTGATTCTGTTTAGAGTCCTTTCATATATGTATATATTTTAAGAAGCTTCTGAAACTGATAAGAGCCCTCAATCAGCCCCTAGTGTTAGCTGTCCCTCCCTGTATTCTCTACCTTACCTTCTCTTCCCTCCTTTCTCCCATCGTCCTCCCTGTTTGGTCCTCCTGTATGTTTGAAGCAGGTCAGCTTCATTGTGGAGTGTGATGTCTGTGTCATCCACAGAGGAACAACATTCCTGTAGAATGCTTTCACCTTCTTCCTTAGGCATTATGGGAGTTGAATCCCTCAAAATGTTAGTGTATCCTGATTGGCTTTGAAGCTGAACCTTGGCTGCTTCCATAGGAACCAGGGCAGTGTCAGTAAGGGATCGGCCCCGGCAGAAGCAGTCAAGACCAGTGATGTTCACCAGAGTTGGGTGTTCTTATCAAGTATGCTGCTGTACAAGATTAAAAAAGAAAAGGATAAAACAAAGACCTTGTAGTCAGAAACCCTTAATTAAAAGAACTTGGTAGAGCACTTGCCTAGTACGTTATATGCCTTGAGTTTGATCCCAGCACCAAACCCTTACCTACATACATGCCCACATACATGTAATCACACACATTTGGGCATCTGTAGTGACAGCAAACAGTAATGTGAACATGCAAAAAAAATAGCGCGGCGACTGATGTGGGTGATGGTGGGGGACACTGGCGTTGCTTCTTCTTCTTTCTTTTCTTTGGTGGTGTGAGGAGTAATTGTGAGCATGTTAGAATCCGCACATGAACTTTCCCCAGTGATGCTGATGGCCCTGGCTCCCTCGTGAGGTTTAGCCCTGCATGCTGGCTGGGGAGGTCAGGCCTGCTGCTCCTGACCTTGGATTTCCTGGCCTTGGTGGCCCTGTGGGCTCTTTGCCACCAGTCACCACTGAAATGGAAACCAAATGACCATTTTGAAGCATTTCTAACTGCTTTTAATGTCTCTGAAGAAGCTTCATATGGTCTCTGTGGAAGGGGAAAAACCCTTTATCTTAGAGCAAATCGTGCTTTCTAAATGACACAAATGTTTGGCTGGAGTTAAAAACTAAAGGTTAAGGATAAAGGTCCGTTTTATTTTACATGTAATCCCTTGGCCTTGGTTCTGTTGGGGCTGCATAAAGGGAGAGTGGGATTTTAAAAGCAAAGGTCAGCATCTACTCAGAACTGACCGGTTCATATGTGAGGCAGAATTTTAAAAGGACACTTAGCAACACCAACTTGCTTTCTTTTATTATTATCATTATTAAGATAATAATTCTATTTATTTTACATACCAACCACAGATCCCCCTCTCCTCCCTCCTCCCGCTCCCCAACCTTCCCCGCAACTCACCTCCCATTTCCACCTCCTGTAAGGCAAGGTCTCCCATAGGGAGTCAGCAGAGCCTGGTACATTCACTTGAGGCAGGTCCAAGCCCCTCCCCTCTGCACCAAGGCTAAGCAAGGTGTCCCACCATAGGCACTGGGCTCCAAAAAGTGTGCTCATATGCCAGGGGTGGATCCTAATCCCACTGCCTGGGGGCCCCCTAATAGTTCAAGCTAAACAACCGTCTCGCCTATCCAGAGGGCCTAGTCCAGTACCGTGGGGGCTCAGTGGTTAAGAGCACTGGCTGTTCTTCCAGGGTTCAATTCCCAGCAACCACATGGTGGCTCACAACTGTCTGTAATGAGATCTGGTGCCCTCTTCTGGCCTGCAGGCACACACGCAGACAGAGCATTGTACACATCATAAATAAATAAATAAATAAATCTTTTGCTGGTTGTGGTGGCATACGCTGGTAGGATTTGCTGAAGGAGGTGGAGGCAGGAGGATCACGAGTTTGAGGCCAGCCTGGGCTACACATTGCCAACTTGTTTTCATTAGCAGTCTTGGGTCTTTGGGTGCCCACATGCTGGCTGTTTGGGGGTGCACTGTGGATGTGTTGGTTGCAAGGAGAACCCACAGTTGTTTTCTTCATCCACACCACAAGTAAAGACTGTTTATGGGTAGTAGAGTCTTAAGGGTCCCCCTTTGGCTGTCAGTTCAGTGGACTGTGGTGGTGGACTCAGTGGTGTGGATTTTGAGGCAGTGTGCTTTATGATAGCTGCAGAGAATAATCATGACTGAAAACTTGGGGATCCAAACTCGTCTCTCACTCTGTACTTCAACCTCAGTGTTGACCCTTAAGTTGTCCCAGAGGGATAGAGATATAGATGGAGATAAAGCCACTGCGGTCAAAAGCAACCTGAGAAAGGGGTTCCTTGGTTCACAGTTTGAGAATACGGTCCATCATGGCGGGAATGACAAGGCTGAAGGAGGAAGCATCTCAGGAGGAGGTCTCTGGAGGGCAGCAGTCTCAAGCTGCAGTCTCCCTGGAGGAGGAAGTGGTAGCTGATGTTTTCTGTACATGCTGTCTACATCAATACTCAATCAGAGGAAGGTCTTGGCGTCCCCGTGAGTCTGAGGCATAGGTGCCCTTGACATGGCCATCCTCATGTCTCCCACATCCTCAGGCCCTCCTTGCAGAGAATCCAACCATTCTACGGCTGGGCTTCAGTAGCCTTCTTGAGCCTTGGCAGGCACCTCCATGGCCCTGTCGCTCTTGCATCTCTCTTGCCTATGAAACAAGTGCTACCTGGGTAATGTGTATCGACTGCTTTTCCCTTGCTGTGATGAAATACCACGAGCAACAGCAACTTGGAAAAGAAAGAGAGAGTTCATTTTAATTTATGCTTCCAGAGGGGAAAATCCATAATGATGACACAGACAGCTAGAGCAGGAAGCTGGATGATCACATCTTTCATCCACACACAGGAAGAAAAGAATGAGAACAGGAAGTGGTGTAAAGCTATAAACCCTTAAAGCCCAACCCCAGTGATGTACTTCTTCCAACAAGACTACCTCCTTATGGTTCCATAACCTCCCTAACCTGTACCACCAATAGGAGATAAAACGTTCAAATATAAGCACTTATGGGGCAAGGGGTGGTTTAAATCACCACCTGATGTTGCTATATTCTGCTGCCAGCTCAAGATGGAACCCAGCTTAGATCATGGTTGCAGCAGCCCATGTTCCTTCCAAGCTGACCCTAGGGAACTACTTCACTAGATGGTTGCTGTCAAGCAGGGAACATGATCAGTGGCATTCTCAGTTCATTCTCCTCCCTTTCAAATGACTTTCTATGTTACAAGTTGGAGCCTTTAATGGACGGGATCCTGCTCTCGGGTCACTTTTCCTACTATCCAAGTGCAGAATGGAAGGTTTCTTTTAGTGTCACTAATCTCTTTAATAATTACAGCTGCTTTCCCAGTACCCACCTTGTCTGAAACTGTTAACTCCTTCCTTTCCCACCAATGGGTACATTTTCCAACCTTTTGGGTGTGTTTGTTGCTCTCTTGCTTACTGTAGACATGAACACAGCACTGAGTAATCACCATCCCACTAGGTTTTGGCCAGAATATCACATGAATAGCTTCTAGCTTAGTTCTTGATAATCTTTGCTCCCCTCTGGAATTCATGAATTGGCCCTCTACGGCCCCTATTTTTCTTCATATTCTGGTCTCCCAAACAACTGCAAGAATGTCCCATTATGCTCTGCTTACAAAATTCTGTGGCTTATAAGGTTCTAAAATTTCCCACAGCCATCTACCTCTATCCCAAAGCTGTTCTAAAAGTCTAAGAACCATGTGGTTAGGTTTATCATGGCAGCGACCCCACTCCTGGTACCAAACTTCTGTATTAGTTACTTTTCACATTGCTTTGACAGTACCTGACAAAACCTAATTAAAGATGGAAGGCTTTGTTTTTCCACATGGTTTGAGGATATGGTCCATAGTGGTGGGGCAGCAGAAATGTGAGGCATCTGATCACATTGCACCCACATTCAGGAAGTAGAGAGAGATGAATGTTAGTGCTCAGCTCTTTTTATTTCAGTTCAAGAACCAAGCCCCATAGAAAGATGCTGGTCATGGTCTGTGTTTCTGAGCAGTCTCACTGCTGCGCCTCCAATGACCTCTCTTTGAACAGCAACACCCAACAGACAGTGAGGAGAGTTTAGGGTGTGCCTCAGGACCCACAAAGGATCATGGCTTGGCGACGCTGTAGGCTGGATGTTTGCCACTTTGCACAGCTGATAGAACTGTGTTCCTTGATTAAACTGAGATAGCAACTCCAGAGCTAAAGAGTGCTCTAGCCCCGCAGGCTGTTTCCTCAGCCACCTACACCTGCGATTCCCCTCGTACAGTGTGGCATGTTGAAGTTGCCCCCCTCACCCCGCATCCCCCAAGAGCCAGATAAGCCACTGTTAATCCCGCTTCAAGGAACCAGCAACCCCGATGTGCCCCATGTCCAGCCATGCACACACGCACATAATGGTGGTAACTTTTTTTTTGAGGTGGAGGTCTCACTATGTTGTCCAGCCTGGTCTCAAATGCTCAGTCTTCCTACTTTAGCCTCCCAGGTAGCACCTCTTACCTCTTGTTTTTTAAAAAAAATGAAGTGACATATATAAGAAAGTTTACCATTATGACCATTTTAAGTAGCATTAAATGTTAAATATGAACATACCAGAGTGTGTGACTTTTAGTTCTTATTATGTATAGGGGATGGAGGACAGGAATAATGGGGAGGAGAGAGATCCACCTAGATGCCCAAGTTCCTTTGTACATTTGGGGTTTACATGTGGTCTGTGGGTCTCCTCCTGTGTATGTTGAGCCATTTCTAGATTACATGTAATGTCACAGTGCTGAAAACAGTGTGGACTCTGTGAAAGCTGTTACACCGTACTGCTTGGGGACAGTGACACAGAACGGGGTCTTGGTGTGTGTTCAGTACAGGTGCAGGGATTTTATTTCCCAGTATTTTCAATTCCCCATCTGCCGACTGGGAGGAACTTCTGCACTTACTGTTGGTGACAGCATCCCAAGAGGGGATGTGGGCTGGATGGGGGATGAGAGGAAGGGAATGCGAAAGAAGGTGCCTGGTGGACTCCCCAGCACTGGAAGTGGGCGGAGCTGTTGTCAGGGACAAACGAGCATGATTTCTGTTTTCTCGCCTCATCATATAGCCTTACCAATGTCACTCCGCCTTGAAAACTAACAAACTGCTGTTGTTGATAAACAGCCCCCAACCAGAGTGAGTGAGTCTTTAGTGTCTCCACCGCAAGTGACCTGAACTCATTCTAGATTACGGGCTTTTATTAAATGCAGGTGACATACTTGTATTTAAAAAGGATTCGCTATGTATCTGAAGTTCAGCCTCATGTCCTGTACTTTTATTTGGCCCTGTGTCCTGATGAGTCTTTGATTGCTTGGTTAATTAAATCCAGACTCTGGTCTAACCCTGCTGAGCTATGATGGGGTCTCTTTCCACTGGCACTGGAAACACCACAGCCTCATGGGCGTTAGTCATCCCAGCCCTTGCCCCTCTGTCTAACCACAGCCAGGACTTGACCAAGACAGTCACTGTCCTCACATGCTTCAGAGCACCTGGGGTTCACTGAAAGCTTCTTTGCCCCTTCAAAGCTGTGCCCTGTGAACTGGTTTTGCTTTATGGGGGAGTGGGCAATTGGCTGGCAGAGGAAAAACTGGCTGCTACTAGAGGTCAGCACCTCTTTTTACATCCTATCCTGACTGAGGGTGGGGCATGGGCTCTGAGAACTGCAGAGTTGGGGAGCTACAGGGGCTTCCCATGGAGCAGAGGACTGGGGGTCCTTGGGAAACAAGGACCTCCTGCTTCCTCCTGTTCCTAGGCCGAAATGCCTGTGGGTTCTCACTGCAAAAGGAAAACAACCACCAAACATGCATCCAGGATTAAACCATTTCCAAAACACATTATTAAAGCAAGCTGTGACCCACATATTTGTTGTCTGCTTAAGAGATTTTTTAACCTATTGAAAAGACTGGAAAAAGTGAAACACCAGAAAATAAAGGGGGTGGGGGTGGAGTTGGTGGCGGATGGTTCTCTGGAGATGTGTTGCAATGTCTTAGTTTCAAAAATGCAAGCTTTGATGTGGAGGAGAAACCACCCAGCTGAAGCCATCTCTGGGCAGGGATGGGAGCGAAGGGTAGCAAGCGGGGGGTGCAATGTCTCCTGCCTAGATGTGAGTGTGTTTCTGCAATGAAAGACAAACAATGGGAAACTCCGTTGTTAGGAACACAATGTGAAATCCTGTGAAGAGAGCAGTACAGCCACACACAGGCCCTAGCGTGCAAAGGAACTGGCTGCCTTCTTGGGCGGCGTTGCATATAGCAGCAAAAAGGTAGCAATGCAACCCCTTAGGGCCAGGGGCAGTTCTTCTCGTCCCTCTACCACAACTGCTTCACAACTAGTGGACCTTCTCATCACCTTCAGACACCTCAGAGGGTTTGAGAAGCTGGTTCCCCAAGAGACTCTGGTTGTTTTGTTAGCTTCAAAAGTGGCCCCAATGGAATGCCTTCCACTAAAATCTAACTCATTCTTTCCTCTTTTTCCTTAAAGGATGAGACTGATTAGGTCATTAAGTTAATATTACCTTGTAGAGAGACTGCAGTGTAGAACTTAGCCATGGAGTTCTGGCTGAGACTTTCTTTACAGGCACAGAGTACAAAGCCACCTGCATGGAGTAGTTTCTGTCAACAGACTTGCAGTTACAGAAGATGCCACTAGATGGAGACATGAGTCATAGGAACATGACCTGTGGCCCAGTGCTCTTGCCTGTCAGCACTGTTGATGGTCCCAGGTAGTCGCTGATGCTTATTTTTCTGCAAACATACTGATCTTGATGTTTACATTAAGTACTGATGCACATTAGTGACTGATTTGAGGGACTGTTTCTTGAGCAGGTGTGTTAGCATAGCATGCCTTCTGCCTATACTCCCAGAGCTCGGAAGGCAGAGGCAGGAAGAGCACACATTTGAGGGAAGCATGGACTACATAGTAAGACTAAAACACACAAGACAAGAAAACCACATGTTCCTACTCTTTAGAGTCAGAGTTAAAGATTCTGTGGGTTGGCATCAAGGCTGTGCCTTCAGGCCGTGTGTTGCTAACCTCGACTTTCCACCCTCTTTTGGAGAAGGTATTTCACTCCTGGTTTGTATGGTGGATATTTGAAAGTCTTCCGTATAAAAACAGCTGGTGCCAAACGTTCCCTTATAATTATTTTTCTGTTTTGGTTTGGTTTGGTTTTTGCCATTCCTGTAGAGACCCTCTTTTATCTCTGAATGCCCCTTCCTTTCAAGAAGAAGAAGAGGAAGAGGAACAGGAACATGAAGAGGGAAGAAGGAAGACGATTCTGTTTATTTGTGTATATCTGTGAGTGGGTATGTGAATATGAGTGCAAGTGCCCACAGAGGCCAGCAGAGGGCACTGGGTCCCCTGGAACTGGAGTCACAGGCCATTGTGAGTAGCCTGATTTGGGTGCTGGGAACCAAAATTACACCCTCTGCAAGAGCAGTAATGCTCTTAACTGCTGGGTTGTCTCTCTAGACCCCCTTTCTTCCTTTTGAGAGGGAAATTGAGTTTTGTCCTCTAGAGAACTAGAATGCAACAGAAAATGACTCTCTAGTTCACACAGCCATAGTCCCATCACCTATTACTATCTCTTTTCAGCCTAGAGGGTTTAGTAGGTAACCACCTCCATACTCCTTCCTCCCTTTAATATTCTCTACATTTTGTAAAAGTATCAAAATCAGAATACTTCCAGCTTTCCTACAGGATTCTGGTCTCAGGGCAAGGCCCCAGTCTAACTGGCTGGCCATTGCTCTTTGGAGGTCTTAGAGTGGATAAGTGTGTATAGGCAGAAGACCCTCCCTCCTCTTCTTCTTTCCCTCTCTTCCTCCTTTCCTTCTCCTTTCTCCCCTTTCTTCCCCTCCGTCTCCCCTCAGACTCACTGAATTCATTTTTCAAAGGTTCTCCCACACTCAGGATGTCTGTTAGCATCTTCTCTGGAGGACTGTAAGGTTGAATATGAGAACAGCTGAAGATGTTCTTCATAGTCACATTCCTTTGTAAAGCAGACCCTGGATGAATGATTCAGGAATGGAGGGAGAGTGGTGTGCTATGTGAATGATTTAATTATCCTGCTGTTTCTGGGGTTAGCAAGCATTTGTGTGTGTGTGTGTGTGTGTGTGTGTGTGTGTGTGTGTGTGTGTGTGTGTCCAAGGGAATGTTTAAAGATCTGCAGTCCATCTGGGTTCTGACCCAGCAGCTTGGCCCTGTTGTAGTCAGTGTGAAAGGAGGCATGGCTATGTTCCAGATGAGTGTTCTCCACATACCAAATCGGGGGCTGGATTTGGTCCACCAACTGTAATTTGACTGGCTACATTGGAATCATACAGGAAGTCACACTGGCAAAGAGGTTTTGTGAGTCTGTAAGTAGTACAGCCATTGCTCAGCTTTTACCCAATTCCACTTCCTTTTTCAAAAATTTCAAAAAGGTTTCCCTGCCTCCTCTACACTCAGTGGATACTTTGGCCAATCCTGGCCAATGGGCTGAGTCTGGAAGTGATGTCTTCTCCATCCAGATCTGCTCACAGAACTTCCTGCCCACTGTTCCATGCTCTTTTCCCTCTTCTGCAGGTGTAGAGGACTCCAGGGCCCCAGACATTATTAGAGCCACATGCTGGTGGGAGCCTGGCATGACCCCCGCAGTGTACAGTGAAGCTGCCCTCCGACTGGACTGAGCAGGGGTGTGAAATAAAGAGGTCTGTGTTGCTAAGACCATGGGTACAAATCCGGATAAAGAACAGAAACTGAAAGAGAAGAATAAGGGCAGATCTTATGCTTGTTGGGCTGAACTGTTTCCTGTAAAACAAAGAAAGCTGAAGCTAAGGAAACTTCAAAGCCAGGGGAGGGGCATGTCAGTGGCAGGAAACCCCATTTGCCCATAGGACACATCACAAGGGCTCTGAGCACATGCAACTCAGCCAACCCCAAAGAAGAGATTACTCAAGGGGCAGCTTTCACTGGCCACACTGAAGTGTTTCTCCGATTATTCTTTATCAATAAAAACTCGGGAGTCAGATATCGGGATAAGAACCTGAATGATCAGAGAAGAGGTAAAGAAGGGACCAGTGACCTCCTGTCTCTTTCAGTCCTCCATCCAAAGAGGCTGAGGCCTTCTCTAAGCCCCGGCCTACTACTTCCTGTCTCTCTCTCTGTCCTCAGTCCTCTAAAACCTCTATGGTTAATTTTGGTCAGCTAGTAGCTAGCTCTGCCCTCTGATTCACAGCAAACTTTATTGTCAGAATGTGATCAAAATATCACACAATACCACATAGTGAGCCCTCCCTCTTGGTGGGTTCCACTGTTGTGATTCTAACAACCTTAGGTTCAAAATACTTGAAAAATGAAATCCTGGGCTTGTCCTAAATAAGCAGATACTCCCTGCTGTAGACGGAAATTTCTCCAGTCCTACCCAGCCCGCGGTCTGGATGAATCTCTCCCATCGGCGGTCCCACAGCCGTTTATAAGATAATTACTCAGGAGAGAGGTAGCTCAGTAGTTACAAGCACTGATTGATGTTCCAGAGGACCCAGGTTCAATTCCCAGGCCATCCAGTGTCTGATCACACCAGGATAAAAAATAAGTAAATAAATAAATAAAATAATTACTCAGAGGCTTAATATTATTACAAGCGGTTTGGCCTATGGCTCACATCAGGATAATAAATAAATAAATAAATAAATAAATAAATACATAAAAATAAATAAATAATAAATAAATAAATAAATAAAATAATTACTCAGAGGCTTAATATTAATTACAAACTGGCCTGTGGCTCAGGCTTCTTGCTAGCTAGCTCTTACAACTTAACCCATTCCTATTAATCTATGTTTTGCCACATGGCTTCACGGCATTACCTGTCCTCTCACATCTTGCTTCTCCTGGCAGCAGCTCGCAGCATCTCCCTGACTCCACCTTTCTTCTCTCTCTCTCTTGGATTTTCCCACCTGGCTCCATCCTGCCCTGCCATAGGCCAATGCAACTTTATTTATTAACCAATAGGAGTAACACATATTCACAGCATACAGAAAGACATCCCACAACACCCCCAACCCCTCTCTCAGTTTCTTGAGATACAATTTTTCTGGTTGTTCTGGAACCTGATCTGTAGACCGAGCAAACCTTGAACTCAGAGATCTGCATACCTCTGTCTCCAGAGTGATGGATTAAAGGTGCGTGCCACTGAATGACTTTTTTTCTTATCATCATTCTCTACCAGGAGTGCCCAAATTTTTGACTTTGTGATATGACATCATCTACAAAGACCATGCTTAGGAGTTATGCAATTAAGTTACAAAAAAAAAAAAAAACTGGGGGGAAAAAAAAGCCTTGTGCTGTTTTAAGTAAGTTTGCGATTTTATGTCAGGTTGTAATCATAGCTGTTCTGGGTTGCATGTGGCCTTCAGGTCTCAGTTTGGACAAGTGCCTAAGAAAGACTGTATAACAATTTACAAAGCATTTACTGATGGTTTAGAGGGTGTGATTAGGTCCTATGTAGATGCTGTGACATCTTAGAAATGGTCTTGGTCATCCTTGGATTTGAGTATCCATGGTGGGGGGTTCTGGAAACGATTCCTGGAGCACACTGAGAGTCAACTATAAACCTAAGAACTGGGATGAAGCTTTCAGATATTCTCCAGTAAGTTATGCCTTGACCATGTCTCTCTATCCTAGGACTTGAAGGTTCAGATGACTTCCAAACATCTTAGGAAAAGGAATGTCATGTGAAATGTGTAGCCAAGAGAATCCCTGGCCCCACCCTGGGGAAGTGATGTCAGAAATGGCCAACACATTCAGGTCATGGTGCCAAAGGTGTGAGGGGTTGTTGTTGGAACAGCACCCTTCTCCTTCCGCCCCTCAGGCATCCTTTGGTGGAAATATGAACCCCTTCCCCTCCCATCCCAAACTCCAATTGTTCCTTTTCTTTGATCTCTTAACATTTGTGTAAAGTTCTGGTGTATTTCCCACTCCAAGACACCCCAGTACACTAAAACATTCAAGAGGAGGGCTACCTAGTCCCAGAACCCAGCCCAGGCTCAGCATGGAAGGCCAGTCACAGGAGCAGTGAGACTGGCTGGCATTGTAGAGATGAATCTGAGACATTCAGGCCATCCTGGCTGATGCCTAAGACGTTCCTTTCACCCGAACCTATGGCTATAAGGGATTTTGACCCTGATTAGAATTGGGAGAACTTTAATGGAAGCACTTGTGTATGAGTTTGGGTTTGACTGGGGAACCAATTTCTGAGAGTGCTGTGGACGGTGAATTAACTACAGGGACTGTGTTGTCACTGTGGAATGGAGAGGAAGGCACAGGAAAGCTGCTGCTTCTGTGTATCTGGCAGTGGGTGTGAAGTTTCTATGGGTCAGCAAGGCTGGCAGTTAGGGAGAAAGCTGGATGTGAAGTAGGGGAGAGCAGAGACAATGGAGTCAGTGGAAGCAGGGTAGACCTGATCCCATGAGGAGGTTCTAGGCCCACACCTCCCCCTGTCCCGCTCCACCTTGACAGTGCAGGTGACTTGTTAGAACAGGCACACTCTCCCACAGATCTGCTCATGTGTCTGTGTAGGGTGTGAAACTGAACCAGGATTGGAGAAATTGGGCATGATTTGAGCAGGAGCTTGAGAATACTGCGCGCCCAACTTTTACCTCATACCAATAAGGTTGACTAAAAAACCAGCCCTAGCATGTGCAAGCTGGACAGGATCTCTTGCCTTCCAAGCTCAGTGGCTGCTGCTTCCCTTCTGTGTCCCAAACCTTCCAAAGATTTTCCTACTTAACTCTAATCTAGAAACATGTAGAAGGGAATTATGGGAAACATCATTATAGTTTAGTCAATGCCATGGGTCCTACCTCTCAAGTGCATCATTGACAGTCACTGTAGCGCTCTCTCTCTCTCTCTCTCTCTCTCTCTCTCTCTCTCTCTCCCTCCCTCTCCTATGTGTGTGTGTGTGTGTGTGTGTGTGTGTGTGTGTGTGTGTGTGTGTGTGTGCAGTTACCACAGGTGTCTTTGGCATAAACTTTTTCATCACTGTGAAACCCACTGAAATTTGGACAAAGGGTAAACAAATCTCTGAGGCCTTTTACTTTAATAGTTTGTCGTGAATGAATTCTGCTCTTTCATGGTTTTCTTGGAGGAAATATGAGGAGAAAGACAGTAGGAGAAGTAGGCTTTTCCTGAATCTCATGTGGAGTTCAGAAGTGTAGATGATGTGGAAGATGTTAGCTTCCAAACACTCAAGTGGAGTCTCTCCTGCCAAGTGTCAGTGGTGATGGTAGAAGGGTGGCCACATCTGAGACTCCAGTGGTAAGCTGCAAGCTACTGGGGCAACCCAGAGCCAAAGGACTTGTATGAGGACCTTTCATTCCTGCTAACCCAACCCTGTCCTGTCTCCCCGTGGTGCTGAACAGGTAGCTGCTACAGAGAGCGTAGCCGCTTTCTTCTCTGTGTCCTGCTTCTTAGCTTTCTAATACATTCAAGCATATTAAAACAAAAAGTAATCCAGCATTTCCAGCTGCCCTCAATGGTAGAATTGATCCAGCTTTTCTGTTTAGTATTAGAAAGAGAGTTGGTGTGTGTGTGTGTGTGTGTGTGTGTGTGTGTGTGTGTGTGTGTGTGTTTCACAGGGAAAGTCCCTCTTGTGCAGCTCACTGGTATTTCTGTGGCAGCTGTGCTTGTAATACTTTGAAAGCCAGTGGTGGCAGAGCCACTTCACAGGCTTCAGTAGTGTTGCGGTGCACTCTGGACATGGACAGCTGTGAAAACAGAGAAGTGATTGTACCAAAGTTGAAAATGTTGTGCTACAGGGAAATTTGGTTTTGAAGTATGTATTTTATCTTAATAAGTAGACCTTTCGAATATTATGTAGTTATGGTTTTTATCATTTATACCATTTCAGTGGATATTAATTTTAATTAAAATATTTGTTCAAGAGACCTCTTGCACCTCCTGGTGATGAAGTTAGTAACAGTGCATTATTTCCTTGGACATTGCCAAAAGAATGGGACTTTAGTGTTCTCACCATGCAAAGATCACACACACACACACACACACACACACACACACACACACAAAGATGTTAAATAGTTTGGCTTAGCCAAGCACATTATTTACACAAGCTAAGACAACATGTGTTATATATACCATAACTATGTAGACTCAATTTGCCAATTAAAATACATAGATTTAAAACACACATGCATGGTTATCTAATGAAAGGTCCTGCAGCGATGGCTCCTGGGCCGGGCCATTGACAGTATAGTGGCCCCTGTGTTGAAGGCCAGACAGAGGTCGGACAGCCTGCTGGGTCCTAGTGAGAAGCCCCACTGTGCTTGACAGGGACACTCAGCAGCAGCCTCAGGGCCACATGTGAAGGTACCACTTCATCTGTGGCCCTTTCACAGTTGACAGGGAACTTCTGCATGGCATACATCTGTCTTCTGAGTTTTCTTTCCAAGCTTTGAATATGGTGATTTTGAGAAAGAGAAAAAGGAAAGTCAGTGTTGAACACCGTGTTTCCCTTTCTCGTTAGTGTATTTAAATTGTACAGAATAATGGGTTTCATTATGCCACATTCATGCATGTCTGAGGTAAACTCTTTGAGAATCTACCTGGTCATTAGTGATGCTTCTGTATCTGTTGGCTTGATCCCCAAACTCTTGTCTTCGGGTCTGATGGTTTTCCTCTGAGACTCCTAAGAACAGCATATCTACTTTATTCATCTACTTCCTGGACACACATAGAGGGTGGCCACCTCCAACACAACATGGCAATTCCCCACCCCAGATTCTCTGACAACTTTTTGGCTTTAATTCTCAGCAGCAAAGCTATATTTCACTGTTAAATTCTTGTCATGCAAGAAGGGAAAGAGTTAGCAAGACCACTGGCTGAGAGCCACCACAGTGAGGCCCCAAGTTCCTATGTGAACTCATCACCCTCTGCATGGGCTTCTGTCCTACACCATTCACATTCCATGGCTGTGGATTTCCACCTGTTACATAGATACATTGAATGTATACCACATGTGTTTACTGAGCTCACATACCAATACACTGTCTATGTCCCACATGTGTTTACTGAGCTCACATATCAATACACTGTATATGTCCCACATGTGTTTACTGAGCTCACATACCAATGGAAGACTCCTTCTGCTTGCAGGCACTGCACTGGGCACTAAGATAAAAGGACCAGGCATTGACTCTGCTCTCGTGGAGTTTTCAGACTTGTTTGAAGACAGAGGTCCATGGCCATTTTAAATGCAGAGGATAGAGGCAGCCGTAGGGCAGGAGGGAACATTTGATCCTGTCTGGTGGTACAGAGTGGCAGTGGGCAGCAAGAGGTGGAGACAGTGCCTATGCTCCACACAAGGCCCTCCAGGACCCTCCATCACTCTCTGGCTAAGGACAGAGAAGGGATTAGGTGCAGAGGTTCAAGTGTGGTGGATATGTGCTAGTTTTGCACATGAGAAGTATCTATTGTGTGTGTGTGCTCTCACAGAGCTCCTGACCGTAATCATTAATGTGATAATAGAGTGATGATTGTGTAAGAAACCCAGTCTAGTGATTATTGTGTAAAGCAGGTGCTCTGGGAGCGGTTCCTTGGTCCGCAGTGATACCTGGGACTGTATGGCTGACATGTGGGAACTTGCTGTTGAGTGGAAGCTTTTTGTTGAACCTAATGCTCCTCTGCAAAGTAAAATCTACTGTGGTAGTATTGTGTTCACCAAAATATTGTGCACTCTAATAAACTTATCTGGGGTCAGAGAACAGAACAGCCATAATAGTTTAGACAGTGATAGCACACGCCTTTAATCCTAGCATTCCAGAGGCAGAGATCCGCCTGGATCTCTGTGAGTTCAAGGCCACACTGGAAACAGCCAAGTGTGGTGACTCACGCCTTTAATCCCAGGAAGTAATAGCAGGAGGCAGAAAGGTATATAAGGCATGAGGACCAGGAACTAGAGCTGGTTAAGCTTTTAGGCTTTTGAGCAGCACAGCTCAGCTGAGACACATTCAGATGAGGACACAGAGGCTTCCAGTCTGAGGAAACAAGATTAGCTGAGGAATTGGCAAGGTGAGGTAGCTGTGGCTTGTTCTGCTTCTCTGATCTTTCAACGTTTACCCCAATGCCTGGTTCCAAGTTTGTTTTTGTTAATAAGACCCAATAAGATTCGTGCTACAATCTACCTCAACAAATTAAATATGATGGGGGGGGAAAAAACAAAGAAAAAGACAGGAAAGAGAAAAGTATCAGGTTGATAGCTGGCATTGATTTTCCATTTTCAGAGATAGTGTGCCCCTGCTCTTACACCCTGGTATGCCATCCACACGAGAGTTTGTGTGTACAGCTGGCTACACCAATTTTGAAATGAGAAGAGGCATGAGTGTCTCTGTTCACTATTGAGTGCTGGGTCTGAGCAGCTGCCTCCGGTATTGCGGGACTTGAGGTACAGGTCTGGTGTCATCTGCGGCTCACTTCCCCAGACTGAGCAATCAAACTGCCCCACTCAGCCTACCAGTTTCTGAGGACTTGGCTGTGCAGTCCTGTACCTATCAGAGCTCCCACCCCAGGATCCTGGGCAAGATTATCCCCATATCTGCTAGCCTTTCCTTTGGTCAATGCCATGTTTTCTTTCCTTTGACTAGGAAAATGCCCAGATCATCAGAGAAGTGGAAGTAGACAAAGTCTCTGCACTCTCCAGGGACCAGGTGGCAGCCATCAAGCAGCTGTGGCTGGATCCGGGAATCCAGGAGTGTTATGACAGGAGGAGGGAGTACCAGCTGTCAGACTCGGCTAAGTAGTGAGTACTCAGTCTGCCACAGCTGCTGCCACACTGCCCTTCTTGGGCGGACTCTGCAAGACTTCACTCCCTGTTTGCAGGCGAGGAGGTGGTCTTTCCTGACTCCTGGCTAGGACTCTTAGCACCTTCTATCCTAATCTTCTTTGGGTTCCAAGATGTACCCTGGGGTCAGCACCCACCTTTTCCCATCTAATTAAATTGGAAATTCCCTCAGCGGATTAGATCTAAGTTTTGGTGCTGGAATTATAACTTAAGCAAAGAATACACCTGCCTGTGGCAGTTCCCTTTCTTCTTGCCATATTCCTTTGGAAACCACAGGCAGGCAGGTGTAGGCTTTGGTTAAATCAGCCACTGATCTTGTGCTACCCTCTAGTGATGGACATAGGTATCTGCAAGACCAGCACACAGGAAGCTCAGCTGGCTTATTTGGCCCTCTCAGAAAGTCTGCTTCTTACTTATTTTGGATCCATAAAGCTTTAAGCCATCAACCCACCAAAGTTTCTACTGCACACTATCTTGGAGAGATCGCAACATTTCCCTTTTCTAAGAGTCCCCAGGACTGTGCGTCATCCATGGGGTGACTGAGCACACAGATGATTTCTTCTTGAGTTGCTGCTTGTTTATGCTTCTGTAGCTCACTCCTTTCTCCTTCCCCCATATCACTGTCCCTCCTCCCAGGACCATGACATCCCCACCCCCAAACCACCCGATTCTGAGCCAGCTTGAACAGGACAAAGCAACTGTCAGGAAAGGCAATGTTATTTCATGAAGCCTTTAGTGACTTTCTCTAGACATTTGTCCCAGGCAGTGTTCAGTTTGTTCCAGGTTGGCACAGCTGATCCAACTACATCAGCAGGAGAGCATGATGTCAGGAGAAGAAAAGGAACCAGTAAGGTGTTACACTGGCAATGGAGAAGGGAGGAAGGAAGTCTAGGGAGTCAGGGGCTGCTAGTGCCCCCCCCCGCCACTCCCTCCCAGAAGCAGCCTGCTGTTACTGGCTCCGTGACAGTGCTGTGGGTTTACATCCATTTGGAGAAAGTTTACCAGAACCGCTGTAGGATTAACTCAGTATAAATGTTGAAAACTGAAACAGGTTCACCAAGAGGCATGCAGGGGTGGCTGGCAAGGTAATTGGAGTTGTACAGAAGACAGTAGCATTTAATAAAGCCAGATAATTGCCAGTCTTGAGAGTTGCTGGATGTGGTGGCACATGCCTGGGATACTGGGGAGGTAGGAGCAGGAGGATCTCAAGCCAGTCTGGCAAACTGGACTGGACCCTGTCTTAAAAAAAAGTCTACAGTGTAAGTTACTTGCGCATTTTCTTGGTTCAGGCCTGTGGTTCTCAGTCATCTGCTAGTAATACCTGCATTTTTAGATATGAATTTGTACTGCCCAATGAGTGTGCCAGAGAGCATGCTAAGGGCTATGTGACAACCAACCAATGCCCTCTAATCTCAGAAAGTGCACAGTCTGCTGGTTCCAATCAATCATCAGTCAATCAACCCATCACTGTAGTATGTGTCCCTTATCTCCCATTTATAACTTTTGGGCCACTTTCCAGAGTTCCCAGCAGACCCCCCCAAACCACAGATGACATTGTATTCTCTTTTTTTCCTATATGTACATAATGATGATAAGATGAACTTATACATAAGGTATTGTAAGTGCTTTACAGAAACTAAAAATGATGATTACCTGGAGCACACTGAGTAAAATTTGAGCTATTTGGTTATCAGCTATGTGACCCCATGGCAGTTGGTGTGATAACTGGGACAGCTACTGAGTGACTAGCAGGTGGGTAGGATACACTAGGAAGTATGTTGCATATCTAGGTCCAGCAACAGATTTTATCTTGCTACTCAGAATGTCCCTAGATTGAAAACTGATGAATTGTTGTCTGTAGCTTTGCAAAACACAACAGTACTAAAAAAAGAAAATGAACTATTTATTTCTGGTATTATTTTCCCATTTCTTACTTTTGGGCCATAAATGGCCATCGGTATTTGAAACCATGGAGTAGAATACTGGAAAAAGGGAAAGGAGTACTATAAAAGACAAAGTAACACATGGGAGCGGCCCAGCAGTTTGAAGTTAGTGAGTCCATCCCTAGGCTGACCTGCTCATCCCTGGATATTTAGATTGTGCTAGAGAAAGCAGCAGAGCCACCAACTCCATTGCTGCCTGGGGTCTTCTGTAAGGACTTACAGTAATCAAGCAAGTTTTGAAGACACAGTCTCTAGCCTAGGCTGTCCTTGAATTCTCCATGTATTTCAACAGGACCCTGAACTTCTGATCCTTCTACCTCTACCTCCTGAGTGTTGGGATTGCAGGCATGTGCCACCATATCTGTTGTAGGAGGTGCTGGGGTTTAAACCCAGTGCGATATGCATGCTAGGCAAGCACTCTAAAAACTGCGCTACACTGCCTGGTGAAGCATATTTTAAAGACATTCTTTCATTTGACTTTAGAAAAAAAATTTCATGTATTTTAAAGTCAGGACTTTACACAGTCCCAAATAATGTGTGACAAATTTTGAATTATTTTAGATGTCTCATTTCCCAGTGTGCTTAACAGGAAAATGTTATCTTATTTTGAGGGAATTTTTCCATGGCCTGTTCGACAACCATGTTTTCATAGAAGCTGCTCTTAATTTACTGATCAGAGCCTTCAGAGAACAGTGTCTGCAAGTGTTACAGCTCCAGAGGGAGAGGTATCCTAACTTGTCGGGAAGTCAGGCCATACCTGAAGCTAGGGGATGGTGGGGGATGGTCTCTCTGCACAATGTGGCAATTTTGCTCCTCTCTAAGACAGAGCTGTTACAGCTGAGCTCTGCTCCACTCCCAAGGGAGCTTCCCAGTAGTGGTATCCATTTCTTCTCAGCTCTAGCCTAAGATGTGGCTTCTTCTGTTTCACTCTGCTAAGGGCAAAATCCCTGCAGAAATGTAGCATTTTACTCCAGCTCTGGTGAAAAGTTGTTACTTCTGCCCAGCTCCCAAGGGAGTTTCCCAGCAGAGGTGTCAGTTCCTTCTACTCTACTCTGCTCTGCTCCCCTAAGGGAGCTAGCTTCCCAGCAGAGATTCTGCTCCATGCTGATGAAAGATGAGCTTCACCCAAACTCTTTCAAGAGGTATATTTGGGAAGGAGTAGTTCAGGAAAGTGGCTGCCTCGCCAGGGTGGAGAACGACAGCTGCTAACTGAAGAGTCAGAGGGGCTTGCATAGGACTTCTTAGGGGAGGAGTTTTTCCATGGAGGGAATTGGTCAGATTTTGATCCCCTTGAGCTTGGATAAACTCAGATTGGCTAGATTTTGTGCTCAGGGATTGGTTGATTTTCCTGCTCAGGAATTAGTTGGTTTCGTTTTCAGTTGGTTGGGGCAGATTTGGTTCTGGTTTCAGGGCCAAGTTTCACTGGCCCTTTTTAGCCTTTTGGCTCTAGTTTCAGGCCCAGGGTAGATTTCTTTCACTGGCTCTAGTTTCAGGCCCAGGGTGGATTTCTTTCACTGGCTCTGGTTTCAGGGCCAGGGTGGGTTTCTTTGGCCAGCCCCTTTACCCTACAGTGTCTACTTTATGTGACATTCTTGGATGAAGGCAGGTGGGCAGGTCTGTTGGGTAAGGGCCAGTGTCATCTCCTACCTCCACAGCCTCTAGGCTGCTGCTTCCTCCATGGTCACAGAGATGATGCAGTTGGGACCTGGATGGAGTGACATGCATTCGCAGAAGGCTCGCAGATGTGCTTCTTAGTCCCGAGATCTTCAGAATGGTCTTGGGAGGAAAGAGGCCTAGCATAGTCACCTTTGAATGTTACTGCTGGCCTCCAAGTCTTGTGGGGGCTCTGTGGCCAGCGAGGACTTCCCTTGAGCAAGGAAAGCTATTTTTCTCTCTTACAATGGAGCCTCAGCATCTCAACTCTTTCATATCTCAGTTACCTGACTGACATTGACCGAATCGCCATGCCCTCTTTCGTGCCAACACAACAGGATGTGCTTCGTGTTCGAGTGCCCACCACCGGCATCATAGAGTACCCATTTGACTTGGAAAACATCATCTTTCGGTAAGTCTGTCTCCCAGACAAAGGCCTTTAAGGATCAGTCTATTCAGGGGAAACATCCTGAAGTGGGGTGTTAGGTGTGTGATTCCTAAGCAGCTCTTAGGTCTAGATAACCTTCTGGGGTCTCAAGCTCTACAACAGAGGGATTTTTGGGCTCTTCCTACCAGGGAAAAGCCTTCTTATGTGTAGTCACACAGATGGGCACTCCTGTGACCACACAGTCTACTGAAGTCTTTTTCCTAATTTTGAATAAGATTTCTCTTTCCCTTATTACCTTGTCTGAGATTTATCCTTAAAGAAAAACCATAAATATAAAAGTGTATATTGGGCTGGAGAGATGGCTCAGTGGTTAAGAGCACCGACTGCTCTTCCAGAGGACCCGGGTTTGATTCCTAGCACCCACATGGCAGCTCAGAACTGTCTGTAATGCCAGTTTCAGGGGACCCTACACCCATGGCAAAAATGCCAATGCACATTAAAATAAATAAATTTGAAAAAAGTGTGTATTAAGTTTATAATATATATGGAGTACTTATAGCTGTGTAAAATGTATGCATGTCTATAACACTCTTAGGATGAACAGATCTTTACTGAACTTTGTATTTGAAAAATAAATAACAGGTCATTTACAAAACACTGAAAATTTCAAAGCACCCTTATAAATTATTTTGTGTATGTGTGTGTGCCTCAGTGTATATGTATGTATACCAAGTGTGTGCAGGGACCCTTGGAGATGATGAGGGCATTGGATCCCTTGGGACTGGAATTATGGGTTGTAATGAACCACCATGTGGGTGCTGGGACTGAACTCAGGTCCTTTGCAAAAGTAATGAGCTCTAACTACTGAACCACCTCTCCAACTCCTCAAAGCTCTTATCTATTATTCCTCTATCCTTTCTGATGATGATCATTATACACATTTTAGCTCTCCCACATCTAATCCAATATTACAGTTCCGTATTAGCACTCCTTCAGTGCTGTCACACGGGGGGGGGGGGGGGGGGGGCCCGAGGTGGTGGTGGTATAAAAATACTCTCTGCATTTTTGTTATATATGTCTAATTTAATGGTTGTTTTCTTCTGGGCTGACCTATGGATTTAAACCTTTTCAACTTCGAAGGCTGCTTGCAACCTCCCAAACACCTCAGAATGAGAGTTTGCCAAAGCTTTAGTGAACAAGTTTTGCCTTTCCAGAGCCATAGAACTGGGTTTAAATGCCTGCTGGTGATACCTTGCAGCCTGTGGCACCGCCCCCATGCAATCTTTCTGAAGAATTCTGATGCTTGAAGTCGAGATCTTTGTAAAATGTCTTCATGCTAAGTCTATTGATATGTGTGCTTTCTATCCTAGCTCTATTCCCCTCTGCAACATGAGGCAAGCAGCATGCATATAGCATTGCAGGCATGTCTGCACTGACTCAAAGAACCTGACTCAAAGACACCCTTCTAGATGGTAGTATTGGGAGCCTCAGTGAGCCTATGGCCCATCTTGCCACACTGGTTTGGGGTCTTCAGAATTGGTGTGTGGATGGGGTGAGGGTGCCGGGGTGGTGGGTGACCTGGCAGTTAACGTTCACTATCTGACCCATAGAGTCTGCCATAGCATTAGAATAAATACCTGCACCAACACTTACAAACAGATGTTTTACTTAAAACCTACTAGGTTTCCCTAAAATACCCACAGACCTGGTAATAGTGAGCCTGCATTTTGTCTAGAACAGTGGGCCTCAGTGACATGGCAGAGGGGTGGCTCAGTAGCTAGTAGCGTTCAGCTACCAGCACCTACATTGAGTGGCTCACAGCAGTCTGTAACTCTAGCTTAAGGGCAGCCAATGACCTCTTCTGGTCTTGAGGCACCTGCACTCATGTACTTGTGACACACACACACACACACACACACACACACACATAGCCCTAAAAAACAGAATACAAATTATACATTTAAATATAGGACCAGAAGAAAGCAGAGGTACCAGGAAGATGGCTTGCCTTTGTCCCTTTTGTGTCCTAGGACTCCATATGGGTGGTTGGAGTAAAGGACTTCGGGAGCAAGTTCTTACCCAGTATCTCCAGGCAGGCTCCATCTGAGTCTTTTGCTTGGAAACCACCAATAGTTCTCCACTGCCCAAGGCACCACTGTTCTAACACACTAACCTTAAGAGCTCCTTCCCTCTAAAAATCACCGAGGATCCTAAAGCTACTAACTCCATGGTGTAATGGCTTGTGTCTCTCCCCTTGGAGTTGTGCATTCCAACCTCTGACCATCCACTTCTGTTGAGCAGGATGGTGGATGTTGGTGGCCAGCGATCTGAACGACGGAAATGGATTCACTGCTTTGAGAGTGTCACCTCCATCATTTTCTTGGTGGCTCTGAGTGAATATGATCAAGTTCTGGCTGAGTGTGACAATGAGGTATGCTGGGGGTTTGGACCTTAGAGGCATGCTGTTAAGGGTGGGGTTGGGGGTGATAACTGTGGAAGACAGTCTTATTTCTTCAATTTTCAAGAAGCTAGCTTGGTGAGGAAATAGACTTTCTTTCTCCAGCCAGCACTCAGGTGTTTGTTGCTCATGCAACCTACTGGTGCTCTGCAGACCCATTTCCAAAGTCCCCTGTAAGTTAAATACTGTCACATGTCACTTAACCAAATGCATCCTGAGATAGACATCATTAGATTTCAGAGCCAGGTTTGGTGGCACATGCCTTTAATTACAGCACTCAGGAGACAAAGACAGGCAGAGGCCAGCCAAGGCTACATACTCTTAAAACCCAAACCAAACAAGACAAGAAACAAACAACAAAACCTACAAACAAACAAACCGGAGACTTAATCTTTATGTGACTAACTTAGATGATGCAGCCTACCGCATACCAAGAGTCGTGGACCAGAACTCTGGATCCAATGTAGTTGCCCAGTAGAATTTCCTAAGGAGCCTTAGGAAATTAATTGATTAGGTGGCTTAGTTGATTGATGGTGGCTATGGTCTGAGAGCAAGGATGTTCACAAAGCTCCCCAAAGTAAATGTGATGGTCATGAAAGATGGAAACCAGGAAAAAGCAGATAGTCCTGGGACTGGGTCAGGGGTGCTCAGTTTACCAAGCTAGCCCTTAGAAACTGTGTAAAAATCCAACCTGCACACACACAAAGATGAAATTCTTACTGCTGGTGGCATGTTGGAAAAATACTGCCTTTTGGGTCCTGCGTTAGTTATATTTACTGGGTTCCAATGGGGTTAGTTTCATTTCTAAGTCCCTTCAGAGACCCTAATACATGCAATTATTGTCTAACAATTCTCCCCGTCCCACTCCTTTCAAAACTGGGTCTTGTGTAGCCTAAGCTGGCCTCAAACTAGCTATGAAGCAAAGGGTAACCTTCAGCTTCTGATCCTCTAGCCTTACACTACACCTCCTACGTGTTGGGATTATACGTGTGTGCCACTGCATGGATTGAATTCCCAGCTTCATCATGCTAGGTATCCCCAGCTCAAGTGATACTGTTTCTAACGTAACATCTGAGCAGACACTTCAGCCTCCAGAGAATGGCACTCCCAAACTAGGTTCCTAGCTGAGTTGTCAGGGCAGAGGTGCCTAGCACATGGAGCAGCTCAGTAGCTACCTGAGATTGCATCTGTAATTACTCCCCTGCAAGGGTCTCTTTCAGGGCATCTGGGGCTGATCCAGCCCAGGCATGTACCATGCCTCTTACAAAGCTGCAAGGCGCTGGCTCTGACAGAAAGTGACCAGGACTGTCTGTTACTTTGTGAGGTTATTCTCTGAGGAATAGCAATGTCGTCCTAAATGATCTTTTTCTCTGAACCTAAGCAAGATTTCTTGGCTCTTGTTTTAAGGACATGGATGTCCATCATCAGTGTGCTGCCCAGGATCAGGCAATGACCCATGAACAAACCGTATCTTGGACCTCTTGAGTGAACGCTTCTCTCTGAGGAGTGTCACTATATTAGCTAATTAATGGAGGGTGAACTCATTTACTTGTGCTGTCAGAGTAACAGTGGCTGCTGCCTAGCTCTCCCAAGTAGAATTTCAAGAGAGAGAGTTCTCAACATCCAGGAATTCTTAAGAGTTACTTGTGGTATTTCTCAGAAGAGTCAAAGGATTGGATGCTCAATGGACCAGAAGACCAGTCCAATATTCTTAGAAATTAAATATATTCGTCTCTTCTAAAAAAAAAAAAAAGAATCACAGGTGTTTGGGGAGAATGTAAATAGTTGCTATTCCTGCCCATTCCTTCCAGTTATAGATGCGCATTGGATCCACTTACTCTGCCATACAGCATTTTTTTTCTTTGGAGATGATAAAGAAAATTCTAGGCTTTAGAGAATCTTTAAAAGTGGATGAGTTACTTCTCTGATAATTCTTTCCATAGATGTGGACTTGTAGGGAAGTAGATTCATGGTGCATCCCTTTGGAGCATGTGTGGACCTTGGGCTTGATGGTTCCTTCCTCCTCTAAAGGAAAATTCTTGCTTTTTTCCTTAGAAATACTTGAGAAAATGCTGTGTAGAACTATAGTTGTCACAATATACAACTTGTTTCTCAGTTATCTGCCCCCTCAAACTTGAGAGCTTTTAGTATTTTCTTTGAAATGTGTTAAAATTACTGTTCTTAATTGTCACAGGACTCGAATCTCTATGGGTTTGGGAAAAGTTAAATTTTTGGGATGCTATGCTCATCCACCAAATTGGGACAACATCCATTTGTAAAGTGTGGCTATGGTGCTCTGCAATGTTAGTTCCCTTTGGACCAGAGTCTAGCACACCCGAGGGCTCAGGGTTGTGGCCTTCCTGGAAGAGCTTTCCTTCCTCCTGTGTTCTCATACTCGTGAGGCTTTCAGAAGCACACTCCCACTTGAAGCTGATATCTCACCACCCGTTAATCAGTTACAGAACACGAACATCTTATCTAACAACATCAACATTTTGCTTCAAGTTGCACAAGAGCCTTGTTTAGGGCAAGAGAAGAGTTAGTGCTCCAAAGAGGATGCCGAGAAAGTCAGTAAGTCAGGTGTGTGTGTGTGTGGGGGGGGAGGGGGGTTGGGGCAAACAGAAGCAAGTCTGGTGGACCTACATCCTTGTCATCATAACATCTTAGGAGCAGTGACCCTAAGGGGAGAGGACTATGGATGCACCCAGCCTTCTAACATGCTATTTCCAAGTCTTGCTTTTCTTTCTGACTTATCCTAACTGTTTCTCACTAGAACCGTATGGAAGAGAGCAAAGCCTTGTTTAAAACCATCATCACCTACCCTTGGTTTCTGAACTCATCTGTGATTTTGTTCTTAAACAAGAAGGATCTTTTGGAAGAGAAAATCATGTACTCTCATCTAATTAGCTATTTCCCAGAATACACAGGTAAGTATCTAGAGAACATTGCTCTCACACCAACCTTGTTGACTTCTTCACCTGCAGCAGGCTCCAGCCTTCAGTATGGCTTTCTGGGGCCTCCCTGATGGGCTCTCACGGTCCCACTTCAAATTATACTTCTCATTGCCCCGATGATGTTTTCACTTCAACACCTGCCACTGCGAGGGTCCGAATGCATTTGCCAACTCATGTGGCTTACTCCACTTGGCTGCTCAGGCCCCAACTCAGGTGCCTCACCTTGGAAACCCCTCTGACCCTCCCGTACCTGTCTACAGCTTGGACTAGTATGCCACCCCCTCTCTGTTGCCCTGGCAGCTGGGGCATTCTGCTGCATATGCATTTCCCTGGCAGAGCTGGCTCTCACAGCTTCAGTCGGAGTACATGCTGCTTTGGGGGATTACAGGTTATCTGCTTCTCAGTCACAGGGTGGTGCTGGAGTCTTCCATGTATGCAACCTGCTCAAGGCAGGGCAGTTCTCATGCTTGCTAATCACTCCCAGCACAAGAGGTCTCAGTGTGCTCTTGACATTGATATTTACATGTTAGTGTTTCAGCATACCCCCCCTCCCAGTCCTTTGATTAAACACCCTGGCAGTACAGAACGGTCAGACTTTAAAGCCAATTTAATGACACCAGTTTCTGCACCACACCCCTCCCCCAGCCCACAGCTGCCTGTCTGTACAAGTTAGTGGTTAGAAAACAAAAGTAGGCCACTATTTTTAGACAAACCACTTTACAGTACAATTTTTAGATACCAGTAGACACTTTAAAAAGACCAAACACTGAGCTAGGGAATGGCTCAGTTGGTAAAAACATTTTCCTTGCAAGCAAGCATAAGGACCAAGTTCAATCTCCAAACTCACCTCAAAAAGCCAGGCATGATCGTGAGAATTTGTAATCACAGCGCCAGTGGCAGATCACTGGGACTTGCTGTCCAGCCAGTCTAGCCTAGTTGGTGAGCTGTAGGCCAGTGAAAAATCTTATCGATGGAGGTGCATGCATTCCTGAGGATAACATGAAATTGTTCTCTGGTCACATGCATGTACACATGCACACACTGCATAAAATGGAGAATATTTAAGATTATTTTATAGATTCATGTGAAATTAGTAACTACTCCAGGTAAACTTTCCTTAGATATGAAGTACGATTGATTAAGAAGGATCCCAAATAAGAACAGTAATACTAAAAAGGATTGTGGGAGGACATGGTGGTGAGCTGTATCTTCTATTCCTTTCATGACCAGGACCAAAGCAAGATGTCAAAGCTGCCAGGGACTTTATCCTGAAGCTGTATCAAGACCAGAATCCTGACAAAGAGAAAGTCATCTATTCTCACTTCACATGTGCTACAGACACTGAGAATATCCGATTTGTGTTTGCTGCTGTCAAAGACACAATCCTCCAGCTGAACCTTCGGGAATTCAACTTGGTGTAAATGGTGTGGTGCACTCCTCCCAGACAGAGGGTGATCTCAGCTCTTCCCACCTGTTCCACAAGTGCTTCTGACCACCTGGGCCAGGCTCCAAGGACATTATGTAGCCCATAAGGACAGAGATGGGTAGTGTAACTTGAAAGATATTTGCTTTACCAGCCCTTTTAAGTGTCTTTAATTCTTGATCGTCTTTTCTTTTCTTACTGTTTGGATGTAAGGTTAGGCATAAATTTTGAGTTTGGTAGTTTTTAGAATTTTAGAAGGCCACTGTGATCCCCACACCCCGCTTTTTTTTTTTAAACTATAAATGTTCAACAGCTATTAAAAATCACATGACTTCTAGGATTAATTTGGGTGACTAAAACATCTTAATAAGCATGATGGTTTTAAATAAACCTTAAAAGACATTTCTAACATTTCTTCCCCTCATCAAACATTCTATCACACAATCAAAGACGTCTATGCCCCACCTCCTTTGTTTTAATTTTTTTCATTTTAAAGATAGGGTCTTAAGTAGCCCAGGCTGGCTCCCAGTTCACATCTGGTATATAATTGAGGATGGCCTTGATCCTCATGCCTGGACTTCCCAAGTGTGTGTTGGAACTGTGGGTGTGTGCCACCATGCTCAGCTTTTTTTTCCCTCCCTCTTTCTGTGACAGCATCTCAACTATCCCATGCTGGTCTCAAACATACTATGCAGCTAAGGATGACCTTGAATTTCTGATTCTCTTGTCTTCATATACATAACCTATTTAAAGCAGGAGAGTTTTCACTCTATTGCTAATTATTCCTGACATTAAGAGGTCTTAAACTGTATGATTTTGACAATGATATTTACAGGTTAGTAAGTGTTGGAATGTATATGCCACCACGGTCAGTTTATGTGGTGCTTGGGATGGAACCCAGGGCTTTGTGCATGCTAGGCAAGCATTCTGCCAACTGAGCTATACCCCCAGCAAAGATTTCTTTAAAAAAAATTAGTTCATGTCAACTTTCTAAGCCAAATTAATATTATCCCAATATCTAATTTTGTCACAATTTGGTGGTGAAGCCAACACTGAGATAGATGATAAATGGGCTCTAGATAGTGCATGTGTGTATCTTAATGCATATGGCCAGGTCTTATAAACTTATGGAATGGCTAAAGCATAACTTGTTTAACAAATGTCATGTAAGCCTTGCCAAAACTTTGATGGTAATCACAAATCTGCTATGTTTGAACTGTGTATGCTGTGCCTTTCTGGATATTGAGAATATACTGTTCTACCAGGAGCACTGATGATGTATTTCTTGGAGCTTGTGGATGATGGTTTTGTTCAAAAGAAAAATGCCACAGCCTTACCAACAACTCAGCAGCTTTCATATTTCCCCCTTTTGAAATAAGTCTTCATTTATGTCTGTATGCTGGAGATCCTGCTCAGTAAACAATGTAGATCCTGATCCCTAGGAAGTAGAGTGCTTCAGACTAAAGGTTTTGTTTCTACTGCTCACTGGGAGCTACGTGTGCACTTAGGGTGTATCTACCTCTTACCAATCTTCAAAGGGTCTCCACCTTACAATGGTTCAGTTTTTACAACAATAAGAAAGTGACATATATCCAGTAGCAACTGAACTTTGAATTCTGATCCATTCTCAGGCTAATAATTTTTGGCCTGGTACTCTTTTGAGATACTGCAAGATGCAGCTCCCAGTCAGCCATACCAACCCGAGGGGAAGCACTATCTTCTCTATGGTGCACTGCTGGATTGCATGTTCTAGAAGGTTAGTATATTATGTGCATTTTCATCCTTAATGCTTTCAGTCACTGTGGGTTTACTTAGTTGAGTGTGTATAAACATTCTCAGATTGGCTACATTTGTTACAGAACCACATGGTTGAACTCCTAGAGCTAAACTAAGCCTTTCTTACACCCAGTTACTGGACCTCTAGATTGTTAATTTGTTGGAACAATTCCAAATGTGAACCCATTCTATCAAAGTAGCATTAGGTTTTGAAAGCCAGTCTTTACTTAAAGCATGAACTGGACAAATAGATGCTAAATTTTATTTTAAACAATTAGCCATCGAGACAAAGACAAAAGGGTAGCTCTTCAAAAATCACAGAAAGAAAACAAAACATTCACTATTGCTATCCCTCCCTATCACAAGCCATGGTTAAAGGTGACTAACTAGGTCTCATTAACCAATTAATCTAAAAAGAAGCATTATCAACAGAATCAGAGTCAAGGCTATTAAACAATGTGGGATTCTCTTTTCAAGTACCTTCTAGCATTGAGTTAGTAACAATTTAACCTTTTGTTGACATACAAGAAAGTGGTATTTTTCAGGGCAAGAGAGGTTTGGAATAAATCAAAGGGTGGTAACAAATACCTTTTTCAGTTACAGCAAGGTTAATTCTCCACATCAGAGGTGAGTTAGTGATTTCTGTCCATATTAATTTTTCTGCAGAAATTCTCCCTTAGCCTTTCTATTTAAAATATACTCACCCTAACTACCAAAAAAAATTAGCCATCTGAAGTTGTTCACCAAGTATTTCCTCAAGCTATTAGTTAATGGTGAGCATGCTTGTCTAGAAAACTGTCCACTTCAACTAAAAAGTCAGGACACTGAACTCTTGGAGTGACTTAGGCCACAGAGAGGGTAGATTTTAGACAGGCATGAGAAGGTAAATGTTCCTGGTTCTATTCAATAACAACCTAAACAGACCGAAGACAGGAAAGCTTTATTGGACTCACATATGGTTAAACTGGGTAGCCATTTTAGCATGCAATCGAAATCTACCACCTCCAAGAAATAAGTACCATTTCAAGTGTTAGTATTTCCAGCCAATTTTTAGGAAGAAGAAGACTAAGATCAGTTTTAAGAGTAAGAACCACATTTGAAATGCCTGTGTTTATAGACTATTTATATCAAAACACACAAAACTAAGGCAACCACTGTGTAATAGGTAATTAGGTCATGTTCACAGATAAGAGATATAAGGAATAGAAAAGTGAAGGAACTAGTGATGCAATGAGGAATACTTTTAAAACCCATAGTAACCAATGGCCATGTTTTCACCAAATAATAAACATTCCAAAGAAGTACAGGCTATTAAGTCAATATAAAAATAGTTACGACACTAGTCTGGACAGTTCATAAAAATGGAAATGCACAATTGAAAAACTAGGAAGAAGAGGTATTTTTAAAGAATACCTTCTCCAACAATTTCATTCATTGTAACACACTTGTATACAGAGATGACCATTTAAAAAATTTATACATGTGCGCTCTAACAAGTTCTAAATATAATTTATAATTATTGGTGGGCTTGAGTGTATTATCACTGATACTAAGAATAGTCTATTCTAAGCTATAGAATGTTGCTTTTTGAAATGTTTTTCTGCCCAGATATGGGAAACTTTTGAATAGTCAACTAGATAATGATGGTATGATGACATTATAAACATTGAGGCTTTTTATCATGCTCTGCTGTAGGTAACACTTGTAATCATTAGATATTTTTATTTTAATAGCCTCATGAGGGTCCTCATTACAAAGATTTACTAGAAGAAAGCACTGCTATCACAGAAGTATGTTCAATGACAGATTGAAGGCAATTTGATATGGATCACAGCAGGTTTTAAACTACAACTCACATTTATATTTCTATAAAAAACAAGTTTTAAAAAATACTCATATCGACCTATAAAATCTGAAGTTACATTTTTTATGTGTCAAGCTTTGGGTAACTTGAATTTTTCTCTTTTAAAAAATGCTATAAGCCGGGTGGTGGTGGCGCACGCCTTTAATCCCAGCACTCGGGAGGCAGAGCCAGGTGGATCTCTGTGAGTTCGAGGCCAGCCTGGGCTACCAAGTGAGTTCCAGGAAAAGGCGCAAAGCTACACAGAGAAACCCTGTCTCGAAAAACCAAAAAAAAAAAAAAAAAAAAAAAAATGCTATAAAGCTTAAAAAGAAAAAATCAAGAACCCATAATGCTAAAGTAAAAATACTTTGAAATGACACAAGATTATTTTACAAAAGAAGCAATAAAGTAGAAAAGGTTTTAATTAAAGCAACATTAGCAGGGCTTCTGAGTAAGACACAGCCCCTTCTCATTTAGCAAGGCACCACCTTCTAGGTCAGTGGGGAAAGTCATGCTATTGGGTATAATGCTCACCCCTCCACACTACACACAACAGATCATAAAAAACACAAGCGGGTTAGCATTAACAATGAAGTATAAACTTCAAAAATATACCCAAAGGATTAGGCAGAGGACAAAGGGTTCTTTTCTAGAGTGAGGACTGGTAAGTGATTCTATGCAGCACCAACAGAAATCAGACTGATGAGTTTGGATCCACTGAATCTGATATAAGAAATGCAAGTCTTCCTTTTCTACTTGGGTCTTATGGAAATGAGGAAATGCAGTATTTTTAGTTAAAAATGTACTGATATTTATTTGTATGGTACCCTCAGCAGGTGAGTATTCTGGCTCTACAATAATGCCCCTTACATTGTTAGCTACCTGTTTTTCAGGATCTTCGCCACCTGCAGGAGCCAGATAGAAGGTCGATGAGAGTAAGATGCCCTACAGTGAGGGGGCTCTACCACAGCCTGTGGTCTTTTTGTATGTCATCTGCCTGAGTTAATTTTCTATCCCTTTTCTGGTTCCATCGATAGTCTATGAGGAAAGGGAAGTAAAACATTTCATACACTAGAACAAGCTCTCCTGACTTCTCATCCTAAAGATGACCACTGTGCTCTGAGTCTGCTCTTCATTACCTAAGAAACATACAACCAAACCACCCTGCTTCCAGGAAGAACCCTGATCATGGCCACAGTTCCAGCACTTATGGATAGCTCTAGTCTTTTAGGCTTTTTATTCATTTTTTAAAATCTAACACTACAAAGTGATAACATTTTAAGTTATAAACAGAACATTTGTTCTTTTTTTTTTTCCTTCTTCCATGACAAGGTTTCTCTGTGTTAACAGTCCTTACTGTCCTGGAACTAGCTCTGTAGACCAGGCTGACCTTGAACTCACAGAGATCTGCCTGCCTCTGCCTCCCGAGTTCTGGGATTAAAGGTGTGCGCCACCACCGCCCGGCGAACATTTGTTCTTATGTGTTCTCTTGTTCCTGTATTTCTTTACTATTCCATTTTTAAAATATGGTTATCTTTAGCTATTAAACTGATTTCATGATCCACTGGTTAAGACCTATAATTTAAAAACACTGCCACTGAGGATTTCAGTTGCATCCGAGATAACAGGCAGATCTGATAGCTTCAGACACCTCTAAGTACATATGGCATATGCCTTTTGATTTGATCTTTTTAATGCAGAGGCCTATACAAGGGAACGAATGGGATAGGCTAAAGAATGAGCCAACATGGTGATACCAAAGAACAGGAAATTCAGTGTTGAGTATTTTCTTGTTTTGTAAAACTTGGTAGGAATTGATACCGGGATACTACTGCTACTACATATCAGAAAAAAAGGGATAGGATTATGATAGAGATCATGGAAAACCCCAAGACACCAGATGCTAGGGAAGGACGCTCCCCTAAACACTGTGAAAGCAAAGCTACTGGAGGAATCTGAACACTATGGTTCCTGGATGATTCTTCTCAAAAGATTCTGGATTCTGAAAAAGACTACAGAATCAAACATGTAACTGTAAATTATAAAACGTTATGCTAGTGCCTCATCTATGTTAATGGTAGTTAATGTTCCTAGTTTTCATTGTTTAGATACATTATCCTAGAACAACCTGTGTCTTTCTACTGCACAGGGAGAGTGATTGGAGGAGGTGATAGATACCTGATTCATAAAGAACAAGAGCTATTTCTCAGTTTTTACTGATACAGGAACAAGGAGGACAGGCACATTAGCTATGTGTGTGCACTAGTAATAAAACACATCCTGCTGGCTGCCAGAAGATACAGAATTGCTATACTAGCTATTACTTTTGCACTTTATCATGGCACACTTGGGGAGTTATGAATCTAATTTTTCAGAACTCATGAAAGAAGTAACTAATGAGGTATTTAACTGTTGGCAGTGACTGGGATGCTAGGAAAGCAACATTCCAGATAAGGAGATGATACCAACCTTCTATTTTTTTTAAAAAAGAATTTATTTAATTTTATGTGCACTGGTGTGAGGGTGTCAGATTCCCTGGAACTGAGTTACAGACAGGTGTGAGCTGCCACGTGGGTGCTGGGAATTGAACCCAGGTCCTCTGGAAGGGCAGCTAGTGCTCTTAACCACTGTGCCATCTCTCCAGCCCTTCTAACTACCTCTCTTCACAGGTTTAATCTGCAAACTTGGAGGGGCTCAGCAACAGAGAAAACTTGTACTTTACCTTGAAGAAAGGTCATCTTGGGGATACACAACCACAACAATTAAAGATGTGTCATCTTTTGATTCAATTTATGTTTAGCAGAGAAAGCATTTTGGGAGACTCCACCAATACAATCTGTAATCAGATGGTAACATGAGCAGGATTTGGGCAGCAACAACTGCAGCCACAGTCTGGCATGCTGTTCATTCCAGCTCTTACAGCAAAGCAAGAGGCTTACCAAGCCTGCAGGTTAAACACCCAGTGACCAAACAGACGCTTGGATTTCAACACACTTTATAACAAGTTGGTAACATGACAATCTAGACTGAACACTGTGTGTTATTCAATAACCGATTAAGACATTCTGTTTAATAGTTCACAATTGGACATTCATTCTGTTTCACTTTAAATAGTCCTTTGATAGTAAAGAGCAAAGATCTTGGACAAAATCCAAAGGGAAAAAAACCTTTAACCTTATTTTTTTACTATGATGGAGTTGAGAATTTTTGTAGTGATGAGCCTGCATTTTTAAGTAAGTGTTTCTCACCTGAATAACTATAAAGTAGGCAAACCTGAAATTCTTAATCCAAAGCAATAGGAATGGTTACTGGTTAGATTTTAGGGTTTGCACTTTAACTCATGACAGAAGCTGTTTATTCTAGAACATAACTTATTAGAGCTTAGATGTTGGAAAGAGTTTTTGTTTTTTGTATTTTTAAATTCCTGTTACCAGTAAACAGAAGGTAAGCATTATTAAGGCTTTAATTTTTTCCTTTGAAAACAACCGTCTATTAACAACACAAAGTGGGTAAATCCATGGAGTTCCCCTGAGAAAGTATTTCCAAGGCTTTAAAGATCTGGAGGGACTTTACCTTTTTGGGTATGATACTCAGTTTTTAAGGGATCTAAGGGATATTATGTCCAATCTCAAAAAAGATTGTTTTTCACAGTTACACTTTGCATATTAGTATAAACCAAATCATTTTTTTAAAAAAATAAGGAAAATACCAAAATATTTATTTGTAAAAAGAACTTCATGATTCTGAAGAAATTACCAAAGTTTTCATGTCATTACTGAGGCAGTGCTTAATCTGATCATTTTCCACTCCTCAGGGAGACAAAGTAACTATGAGAGAAGTTTACAACGTTAACTGGGAAACTACATTTTGTTTGACATGAAGACTGTGAGCAATCTCTCTACACTACTGAGACTATCCTGGAGTAAATACTTCTTTTTATAAAATATTAGGAATCATAACCATATGCATGATTCAGATTAGGAAACTGAATGGACCTTCTAGTATTTTAATCACATAGCTGTTTACCCAGTTGGCTCTGTTTTGTTTGTTTGAAAGCATCTAAAAGCAGAGGGTCCTTGAAATGACTCCTGTTCTCCACAGGGTTGGAGGGTACAGCACAGAACTGTAAGAATGAACTGCAGTGCCTTCAGGCAGCGGCCTCCCTCTTCAGAGGCTCGGAGATGGTTCTCTTGCTTCTTCCAGCTTTGTAAGGATCCACTGTTGGGGAGAAATAAAGAACATTTATTAATCTTAATGGACCTGTGATGAAAAAAAATATAATGAATGGAAATCTAAAAGCCAACATTAAGTTTGGGCATGAACTGATAGCCAATAGCTAACCTACATACTATAGAAAAGAATACTGACATAGTCCAGAGTTCAGAGGAACAGTATTTCTCTAAGGTCCTTGGAATTAGAAGTTCATCTTGGGAATTAAAGGAACCTCTTGAGAATAAGCAAAGTACAATAAATTATTCTGCCAGAAAAAGGATAATTTGGCAATTAGACAACTGGCATTGTCTGAAAAATCAGTTTTGCAAAGCTCTTTCCACCTTGCACCAGTTTTGCATATAGGAATTCAGTTTGAGTAGGAACAATTACAATTTTGTAGTTGGTAATAGCATAGAAACATCTTTGTGCAGTTTTGATCCTCTCATGATAAAAAATTTTATGTTGAAAGGACTAGAAATTATTAAAATGAAATTAATACAAACCTTTCTATCAACAATGTCCATGATTGTGGGATCTGCATGATGAGTGAAAGGTTGTGATATAGTTGTATCTCATTTCTAAAAGATTTAGAAGGTAACTAAATAAGATCCTTTGGTGACTATCTCCTCACAAACACACCAAGTTGAACAGCTACTCACGTATCAAACTGCCTTCATAAGAGCTAAGGAAATTAGGTGAGACCATAATGCCTGCTTATTAAGTATGGAGAACAAAAAAAGACATCTAAGAAGGAAGGTAAGAGTTGCCCATACCACACTGTAACCCAACTTCAAGCAACTCAACATGGAAAAATGTGCCCCCCAAACCCCAGGGCCATGACAGTTGATTAAGTACAGGTCTTAGACTTGAAACTCAGCCATGCTATGCCACAGTGAAACCCCAACAACTCCTGGTCACTGAACCAATGGACTATGCTAGGTGGCTGATTACAATTACCACCTTTCCCCCAATTTCAGGCAGCAGAGCACAGAGCAAGGTTTATCACCTGCTGGGGACCAGGGCAAGCAAGGCCATGACAGAGTTAAACTCAAGTTCCACATGGGCTGCATTAAGACCTCACCTATGAATAATTATGTGGAATATAAATGGATTAAATATTCCAAATAAAAGAAAGTGTGGTTGACTAGATTAAGAACCCATACAACCCCAAAACCAAATCTAATATGTGATTTATAGGAAATGCATTCATTTTTAAGGACATATATGAATTAAAAGGGAAGGGACTGAATAAGATATTCCATGCAAATAGAATGCAGAACAAAACAGGAGTAGCCATACTTAAAAGTCAACTTTAGACCAAATGTTGCAAAAAGAGACTAGAATTTGATCCAAAGTAACATGGACACAGAGATAAACCATTCACTGTGCTTTAAGGAATTAGAAAAACAACAAACCAAACTCCAAATTAGAGGGAAAGAGTAAGAACCAAAACAAATAAATGACAGAGAGACAGATAAATCAATGAAGTCATAAAGTAATAGACAAAGCTCTTGGCTGGAATAAAAAGACTCAGAACCAGAAATGATATTACAAAATGACACCACAGAAATAAAGATCATCAGAGATTATTATGAATAGCTATGTGCCAAAATATTGGCAATAAATTCTAGATGCATGCACCTTACCAAGACTGAAACACAAACATAGCCCAGTTTAAAAAAAAAAAAAAGAAATTGAAGCAGTAATAAAATCTACCCTCAAAGAAAAGCCCAGTTAGCATATTCTATTCTGTCTCCTTGTTCCAGGTCACAAATACATTAACACTTCAGTGTTTTATTCCTGTTTCTTGGTAATTCATCCACCCTTCTATGATTAGTATGTCAATGTTGTCTTTAATCACAATATCTTTATAGAAATTGCATAACATGTGCTAAATTGTATAGCATACGCTTACTGGTCCAAGTTACGTAGGAGGAGAGCAGTTAGTATCTAGATGTGACAAGTGAACTGGTAGATAACCACATCTGATGGAGAATGTAATAAGAAGGCAGGAGGCACAGGGATGAAGTGAAAGGTCCAGTGCTCTTAAAATGAGTTACCCCAAACAATATAATGCTGCATCAAGAACAGTGTCTTAGCTATGATTAATGTGACAATAGGCTTCATTTTCTTGTAATTGTCATGATCCCTCAACCATGTACAGTACTTTTCAGTTTAGACCACTCTCATTTCAAAGAAACTCCTGCAAGTTCTACTAACAAGCAAGAGGGGAAATCGTGAAACCTACCTTTTCTGACTACAGGTTTGGTCTCTTTACTTGTTTTGTTACACCACTGTAACTGTGAGGTAAAGAAATTAGCAACACAGTTACACTTTCTCTGCTGGAGTGGACAGATTAACACCAGAACAGAACGATTTCTGGTGTTTGCTGACTTTTAAAAACTAAAGTATAACAGCATTTAACAGGAGAACATGCCGAAACCTGTAATTTCAGCTCTTAAGAGGCAGAGGCAAGAAAAAGGTGGGTTCGAGGATATCCTGGACTATATAGGGAGATCTTGTCTCAAAAAATAAAAAAGAGCAATTTGATTTGAAAAGCCAGAGTGTTGAAAACTATTAAAAACAAAAGCCCTACACAAAATTTATTTCCCGCAAAATATGGCTTCAAAGTGAGATGCTTCTATGAGGCTTAAATAAAAGATTAATTATATTTACCCTAGCATCCTCTGGAGTCTTGAAGTTAATTATTTTTCCAAATTCTTTGGCATGGAATACAGATTTCACCCGTTCCTATAGACAGAATTCGTAAGTTCATTAAAAAGAAAACACAGTTGTAGAAAGACAATAAAGAAATGCCTTTTCTCCCTTATAGATACTACAATTACATTGTCTCAGAAAACCTATCCTGAGACAAAGCAGCATTCATAAAAGACAGATCAAAGAGACTTCAATGCACTATTTTAGAGAATATAAATATCAAAAACAGTCTATTCTACATACCTTTGCTTCAATGCGCAATCTTCTCCCATGGACAATGAATGGCTCTTTGGTAAATTCATCAAAACTATACTGCCATTCACATGTAAGCTGTCCAAATGTTCCCTTTGTCACAAACAACACACCACTAGGGGAGGGAAGAAAGAATTCACTTTGAGAACTGAGGAACTTAGGTCAATGGAAGATTTTATTTTTTGCAAGCACACATGGAAAATTCATAAACTAAGTCATATTAAAATCTTATTTTTCAAAAAATTTAATGTGGATGTGTGTGGGCCTGAGTGTATGTATGTACACATGTGTGCAGGTACCCAGAGAGGCCTGAAGAGGCCATTGGATCCTCTGGAACTGGAGTTACAGGTGACTGTGCACCACTTCATATAGATGCTGGGAACCAAACCTTGATTTTTCTGCAAGGGCATCAAGTATTCTTAACAGCTGAGCCATTTCTATAGCCCCACAAAAAACTGTAATGCATTTAGGGCTTGAGGTATGACTTAACGGTAAACTGTCTCCTTAAAAAGTGTGTGGCCCTGGGTTTGATTTCCAGTACCACAAACAAAACAAAACAAAACAAAACAAAAAAATCCAATAAATTTAAAACAATGGAAATTATAAAAGTATCTGTTTTCAAACCATAATGGACTAAAATTAGAAACTAGTTAATAGAAAGATGAAAAATAACAATACTCTCCAATGATTAGAAATAAAAGCATTTCTAAAACAAACCATGAGTTAAAGAATCTCAAATAGTAAAAATAATTGGCATAGAGTGAGAATGTAAATAAAAGACTTGTAGGATGTAGCTGAATCAATGCTTAGTGGGAAATGTATATAGCATGACCTATACTAGAAAAGCTGAGCTGAAGTCATATAAATAAGGCTCTTTCTAAGGAGTGGTAAGCATTTACAGAACCAACTACCAGAACATATTCAAGAACGATGTAACAGGTTAGAATAATATACACTTTGCACCCTCTGCCAGAAAGAGATCCGCCTGGCTCTGCCTCCCGAGTGCTGGGATTAAAGGCGTGCGCCACCACCGCCCGGCCAGAAAGAGGCTTTTCTAATCACACTGAAAAGAATCAAATACTGAAAATCCTTGAGGTTTTCCAGGAAAATCAAGTTCTGTCATTGTCAAAAATCAGAAATTTTAAAAATACAACATCTTAGGCTTCATGGGGGAAGAAATGAGAAAAATGCCTTTCATCTATGATTCTACTTAATCTTTCCTTCAAAGGACATTCTCCCACAGTTGCTCTTTGTAGTTGAGACACCAATTTTAAGTTGATAGCACACACTTTCAGAGAGTGATTTAAGAAATAGCCATGCTTGAGACATAAGCTAGTCAGATTCTTGCTTCAGTCTTCCTCTCCATCATGTACACCAGTCTGAGACTGTTGGAAATGCTGAAAAAGACCCAGTGGTTCTCCAGTCTACAGGTTTTTCTGAAGATGTCATGGTTGGGAGTATCTTCACACAACGTTCTAGTCACACTGGCATACCCAGTTAATAACAGTACATCTATGTATTCTTTTGAAGAAATGCCATTAAGAGGACTGCTGATTTCTCCAACAACTGGAGTGGTATTGGGAGGGCAAAGTCTACACAATTTTTGAGAGGTCAGTTCTACACAATTTTTGTAGCCAGTCAAATAGTTGAAATAAATACTGAACTAACTTCCAATTCTGTTTATTTATGATTGTGTTTATCTACAAGCATACACAAAGCTGAACTTAAACATATGATCAGACTTTATAGCAATCAGTGTGGCTACATGGAAACTATGAACATGAGAACCTGTCACCCTTATCAATTATATTAGAAAAGGAAAAGAAGTTACCGTCTTGTTATCATGAACATGTCTGTTTTATTGATCATGACATGGGTAAAATACTTGTATTTTGCAAATCTTCCATTTTCCATGACCTATAAAAAAGAATAATAAAACTGACATATTTCATTTTATGATTCTCAAAAATATTTCTTAGTGGAGGCAAATCATTAACATACTTAACACAGGAAATACACCAAAATTGAATCAAATACGCATACAATTGTTATTTCCTTTGTAGATGTGTTTACCCCACTGCTTTACTTGATGTTATACAAATACAGAAATAGCAGTTTTTAAGTATTAGGCTTTTAGAAGATGATAGCTTACAGGTTCAAACTCAATCTAATAGGTATTAAGCCATCACAGACATTTTATCCTTGAATCCTATCATATTTGTACAAAAACATTTAAGTACATTTAAACGTAGAAAGTAACAGGAAAGAGATAGGTGCCTATCTTTTTTTTTTTTTTTTTTTTTTTTTTTTTTTTTTTTTTTTTTTTTTGGTTTTTCGAGACAGGGTTTCTCTGTGTAGCTTTGCGCCTTTCCTGGAACTCGGTAGCCCAGGCTGGCCTCGAACTCACAGAGATCCGCCTGGCTCTGCCTCCCGAGTGCTGGGATTAAAGGCGTGTACCACCACCGCCTGGCTAGCCTGTTTTTAAAAATGGTTTTCTTCTGGGGCCTAGCCATGGATCTCTGCATCCAGATCCCTCAGTAGTTGGATGGGGTTTCTAGCACAATTAGGGTGTTTGGCCATCCCATCACCAGAGTAGGTCAGTTTGGGCTGTATCTCGACCATTGCCAGCAGTCTGTTGTGGGGGTATCTTTGTGGATTTCTGTGGGCCTCTCTAGCACTTTGCTTCTTCCTATTCTCATGTGGTCTTCATTTACCATGGTCTCCTATTCCTTGTTCTCCCTCTCTGTTGTTAGGGAGAAAGAGGAGGGTTTATATGAGCGAGAATTGTTGAGACCAAGGTTGGATAAAGCACAGGGACAAATAGCCAAACGAATGGAAACACATGAACTATGAACCAATGGCTGAGGGGTCACCAACTAGATCAGGCCCTCTGAATGGGTGAGACAGTTGATTGGCTTGATCTGTTTGGGAGGCATCCAGGCAGTGGGACCGGGTCCTGTGCTCATTGCATGAGTTGGCTGTTTGAAACCTGGGGCCTATGCAGGGTCGCTTGGCTCGGCCTGGGAGGAGGGGACTGGACCTACCTGGACTGAGTCTACCAGGTTGATCTCAGTCTGCGGGGGAGGCTTTGCCCTGGAGGAGGTGGGAATGGGGGGTGGGCTGGGGGGAAGGGGAGGAGGGCCAGAGAGGGGAGAACAAGGGAATCCGTGGCTGATATGTAGAACTGAATTGTATTGCAAAATAAAAATAAAATAAAAAAAAAATGGTTTTCTTTGCCAGTCTCAGATCTGGTTAAAAAAAAAAAAATATGAAACAAAGTTTCTGGACAAACCCGAAGCCTACTAACAATGCGTAAGTTCACTTTCAGGACTGCTAAAACACTATAATGTTTGTTAACAATCCTTTGCTCTAGAAAATACAAATGTAACCATACATATAGTTATTATTAGTTTTAACACCATTTTTTTAGGATGCAAGTACCTTGGATATTTAAAATAAAAGCAGACTGTTTTAAAGGCAAGTGATGTAAAATTTGTGATTAAGAATACTTTTACATGTTTATTAAGAATTTAGGCACTGGGTGTGGTGTCTCATGCCTTTAATTCCAGCACATGAGTGGCAGAGGCAGGTGGATCTCTGTGAGTTTGAGACTAGCCTGGTGGTTTACAAAGTCAGATTCAGGACAGCCAGAGCTGTCACACAGAGGAACCCAGTCTCGAAACACCCCTCTCCTTCCCCGCAAAAGGAACTTAGGCTGGTAGGAGCCATGAAGAAATCCCAAGAGATCTTAAATAGTCTAGAAAATTGTGTCCCATGAAGTTACATTAAAAAAAATCATTTAGTTTAGAGAAAATGTTCTAAACATCTTGGTATAAAAGGTAAGGGGAGAGTCTTCACTTTTATTCCTTTATTGGCAAAGGAAGGAAACAAAACATCAGGCAGCAGGGTGAGGCAAACAGATTACTTTCATGGAAGGCACTGACATGCACATTTTTTAACTTTAAGATTGTAAAGTATTACGGAAAACATCTTTATTCTCTACTGCAGTATGTAGAACAGTTAAACACCAAGTGAAAAAGGGACACAGCCACAGACTGAGAAAAACTTATTCAGGATTCTTAGATAATTTATAAACTATATGTAAATAAGTTTGAAGACTTAGGTGAAACAGATAAACAAATGTAAGCTAAGAGAAAGCAGCATCAAATTTTACAGAGGAGGGGCAGAAAGTATTTTCAGATAGCAGCATATCTGAAAAACTTGGTAACTCATTTCAAAGTGGAAGGGAAAATCATTTTCACAGTGATAAAGAAAAGATAATCTATTCTTGTTTTATAATATGAATAACCTATAAGATAAAGCTAGAAAACTCTGAGATAAAGTTTTACTTTGTAATGCAGGCTGACTTCAAACTCCCAATTCTCCTGCCTCAGTGTGCAAATGCAGGTGTGCACCACCAAGATCAGCAGTTATTTTATTGATGAAAATTTTTGAAAATGAAAATCCCTGCATTATTCTTGGATGTTATCACTCATTTTTGTGGAGTCCATGCACCTATTTTCCTCCTAGTACTTATTCCTTCCCTCTCCTTTCTCTGGGCTTGGAGAGAACTGATGACAGCAGAAATGGCTCATCTTTTTAACTGTACACACTTTAATTTGTTTTTATTTGAAATAAATAAGCTTATGAAAGTGCTCTCTGTTTTAATTGGCTAAATTCTGAAACCAAGAATACAAATACCAATTCCCTTACACCACTACTATAAAAGTCGAAAGTCTATACAGCCCATTAATAAATTATAACCTTCAAACCACATAAAAGCCCATGTTCAACTCCCAGGATCGAGCTTCTATGCCAGTATCAAAACAGGATACTGCAACTGAACCTCCCATTGTTTTTCACTTATGACCAAACAATTCTAAGCTGTGCCTGGTCAAATTAAACCAATTTCCATAGTCACACAGCATCTGGTATAAGTAAGCTACAAATCTTTTACAAATGTAATTGGTGCAATGTTCTCTATAATTCATCTTTATATGCAACATTGGACAAACAAATGGACATTCTGGTCACAGCATGTTTTGAAACATATCCAACTGTGTTCCTGTTATTACAGCTGATATATTTGAATAAACAAAGTCACCGTGCAGCATAGCTCTGCAGGTGTCTCCATTATCAGCATATGAAACTGAGTAAGAACATCATAGGCAAAGTCTAAAACTTTGAAACTAAAGCTGCAGAAGCACAGGAGAGAATCTGATAGGTTACCAGCCATGTTACAGTGTAGAAATGTACTTTTGGTCACAATTTCCTGGCTCATTATTTGACTTTGTAAATACATTTTATATGAACATTTATGGTTTTCTAAACATCATCAAAAATGCCACAGACTTTGACACAAATGTTATTGTTCATCCAACACAATCTTTGCACATGAAGAAACTGAGGATTGGGTGTTTCACCCTCCACAGCTGTGTAGTAAGGCTGCAGTTGACCAGCTTGGGATAATTGCAAACATGGCTCAGAACACAGCTTTCTGCATCTTTCATGCACACTTTTCACTGTACCATGGCCCCTCTTCCATGTCAGTCACACTTTCCTACGCTACCTTAAAATGTCTTTGACAAACCTGGCGGATGCCAGTTACTGAGGCAGGCTGTTAAATAGCTGAATATTTTAAACCAACAGGTCAAAATCCTACATCCTTGTATTCTAAACAGATGCTAGTTTTGAAAGTTTCCACTACAGTAACTTCAGATACCATGTAAAATAAAAGAATGAGTACAATAAAGGTTAGGCATCAACATATGGAAGCTTTAGATACCAAGTATTTGGCTGAAGTATCAAGGACTTAACAACCAGTACTTTTAGGACATTCATTAATAGTCTATATGAATTACTTGTAAAACAGCATTCACTATGCATGTCAGAATCTGCAGGCAGCATTTCACATGGTTATTGTTAAAAAGTTCCTGTCTGAATTTGGAAAAAGACAAGATCCTATGGTACGTTACTAAATGTAATTGAATAATTCTACTAAACCAAATTAGAATATGATCAAAATACATGACTCTCCTAGAACAGTGTTTCATAGTCATATGAGGTTTGTGTTTTGTTTTTTAAATACAGTAACATGTGAGTTAAGAATGGTGGCACATGCCTTTAATACCAACACCTGGGAGCATGGGAAGCATAGGCAAGCAGATCTCTGAGTTTGAGACCAGCCTGGTCTACATAGTGAGTTCCAGGACAGCAAGAACTACACAGAGCAACCCTGTCTCAAAAAAACTAAATAACTAACTAATAAAGACAGCAACATGTAGAATTAAAATGAACCAGGAAACACATCTGTGTGATACCAGGACTTAACAGGATGACATAGGCCAGCCTGAGTTTCCTCACAAGGTCCAGGTCAGCCTCTACTACATAGTAAGACTGTCCCAGGAAAGAGAGGAGAGTGAGGGAGAGGAAGGAACAGGGAGAGATAGCTAACTGGGTGTTGTGCTTAAAAGAATCTTACCTTTACAGAAAGTTGGAGTAAATATTACAATTAAGAATTGTAAGCATTTCGGGGATTTAAAAAAGTTTCACTAAGTCACTTTAACTGAAACTTCAATCAATGACTAAAAAAAGAAGCTATCGATCAAGGTTTGTAAGGAACCATGATAAGAACAAGGACCTCAAAGTTCAGTGCTTTCTTACACAATGAACAGAAAGGCAAGGCACTTAAAATGTCCAATCCTAATGCTTTGTCATTAGGTTTGAAGGGCAAGTTTTTAATACCTTATACCTTTGTCTCCTCATATGTTATGAGCTATCCTGAATGTCAGCCAAAGCATAGGTACATGTATGGTAACAGCTTAGGTATGAAAGCTGAGTATAACCCTTTATACAAAATCAAGTGAAGAAGTTAAATCTCAGGAGGTGTGAACTGTTACCAACTAGTACAGCCAAAAAACAGCCTGGAGAAATCAAAGAATTATGCTCATGAAACAGCTAAATGCACTGCTCCCAGCCAAGTACCATCAGCCCACCTAACACATTCTAGAGACAGTGTGTGCATGAAAAAATAATGAAGTGCAGAGTGACTAAAGTATTTCAAGCAGGACATCTACTCATCAGTATTTATTTATTCCTCCTAAATATACCTGAAATAACAATAGCATTTCATTTGCAATACTGTATAATTAGAACAGTCCAAATGGGTTTATTGTTTCTATTTTAAACAATTAGAATGTAGAAATTATCATGGTATTATAACTATTCTACTAACCTTGAAAGGAAAGAAAAAGGATGAGATTTAATGATGCTTTTATCCTGGCAAAGAGGAGACAAATGAGGAATACATAGTTTATTAATGGTGGCCAAGAGCTAGCATAAATTGGTATTCATCTGGAATAATAAAAATACAATAGAGTTCTTATTAGGCATACTAATAATAATCACATCCACGATCTTACTTGTTTTAATCCTAACAACAATACCAAGACAAGTGACACGACAAATTCTATCCATGTTTGGAGCAGAGGTGAGGCAGGCATCAAAAGACTAGAGTTAGTAAAGGAAAGGTTAAAACTAAAGGTTTATTTGGCTCCAGAGTCCAAGCCCTGGCCTACGAAGTCTTGCTATATCTCAAGTAATAGTTTTTAATATCAAAATCAGTGAACACAGCACTACAGTTGGCCCTCTGTATTTGTGGTTTCAGCACCCAATCATCCTTGTGACCCTAAGTACTTTTTAAAAACTGTAACTATATCTGTAACACACATTCTTTAGCAGTATTCCTGAGGAATATGGTAACTATTTACATTGCATTTATATGGAATTTAGAATTATAAGTAATATATAAAATATACAGGAGAATATACTTATGTTCTGTGCAAATACTGTCACTGCATATGGATCCAGAGGTTTAGGTATGCCTGGAGGTCCTAGAATCAATCTCCTGTGGCTATTGAGGAATGACTACATGTACTTTAACAGAATATTACAGCAGACACTGTGGAATCTCATTTTGGCAATTCACTGAGATATAGTTTAGATATCTTACAAATTCAAAGAGGTCTTTAGCTTCAAAGTTCATGAAGTATCTGGGATCATTGTCTCTTGAGATGAGTATTTTGTGTCTCAGTTCCTTTACTTCTGTAGAGCCTTGCATTTTAGTGAGCAGGGGAAGAGTGTGAAGACCATTATGTTAGAGAGCTGGCCTTTACCACAGCATGTACTTAATCCCTATCACTTGAATAATTAAGCTTATGAGGGATGAGCAAAACTTTGACTACTGTCTTAAGCACTATAACCCCAATTTCTTCCAAAAAAACAAAAAACAAAAATAAAACTAAGATACAAACAACAGGGTTCAACAAAGACAAATGAATACACAGTAGTAAAACTGTGGTTTGTTCAACATAAACAATGGCCTCAAATCAGGCTGAGAAAAATCCAATTATACACACGTAACATCTTTTTTTGTTTGGGACATTTTAAAATTCAGAGTAGCTTAGCAACTTATTCCAGAAAAGTTAATTTCACAAGAAATATCCAACCTTCCATCTTTGTGCTCCAACTACACTAGATTTCTAATAACAGTAACTGCCTCAAATATATCTAAGTGTATATTTCTCCACAGTACTTCACAAAGGGTCTTGTAGGGAGAAGATTGTTATATAATCCATTAGAATTATCATAAGTGACTAAGATATCAGTACCATTTGACTGTTAAAGACTGAACTGAGAAACAAAAAATGGTATTTTTCACATATGAAAAATTTTTAGACAAATAAAAGAGGCCCATATAAAAATTACTTCATTTAGCAAACAAAAATACCTTTCCTAATACTAGTGCTTTGATAAGTGGTGTGGTAGCTTCCCCCGTGTGAGAACCTGTCTGTTCACAGAAAATAGGGGATAAAAGGCAGAGTTCTAGCAAGTAAACAGTGGCATCAGGAACTGTAAGCCTGGACTCAGGATTTAGCATTTAGCTTAATTAGGCCTGAAGATTTTCTAAACTAGTACTTACTATAGTATCTGTATATATAAAACCTATCTATCTCCTTGGTAAGAAAGAGGGTAAAATTCAAATGGAGTCTATTTAGGCATAATATTCAAGGGTTTAAAAAATGTTAATATATACTGAACTTCTTTTATAATACTATTTACCTGTTATTATACTTACAAGTATAACAACTGTAGTGGTAACAAGTTTTAAAAAATACTTAGAAGTAAAATAGTCTTGTTTTCTGAATTTAAAAAGGTAATTTAAATGAATAAATTTTCAATTAAAATGAACAAAAAAGTGGAACAATCCATAAGGAGAGTCACCACTTTAGAAGGAGACACAATTAACTTCAAGGTCTTGTTCAGAAAATAATTTTCACCATCACTTGGCATGACAAAAGTGTCTGCTAGAGTAGTAATCAGAATTGCATCCAAGCTAGACAGTGCCCTTCCTACAAGCTGTGCTTTCTCTGAGGCACTACAAATTCGAATTTGCTTATATATTAAAAAAAATGTGGATATTTCAGTTTTCTCCTTCCATTAGAAATATCTTTCTGGAGGGGAAAGTTACAAGACGAAGAGTGGAATTAAATAAGCCATGTCTCCTACTTCTTGTCCACTTACTCAAAACTTTAGATGAAGCCAGAAGAAGAGTGTCCAGTACTATTCTGTGGTCTGACTGCTATTTTTAAGCCCTTTTTTCAAGATAAACTGCACTTCTCTTCCTGAAGTAAAAGGAAAGACCACGACGCTGAAGGCAGTTATCCTCCATGGCTATTAAGGCAGTGTTTGAAGCTAATTAAACACCTGTAATTTCTGAAAGAAAAGACATACAACAAGCAAAAGCAGTCTCCTTCCCACAAATTGCACAATAGCAAATACATAACTCTGTAATGAATTCAAAGACAATATGGATCAAATAAAAAACACTTGAAATGGTAAAGGAAGGACCATTGTCCTGTGACAACTCAGCTCTCAATGTTTGCATATCACGGAAGTATGAATGTTATGGTGGAGCCCATGGGCTCTCACACACACAGTCTAGGAGATTTTATTTTTAAGAGGAAGAAATTTTTTAGAACAAGAAATGTCGAAAGGTGAAAATATACTCAGTGAAAAAGGAAAACAGAAATGTCATCTGGCCATTTGTGTCCCTAAGGCTTACATCTAGGCATCTCGTATGTGGGAATTACTCTATGAGTAGAAGTTTTTGTTTAATATTTAGAAGTTAATAACCCTGCTTATAAAAATTTATAATACAAACATTAACTAGGAATTCATGTACCTGAATCAATGTTAAAAGGAAATAACCCATAAATGGTAAGAATACAAACAATAATCTTTTTCTGTCAATTCTTACTTTAAAAGTTGTGTGTGAGAGATGTGTTCACATACTGTTTGGGGAGGGCCATGGGCCATGGTGTGTTTGGAGATCAGAAAACACCTTCCAAGTATTGCTCTCGTGTCCTTCTGCCTTCTTCAGCACAGATCTTTACTCGACCGTGTGAGCCAAGCTAGGCCTGCACTGCTGTCTCTAGCATTTCCGAGGGTTCTGGGGACCTGTCCTCAGGGTGCCAGGCTCGTGTGGCCAGCGTCTTTACCCACTGAGTTATCTTCCCACTTCCCACTTTGCTTTAGTGAACAACTACTAACAATGGTGAAAATATAATTTTTGAAAGTTTTCTTATCAGCTATAAAACACAATTTTATATCAGAATCAATGGTGGTGAAATCACTCATTCATGAGCAGGACTTTGGGCTTTAGAGGCTCAGTTACACAGAAAAACCTATTATTAATTGAATCTACCTACCTACCTACCAACCAGCCTGGTATTTTTGAGGCAAGATCTCATTCTATAGCCAGACTGGCCTTCCAAGTGTTGGGATTACATAGGCTTTGATGTCTTTACCTGGGTAGTCTCTAAGACTGTACATTCATAGAACTGTCAAGTTTTATTGAATACAGTAAGAACATCTTTGTAGACATAAATAACAGATTACTGATAAATGACAATTTATAATATAATATATTCTAAGTGGAAACACATTATATGTACTTGATTTAATCTCTAATCTGATTTTTAAAAAACACAGTATCTACTATTTTGTCTGGCTTTAAATTCTGAACACTATGTAAGATCCTCAAGAATGATATAGCTCAATTTAGAGTGATTTTTGTTGTTACTTCACTGTTTAGAATAAGTATATATAATGAGGACTACATTAAAATCCAGTAACAGAATTATTACACATTTGCTGTAAAACTGATATTGAAAGGTACACTGTAGAGAATAATTGCTAAATATTCGACACTGACTTTACCATACTGAGAGGAGATTATGGATATGAAAGTGCTTTACCACATTAAAATAAAACCATAAATTCATGAAAATCATAAATTACTCTGATATGTTCTCTAATTCAGACCTATTCTGAATCATGTACTTTATTATCTTTTGATTTAAGATTTCCTATAATGCTTTTTACTCCTTCATTCACTGAACTTAGATTAAATTCAGTGTACATGTTTTTAATTGATCATCACTTATTACAAAGGAGCAGGTGAGAATAATGAACAAAGGCATTCTTTTTACATGCTCATCATTACTTATCTAGATTAATGTCTGTTCTTGATAACATTTTGTTTAAACCTTTTGGACCTTTAATATTTGGAGGCTATGATAAATTCACTGGCAAGGAAATCTGCAACAAAAAACAGAGGCTTGAAGATGCAGCAGAAACATAGTAACAGGGTAGCTGGTTCTGACTCTCTTTCCATTAGTATAACAAAGTTTAATGTGGAATTTTACCATAGGATTTAAACTAGACAGAACAGCAACAATAACAGCAATATTCTTCAGCTTACAAGACCTTGAGACATAAATACAATGTTTTCATACTAAGTATGAAATGCCACAGTCAAGATACCTACAATGTTCCAGTTTGTACATTTCATTTCATGACCTTAAAACCGACACTCATTAAAGAAAAATATTTTTAATGATTTCAAAAAAGCTAAGTTTATTTATTTGCGTGTGTGTGTGTGTGTGTGTGTGTGTGTGTGTGTGTGTGTGTGTGTGTGTGTGTGTGTGTGTGTAGGCCAGGGTACATGTGTGGAGGTCAGAGGTATCAAACTCAGGTCATCAGGTTTGGCCGCAAGTGCCTTTACTCACTAAGCTATCTTGGCAGGCCCCAAGGCTAAAATTTAGTCTGACTAAATTGAGATTTATTTTGGCTTCTTGCTTCAAATGACTATTGAAGTTAATGTTATTCTGCATTTCTATTCATCTAATTATAATGTGAGTGCTAACTGATTTCATTTAAAGGCTCTTAGAAACTTAATCATATACGTGGTTACTATGTATACTGTAGGCAGAAGTGATATGGTTGGGCAGAGAAAGGAATATAAGGTGGGAGGAGACAGGAGCTCAGACCTTTTGGCTGAGGAAAACTGGTGAGGTGAGAAGTGGCTGTGGCTTGTTCCTTTGTCTCTTGAATCTTTCAGCCTTTATCCTTATATCTGGCTCCGGGTTTTTATTAAGACCAATTAGGATTTGTGCTACAGTAGATTTTTTTTTCATTTTGCCAGTTTTCAGTATGCTATTCAAGTACCAGAAAGAAACAACCGAGAATAAAGAATTCCCAACAGTAATTATTCAGGGAAGAGAGAATATTCCTATTTTATTCACACAAGCAAATATCATACAGAAATTTAGAATATAAAGTTAAACTATATAAAAAGGTACAGTATAACTTATAAAATAAGTTCTAAATATTGCTTTTTCATAGACTTTTCTATTGAACAGACACCATTTAAAAACTTGCTAGTTATACAGTCATAAATAAAGAAAGGAACTATTTACCTCATAAGACTTTCAAATGTGAACTCTTTTTCTATCCTTTGGGTAGGTGCAGAACAATAAAGTACTTGTCTCCAGTTCTACACTTCCAACCAAGATGACAACAGTACAAAACAACAGAGCAATTTTCAGCATTAAACTTTTCTCTGATAAAAGCAGGGCTTTTTAAAAAGCAAAACTGGAAAACCAATTAGTACTCATGGTTAAAGATGCTTGAAAACATTTCACGGTGGCAGAAAACCAGAAAGGAGCAATTATACTGCTAAGGACATATCATACTCCTAAGGGCTAAACCAAATAACAAGGAGCCCTAAGACATATCAATAAAGCTTACAGATGACTGTGTCGTTCTTAATCTTACTGTTGAAGAGATTTTAAATAAATGTAATTCTACATCTAATTTTTTTTAATTAAAATGGCAAGCTACTGCAAAAATAACCCGAACAGTTTTCTAGATAAATTCTTAATATGTCAAGAGCATCTCCATGAAATTGGAACCATAGAAATAAGCATCACAGACTGACCACAGGAAAGCTCAGTAAATTGTCTTGCAAACCAAGAGTTTGGCACTTTCTCTTTGAGAAAGGCCTTATGCTCTGCAACACCAGAAATCAAGACATTTCTCCACCTTTCCTTCCTTATGCACACAAAGTTTGATGACTGTGTTCTTCCAGCTTTTAGCTGAAGAGGTAGCTTTGTGATATTGGTCAAGGGTTAGAAAACAGTAGGTGTAAGGCAAATTCAGTGTAATGTAATAGCTGTTATTTTATAGTCACTATTTTAATCTATACATTTTCAAGAGTATTTGTAATAAAAACAACAAATTCTTTGACATTTGCTTTTTTTTCTTTCTTTTTTTTTAGGTCTAGCTATATACACCCTTGATTTTGTTTTAATGTGACTGAATGCTGGGAAGACAAATTTCCAAAGAGCTGATTACTGGCTAGCTGTCCTTTTCTGCTGTTGTAGGGCGCCCATTTTCAAAGAGCATAGGAGGTAATGGTTTATAGGAATGAAAACTTGAAAAGTGCAAAAATTAAATGCAGAAATCAAATCATGAGTTAAAAAAAAATCCTCAAAATTTAGCAAATTGGGCCGGGCGGTGGTGGCGCACGCCTTTAATCCCAGCACTCGGGAGGCAGAGCCAGGCGGATCTCTGTGAGTTCGAGGCCAGCCTGGACTACCAAGTGAGTTCCAGGAAAGGCGCAAAGCTACACAGAGAAACCCTGTCTCGAAAAACCAAAAAAAAAAAAAAAAAAAAAAAATTTAGCAAATTATCTCCTACAGTCTAATGTAAGTTCAATGTAAGCAAGGTGTTTAGTGTAAGTTATACTAAATATTCGTTATTCCTTTACTGATGAAAAGACGTAGCAGTCATAAGTGATTATGCATTTCAATGACTACTAATAGTTCACCTTTTTAGGCCATTTGATTTTTGTTGTCATTAGCACATCTAATATATTAGCCAAGTAGGACAAGAGAATTATATTTGTTTGAAATAAAAAAAATTCAGTACCCAAACATACAATAGATTTGCTTGTAAAACTCAACAGACAAAGATACCCTTTCTTCATAACATTCAGAAAAGTATGTCTAAATTTATAATTTATTATACAAATTCTATTGACCTGAATTAATTCATAATTTTAATAGGAATACGACATATGGATATGTAAGTTAGATAACAGATATGATTGTTCAATAAACTTTGCTCACTGTTTCAGAAGTGTACAAAGAAAAAAGTAATAATAAAATAATTATTAAAGATTTTATATTATACTCATAACTAATCTTCAATGACAAATCATGAATTTTTATATAAGAGATAAACTTATAATGATTCTGGAATAGAACAAATTCACACAGCTTCAAGTTATGTATGTTTATTATGAAAAGAAATTTGACAAAAATACCTTTAAGTGCTAAATACATATAAAACATTGAACGGTATTCCTGTTCTTCCTCCCACCCACTCTTTTTTCTCTTAACAATGGTAATATATTACAGTCCCCAAAATTCACATAACATTTTTATTTAAAAAAAAAAGGTGTTTTGCTAACAAATAAGCAGATGATTTAGAGTAGAGCTCATGAACATTAAAACCTCATGGAAGTCTAACTTCAGATCTCAACAACAAACTGTGGGATACAAAGCTAGGATATATAAAAGCAAATTTATAATATATGATATACTCTACACTTTGACTGACAAATACATTTTCCTGTGGGTAAATAAATTACTTTGCTCCATCATGACATTCAGAAAAGCATTTTATAAGCGAACAGTGTTTAATGTTCCTAAAAATGGACACATGGGTGTGATAACAGCTGTCACACAAACATTCCAGTGAAAAGATAAGGAGCATATGAACTTTAACAATTGGACTCTGACTAAGTCTCTTCCTCCTCATCACTACTGTTACTGTGAGTCATAATCCATTCCCTGTAGACCTGAATTTTCTGTCAGCATGGTAAAGGAAAAAGAAGCATAAAGGTTAGTTAAGTATGGAAAACTTCAGGGAAACCATGTAAAATTATGAAATGTTTAGGTGTTATAGTAATTTTAAAGCAGAGTTTTCATCTGTGATTCATTCTGTAACTGTGGATATAATACCTTATAACTTAACAGGCCTCAAAGTAACTTCCACATACACACTCATATTAGACTTGGTTCCATGTATCAATAAGGTATTCTAGGAAGATTATTCTTCTTTACACATCACCTAATTGACTACTAGGAAGTACTGAAATAATATTCTGCTTTTTAGACAGAATGGCATAAAATGAATATATTTTATATTTAACTATTATGTATATGCATGTCATTTAGCCAACAGAGATAATGTTTTTTTAGAAAAAGAGGGAAAAAAGTAGAAATATTAGAAAGCAGAAAGTAACAAGCATTTTATAAAGCATTGTCATTAAATCATTTAGGTGAAATCTAGGCAGATTACATTTCTATTTTTTCAGACAGGGTCTCATTATTCCAGGCTGACCTCAAACTTGCTATGTAGTTTAAGATGACCTTGAAATTCTGATCCTCCAGGCTCCACCTCCCAACTACTGGATTACAGGAATGCACCACCATACTGGCTTATGCATCGCTCAGGATCAAACTTAGGGGTTCTTACCTGCTATAGAAGAACTCTACCACTTTTATTCTGTATTTTATTACATTATATTTTAACAAATGTGCTAAAAATATAGCAGTTTTATTTATGAAAAGAACTATTACTACCAGAACAGCAACTTTTTACATCTGTAAACCAACAATGCTAACTATAAATATACCAAGATATCTTATAAATTTCTGTAAGTATTCAAGTTAATAATGTGCTTAACACACTTGCTGAAAAATACACAAAGCTGATAAAGATCATGAGATTTTATTTACTGAAACAGAACCTTTAGCAAAGACTGGGCTACTAAAAATAATACGCATCTTTAAATATGACGAGTAGAAATTCATGGTTTTAAATTTCAAATAAAACAATTAATTAAGTTGTGGAATAAACTTCCTTGCCACTAAAATCCAATTATCAATCATGAGAAACTTTTGGTATAATCTGTTCCTGAATAATGAGGATAGTCTATTTCTAAATTCTCCTTACTACAAATCCCTATTTTGTAGCAATTGTATTAAAATAGTTCTTGAGAAATATACCTATTTTTTAATTATGCTTTGAAAACCATTCAACTTTCAGTAAGTAAAAAGTTAGTATGTTAATTCTTTAAAAAGGGCTGGCGGCTATAGGGTGGAAACGCTTCAACTGGATTAGCCAGAGGTGACACCTACAATTTTTCTGTCTCTGAAGAATAATAGAATCTCAGTATAGAGATTGCAGAACATGTCCCAAGAAACTGCCAATTCTATTGTAATCTGCACATATTTTGGCACTTTAATAAGATTTAAAAACCAGGGTAAAAAGTTACTTTACTAATAAAATGTATAATAAAAAAATTTTAAAAGTTACTTTAAATACTGTACTGCAATGCTACAGTTACTTTTAACACACTGAACAGAAAATCCAGCAAAGACGTAAAGTACACTTAATGCAATAATATATACTCTACATGCAGTAGTAAAATAGTAAAATTTTAAAATTTTTATCCTGGTTATTTTAAATTTGAGAAGCTCCATGTTTCAACAGTTTATTACTATCATGAATATTTTCAAAACTAGAAAAATGCTAATTCTTTATTTTCAAATAAATGGCTTACTTTAGTATTCCATACCAAAACAAGTTTACAACGGGATAGCCTGGGGTATGAGTTGTTACTTCTACTATAATCTAAGTTTTAAAACGAGTTATCAAGTATCAAAGTAGTCTGCACTGACAAACCATTCCAGCCTCAGACTATTGTCTGAGACTATTGTCCCCCAATTGGATCTCCTTACTAAAAGATACTACTTGCTGTGAACTGTGCATCAAATCCCAGGAGGCTCTACACATATTAACATGACAGTCTCAAAAACGCTTAAGAACCACGATGATCTACAGTGGCAGTGTTCCTGAGTTTTGTTTTCCCTTCTTTCACGAATAAAACAGAAATGAAGATTATATTTAATATAAAAACTAGTAGTGGTATGAAAGATGGAAGAAGTACCCCAAAGAGAAAAACCTAACAAGCGAAGTATGTACTATCAAGGCTAAAGGCATACAAGGCATATTGGTTTTCAGCAGATCAAGAATACCCAAAGCAAAACCAAGAACAGTCTATGGAAAGATTAGACTGACTTACATTCCTAGCCTAAATTACCAACACAAAATATTTTCTTTATATTCAAAATACTGAAACAGCTGCAGAGTTTGTAAAAGTTTAAGGCTAAAATCTAATGTTGGCTTTCACTTGCAAAGTCATGAATTAACAGTTTTCATATCAAACTTTTTGAGGCCTGTAAAAAAGAAAGAAAAATCTTATAGTAAATAATTGTACTTTAAAATCTAAGTAAATAGAAGTATAAATAAAGCTAAATAAGACAAATAAAGCCCTAATCTATTTTTAAGGTATTGTGTAACGATTTTAAAACACCCCAAGTTGTGATATTTGATTTTAGTTTGTAGGACGTTTCTTCACTTACCTGTAACATTTGATTTCCTGTACCATCCCTTAGTCTGTAAGGTCGGATAACTCCATCTTCATTAAAGAACCGGGGCGGTCGCAGACTTTCCACTTCAGAAGTCTCTGTAGCTCTAAAATAAATAAATAAAATAAAATTCACACACACACAAAACTTAAATTTTAAAAATTATCAAAATCCTGCACTTACAGCTCAGTAAGTATCATGGAAGAAGATATGGAAAGAATGTAAGAGCCATAATATCAGAAAGTCTACTGGGAGACAGTGTCTTCTAGGGCCCCTTATTGGTTCTCCACCCAGAATGTTCAGCCTTAAAACTATATGCACACAAATCACTGAGCAAGTTGTATTTCTATCTATTTGTGCATATGTATGCATAAACATATGTCCATAACAAATGTAATCAAAGAAAAAGAGGCTATCAACTTGAGAGTAGGGGTGTGGAATAAGCTTAAGGAGGACAGCTGGGGAGGGCTGGAGGAAAGGAAGTACTGCAGTTCTATTTCAATTCAAAACATTATCAAAAACTTCTTAAAACACTGTTAAAAACAACTACTAAAGTAATCTTAATTAAAAATAATAATAAAGATAAAATAATCTTAGATAAATAGGAATACTATATAACTTCTCTATTTTAAATGTTTTTTTATGATATAATGTAAAATTCCCAGAAAAAAAAAATAGAGAACTATAAAAAAAATCAATTCCTAAGCAGGGCGGTGGTGGCGCATTCCTTTAATCCCAGCACTCGGGAGGCAGAGCCAGGCAGATTTCTATGAGTTTGAGGCCAGCCTGGTTTGCAGAGTGAGATCCAGGACAGGCACCAAAACTACAGGGAGAAACCCTGTCTCGAAAAACCAAAACCAAAATAAACAAATAAAAAAATCAATTCCTTTGGATTTTCTTTGTGATGATAATCAGATTCTGTCATTTTTAAAAAATGGGAGATATATATGTGGCCCAAAACCACATGGATGTCCAACATCATATGCCATTAAGCAAATGCAACTTCAAACTTCAATGAGATGCTACTATATACCCAATAGCTACTTAAAAAACAGGCACTGAGCACAGGTGAGGAAGTCCAGGACCAGACAAAATGGAAAAATTCTGTAAGGAAGCACACCAAAGGTCAAGGCAGAAACCCTGCTCCTTACTGGTGACAAAAATGTCTCTGCTTTGTGTGTACTGACATGAAGCAAAGAAACCCTTCCATCCTTCAGTTACTTCTGTCAGGACTATTTCATAGAACTGCAGGAAAAGAAGGCAGTGACTAAGGAATAGATGGACTTGTCTTTCCTCACTCAATGTTACTTGAAGGGAAACTATTACTCTCATGTGGAAGTATAACCCAGTTAATCTGTGGCTAGTTTCCTGCTCATATTATAACCTGAAGTATCTCTCTCACAGTTTTATAATCTGCAATTTGGCTAACTCTCCAATGGAATGAATATATTATTATATAATCACTTATAGGGGTGCGATGTCTGGGGAGGGAAAATTTAATCCAATGAGTGAGTGTCCTGTACTTTTCTCATTGCTCCTTCTTGCATTCCCACACTTCTCCAGCCTTAATCTTTTACCTGTGGTCATTCAGCCACTACCTATACCACCAAGCTCACAATGTTATGGCCATCTTCACCTAACGACCTGAGGGTAGCCAATGGGGATCAAAGGCTTTTCTGAGAAGGGAGTGAACATCTACTTTATACAAAGAACTAGAATCCTTGTAGTAGTTTTTACAGGTGTGTGTGTGTGGGGAATCCTGGGCAAAATGGAAAATGAATATTAGAAAATAATGGAGAAAAATTCAAAACACACACCATTTGTCCGGGGAAATCTGCCCACAAATACTTCTAGTGGCATATGAGTAACAGGGTTTTATTTTTTATTTTTTCCCCCTCAAGACAAGGTCTTACTGAAACTCATCTATGTAGACCAGGCCAGCCTCACTGAGAACTGCCTGCCTCTGCCTCCCAAGCACTGGGACTAAAGGTATGTGCCAACATTCCTGATCATGAATAAGTCTTAAAAAGTGAACAAAGCCTAAATATGCATCTGCTGATGAACAAGTAACCAAAGATGGTTTAAATGAAAAATGTCCCCAATAGGCTCATGCATTTGAACACTTGGTACTGGCTGCAGGGAGGGGTACTGAAGTTTAGGGATGTGGAATAGCTTGCAGGAAGTGTGTCACTAGGAGCAGTCTTTTGGAGCTTTCAGACTTGCCACATGTCCAGTTCACATTCTTTGTTTTCTCCATGTGGCTAGAAATGTGACCAGCCAACTTCCAACTCCTGTCCTCTGTTGTCATGCCCTCCCCCACCATTATAGACTGAACTGTATGACCACTGTAAACCTCTGGAACTATAATTCCATATAGAACATACATGCTCAAACAAACTCTCTAGAAGTTGCTCTTGGGTCATGGTATTTTTCATAGCAACAGAAATAAAATTAATATATGATATATTTCATTAAAATATTACTCAGCAATAAAAGGGAAGCTCACCTTTTTGCTACATCATAAATGAACTTTAAAAACATGTTAAATAAAAGCAGCCAGTCACTAGCTGGTGTGGTAGTGCACGCCTTTAATCCCAGCACTTGGAAGGCAGAGGCAGGTGGATCTCTGTAAGTTGGAGGCCAGCCAACTGGTCTACAAAGTGAGTTCCAGGACAGTTAGGGCTGTTACACAAAGAAACCCTGTCTTGGAAAAAAAAAGAAAAAAAGGAAGGAAGGAAGGAAGGAAGGAAGGAAGGAGGGAGGGAGGGAGGGAGGGAGGGAAGAAAGAAGCCAGTCACAAAAAACTGTATGATTCGATTTACGTATACTATCCAAAACAGGGAAATCAACACACAAAAAGTAAACAGTGATGGCTAATGTTAAGGGGAGATGGAAATGGTGAGTGATTGCTAACAATCAAAGAATTTCTTTTGGAGGTGATAATAATGGGAATTTGCTGGTGATGGCAGCAGCACAATACAATAAATTACTGTAATGTATACTTCAAGGTGATGGTTTTTAAAGTATGTTTCCAGAATAGTTAAGGAATTCTTACAACTCAACGATATAGGAACAATTAGCCTAGTTGAAAAAGGTTTAGAAAAGGCAGGTTTTATGTAAGTATAAAAAGAAACAGGAGGGATTTTTTTGATATCTTCACTATAGTTGTAGATATATTAATCTACAAGAATGACAAACACATGCATAATTGGCACAGTGACATACAAGTAAATTAGTAGTAGGTCAAACTAGGAAAATCTGAATTAGATCTCTGCTAATGTCCTTTTCATCTCATTATACTATAATTTTATAAACTGTTACCCTGTAGAGGATGGGAAAGGTCTATATAATGTTTGGATAGGGCTCCACAGAAGTCTAATGTCCTAATCTCCAGAATGAGCAGGTGTTCCTTTATGGCAAAGTTTACAGTGTGATTAAATCAAGGATTCTGAAATAAGGGAATAATGCAGGTGCACTCTATGTGCTACCAGAAGTGTCCTCAGGTGGAGAGGGAGCAGACATCAAAGGAGAAAGGAATATGGGGATGAAGGCAGAAAATGAAACAGGACAGCTACAAAGCCAGGAATGCCACCAATCACTGAGGTCTTCGAGAGCCAAGGCACTGTGAGAGAAAAGATCTCCCTTGACGCCAGGTTTGCAGGAATTTGTTACAGTGGCCAGAGGACCCATAGTGCAGTATGTAAAGGATCCCCCTACATTATTTCCTGCCATTGCATATAATACAATTAGCTTAATTATAAAACAACAATAATAACCACCAAAAAACAGACTACCATATGTTCAGTGATAGTATAAGTGTTGGGGGAATTTGCATTTTAATGAGATAGCAATGTAAAATATATAGTATATTAAATAGTGGTCAAAAAACTAAGATAAAAATAAAGAAGGGAAGGGAAATTCAAAGTATCTTGAGTTAAGGTACAGGTAAAATAAAAGTCTTAGTGGAAAAGCAACTTTTGAATAAAGGAAGTGAGTCTTGCTGAAGATTGGGGAAGGGAGTTCTATTCAGACAGGTGGGAATGCAAAAGTAAAGAGGAGAATGTCACCTTCAAATAAAACTCTGTCTCCCAAGTGCTGGGATTGAAAGCATGCACCCCCACTTCCCAGCTAAACTTAAACTTTTAATGATAGCTTGGGACCTTTTTACTAAATTCCAGACTCTCACACTAAATAACTTACTTTTAAAGCTCAATAAATTTACAAGACACCTTTCAATTTTGTTCATTGCTATTTTCTATGGATAAATCAGGGAAAGGTGGATTGTCTATCTACTGAGCTGCAATGAATAGTCCCAATCCAATGGTCACAGATTAAGTTAAATGAATCACATAATAGAATCTAAAGTCATGAATCTGTGAAAGGGATAGGTCAGGGAAGGTTGATAGGGATGGAGGGAGATGAGAGATAGTGGGAAAAGAGAGTAATCAGAAAATATTATATTCATGAATGAAATTATTAAAGAACTAACATAAAAATACTATCACTTATAGATATTTGTGAGGAGTATTTTTAACAGTGCTCTAGACAGTTAAAAAAATCACATTAGTTACCATTTTTATCTCTAGGTCATATATTTTTAATGGTTATAGTTAAATAATTATTTCGTTACAAAAGATAGTTATTTTCCTCTTTAAAAACAAAAAAGGAGCTGGGCGGTGGTGGCGCACGCCTTTAATCCCAGCACTCGGGAGGCAGAGCCAGGCGGATCTCTGTGAGTTCGAGGCCAGCCTGGACTACCAAGTGAGTTCCAGGAAAGGCGCAAAGCTACACAGAGAAACCCTGTCTCGAAAAACCAAAAAAAAAAAAAACCAAAAAAGGATTCTACAAGACCAGATGATTGAACTTCATGATTATGGAGAATTAATATGTTGCAGACCACAGCCAAATTATCTGTCACTGCCCACTCCTGCTTCACCTAATATCCGTATAACTATTAAAACTTTTAAAATCTATTAAGAACAAGCTACTAGTTCCTATCAATACAAAAAAAACCCCCTACAAATGTCACCAGATAGCATCTGAGGCCTATAACAGATTTCTCCACTTTACTACAACCCACTACCCAACAAATGCAACCATGTGTTTGAAAAGTGTCTTGATTTCTAACTTGCTTTTTTCTATCACTATGAGAAATTCATTAAATGGTTACCACACTGGCACATGGTATCTGGGATAGTCTGAATCAGTGGTCCTGAACCACAGTCAATCATATTGGGTTTCAGAATAAACCATTTCCTACTGAAGCGCTCTCTAGCAGGCCCTTGCAAGCATGGCAAGCATGGCAAACATTGCACCAGTAGGTTTTGACCTTTCCCCTTCTCTCCGCCTTGCTAAAAACCGTTAATTACATTCCCAAAGCTAGTCCCCAAGGTCCATTCTCTTATTTGGCCACTAACTCATTCCTGAGACTAAACACCAAGGTTTAGCCGTCAAAATTCATTATTTGGGTACACTGGCTGAGCTATCTAGTCAAGATTTACCAACTCACCCTAGCACTGACTCCCCCTTTTTTCTCCTTAAAAACCCACAAACTGCTGCTGCTGCTGCTGCTTGCTCTCTATCTTTGCCTGACCCAGAGGCAGCCTCTCCCTACTGTTTGCTCCTCCAGGGTAATGAATCTCGTTTAGGCTGAGAATTTGATGTCTGGGGGTGTCCTGTACCAACTCTGAGGGGGCCAACATCCCTAACATCTACTTTTGGAAAAATAATAAGGAAGGAAGAAAGGAAGACAGCACTTTTCCACCACCACTTTGGTTAACCTTATCTCTCTTAACATGTCTTCTTCCTTCCTTGTCTTTCAGAATTGGGGGCTAAACTCAGGGTTTTATTTGTGTTCAACAATCACTCCACATTGAGCCCCATCCCCAACTCTATCTGCTTTTCCCTTCATGGTGTATGTTTTCTTTCCTTTTGCCACTTAACATACCACACATATTTATCGGTTACTTATTTTACTCTCCTACTTAAAGTGTAAGCTGTGCCAGGCAGGACAGGAACACTGCCAGTTATGTTCAGTGCTGGTTTCTTAAATGACAAGAATACTCCCTAATTCATATTATAGAAATACACAAATATTTCTCTGTGTGTGTCTGTGTAGCCAACAGTTCATTAGTATGTCTCAATTAGTATGTCTCAATCCATTTACTTACTTTTATTTTCCTGATGCATCAAAGTTGAGAGAAATGTTAAAATATTCTATTATATAAATGTTTGGGAAGTTCTTACAATTTTATCACTTTTTGCTTTGTAAAAGTTGAGGAACTGAACTGGATCTTGTGAAGTTTTTATTATTTGCTAATTATTCTATCCTCAAAAGTGTTTTTTTCCCCTAGTTAGTCCCATCTCATTAATAAGCATATGCACTTTACAAATGACAACATTGAACTGCTTCATGGTAATTGTTTCCTTTCCAAATCATATTTTATTATTTTATACTAACTTATTTCCAATGTTGTTTCCATATAGATCAATTAGATCTATTCACTAATCAATTATTTTACCATTGATTCTTCTAACTTATTCTTCACTTTAACGTGTTTCTTCATAAATACATCCCTTAATAGTATTACTCCTTCTAAAACGGTTTACTTTGTCCTTGATCCTGGAAAATAATGAAGCTAGGTACAGAATGGTAAGGCTTTACCAATGCAGGGTAAATCTAGCATCTCTGAGAAGTCTGCATAGCTTGCTATATGTTTTGAATTCCCTTGGTTTCAGATTTCTGAGCTTCTCTGAAAACTATGGATCAATATGTTATACTTATAAAGCCAAAGCTACAGGGAGAAGAAACTGACCCCTTTTCCTATTCTAAATTACACAAAAACAGAAACAAACAATAAAAATGAATGTAACAGATTTTAAACTAAGATCATAAATAAACACACAGTAAAGACAGACTCAATGTGAACTAAGGAATGGCGTGGTTTTTTCTCTCAAAAGCAGGGAGGATTTGCTGATTTAAAACTGATACATATAGCATATTTTAATGTATTTCAGCTGAGTAAAAGCTTAGCTGGCTAACTCATTCCTGACAACAACTGCTGGGAACAGAAGACAAAGAAGAACTCTACAATGCTGAAGTCACATAATGGCACCAACTTAGAAGGAATCAAAATTAGGAAGTCTTACGCAATTTGCCATACCACAGAGTTCATAAATAAGAGCCTGAAAACCAGAAGTAGACACACATCATTGCTCAAGGCTTCAGAATGTTCCTCATCTGTCACTCACTCACAAAGAGCTTTACCTTTTGATTCCCTGAAAGGTACTGCTGGCCATGTCTATGATGCCACCCGTTGGCCTGGCCACTGCTCCAACTAAACCTTTCCCGACACCTTTGAAGAAACCTGCTGCTCCTTCCTTTTGAGCACCTATAAAAAAACAGCCAGCATAAGCAGTTGGAGCAAATGAAAGTGGAAGCAACTTGTGAGCTATGTAATAGACAAAGCAACTACAACACTTGCCTCTAATTGGTTTTGTAACAATCCCTGTAATGCCACTTACAAAACCCTGGAGGGAAAGCACAATTGAAAAGTTATATTTCTGTATGATGCTTACAAGACCATTTTGCTTCAAAAATTTTTTTCAGAGTTTTTTCTTTTTATAGATCACAATAACTAACATATTTATTTCCTAAGTATTTTATTTAAACAAAATGTTTTTGGAGATTACTTAAATATTTTATAAGCTACATTATAATGCTCAATAGCAATTTAAGTAGACTTATATGTTTACTTCTTTATTCATAAAATGTTGACTCACAAGCTATTCCCTCACATGTTCATAACCCCATGAAATTTCTTACAGAAACCAGGCCTTTTCCTCCACGAGTGATGCCTTCTCTAAGGCCAGCTGGCTGCTTATTCATTGCTTCTCTTCTCTTCTGCTGGTAGTCTTCATCCATCGTCATGGCTGCTACCCCTTTCGCCATAGCACTGGTGATTTTGGAGGCAGCACCAGCTAGCCCACCTAACAGAGAGTAACACGGTAAGGAAAGGCTCAACTGTCGTTGGTTTCTAGCAGTGCTGCTGCGCTTTCTGCTGCTTACCAACGGCTCCGCCGACCAGTGCTTTCAGTCCTAGCGCCATTCCCTCCACAAACTCTTCAGGCCCCTGGATGGCCCCCTACGGGGACAAAGAGTGGTATTAAAGGAATGAGCTCACTGATACAAGGACTGTGATAGTGACTGGAAGAACAAGGAAACTACACCAGCAAAAACTTCACATTCCGTTCTCAGGGTAATTTCAGGGTACTCAAAGTGTAAAGGGACAATAGAACTTGTTCCAGATGAAGAAAGGAGAAAAGATGTTTGCACTGCACTGTAAACTGCAAGCAGTTTATATAGTATTCTTGATAATTTTTTAGAAAAATAAAACTTAAAATTCTTACCACTTTTGATTTTTATAACACAATGTACAGAACAAAAGTTAGTTCTACTTTGTTTTTGTTATGCATTTTATAAATAAAGTGGGTAAACTCTAAATGCATTTATGGGAACTATGAAGGGATGTAGAACAAATTTTTTCTTTTCTAGTTCCTATTAAGACTGCTTTGCATAATGCTAGCTTATATGGTTATTTTTACAGTCACATACTTTTTTAAAATTTATTTATTTATTTACAGAGCTGCTCTGTCGCCACCACTTTATTTTTTTTTATTTTTTAATTTTTTTAATTTTTCTTTATTAAGAAATTTTCTACTCACTCCACATACTATCCACAGATTCCCCCTCCTCCCTCCTCCTACTCCCCAGCCCTCTTTCCCAAGCCACCCAGCATCCCCATATCCCCTAAATTGAGGTCTCCCATGGGAGTCAGCAGAGCCCAGCACACTGAGCCTAGGCAGGTCCAAGCCCCTTCCCACTGCACCAAGGCTGCGCAAGGTGTCACACTACAGGCACCAGATTCCCAGAAGCCTGCCCATGCACCAGGGACAGATCCCAATCCCCCTGCCTGGGTGCCCCCCAAACAGTTCGAGCCTCTTTCGTATCCAGAGGGCCTAGTCCAGTCCCATGGGGGCTCCACAGCCACCAGTTTACAGTTCATGGGCTTCCACTAGTGTGGCCAGTCATCTCTACATGTCCTCCCATCATGATCTTGACGTCCCTTGCCTGTAGAATCTCTCCTTTCTCTCATCAGTTGGATTCCCAGAGCTCAGCCTGGTGCCTGGCCATGGATCTCTGTATCTGCCTCCATCTGTCACTGGACAAAGGCTCTATGATGACAGTTAGGTTATTTGCTAGGCTGGTCACCAGAGTAGACAGGTCCAGGCACCCTCTGGACTACTGCCAGCAGATCGAGGTGGGGTTAACCTTGTGGATTCCTGAAGCCACCCCAGCACCATGCCTCTTCCTATTCCCATGATGTCCTCATATATCATGGTATCTTCCTCCCTGCCCTCCCACTCTGTCCCTGTTCCAGCTTGACCCGCCCATTTCCCTATGTTCGCATTTCCCACTCCTCGCCCTCTGCCACTCCCCCACACCCAGTTCACTCATATAAATCTCATTCACTTCTCCTTCACATGGTCATCCATGTGTCCCTCCTAGAGTCTTTCCCTGTTAGCTAGCCTCTCTGGAGTTGTGGGTTGCAGTCTGGCCATCCCTTCCCTCACATTTAGTATCCACTTATGAGTGAGTACATACTATGTTTGTCCTTCTGAGTCTGGGTTACCTCACTCAAGATGATATTTTCTAGTTCCATCCATTTGCCTGCAAATTTCATGATATCATTGTCTTTTACTGCCGAGAAGTACTCCATTGTGTATATGTGCCACATTTTCTTTATCCATTCTTCAGTTGAGGGGTATCTAGGTTGTTTCCAGGTTCTTGCTATTACGAATAGTGCTGATATGAACATAGTTAAGCATGTGTCCTTGTGGTAAGATTGAGCATTCCTTGGGTATATGCCCAAGAGTGGTATAACTAGGTCTTGAGGAAGACTTATTCCCAATTTTCTGAGAAACTGCCATACTGATTTCCAGAGTGGCTGTACAAGTTTGCATTCCCACCAGCAGTGGAGGAGTGTTCCCTTGCTCCACATCCTCTCCAGCGTAAGCTGTCTTCAGTGTTTGATCTCAGCCATTCTGACAGGTGTAAGGTGGTATCTCAGAGTCGTTTTGATTTGCATTTCCCTGATGGCAGTCTCATACTTTTGTGCAAAACAAAATTACCATACATGATGAGCTTCCTTTTTCTATAGTGTAAACTGTACTCATGGTTTTTATTTCAAAACAAAACTTAAAGTTAGGGATCTTAACAAAATTGTAAGTTGAAATTTTGAAGGAAAAGGTAGAAATTGCCCCTATTAAGATCAGTGTAATTTTGCGGGTCTCTCAGTATTTGTTTACATGTACAGCTCAAGTTAACAACTAAAATGTTTTATATATTAGGAAATCATACTTTATATAATTCATTATATAAAACAAAGAAAAAAATTTTACCTGGTAAGGTTCATAAAAAAATGCTTCTACGCCTTCTGAAAATTCTCTAATTAAGCCAAAGGGATTTCCCAAAACATCAAGTCCAAGAATGAGCACATACATTTGCTTAATAGCCTAAAAATGAAATACAAGTATCAATCAATATCATGAGACTACTATCGGTACACATTACTTAGTATACACACCCAGTTTTTGCTCAGGTTAACATCTTTACTACAAATTTCAAGACCCAAACCTTATCACTATTTCTTCTGCTTTCATTTTATTTTATGTGTATGGGTGGTTTGCCTGCATACATGTTGGTGTACCACATGCATGCAGTGCCCTAAGAGGTAAGAAGAAGGTGTTAGATCCCTGGGACTGGAGTTACAGAAGGCTGTGGGTTGCCATGTGGGTCCTGAGAATTAAACCACAGTCCTATGGAAGAGCAGCAAGTGTTCTCCAGTCCCCTTATCTCAATTCTTCATTTAAAAATATAATTATTAAAAATACATACTTGTGTAATATGTGTGGAAGTGAATATTGTGTGTAGGTAACTGTGGAAGGCAGAGTTCAACCTCAGGTATCATCCTGAGGAACATTATCATTCTTCTTTCAGACAGGGTCTTCTGAGACTAGACTGATGTCATGCAAACCTCAGTGATCTTGTTTCTGACCAGCAGTGCTGGGATTAAGTACATACTACAGACTTGGCATTTTCACACGGGTTCTGGGGCTCAAACTCAGGTCATCAAGCTTGCAAGGCAAGCAATTCAGTGACTGAGCCATTTTCCACAGCCTACTAAGTTTTTAAAAAACAGCTTGGCGTTACTATAAAAAGAGATAAAATGAAACTCCAGATTCTAGAGTCGAGAACACAGAAAAAGTTTTCAGTGTTCTACTACTTGTGAGTTACTACTATCAGCATTTTACAGATCTCCCAGTGTCACAAAATACAAGGCAAAAGTGGGATGCATGCCCAAAACTCGTTTAAATCTTGAGATAAAAGAATCTTTCTATAATTGAAAAGATCCACAGCAACAGGGTAGGTAGCTGACTCAATAACTCCACACTAAAAATATGATTGAGTTTCAAGAAACTAAGTATGATGAATTAACATGTTATTAAAAATCTATGTATTTCTAATCCATACTGATTCAGAAAAAAATTCTAATAATGTTTTTGTTCTAAGAACAAGGGCAAAAGATTGAAATGGTGGTGGGGCTGAAGTTCATAAGAATATATATGAGGTGGGGGGAAATCCATGATTAAAATTTTGAAACTTGCTATTTGCTTTCTTGACGAATTTATAGTACACATGTATGGACATACACAAGGTTTGACTAGCTTACATATTTCCATCCTTCTGTAAGGTAATCTCATACTAACCTGTTTTGAATAGTGTCTTATTGCTTCAGATTGCAGTTCAGAAGTTGTACGGAACTGGTAATTGAGTTCAAAAAAGGCAAGCCTGAAAAAACATATTAACAAATTATATATACACACATACACACACATATGTATGCACGGAGGAAAAGAATTAAAGAATATTAATGACTGGTTTTATTTTCTTCTGCAGATCTCTCCCCATACATTTATTGAATGTAATTTTTGGTACACTCTAGTGAAAGAAATTTTCTAATAGCCCGATAAAATCTGTAACTCATTTTCTATGGAAAAAAAAAACAAACACTGAAGACTACGACAAAGATCGCAGTCATGGGCCTGTAGAACAATTTCCCAACTTTGCCCTATAAATGCCCCAAAAGAAAATGTTTTGACAAGCTGAGGTGAATGAAGAGGCCACCTAGGAACGGCCAGATTTCTATCACTGCAGGCCTTCCTTCCTGAACTACAGCAGAGGCAGCAACTGATTCAATAACTGGAGAGCTCTTTTTGCTGAACACGAGAACAGGAAGATCCATTTCACTTTATTCTGATGCTATCAGACCTGTGTTCTTTTGTTTGACTGTTTCCTAGTTAGATTCTGAGCTGCCTCTGATTCTCATGCTGTTCTTACTAAGCAGGCAAGCTAAGACATGTTACCTGGGAAGATCATTCTTTTCTAAAGTAGTCTCTACTCAGACATGTTGAATTACTGGTCAGATACTCCATTAGTTTCCACTATAACTCACATTCAAATATAAATATGCTTTTGAGATGAGCTCTCACTATGTTGCATGTGCTCATCTTGAATTCCTGAACTCCAGTCATCTTTCCACCTTAGCCTCTCAAGTCCAGGACTATATATGTGTCACACAATGTCTAGTCTAAAAATAAATGCTTGACATACATACATTTAAGTTGATCCCTTCATTATCCATTTCATTGTATTCTGTCTAGTTACAGACTTAATGAAAAGCCTTCATCTTATGGGCTTGAAAGCCCTATCTTTTAAACATCATATCTTAAGTATCTATTTCTTTTGAGGAATCTTCATTCAGCTCAGAGTTTTAAAAGTACATAAAATTGAAAATCCTACATCTCTTCTTCTTATGGAAGTTACTTAAAAATCATTCTTAACTAAGTCATTAAGGACAGATAAAATACTTGGTATTATTTTGATTATAACCCACTTAAAAGACAGAAACCACAATTTGCCCAAAATTTTCAATATACTTTTCACATTTGCAAAATTTTTAGGTAAACATAAATGGACCATTCATCAGTTTATAGATGTAAGTATTAAACATACTTAAAAACTACATCTTGTACATCTGTAAGGGTGGCACCAATACTCTTCAGTAAAAGATTTAAAGAATGAACAGGAATTAGTCCTCCACGCTGTCCTGAATCTTTACCTTCTTCTCTACCAGAGCTCAGTGAAACACTCAAATGCAACTGCAGAGATAAAGAAATACATTGAAGCACTTTCCCCATAGTGGCAACTTTAACTTTTACAAAACAGTTTAATACTGAGTTCATTTAACCATAAATAAGATCTCAAAGTTACCTGAATTATGCCAAAACTCAGTAACTAAAAAGTTTAAGTCAAAATTCAACATAGCTCTGTTTAAAATTCAACAATTTAAGATGCCGTAATTGAATTCTACTCCTTTTTTATTTTTATGAGACAGGATCTGACTACATAGTCCAGCCTATTTGTACTTAGAATCTCTCTTGCCTGAGCATCATGAATGCTAGCTTACAAACACTATCACACTCATCTTCAACTCTATTCTCATGGCATTGTGCTGATCTCAGGAAAATGTTCACTTAATATATTTGTTAGTAAGTTAACAACCTAGATTTTGAAGTTGTTACTAATAACCACATATCTCCCAAAGTTTACAATTCAACTATTAGAATTAGGTTAGCACAATAAAGCCAGTTTAAAAGCACTTTTGTGTTGTACTGAATGTGTGTATATGTGTGTGTGTGTGTGTGTGTGTGTGTGTGTGTATGACTGTACAATAACTTTAATAAGCTATAAATAACTTGTAGAAATTACATTAGCAATTTAGATTAGTACTATCAAGATGGCTTAGTTATAGATAAAGGAGTCTGAGAACCTGAATTTAATCCTTGGAAACCACATGACTCCTACATGTTTCCAGGCTTGCAGTGACAAGTACATGTATACATGTTAAAACCAAAATCAAAATTTTGATTTGGGCTCCTGAGATAGCTCAGAAGGTAAAATTACTTGCTACATAAGCCTGATAGAGTTCAAACCCAAAACCCATGGTGGAAGGAGAAAAGGTTATCCTCTAACCTATCCACCGTGACAAAGGGAGGCCTACATTCACATACACACACAAATTAAATTAAAACTTGCAATTCATTCTGTGCTCAACTCTTTTTGTGTTGCAATGCGCATGTGTGCATGCACACATGTAAACACATGTGGGAGTCAGAAGATATTGCTCCAGTGACACTTTTTTTCCTTTTGGTTTTTTGAGACAAGGTTTCTCTGTGTAGCTTTGGCTGTCCTGAACTCACTCTGTCGACCAGGCTGGCCTTGAACTCACAGAGATCCACCTGCCTCTGCCTCCCTGAGTTCTGTGATTAAAGGTGTGTGCCATCACTGCCCAGTTACCCCTGTGATTCTTAAGTTTACTTTATGAATTAACTTAAAACTAAAACATCTACCATATATGAAACTTTGAAAATTATCATAATTTATGAAAAAAATAAAGTCAAATAACAAAAGGTCAGGGTATATAGGCCCAGGTTGTGTGATTTCAGTATTATTTCTAAATGGTAAAATATATATATATATATATATATATATATTTAAAAATGTAAAGTATCAATTCCAGTTATTTATAACTGTAAAACTATACATCTATTGTGTTGTTATAGGAGATAATTTAAATGCTAATTCCCTCAAAGAGATCAAATCAATTTGTAATTACTTAGTTTATAAAACAAACTTATGTATTTCCTTACCTTGATAGGAGATATATGAAAATATTCAAAGAGATTGATTTGAGATTGATCTACTGATGAAACTGTTTCATACTCTTGTTCAAATGTTTCTACATCTTTATGAAAATATTCAACCTATACAAGAAATATAAACACCGAAAGGACCTGTTTAATATAAGATATTTAAAGCCAATGCATCACAGATTGAAGGAAACTAACACTCAGAGTCAGCATTATTCTTAATTGGAAGTTACTGCTTTAGAAGTAACTTGTATTGTTACTGCTAGAAAGTCTGCCACAAACCACATGATAAACATACCTTTTAAGTTTCTATTAAATGCTATCTAGCTTTTTCTTCATGTGACTATAGATCCTATTTAAAAACAGCACCAATATATTCCAACAACATACTTTGTGGATATTTTCTTCTCTAAACACAGTTCTGTTAACAGTCTGTAGCACTTCAGTACCTATCTTGACGCAATTTAGAGGCTAGCAATATAAATGTAAAAAGGAAAAGGCAGTCGGGTGGTGGTGGCACACATCTTTGATCCTGGCACTTGGGAGGCAGGCAGATCTCAGTGAGTTCGAGGCCAGTTTGGTCTATAAAGTGAGTTCCAGGACAGCCAGGGCTACACAGAGAAACCCCCCCCAACCCCCCCAAAAAATAGAGAGAAGGTACTAAATAATTTTGCATGAAGTAGTAGTGGTTTTATTTTTGGTAATCACCAACACTTCTTTTTTAAATATGCACAAACCTAAGTTACTTCTATGTGATGAAAAAAAATGTTTTAAGAACTTGAAGTTACAGAAATTATGTAGTTAAAAAGAAAGTAAAAACTGAACAGATTCTAAGATATGCTGGATACCATTAAACATATTCACATAGGTAATTATAGCTGTATCAAGAGGCAAAGAGAGAAAAATGAAAAAATCAATACTCCAAATACTGCCTGAAACTCTCCCTAAATTACTGAAAAATAAAATACATATCCAGGAAAGTTGTGAACTCAGTCTAAGTACAACAGATGCAAACAGAGTTACAATAATAATAATAATAATAATAATAATAATAAAAAATGCTGGAAGATACAAGAGACAAATCTTAAAAGCAGATAGCTCATTATATAGAAGGCAGTAAGACAAATGCTGATTTTGTAAGAAGACAGTAAGGTAACAAATCCTCGGAGTGCTGTAATGTCCCACTGACCAGAACGCTGGTGTACAGCATAACTGTTTTTGGAAGTGAAGAAACTACAAAGAACATTCCAAGATAAACAAGTCTGAGACTCTGGCTAGCCAGCCTACTAGCTACAAAGAAGTAGTAATGGAAGTTTCTGAAACTGAAAGCAAGTGACCTGTCTTAGTTTTGTGTCCTGTTGCTAAGAAATACCTCAACACAAGCAATTTGAAGGGCGAAACTGATTATTCAGCTTACAATTCTAGGTTACAGCACATCACTGTGGGGAAGCCAAGACAAGAATTTGAAGCAGGTAGTCACATCCATAGACAGGCAGAGAGTTACTGCACAGAGAGAGTGGACGTGCTAGCTAACTCTGCTCACTGTTTCCTCCCTTACACAACCCAAGAACCAAAGCTGGGAATGGTGTGTCCCACAATCTGGCTGGGTCTCCTCCCATTAGCTCATGTTATCAAGACACCCTCAAACCCTAGACAGCATAGGCCAATCTAATTTAAACAATTCCTCAATTTTGAGACTCCTCTTTACAAGTGATTTTAGAGTGTGTCAAGGCGACAAATTAAATTAGCCATCATGTGATTTCAGACTTTAATTTGAATTCGAACGAAAAAGCAAAAGATCCAACGAGTATAAAATAAGCCAAACTCAGAAAGGCAAGCATTATTATGTTTTTTCTCATATACATTATCAAGATTTAATATAATTATAATCACAACTTTTAAGTATATATAATTATATATATGTATATATACATATATGTGAAAAGAGAAGGGGAATCATGAGGAGGAAAAGCCTTAAAGGAAGAACAGGAGGGGTAATAAGGAGAAAGGCAAAACATCTCGAGTTTTTTCTCATATATATAAGCAATCAATTATCTATCTGTCCATCCACACATATATATGTATATATAAAGTAATTTAGAAAGATAATATAATGCATATTTTTTCATTTCTTTTCTTACATGATTCAACCAAGTAATGCACTATATATACTTATGTCAAAAAGAAACTGCTGTACAAATATGAGGAGCTGAGTTTGATTCTCACAGAATCCAGTAAAAAGCCAAGTACAATGGAGAGTGCTTGGACTCTTAGCTCAGGGGAGGGAGATCCCTGGGGCTTGCAAATGAGTGAACTCCATATTCACTTGAGAGATGTCAAACTCTGGCATCCACACACATGTGCATAAAAACCCTGCCACATCCGTGACAGCACACACATGCGCACACACCAATATTTAACCAAAAAAGGAAGTGAACAGATCTCAAGGCAATAACCTCATCTCCTACCTTAGAGAATTACAAAGAACAAACACAAAAGCAAGGAGGAAGGGGCTATGAACTTAAGAATAATTAAAGCAACACAATAATAAAACAACAGAGTAAACAATGAAAATGAAAAACTGATTCTTTGAAAGGACGGTAGAAGGCACTTTATTTCTGGCTTTACCAAAATAAATGGCTTGTAAAGAAATACCATCAACAATTGTATTCCAATAAACTAGAAAATTCAGATGAAATGGACGATTCCTAAAAATCACAGAAAAGTGGTGAAACCGACTCAAGAAGAAAAAGACCGTTTAAAAATGATCTCTAAGAAATGAAGTGTGGGGGCTGGAGAGATGGCGGCTCTTCCAGAGGTCCTGAGTTCAATTCCCAGCAACCACATGGTGGCTCACAACTGTCTGTAATGAGATCTGGCGCCCTCTTCTGGCCTGCAGGGACACACGCAGACAGAATACTGTATAAATAATAAAATAAACCTTTGAAAAAAAAAAAAAAAGAGAGAGAGAAATGAGGTGTGATCCTAAAACTACCCGGAAGAGAAATGCTAGCACAGCTCTAGCACCACTGAATTCTAGAAAACATTTAAACATTTCAAGAGTATTAAAACTTCCCAAATGCCTCCAAAAAATAGAGAAAGAAGGGATATTTCTCAACCCATACTATAAAGCCATTACTATTCCAACCCCAAAATCCAAAACAAAAAAGGCACAAGAAAACCACAGACTATTATCTTTTATGAACATAAGTCTTTAGCAAAATACTAGGAAACCACATCTGTCTGTTTAGATGTGTAAGAACAATACCGTAAAAATATAGGTATCAAATATACTGTCAAAAACTAGGAAGAACTCTGGGTACCCTAACACTGAAAATCTTATCGTATGGATCAGAAACCAACCCACCAATGCCTGTTCTCATGGCTGTCCAACATCTCACTAGCTTCAAGGACAGCAAGTAGGGATGAAAAAGCAAAGTACGTGTATCAAAACCAAAGAAATCAAAATTACTTTTCTCAGATGATCTGATCTTACAAAAAGCAAAAAGAAGATATATAATTAGAGGCAACAAATGAACTCAGTAAGTTGCAAATGACAAGGGCAACATATCAAGAACAGTTGTGTTTCTGTATGTAACTAGCATTATAACCCCACACTGAAACTATATAATATAAGCAACTTCATGCATAATAATCCAACAAAAATAAATACCTAAGAATAAATTTAAAGTACAAAATCTATACTCTGAAAATTACAATGTATTGTTTGAAGAACTTGACAAGCTGATTTTAAATTCATGTGGAATTGCAAGGGCTCAGGTTAGCTTAAATAATCTTAAAAAAGAACAAAGTACTGGATCATACCCCCATTATAAAACTCACTGACGATGAGAACAATTGAGGCTGGCAAAAGGATAGATACAGATTTCAGGAATAAAATTATGTATTTTTCCCCCTCAAAAGAACCCAACTAGAGGAATGAGCAGTGTTCCAAGACATGCTATTGAGACAGCTGACAGCTACTTCCACAAGAACTGTGGTCTTTATGTCACACATACATAGAAATGAGACAAATGGATCAAAGACCTAGCTGTAAAAGTTTAAGCTAAAAAGACTTAGATACATGGTAAAATATTCATAACACAGGATTTGACAAATGATTTTTAGAAAGCACACTAAAAGCATGAATAATAAATAAAAGAAAAAATTTGTACTTCATTAACAATAAAAACTTCTGTGATTCAAAACACCACCCAAACTGTAGAAAACATTTGAAAATCATAAGGTTTATCAAAGACTGATTAGAATGCACAAAGAACTTTGGAAATTCAACAGCCCATTACACAACCTGGAGAGCCTGAGCAGACAACTCTCCACTAAAGATATGCACATCATTAGCACATCAACAGATTTGCAGCAGGGGGCTAGGTTGGCAAGCCTGATCTTGGCACTCACATGGAGGAAAGAGAAGACCAGCTTCTGTGTGCTGTCCACTGATGCTATGGCACACTCCTACCTCCCTACAGCAAATAAATGTTTAAAAAATAGCATCATTATCAGTCACTCAAGCCTCAGTGAGAAGCGAGTTTATACCCACTAGGATAGTCAGAAAACCACAAACAGTAATTGTTATAGGGAATGTTGAGAAATCACAATTCTCACACATACTAGAAAGAAAAATGATAATAATGAAAAATGGTGGAGTCACTTTAGAAACTAAAATTATAAAATGGTTGAATCTATGAAATTATCAGAGAGTGAATTTTTTAAGACTAAGTTTGATTAAACATAATTATCAAATTTACTCCTAGGTGTGTGTTTATGTATATATGTGTGTGTGTATATATATATATATATATATATATATGAGAAATGAAAAAGTGCAAGCTTACAGAAATATGTACACAATGAATATCATCATTCTAGTCAAAATGTAAAAGCAATCCAGATTTCAAGTGACATATAAATAGGTACAGCATAACAAACCCATGTAATGAATTATTACTTGGTCATAAAGACGAATAAAGTGCTGGTTCATGTTACAACATAGAGAAGCCTTAAAAACACGCCAAATGATAGGGATTCAAGGGAGCTGGAAGGGAAATGGGGATGAATATGTTATTTCATTGGATACATGTATGAAAGTCTCATAAAGAAGTAATTATGAAGTAAGTCCTTAACCAACACCACAGAGTATGATTTTGTGTATATAAATGTTACAGGCAGAAAGCACATTAACATTTATACAGAACTAAAACAGTGAAGATGGGATGAGAGACTCTTGAATTTGACCAGGTAATAACTACAACTTTATCTACAAAGTCTGGTAATATTTTCTTAGATTTTCTCTTTTCATATCCTATCCTGCCAAATGCTGTCACTCTAAGTCTTACCTCTGTTGTCTCAGTCACCTCGGCTTTTGTGACAAGATCTGCTATGGCATATACAAATCCAAGATCCAATCTGAGATCCATTTCTTGAATCAACACTTTGAAATACCTATATTAAAATGTGGAAAACATGAAAAAATTTTCAAGTAAATACATTAAGGAAATTAGATAAAATAAATTGGAACTTTGAAACTTGGGACTAAAGGAATGAATGCAATGAACCATGCTATATTGTAACAGCAAAAAACTCAAAATATGAAAATGGTCACAGGAAAGAAATTCACTTATGACAAAAGTTATGGAACAGACCATTATATAGCAACAACAATGAACAAGCAAAAACTATATGTGGCAAATCATTACATTTAAATAAAAATTTTACTTAAAAAAGCAAGTTCTGAAAATCTTTTATACTTTTAAATATTTTGAGAAAATTAGACATCAGTTTGCTAGCTAGAGAGATGGCTCAGTGATTAAGAGAACTCACTAGCTGCTGTTCCAGAGGATTCAGGTTTGATTCCCTCCAGCCACGTGAGGGTTTATAATTGTCTGTAACTCTAGTCCCATGGAATCCCATGCCCTCTACTGCCTCAGCAGGCACCTGACATGTATACAGGCAAGACACTCAAAGTAAAAATAAAGGCAAACATTTTCAAGAAAATTGGAAACTAAAAATAAAAGCATGTTTAGCCATACACACATAGTAACAATATATTATTTATTTTTAAATTTTATCTCTTCTCAGTGTGCGTGTGTGTGGGTATGTGTGCCACAGTACACTGTGTAGGCAGTTCTCTCCTCCCACCATTATGAAGATTCTGGGGATCAAACTCAAGCTTTATGAGGCTTGTGCTAGTGTCTTTATTCACTAAGACATCTCACCAACTCCATAATACCGAATTTTTTTTAAAGCAATGGAATAAATACAGTTTATTTATCACAGTGATAAGTAGGAAGAAATGAAGAGGGGAGTATCACTTAGATGGATGCTGTGGTCCATAATCTGTTTCACGGAATGAGTGAGTTGTGAGTAAAGATGGAAATCTTACTTTTGTTGCTGTTTCGAAAACAATCTATGTTCATTATAAATAAGTTAAAACAGAAAAAAATGCATATGAAAGTAAAATAATAAAGTACCCAAGATCCAGAATCAGCTATTGTTAGCCTCCAGATACAGTATAACCAGAATCTTCTCACTTGCTAAGATCATCAACTACTCAAGAGATTTTATTTTACCTTTAAAATTTATTATCTTACACTTAAATATTTGACTCACCTGAAATTTAGTTTTAACAAGAATAAAAATATTCAAATGTTCAGACAAAAAGTTAAATAAACACAAAAGAAATGTATGAAGCACTTACTTAATGCGTGATATTTGGGAATGTCCTGCAGATCTCATGACAATACTAACATCTGTAAAGGGCTTTGGTGCTGTGAAGGTTAAAAATATGATTATGCTCATCACATTTTAAGCCAAAAGATGGGCATTTTCTTTCAATTTAATATATATATATATGTCAATGGAAAATCAATCATGTGGTAAATCAGCAGCATCAATTAATGATATCCACAAGGTCATTTAGTCTTCATTTCAGATCCTAGAACTACCTTTAGCTATCTACAATCATTTTAAGGATAACTAATTACAAAATTTAATGACTTTAAATTAGAAGTATGGATTAGAATCATAAGCAAATTGGGAAAACATATTAGAGAGACTTGCATGGTTCATGCTTCTAAGGGATTAGCATATGCATGTAAAGTGGTTAAAAGATTTGCAAGAAATTACGAAGAAAAGCCACTAGAAAGTATGAAGTTCATGATATGGAATCTGTGGTGAGAACAAGGGAAAAGGGAGGCAAAGAGAGGTGGAATATAAAGGTGGTAAGGACCAAAGAGAAAGTATTGTAAAGAGGGAGAAACAAGGAAGACAGAAGAAAAAACACCGAAGAAGAGAGAGAAAGGTTGAAGAAGGAGTGTCAGTTATTCTCATCTGGAGAACACAGAACTATTCAGAAAAAATGCTAAGTCTAGGGGTTGGAGAGATGGTTAACAGGTTAAGAGCATTTGCTGCTCTTCCATGCACCCACACTGGGCAGCATACGACCCATAATTCTAGTTCCAGGGCATCTGATGCCCTCTTCTGGTCTCCTTAGGCACCAGGTATGCACACATTGTACATATACACTCCCAGGCATACACGTAAAATAAACAAAATCTTTAAAAAATTAAATCTAAATTTTTCTCATTGTTTATTCAGTTCCTAATATTTTTTAAATTATAGGTTATTAATTAGTTTACTTATCAGCAATATGATTTAAACTTCATATTTCAACTCCAAACTTCAAACTCCAATACATATATTTCAAGTAACCTTTCCCTCAGCAGTCACATGATGTTCTGTTGAATAACTCTTAGTCCTTCAGTAAGCAGTTTTACTATCTAATGATCTAGAAAAACTAAACTTGAGAATGCTACCTTTATAGCCAAAAACAAAACAAACCAAAAAACAAAAACAAAAGAAAACAAAAAAAAAAAACCTCAACTAGCCACACAACTATTTATACTAAAATCTAAAAATAAACACAAACCTGAGTCCATGGTGACAGACTTTGGAGGTTTAACAGGGTAAAACACGAAAGGAAAAATAGCACCATGAATCTGGTTTTGGATCTAAGAAAATGAAACATGAATCAGTATACAGAATGTCACATATACAACCTGACCAGAATAATAGAATTTCAGAACTAGAGGGATTCAGACTAGTCAACACGTAGCTGATACAAGGTGAAGATTCAGTATATTCCTTTCTCGTCTCCAACTTCCATCCCTCCCTTCTTTACATACTCTTTATCTTTTCTGTACTTTCCTTCTTCTCTCTTATCTTTCTTTCTCTCTTTCTCTCAAACTATCCCTCCATACTCCATGCCCCCTTCCCTTCTTAGACACAGAGTCTCATTCCAAAACCCAGGCTGGCCTTGAATTCATGGTGAAACTCCTGCCTCAGTTTATCAAGTGCTGGGATTATAGACATGTGTAATCCTGGTTTCTTTTCCAGTTTCTCAGTGTGCTTTCTACTCACTGGCTTCCATCTTGCCTTCTTCTTTGGCTTTATACTAGATGAAACAGACCAGGGGAACATATCTGGGCTTTTACTGTTTTGCCTTCATTTCCAGACTTACCTGTATTCTATAAATTTGAATTCTGAATGATGACTGGTGTGCAGATGTGTTATATTCTACTTTTAGTGCTGGGAGGTAATTTCTCCGTAAAGGTATCTCATGTGGTTGCAGAATTTTCATATCATTGCCACTAGGTGTTAAGCGAACCTGAAAAAAAAAAAAATTACGCCCCACAACAATGAGCTACTTCTTTTTCAACCATTGATTAAGATTATAAATTTATATGAAAATAACTTTAGGATACAGTAATTTAAAAAGTAAAGTCTACAGAAGAGGGTGCTGGGGTCAGGGGAATGAGGAGGAGCAAAGTATAATGATATATATTCATGAAACCCATTCCTTTGTATGCTAACTCAAAAAATAAATTAAAGCTGAACATGCTAGTGCATGTCTATAATCTCAGTACTCTGGAGGCATACAAAGAGGACTGCTATCCTCAAGGACAGCTTAGTCTACATGGTGAGTTCTAGGTCAGCCAGGGCAAAACTAACCAAACCATAGCAAACCCAAAAGAACAGAAAAAAATTTTTAAAGTACAGATTTAAGATTCAAATCTTTATGTTCATATCCATAAAATTAATATAAATATTCACATAAATTTTATGGGTTGGCTGCATCACTTTTTATATTTAATTACTCAAACTGACTTTAATAAAATAATGCAAATCTTTTTTTTTTTTTTAAATTTATTTTGCAATACAATTCAGTTCTACATATCAGCCACGGATTCCCTTGTTCTCCCCCCTCCCGTCCCCCTCACCTTCCCCCCAACCCCCCCCCATTCCCATCTCCTCCAGGGCAAAGCCTTCCCCACAGACTGAGGTCAACCTGGTAGACTCAGTCCAGGTAGGTCTAGTCCCCTCCTCCCAGGCCGAGCCAAACAATCCTGCATAGGCCCCAGGTTTCAAACAGCCAACTCATGCAATGAGCACAAGATCTGGTCCCACTGTCTGGATGCCTCCCAAACAGATCAAGCCAATCAACTGTCTCACCCATTCAGAGGGCCTGATCCAGTGGGGACCCCTCAGCCATTGGTTCATAGTTCATGTGTTTCCATTCATTTGGCTATTTGTCCCTGTGCTTTATCCAACCTTGGTCTCAACAATTCTCGCTCATATAAACCCTCCTCCTTCTCGCTAATTGGACTCCCAGAGATCCACCCGGGGCCTAGTCATGGATCTCTGCATCCAGATCCCTCAGTAGTTGGATGAGGTTTCTAGCACAACAATTAGGGTGTTTGGCCATCCCATCACCAGAGTAGGTCAGTTCGGGCTGTCTCTCGACCATTGCCAGCAGTCTGTTGTGTGGGTATCTTTGTGGATTTCTGTGGGCCTCTCTAGCACTTTGCTTCTTCCTATTCTCATGTGGTCTTCATTTACCATGGTCTCCTATTCCTTGTTCTCCCTCTCTGTTGTTGATCCAGCTGGGATCTCCCGCTCCCCCAAGCTCTCTTTCCCTCGACCCTCGCCTTTCATTACCCCCACTCATGTCCAGGCTGTTCATGTAGATCTCATTCCATTTCTCTGTCATAAATAATGCAAATCTTAAAATAAAAAAGATCTTGCTTCTTGTTACTTTAAAGAATAATTAGTAACTGGTATCTTGAGAATGTTCAACCTCTTAATATAAAAGCAGCTCAGATGAATATATATTGGTGCTAACCACATTCAATATATTTTTTAATAAGTCAGTTTCTCCTTAAAATTCAGAAATAATTCAAACTAGAATGCAAAATTAAAATTTCACATCAGGACTTTTTAAATTTACCGGAATGTTACTGTCCAGCTCAATAACCTTGTCTTCCAACGGTGAAGACTCCAGGTATTCCTTCAATTCCTTCTCCAGCTTCTCATTGTGTTTTACACTCATTGGTCTCCACCTTGCCTTTTTCTTTGGTTTTGTTTCCCAAACCACATCAGAACTTACATATGAAAGCAGAAATCACAGTATTAATTTATAACAATTAAACTAGTGTATTACATTAACTACAGAACCTCCACTCTAGTTTTCCAATAGCCTCAGTTATAAGTAAGCACATTTTCCACTTAAAAACATAAATTTACTCAACTAATACTTATTGAGGTTTTATTCAGGCAGTGTTCTAAGTAGAAGGAAAATACCACTGAGCATCCCTGTCATTCTTCATTTTCACTAAGGAGTTATAGATAATAGTAAACTTGAATAAATCAATTTGATTATGTAGGAGGGAAAAATGCTTTTGAAATAAGAAAATGTAGATAGTCTAAGACAGATTAGCTCCCAGAAATGGTAGGAACCACTGTATTAAAATGGAATGGTCAGTAGGGCCTCATCAACAAGGTGAAATTTTTGCAACCTTTAGGGAGGCAAAGAGGGTAAAAACATTTCAGATATGTGACCAGCTTTAATAAAGACCCTAGAGCAGTAGACAATTGTGGTGCATGAAGAATAGAAAATAAAAAAATACTAGCATGGTAGGAAACACTAGGGGTAGAGATAACAGAAGCCAATGAGAAGCCAAATCAGGTAAAGTCTTTAAGAAACAGACTCCGAGTTTTATTCTTCAAATATTATTTCTAATATTAATGCATCTAACCTTGTAATGCCTATATAGGCTACTTCTTGCTTGGTGTAATTATTGACAAGTGAAATTCCAACATCTTGTAAAGCCAATACAATTTCTTGCTCTGCTAATTCTGCCTTTTCACTTTCATATGTTACTTTAAACACTTTTGGATCTTCAGTGAATAAAATAATACGCTGCAAGCCTTCAAAGAATGACACTAAATAAATGACTTTCTTCCCCACACTTATAGGTGTCATCATATCCTAAAAGAAAAAAAAAACAAAAAAGGGAATCAGTTTGTACCCAACAAACATTAAGTCTATACTTGACATTTATATGATGAGAATACGAATAGCCTTCCTTTCTAAAGCAAGGGGAGCAAACTAAATGAACACTTGCATATCACTTGGAGAAAGTTATCACTCATAAGAGCTATTTTAGACAATTCATGATAATCCACAGAATGAAAACTTGTAAATACCTGGAAGATTTCCTCACTAAAATAACCGGATGTCAGCTGCTACATTATAATGATATCATTAATCATGAAGTAAAAATCAGTTGTCTCAGTACATTCAGATCATAATAAAATCTAATTTAAAGTCTTATAAACTAAACTAACAACACAAAACAATATTTTTTCTACTTCATTTTAACTCTATGGTTATAGTACATATTAAAGGTTGTTTAAGCCTCAAATTCACTTTTCTTTACACAGCTATCTCAGTTGCAAGCCTTATAAAGCATCGATTGCATCTACAATCACAGGACTTATGAGTTTGAGGCAAAAGGATTGCCAAAGGCTGAGCTAACCTATGCTAGAGTGGGAGCCCTTGTTTCAAAAAATAAGACAAACATATGTAACAACAAAAAAATAAAACATTGATTTTTTTCCACAGGGCTACTTAGGAATCTCCTTTATAAATACTGTGTTGGGAGCCAGTGAAATGGCTCAACAGTAAAAACGCTTTTAGTCAAGCCTGATGACCCAAATCAATCTCCAGGACCTATATGGTAGAAGGAGAGAACTGATTCACATAAGTTGTCCTCTGACCTCCACAAGGTGACCTGTGGTACACTTGTACTCATATGTGTGTATACACACACACACACACACATCTACACATATAATAACACGTAGATTAAAAGGTAAAAATAAATGAATAACATTGCATTGATATCAGACCTTTAGATTCAATGATAAAACTAATGTAATAAATTAACCATAAATTCTAGTTAATAAGTATTCTGATTAACAGAATAGTTTAATACTTAATTCACATTTATGTTATAATACACAGAAATTAAAAACTGAAGTTACCACAAAATTATTACCTAGGTACCACAGCATTAGCTACAAAAACTTTTAAAATAAAATACATAGTACTAGAAGTACAGAGAATTAAGAAAACAGGTATTTCCAAATAATTTGAATCTCTAATATGCCAAATTCCAAACTTATTTTTATAAACATCAAAGTATTAGTATTATTTAACTCTGCAATGTAATAATAAAGAGATCATATAGGCCATTAATCCCAGTACTTGGGAGGCAGAAGCAGGTAGATATATGTAGTTTGAGGTCAGCCTAGTCTATATAGCACATTTCAGAACATCCAGGGTTATTTAGGAAGTCCCTGTCTCAAAACTAAAGCAAACCAAACCAAATCAAATCAAACAAACAAACAAAAACAAAAACAAAAACCTGCTAATCAAGAATTTTAAAAAATTAAAGTTAGGCTAATTATATGATGTAGCATGAATCTTAAAAGTTCTTATTAATAAAATCAAACCTGGGGCCAGTTATTGGGGTGAAATGCTGGATGGTCAGAGAGACAGAACAAGCCACAGCTAACCTCACCTGGCCAACTTCTCAGCTGATCTTGTTTCCTCAGACTGGAAGCCTCTGTGTCCTCATCCCAATGGCTCTCCTGAACTGTGCTGCTTAAAAGCCTGAATGCTTAACCAGCCAAAAGCTTAACCAGCCAAAAGCTTAACCAGCCAAATGCTTCTAGGTTCTGGTCCTTATGCCTTATATACCTTTCTGCTTTCTGCCACTATTCCTTGGGATTAAAGGCTCGCTTTCTGAGATTAAAGGCGTGAGTCACTATGCTTGGCTGTATCCTTGAACACATGGATTTCTGCTTCTGGAATGCTAAAATTAAAGGTGTGAGTGCCACCATTTTCTAGCCTTTGTATCTAGTGGCTGTTCTGTCTCTGACCCCAGATAAGTTTATTAGGGTGCACAATATTTTGGGAACACAATAACACCACAATATGAAATCTGCTTTAAAACAAAATCAACTAAAGCCCACACTGATAGACAAAGGAAAAAGAAATCCAGCTATTACAGGAAGTCTGGAGAAATGGGTACTGATTAAAAGTATTTCCCAACATACACATTAGGCAGCTCACAACTATCATATGCATTCAGTTTCAGAAGATCTGACATCCACTTCTGATGGGAACTCGTATGCATATGGTCTACATAAATCGTGTGCAGGCAACACATCAACACATAAACTAAAATCTAAAACAGTACAAGTAGTATGAAAAGACAAAGAAACTGAACACAGAATTTCTTATTTGGTAAAATACTTTTTATTGAAGAAAAGTATGCAAAACAAAAATGCTTATAGAGGGCTGGGAAATGGCTAGTGGTTAAGAGCTGTAAAACTGGTGATTTCGGTCCCTGAAATGATCATCATTTGTTTTTACAGCTGCCACTGAGAAATGAATTCTTTTAGTTTAGGTACCTTATAGAGTTGAAATCTAGTTACGGTAACTGTCAGTATGGGGCAAGGATACTTAAGAGGTGAATGCTGAAAGACTTCTTCAAGTACACCAACTTTTATTAACAGTAAAAGCAAATGATGATGTAAACAAAATCGGACTTGCAGTTCTTGGTATGTTTGGAAAAGATCAAGTGTGACAGGACTAATTCTGTACATTGACCACAAGGAACGATTACACTCTGCTGTTTCTTCTAAATGCCAACTCTTGCTATGGGCTTACATACTCCTTTAGAGAAACAACAGGTTGGTTACTAGCTTCCATTTCTACTTAGCTTCTGGTTGGAATTTGAAAAAGGCAAACCTAAATAAAACTGGCAAAAGTTAAAAACAACTTCAATACTGCTTTTTTAAAATCTTTGCTAGCTTTTACAGAATAGCAAAAAACAGTCCTTAAAATCAACTAGGGGTAAAAAAATATATGCATAAAAAAACAAAAAGGCAGCTGAGAATCCCATAATGACCGACTTAGTACTTACATCCTTATGTGTTACTTCACCATGGCTTTGCCCACAACTCCACTTCAGCTTTCTAGAGCCCACTGGATCAGCCCATGTATAATAAACCGCTTTTCCAGGAGGAAGGGAATCTTCTATTTCACTGAGAGAACTGACATTAAGTAATAAAAATATGCAATAAATTAAATACAATTGACAAATACATAAAAATCCTAAATAATATTTCATTCTTATCCCATTACTTGAAATTTGTAAAAATTCTAATTAAGACTAGAAAAGGTTTTTTCCCCCTTACACAATGAAAAGAGCAAGTCTATATGACCTTTCAGAATGTTATACCTCTTCCAATGAAAAATGTATTCTCTAAGAAAACAAGAATATTTCAAGGGAAACATTTTTCTAAGAAAATGAAGACCTTCAAGAGTCTAAACTTAGTATTTGTTTTACTTTAAATTATAGAAATATATTCTAAAAGTACTACATAGGAGCTGGAGAGGTGGCTCAGATGGTAAAAGTATGTGCAGCTCTTCTACAGGATTTAGGCTCAGTTCCCAGCACTCACCTCAGGAGACTTATAACAACCTACAACTCTAGTTCCAGAGGGCCGGAGATACCCTTTCTGGTCTTTGAGAGCAACTGCACACATATGATATGCACACCCACATACACAGAAAGACAAAAAGTACTGTAGCTCAAAAGTAGTACAGATCCTGAGTTTAATATCCAGACTCAAAACTAATCAAACAACAGTAACAACGAAAAGTGAAAATTAATTAGAAATGATGCTAGTTTCACAAATCCACAAATAGGACAAGTTATTTTCCAAATTATTAGATAATATATATGATACAATATTATGGCAAAGGACAGGGAATATGGCTCCATGGATTAAGTGCTTGCAGCATTACTGTGAGGAACAGAGTCTGGATCACTAGAGAGAGTTTCCTAAAGCCCAGACTCAGGACGCAGAGACAAGGGATCCCTTCGGCAAGCTAGCTAGCAAGACTAGACAGAATCTACAAGCTCCTAGCTCAGCTAGAGACTCACCTCAACAAATAAAATGGAGAGCGATTGAAGGCACAAACACACACAAAAAACCAAAAACAAACAAGGCAAGAGATAAAATTCAGTTATAATTATTAAAATGGGTTAAAGATTCTTATTAAAAGATAAACAACCTGACCTAATGGCATAACTATGTTATCCCAATAGTTAGGAGGCAGAGGCAAGATATTTTTGAGTTTAAGGCTAACCTGGGCCACACAATAAAACTCTGTGTCTAAACACTGGGAGAAAAACACTAAATGAGAACATTATAAAGCTGGAAATGAACAAAATTCTAGACACATGTTCATCGAAAATCATGTTTTGAAACAATTTATACTTGCCACACTGCTAAAAGTTAAACTGATAGGTAGGTGAAAGAGAAAAGGAGCATGGAAAGGAATGCATCAAAATATGGAAGTGCTGGGATTAGAGAGATCATATATCTCTTTTGAATGCTTGCTTACTGTAGAATCAAAATGAAGAGTTACGCTATACACAGGACATGAGAGACTTACTCAACAAAATCCTAAATACACCTAAAACAATCTTACCACTTTTTAAAAAGGAACTCAAGACACCAAGAGGGAACCCCCCCCCCCCATCCCCATCGGTGTTCCTCATGCATCAGAGAAAAAAAAGAAATGTAAACATGTTCATTAGCAGATAAATTCCTCTTTAAATGAAAAATGTCAGTTTGATTGACTATAAAATACTTCTTATAAAAAAATTTAATCAAGTTTTATCACTGATAGCTATGAGAATTCAAAGAAAAGGAAAACTAAGAATGTTAGCTATGTATTTGTATGCATCTTAAACATGGAGAAATGAACCTTGCATGCAAAGGTATAATAAAAAACTATGTACAGCATTTACAGGATCACAAAGAGCTTCTTCAGCAGTCAGGCTCATCATACAGGGAAACATCCAGGGAAGAACCCAGAATGTTCAGGAAATACAGACCTTAGTTTTGTAGTGTAAGAGGCACACCACTGAGAAAAGTGCTTAGAAAGGTAGTCTAGAAACACTTTTTTATTTAATCAACAATTAGAACTATATGTCAGTGAAAGGAAGTATGCATAATGCACTAAAACTAACAAATGAAAATAAATAAAAAACCAAGAAAAAGCAAATTCGAGGGCACTCTGGAATCACAAAGTAGAGGAATATACACCCGTACTAGCACCCCTAAATGATGTAACCTTGTGGTTTTTGCCTTTAAAAACTGAGCTTGCAGAGGGGCGGGCACCTCCTCCAGCCTCTACTGTGTTGGATGGCTTGACGAGGTCCCTGCCCTCCAACTGCTTCAATAAACCTTGCTTTTGCATTTCGGTGAGTTCGTGTCTCTGGTGGTCTGTTCAGGGGTCTTGCGCCCAGGTCACATCAACCTAAACCTGCTAGTCATAAATTACTATATTGTGACAATCACCTTACCTTTGCTTGTACTGAACAAGGTCATTCTTGGTATGATTTATTAGTAGGAATGTAGCTGCTCCATCATGGTAATCTGAAAACGTAATAACTGTAGAGTGCTCAGCCAAATTAACTTCTGCAATAATTCCTCCAAGCTTAAAAGAAAAAATTTTAATGTGATCATCTTGCTAAGAATATTAACTGATAGCATTTAATAATAAAACCATTCATATGATAGCTTATGCCACATTAGGTTCCAAATGTAGCAGGCTTTTTTTTTCTTGGGCCACCAACCAGCTCCCAAATCATGACATGGAGACTTAGAGTATTATTTATGAATGCTTGGCCTTAGCTTATGCTCAATTCTGGCTAACTTTCTTTCTTTAACTTAATCTGTTTCTCTTCATCTATGTTTTGCCTCAGGACCTTTTACCTTTCTTTCTGTATGTCATACTCTGTGTCTGCTGGCTGGTGACTGCCTGGCTAGCCCTGGGCATCTCCCTTTCTTTCTCCCTCATTCTCCCCTTTCTTCTCCCTCAAACCTAGATTTCTCCTATTACTTATTCTCTCTGCCAACTAACCCCACCTATCCTTTTCCTGCCTAGCTATTGGCCGCTCAGCTCTATTTTTAGAGCAATTGGGTACCTTAGGCAGGCATGGTTAAATAGCAACATATCTTTACATAATTAAACAAATGCAGCACAAACAAAAGTAACACACCTTTACACAGTTAAAGTGACATTCCACAGCATAAACAAATGTAACACATCTTTGCCTAGTTAAAATAATATTCCACAACATCTCTATGTATGTTCATTATGGTACAATATCTTAGAATAGTTTAGGATTCTGTGAAGAATTAGAACACAATCCATACTTTTGTCATTTCTGGCAAACAATGAAACTCTATTGTATGCACATGAAATTTCAAGTGTTTATTTTCTAGACATGCCCACAAACTTTCTATATGACAAATTATTTTGTATTTGTTTCACCTTTTCTTTTATAAAAAGAAATGGTGGTTAATTTTTAGTAAAGGAGGAAAATCATCAGGAAATTATTTGTTACAAACAGCAAAGTGTAGTGCGCATGCCGCACGCGCGCGCGCGCGTGCGCACACACACACACACACACACACACACACACACACACACACACACACACACATATATATGTTTTTCTGATGATACATGCAAGATAATGATCATGAACATCAAGGAAAAGCACTGACCTCATTATTCAGACGCAATAAAATACAACTGTCTTGCTTGTTAAAATGTATCCTTTTGGGAGGACCTTCACTCCTTTCAACTTGAATAAGAAGAATATTGGAGGCATTCTCAGGCCAAAAGGGGATACACTAAAAATAAATTACACATATTTAAACAGATTTCATCATAAATACTATGTCATTTAATAGCCTCAGAGAGCAGCAAGTAAACTTTCTGCCCACACTGCTGCCACCCAAGAACCTTCAAGACTCAAAGTAGCAACAATACTAATATAAGCTTTTCCCAATGAGAAACCAAGTAAGTTTAAAATGATGTGCATTCTAAACACCCCCAAGCCTGATGTTCCTTAAGATTCCTAGTTTCAAACTGTATTTTTAATGTTTAATAACATAACATATAAAATAACAATACAATGTCTTTTCTAACTTTTAATGCATGTGATCTCTTCAGACTGGAGAATATGCTAAATTTCTTTTAAATTTTTTGGTTGGAAAGTAGAACTTAACAAGACATAATGGTCATGATCATAAATCTTAATTATTGTAAGTCAAATTAGAATGCAAAATTTTAAGCACGCAAAAGAAAATTTTTCTTAGATGAAATTGAAAAAGAAAAAAATTAAAATTGAAAAACTGTCTACAGATGTAGTTTACAAATGATGATAATCAGGATGCAACAGTATCTTTGAGTGATAAAATTTACAAGATGAAAATGTTAAAAATTAAAGTACAGAAAAGATATGCTTAAAGTATATAAAAATAAAAGAAAGCTATAGTTAGCAACATCTAGATATATCTAGAATTCTATATCCAAAAATTGTTGTGGAATAATCCTTTATACTGTGTGAAGGTGTGTCACTGGGATTGGTTTTATAAGAAGCTAAATGGCCAATAGCTAGGCAGGATTTTCAGGGCAGAGAAAATGATGGGAAGAAGGCAAAGACGCCAAGGAGATGCTAGGGATGCAGAGAAAGCAGCATGGGCTTTACAAAGTAAAGGTAGTAGAGCCATGTAAAAGATCATAGATTAAAAGATATGAGTTAAGTTATAAGAACTAGTTAGAAATAAGCCTAAGCTGACAGTTGAACTTTCATAATTAATAATAAGTCTCTGTGTCATGATTTGGGAGCTGACAGGAGGGAGAGAAAAATCCACCTACATATGGTGCCCAATGTCTGGCCACCTATATCCACATAAGGCCTGAGAAAGTTTAAAAAAAGACACAGCTTCCTGATGACTGTGGTCTCTTGGGTAGGGTCAGTGTTAGTGGCATAGAGAGGAGCAGCTCTTTAAGAGGCTCTGCTAAAAGCACTTGAATGGGGTTTATGAGAAGCAGTTAGTGCAGTACTGTGTTGCGTGAGACTTGGTAGAAATGCCTATAGCAGTGTGGACACAGAACCTTCACAGAGGGGGCTATAAACATGGGGGTGGTAAACATGGCTCCTGTCATGAGACTAGGTCCTCAGGGAAACGAATGGGGTGGAACCAGCGACCAGCTCGCCCTGAGTTAAGCTGGGTGGTGGTTTAAGATTTTCCTCAGGCAGACAGAAAAGGTTTACAGATATGCAGTAAAGAAGGTTCAGATGGTAAAAACCTCTAAACAGGTTACAGTGTGTTTAACAATGTGTACAGGCTTACAGAAAAAGAAAAAAGAAAAAGGTATAGACAGTCAAAAAAAAAAAAGAGAGAGAGAGAGAGTAAAATAACAACAACAATAACAAAAAGCCACGTAGATATAGGAAATAGAGAGTCTGGACCCTGTATGTTACTGTGCTGTCTTTGAATTTTTTGAATGATGATAAGCTGCTGGGAGACATGGGATTGTGAAAGGATCTGCTGAATTAAACCAGCCTAGCTACCTTAGAAATGCCTTAACTTTAATATATAAGTCAGTTTTGCTTTGGGGAAAAAGTTAAGCTTGTTTCCACAGAAAACGAAAGGCTGTGGATTCATTCAAAGTTAAAGAGAAGCAGGTTTGATCGGGAGAGACCCCCTGAAAATCATGGCCACAGAAATAAAGAAATAAACCTAAAAATAATACAACACAGGTGATATATATTTTTCTTGCTCAAACATAAAACAAAAAAAATCATCTTTGGCTCACTTGTGCACAATGCACAGTCTACACTTGTATTAATGCAGATATGTATATTACTTTTGAAAATCTGTGAGTTTTCAGAGCAAGGGGACCAGATACCAATGAAAACAGATGGCCTTGGTGATCCAGCCTCTCAGAATGTCTCTGCTGCAGTTTTCTCAGAGTTCTGCATCAGGAACAGTTTCAAGGCTGATGATTGAGATGATCTAGTCTCACAGACTACTTTAGCTAGGACTTGACCATTATCCTAATTTTCTAAGGGTCTGCCAAAGATGCCAGTGACCCCCAGACAATAGGAAGCAGTCTAAAGAACATAACATCCACATTCCCAAAAAATGGGGTGGGTAATTTTTGGTCATTTGGTGGATTATGGATGTTTATCATCATTTAGGGGGGTTGGTTACAAGTTGTTATTGGTCATAGTTAGGAAAAAGCTAAACAAAGGAGTTAGATTCAAGGATCTCTTTCTGAAGGGGGGGTATAGTATAGAAATGATAAGATAAAAGGGTGGATTTTTAAGTCTACTTAACAATCACTCATCTCAAATATTTTATGTTGGTATGGATTTTTGTATATTGATACAAATTTAAGGTTATTTTTGTTATACTGTATATGTTTCTACTCTTGTTTAAGGTATTGTACCTATGCAATTCATTTAACAATGTAAACTTCTAGTTCTTGAAAGTTATTTTTACAAATTATTTAGGATAATAAAGAAATGAAGGTTAATAGTTAATCACCTATTACAATCAAACTTGTAGTCAGGTTAGGTATGTTTTCAAGGTCAAACATATATTTTAGATAGACAGGTAGTCTTCAAACACTCAGAGACCTACAGAATATGGCATTTAATATAGTTTAATAACATAAGGCTTTTCATGACAATGAGACATATTTGCTCCTGACAGCACAAATTTACTTCATAGAAGATATTGGGAACTGAAGAAACTTCATATGGAGTTTCTTTCATTATGGCAAGGTTAGCCAATGGGCAAAGAACTATGGTTGCCTTGACTGCTGACAGTATGCTGTACAAACTGGACATGCAGAACACACAAGAAAGTGACTATCAAAACTATGCCAAAACAAGATGGGACAATTCAAAATTCCAGTTTCATAGAAGAATCAGCCAGATATTCTATGCCTATAGGCCCAAGACTGGATGCCCCAACATTAGAGAAGAACCTTGGGTGACTGGCCAAGCAGCTAGCTATTTCAATCATCTCTATAGTTTTGGAAGTGGCTTGCACTACACTTCCTGTTTACTCAGGTAATATTATATCCTTCTGGTCTTTGATGGAGTTCAAGACTAGATAATTATAGTTATAATTTTCCTTAGTTATGATAGAAGGTAATTTGGGTATAAAACTTTAGACTCATCAAGAGAAGCTAGATAATGAAATGCTTTCTCTAAATTTGCCAAATACTAATGGACTAGACATTATGAATGTAATTCTTACTTGATAATTGTTCTTATTGTATATAGTTATACTGTATTAGAGTTAAAACCTTTCCTTTTTAGTCAAAAAGGGGAAAATGTTGTGGAATAATACTTTACATTGTATGAAGACATGTCACTGGGATTGGTTTAATAAAAAGCTAAACAGTCAATAGCTAAACATTTGGGGCAGAGAGAACGCTGGGAAAAAGAAGGCGGAGACGCCAAGAAGATGCTTAAGGACATAGAGCAAGCAGCATAGGCTTTACAAAGTAAAGGTAACTAAGCCATATGAAAGAACATAGAAAAGATATGGGTTAATTTAAGTTATAAGAACTAGTTAGAAACAAGCCTAAGCTATCAGGCGAGCTTTCATAATTAGTAAGAAGTCTCTGTGTCATCATTTGGGAGCTGGCAGGAGGGACAGAGAAATCTAACTATAAAAACGTACAAACAGACTTACTGAGAACTTGTTGAACACTTACAAAAATAAATCATGTTAAGTCAACAAATATTTACTGAGAATCTACTATGCTTAATCACTGATCAAAATCTTTTTTGTTTTGTTTTTGCGTTTCAAGACAGGGTCTCCCCACTTAGTCCTTGCTACCCTGGAACATACTTTGTAGAACTGGCTGGACTCCACTCACAGCAACCTGCCTCTGCCTCCTAAATGCTGGGATTGAAGGGGTCAACCACAACTCCTTGATCTAAATTTTTTTTAATTGATTTTTTTTTTTTTGTTAATCCTGGCTTTTCACAGTATACTGCCAGAAAATTCTATCATATTTAATCACTGATCAAACCTTTTTAACAGATCCCCATCTTATTTTAAGGTAAAATATTTGTGATGGCTACAAAAATCTGCATAATTACCCCTTATTCCCATTATGGCTTTATCTTCTAACTTTCCCTTCCCTAGTAATATTGGCCTGTTTTACTATCTCTCAAACATGTCAAAAACTCACTCCATTAGAGTCTGTTTATATTCTGTCTCTCACGCTCACTCCCTAGATAACCACATTGCTGAGAAATCTATTTCATGGGCCAACAAAAGAAAAGACTTTAGACAACATAAAAGCTTAACCTGGTAGACCTTAGAATGAAGCAGAATTAATTTTTAAAGAGACATTAGTCTCAAGTTTTACAGGAAGTAGCAGTAAACCACAGATGCATAAGTACCTCAAGAAAAATAACCAGTAACTCATATACAGATACAGAGATATGATATCAATTAATAAGAGAAAAAAAAAGACCTATAATGCAGTAAGAGAAGAAAGACCAGTCACTTCCAAAGAAATGACAAAATCATAGCACAATTTTCAAGAAAATGGGAACCAAAGATATTGGTGGGAAAGATATAAGACATTAAACAACAACAACAACAACAAAAACCTAAACCCTTTCTTCAACTGAAGTCTAGGAGTTTAACCCAGTGCTTGGTTGTGGATCACTGAATCTGCTTCTATCAGTTACGGGATGTAGGTTTTATGATGACAATTAGGGTAGTCACTAATCTAATTATAGGGGAAGGTAAGTTCAGGTACCCTCTCAGTTATTGCTAGGAGTCTTAGCTGGTGTTATCCTTGTGGATTCCACTAGCACCAGGTTTCTCCCTAACCCCCTAATGGTTCCCTCTACCAAGATCTCTTTCATTGCTCTCCCTTTCCCTCCCTCCCTCCATCTCAGTCCCTCCTTTTCCCATCCCCTACCCCATCCCTTCTACCCCCACTCCCAGTTTACCCAGGAGATCCTAACTATTTTCCCTTCCTGGGGCCCTCCATGTGTATCCCTCTTAAGGTCCTTCTTTTGGAGCAAGTGAGGTCAAGATCATGATGGGAAAACCAGAGACAGCTGACCCAAGCTGGTGGGAGCTCATGGACTCTAGCCTGTCAGCTGGGGAACACGCAAGGGACTGAACTAGGCCCTCTGAATGTGGGTGACAGTTTGTAGCTAGATCTGTTTGGGGAGCCCCTGGCAGTAGGATCAGGACTTATCCTGGGTTCATGAAATGCTTTTCTAAACACATTCCCTAGGATGGGATACCTTGCTCAGCCTTGACATGGGGGGAAGGGGCTTGGTCCTGTCTCAACTTAGTATGCCAGACTTTATTGACTCCCCAAGGGAGACCTTATCCTCTCTGAGGAGTGGACAGAGGGGTGGGATGAGGGGAGGTGGGGGGTGGGAGTACGGGAGGGAGGGGGAACTGTGATTGGTATGTAAGGAAAAAAAAACCCAACAAACCCCAAAACAAAACAAAAAAAACCACAACTTGACAAAAAACTGATTTCATTTACCTCAAAATAACTTCAAGAATATGCCCAAGGATTTTATGTATAGGAAAAAAAATCATGAATAGAATAGCAAATATACTTCTAAAATCTTAGAATTTAGATTCTAAGTATATTTTAGTATAATAATCTTTCAAAACTAGATAATATATCAACCTCAGTCTATCATTTAGAAAACCTGCCTAGGGGCCTGACACAAAACCCCAATTTCACTCTAACTGACTCTTACTTTCTTTCAAGAAGCAAGCTTGACTTAACTTAGCATAAAGGCATTCCGAACAGCTTTGTGAGGAAAATAAATAATTTCCTGCTCTTTAATGATATCTATACTTCTAGTGCTGTTGTTTCCAAATTTCGAATGCAGTTATTTAACCATACTTGTTAGAATTGGCAGTGTCTATCATCCTGATTAAGCTAGTCAATCCGAGGGAGCAAGGGTCCAGTTTCTAACAATTAAATATAACCTAGGAGAAACAGTCAATAATGTTTCATGGAATGGAAACAAAACTAGGGTATGAGGGAATTAAAACAGTGTATGATAATTTAAAGAATGTAACATCAAAATAAAACACAATTAAAAGTACATTTTAGTTAGCATATATTCACATTACAAATCAGGTTTCACTGTTGTATTTTCATATAGTCTATCATATACACTGAACACAGAAGTACAAAATACATTAGGACATTCATTTACATACCTGCTCTAAGTCAAGAGAGAACCATTTATCACTTCCTTCTTCTGCCACTGATACACGGTATTTGCTTTTGTTTTTAATCATATAAAAAGGAGTAAATATCACAATTCTGGTAATGTTAAAACTGCTGAGGTTTATAGTGACACCAACCTAAAAAAAAGAAAAATTAAGACTGTTTGAAAACTATCACTATTGTACACTGATAAAATTTAAGTATCCAACAGATATATTTTAAATGAAAGTTTCTTTAGCACAGAAGAAACTCACTTGGTATTCCATTTTCAGGCCTTTGCATTTAATGGCTCCATGACTACCAACAGTATCAATTGAAAACTGATCCGAGAGCTCACTATCAGTTACCATAAGCTGAACCTAGGAGAAGAATTTGAGATAAATTATAATTTAGATACCATCTGTTTATGGTGTGAAAGGTCAAACTTAAAGCCTTGCATGTTAGGCAAAAACCCTTATATTGATAACATAGTAAATCTTAACATTAAATGCTTACTGTACTGTTTTGGTTAGATGTTTCTGAGACAGGGTTTCTTGTGTAGCTCAGGTTGGATGTAACTATGTACATATGCAGGCCTCAAACATCAACATTCTCCTGCCTTCCAAATGCTGGTGCATGCTACTGTACCCAGCTATGCTAACCTTTGAAACCTCAAATATATACAAATATTATTCCTACCTAATTTCATATTTTATTGTTCAGAGCTCTAAAAACTGAAACAGAGTATTATCTAAAAAGCAAAAGTTAGAAAAAAATGACACATACCTTATTGTTGTTAAAAAAATGATTTGGCTGAAAGGAAAAGAGAACTGGCTTTTTATAATTAGGTGGATGTTTTCGGTGAATTCCATCTGCTTTGTATTGTAACATTCGTTCAGTTTTATTGACCATCCAATATGGACTATGAAATGCCACAATTGTCTGACCAGTATTGTAAGTCATATGGATTGCAATATCCAAATCAGTCTTTTCCATTTCTGTGAGACAGGTAAAGTTGATAAAATTGATGTCCTGTTGATTAGATTTTATTTGAAATTCACTTTTCCAATCATGATTAAGATAGTCAAGCAATTTTAAGTATAGCTTGGCATTGTCCATTTGAACATTATAAATCTGTGATGAATGTCCTTCACTTAGAGTAAAAACTGTGTTTTCAATGCCCTGGAATAAGAAGCAAAAACAAAAACAAACTTAAACATGCTTCTGGAAAATACACTTATTCTTTCCATATACTACACAAAACCCTTTTGACATAACTGTCAGAACAAGTCATCAGTGTTCTTCAAGTTGTAACTCTGCCCTAGCGCTTGATCTACATTTGGGTAATTTTCCTTATTAAAATGATCTACATAAACTGCTACAAAAGGCTAAGATGAAATGACATGAGAAACTTCACAGCAAGTTGTAACTGTAATGACATAATCAGTAAAACTAAAATAAGCCCTAATTTATCTACTAATTATTGTAGTTTTGAAAACTAAAAGTAACAAAAATATACAAGAAAGCTGCTACAATCCAATAAAGCAACACACACTGTCTGCCATTTTTAAAAACAATCCCTTCATCCATTATCAGTTCATGTTCTTTATTATATCTCAAAAAATCATTAATTTTTCCCCACTCACACCTTCATTACCTTAGTTCTTATCTCTATGACTTTTCTAGTGTCTTTTTCCAGCTCTTTCCTACCGTTATAACAGAATTTCTTACATTTTAAATAATATCAATTGGTAAACTTGTGTGTGGAACAGACTATTCTACAAAACGGCGATGGTAGTGCTGGTGGTGGTGCTATGCTAAAGTGGCTAATAAACGGCAACCACGTCCCTGTGACGGATGGTACTAAATCCTTTAGATACTCAACTATTTTCCCCATGACTTAACCATGTAAGTTATCACTATTTCCATTTAGTAAAATACAACAATGCTCAATCTACCTAAAAACGTAAGTTAATAATAATAAAAAGAGCTAGGATACACTTTCAGGTCATGATGGCCAAGTACTCACGATTATGGTAATTTGTCAAATGTAAAAACATAACCACAGATAAGTTAATTCCTCCTACTTAAAAACATATCACAAAACCGTAAACATATTGCAATTCACAAAGTTAAATAAACCTACAAAGAAGAGATTATAGTGAAGAACTGATTTATATTGGATAAGCATTGATATAAAAATATTTACAAAACAATCTTAGAAAAGAGGAAACCCTTACTTAATCTAAAATTGAGTACTTAATAGAAAAAGCATCTTTATAGGAAATAAAATTTTCAGAGAATTTGTACTTAAAGAATACCTAACACAGCAAACTTTACTTGTGTAGGTATTACACTTGAATGTTATTTTAATACCAATGCCCAAGAATGTTTCATAATTCATTATCCATCATTTAAACCTACAATATATGAAATACATTTGAAGAGAAAGTTATAAAATAAATGGTACCTTCAGATGGTGGCTATATGTCATTTATTGTATAAGCCGATATAAGTTGTGCAAATCACATAGTATTTGCACATAACTATATACAGCTCCATAGATTTCTAAGATAAATTAATGAAAAATATCTTATTTTCTGGAAAATTATTTATTTTGTTTATTTATTGTATGTGTGAGAGAATGCTAAGGCCTGTTATGGAGGTCAGAAAACAACTTATGGGAATTATGAGTTGTGGAGATTCAACTCAGGTTGTGAGGCTTGAAGTTCGTATATTATATTTTTAAGCATAATATTAAATTTTTCATTTTGATAAATACATTATTTTTAAGTAATGCTATAATCTTGGTTACAGCTTCAAAAAGTTTTGTTTATAACTTTAAATAAACCAAGCTACAAAGATAAGAAGACACTCAGAAACTGTCAAGTACCTCTAAGTAATAAGCAATTCTGTAGGGAAGAAGATTGCGAATGAGAATAGGTGGCCACAAGTGCATTACATATGGTAAGTCCCAGCCGTCTTCTGAATACACTGACAGAGAAGTCAAATTATCTTTTTCTGGGACAATATTAATAACAAATGATTTTTTAGAAGGGTGTATAGATCTACATCTCTTCTTTAGAAGTTGTCCATCATATTTTATGATTTCTTCAAAGTCAATTCCTTCACACATCTGGTAGTCTTCATCTTCCGGCTTCAAAGAAAGGGATGATCTGCACAAAAAAATTAAATATAATTTGAAAGTATTTTTAAAAACCTTAAGTTAGAAGACTACTGCTTCAGACAATGAATCCCTTCAGTATTACTGTAAAGAGTCCTGGTTTTCAGGCTTCAAGCTTCATAATCTAAACAGGTGCCCCAATTTTCCAGAAACTCACCAAGTTTTATTTGATCATGATTATTTTTACAAACTTTAATATACATACTTTCAATATATGTTTAAATTTCAGTATTTCTGAAAAATATTTTTCTATGTGGTATGTGCATGTATGTGAGGGTACATGCATTTGCATGGGAAGACTAGAGCCTCTCACTGTGTTTGGAGCTTTGATTTGGCTACAATGGCTGGTCCACAAACTCTAGAATCACCTCTCCTGCTTCCCCAACGTCGTAATTACAGGCATACTGCCACATACAGCTTTTAGATGACTTCCGAGAATTCAAATCTCAGCACTTTACATACAGATCTATCTTCTCAGCCCTATGTGTAATTTTTTTTAAAACTAAGCTACATCCAAGAATCAAGAAGAAATATCTTTGTCTTTCACCTGCCTGAGCCTCAAGGCTCCAGATGGGCATGCAGATGTTTCAGGTAGGCCGGACCATGAGAACCCAGGATGGCCCATGGGTGTCTTTTGCCTACCTGAGACGCATGGCATCAGGGGGCATGTGGATGCTTCAGATAGCCCAGGCTGTGAGGACAAAGGCTACATAGACCACATCCTGTGGCCACATTGGTGTCCAAGGGCTGTGTTGCCATTGGGGCCATGTGTTAACCAGTGCATGCTGAGGGCCATGTTGGGTCTGTGGCACTAACGAGACCAGGGTCTTTGGTGATGTTGTGGTTCCTGATCTCATCGAAGGGAATGCTGATGTCAGAAGTCTAGGCTGCCACCTGGGGCCATGGTGACATCCATGCCTGGGTTGCTGATGAATACCATATTTGGATCTGTGGTCTTTACCACAGCTGGGGTCTTTATTGATGTCCGTGGCCTGTGGTGCCACCAAAGGTCACATGGATGCCTGGGGTCTAGGCCACAATCTGTGACCATGTTGTCACCAGGGCTGTGCCATTCGGAGTGGCCACTGCTACCACCTGGAGTCATGGTGTCAACCGGGCCAGTTACTGCTAAGGGCCATGTCTGGGTCCGTGGTACTACGCTAGCCAGGGTCTGAGTTGATGTCCCTGACTCCTGATTCCATCGAAAGCCATGCTAATGCCAGGGGTCTGCTGGGGCCATATTGGTGTCTAAAGGCCACTCTGCTGCAGGGCCCACTCTGCTGCAGGGCCCATGCCAATCTGAGAGGCCTGTGCTGCCACCTGGAGCCATAGTGACATCCAAGCTCAGGGTGCTGCTGGGGACCATGTCTGGGTCCATGGTCCTACCACAGTTGGGATCTCTGATGTCTATGGCCCACGGTGTCAAATAAGGACACAGATGCCTGGGGTCTAGGCCACATCTTGTGGCTTTGTTGGTATCTGAGAGCTATGTTACCACTGGGGCCATACCAATCTGAGTGCCCTCTGCTGCCACCTGGGGCCATGGTGACATCCAAGCCTGCATTTGAGGACTACGTCTGGGTCTGTGGTCCTAACAAAGCCAGGGTCTATCTTGATGTCTGTGGCCCATGGTACCAATGGCCACATGGATACCTGGAGTCTGGGCAGCAACCTGTGGCCATATTGGTGTCTGAGAGCCATGCTGCCACCAGGGCCATGTCTAGGTCCAAGGCCAGACAGCAGACAGGGTCTGGGCTGATGTCCATAGTGCCTGTTACCCAGGGGGTCAAAGGAACCATGCATGTTGAAATCCAAGGACTGTGATGAGCCAGCCCTGCCCCTCATTGGCCCCAGGATAGCTGGTCCTGCCCCTTGCTGGACACTGCAGGAGAGCTTAAACACGCCCTATCCCCATCCTCTACCGAGCCCCCCCCTCCACCCCCAGCACTCAGGAGAGATGGCCCCACCCTTCACCAGAGGCTTTCAAGAACTGGCCCTGATGGCATGGCCCTAGGAGAGCTGGCTCTGCCTCTCGCCTGAGGAGGCAGTCCCAGTGGCCAGGACTGACCAGCTCAGCTACCACAGAGACCTACATCCTGGGTGTTTGTTGGGTGGGCCCACTGGTCCACCCTAACATCTGCTCCATCTGTGACCTGCTGGAGTATGTGAAGGGACTGGTGCTGCAGAACAACAGCTGCAGGATCTCCATGACTCAGGGCGGAATACCTGAGAGGGGTTTCAACGAGGCCCCAGTGGTGGTGGTGTGCTAGAGGCACTAAACTAGACCAATGAGCAATGCAATGAACATTTTGTGGGTGGGGCTGATTAGACAAAAAGGTATACTGAGTGACACACTGCAGTTCCCAATGCCACTAGGATGAGTGAAGAGGCGTTGGAAAATGGGAGGCATGAGGTGGGTTTATTGTTCGTTTTGTTTTTAATTAACTTTGGGTGGGGCATGCTGCAGCGGTGTGGGGTGGATATGGAGGGACTGGGAGGTGAGTGGGGTTGGGGTGCATGATGTGAAATTTCTAGAGTCAATAAAGAATTGTGTAAAACAATTTTAAAAAAGAATATATATATATATATATATATATATATATATATGCATGCTGTGGGATGTTCTGTATGGCAAATGTGTTGCTGATTAGTCAATAAATAAAACACTGATTGGCCATTGGCTAGGCAGGAAGTACAGGCAGGACAAGGAGGAGAATAAAGCTGGGAAGTGGAAGGCTGAGTCAGAGAGACACTGCCAGCCACCATGATGAGAAACAGCATGTAAAGATGCCGGTAAGCCACGAGCCATGTGGCAAGGTACAGATTAATGGAAATGGATTAATTTAAGCTGTAAGAACAGTTAGCAAGAAGCCTGCCACGGCCATACAGTTTGTTTTTTTTTTTTTGTTTTTATTTTGGTTTTTCGAGACAGGGTTTCTCTGTGTAGCTTTGCGCCTTTTCTGGAACTCGCTTTGGAGACCAGGCTGGCCTCGAACTCACAGAGATCCGCCTGGCTCTGCCTCCCGAGTGCTGGGATTAAAGGCATGCGCCACCACCGCCCGGCCTGGCCATACAGTTTGTAACCAATATAAGTCTCTGTGTTTACTTGGTTGGGTCTGAGCAGCTGTGGGACTGGCAGGTGAGAGAGATTTGTCCTGACTGTGGGCCAGGCAGGAAAACTCTAGCTACAAATGGCGTCCAACGTGGTGGCAAGAGTTTCCACCTAAAAACTGAGAAAAAAGATTCTAAAACGGAGCTAAAAACAGCTTCCTAATTGTCTCTCTCAAATGAGCAGCAGCTGCCGGTTTAAGCTACTGGTGGGTTCCTGGTGTGCGCGCTTGACTTGCAGTATGGCAGGAATGAGGCCTTTGCAAGTGGCACATTAAGCTGCATGGTGGATTTAGACTTTGCTAGTACCAAAAAAAAAAAAAAAAAAAAAAAAAAAAAAAGGTTTCTGGGCTACATGCTGCTTGGCTAAAAGCACAGACCCACGATAGCTCCCAGAGCTGGCGGTAAATCGCCATGTTGGGAAGCTGAGGTGGGCAGAGCCAGCAGCCACAGCTGCTGCAGTTTAAAGCAATAGATTCACAATAAGACAGATTCAGATGTAATAGTTTACAATGTGTGTAAAATATACGTAGGCTTGAAAGAGACAAAAAAGGTGATATATGGTGATATATAGAGTTATAGAAACAAATACATAGTTTTAAAAAGTAAAGTCTTTAAAGAGACAGTAAAATTAATATAGAAAATAAGCCACGTAAAGATGAATATTACACAGAGAATCTGGATTGTGTTGTCTTTGGGATTTTTAACTGCAGAAAAACATTTGATTGTAAAAGCTGTTGAGTTATGCCAAAATGTATATTTTAAAGGTACCTTGACTTCAAAATTTGGATGTAAGGATGTGTTGCTTTGGAAAGGAGACTCTGCTTTTGTTCCCACAGAAAGCCAAAGGCTATGGATTTGTTCCAGATTAAGATACATCAGGTTTGACCAGCCAAGACCCCCTGAAAGGTCTCTGATGACACCATGGCCCAGATGATCCAACATCCAGAATGGTTTGAAGACGATACACCCTCATGGACTATTCCATAATTCTAAAATTTTCTTTGTTTCCCCATAAGATACAGCACCCCCCTCCAGCAGGAAGTAGTAAGAGAAGCTACGCCCAAATTCCCAAATTATATGTAATTTTACTTTGTTAAGGATAAAACCTTCCTTTTTGAAAAAAAAAAGGGGGGGGGAGTGCTGTGGGATGTTCTGTATGGCAAATGTGTTGCTGATTAGTCAATAAATAAAACACTGATTGGCCATTGGCTAGGCAGGAAGTATAGGCAGGACAAGGAGGAGAATAGAGCTGGGAAATGGAAGGCTGAGGAGAGAGACACTGCCAGCCGCCATGATGAGAAACAGCATGTAAAGATGCCGGTAAGCCACGAGCCATGTGGCAAGGTACAGATTAATGGAAATGGATTAATTTAAGCTGTAAGAACAGTTAGCAAGAAGCCTGCCACGGCCATACAGTTTGTAAGAAATATAAGTCTCTGTGTTTACTTGGTTGGGTCTGAGCAGCTGTGGGACTGGCAGGTGAGAGAGATTTGTCCTGACTGTGGGCCAGGCAGGAAAACTCTAGCTACATATATATATATTATATATATATATATATATATATATATATATATATATATATATATATAATTTTTAACTAATTAACCATTTTTCCAGTGTTGGGGATAGAACCTCACACTTCTCAGGCAAGTACTTTGCTTCTGAACTAATCCTCTATATGTATCTTTTATTTGTAAAACTAGTTATGAACCTAACGATCTCTTATAGATGAGCTGTCAAAACCATCTCTATCTCTAACTACTTTCCTAACATGTAGTCTTAAAAGTTTAAATATCTTCTATATATTTCTGTATTACATGTGATGCTACTGTAACTTCCCTCAATTGGACACTGAACCTTCCACACCTATTGTCCTTTCTTATGACTTTCAGCTACTAGTGCTCTAGAGTTAGAGATAATATTAAACAATGGCCTTCTGAGCCCCCCACAAAACTAATGTCAAAAGAGTTTATTTTGTCCATTTTACTTCTATATTATACTTATAACTTTATTCTACTTTACATTCTTATTTCTAGTATTACATAAAAATTAACTCCCCTCAAATTAAGGCCAACAGACTCATGAAGTTTGTCAAAGCATTCACTTGTTTTATTAGTTTGTTTATATTACGTTCTGTTAATAGTAACATAGAATGGGATTTAGTCTGTAGTTCAGTTTAGCTTGAGACTCCCTGTGCACCCTGAGCTGCCCTCATACTTATGGCAGTCTTCTTGCCTCAAGTTCTAAGTGTTGGAATTATAGGCATGAAACAATATGCTTGGATATCAAAATACCTATAGGGCATATTATGTACCAATCAGAAGATACAACTGAAAATACAAAAATGAGTATGGTATTTTTAGTCTTAGAGAGAAAGCAATGTTAAAACAACAACAACAACAACAACTGTTTCACTGCACTAGCTACCAACCAACCAAATAAATGTCAACAATAGGTTGAAGCCTTCAAATACAGAACACTCTTAGCACACAGAACAGGGAATGTTTGGTAGTGGGAAAATTTTGCAAGAAAGCTGATTTCTGAGGATTTGAATTAGAGAAATATGCAATGTAAAGGAAGTAAAAGAACTGATAAAAATAGAAGAGGTTCAAAATAAAAGACAAATAAAATATTCAGAGGCAGTAAAGAAAAACTGAATACTATTAAATAAAGTTTATAAAAGTAGGAGCAAGTACTTCACTGAGAACTACAGCTCTTTCAAATTCCAGCTCCCTTATGTACTGTCTAGAAGGATTTCCCACTACTCTACACAAAACCTCATCATTTTAAGCTGCCCTATCTTTACTCACAAATTCTCTATAGTAACATGTTCCTCTTCACCTAATCTCAAAACTACACTATGGTGATGCCTATTCATGGTTGTCAACCTGACTACTGGATTTAACTAAAACTCAAATAGTTGGGCATATCTGTGAAGGATTTTGTTTTATTAAATAAGTCATTTGAAGTGGGAAGACCCACTTCTAACCTGGATCTTTGAGATGGGAAGATTCACCTTTAATCTAGATGTTTGAGGTGTGAAGATCCACCTTCAATCTGGGACACACTTCCTGCTGGCAACCTATATAAAGGACATGGAAAGAAGCTTGCTCTCTCTCTTTGCCTGCTTTTTCTCCCTCTCACTAGTAAGTCCTTTCCTTTATTGGCATTAGAGCCTACTTCTTTGGGATTCCAACATATACTATAAATTAGCTGAGACATCCAGCCTTGTGGATTGAACAACTACTGGATTTTTGAACCTTTTATTGGTAGACAGCCATTGTTGGAGTAGCTCGACCACATCCTGTAAGTCATTCTAATAAATCACGTTTATATGTGTATTATAAATTATATATTAAAACATACACACACACACACACACACACACACACACACACACACACACACACACACACACACAGAGTTCATTAGAGGTAGAGAACCCTGACTAATACACCTATCTAACTGCATTTCATGTACCTTAATCCAGAGTCAGCCATTCTTTTTGTGTTTTCATACTTTCCTGTAACTTTAATACTTTTTGTAATTCTTTACAACTGTCTCCTATCTTATGTATTTATTTGTCAGTATTTCAACAGCAACAGGAAATCCAGTTCACGTTGGTATCATACAGTGTCTTATACATTAAGAAAATATTTGCTACTTGGTAAAGAAATTAAATTTAAGAATCAACATACTCAAATTCTAAAGAGAAAGATAACCATTTCTTACTTTAAGATCTATCCATAAACAAATAGGATACATATACACAAAAGATACTGTTTTCTAAATCAATTTTTAAAACTTGTATTATAGTCTACAAATGCAGAAACCAAATCATCTTCCATTAGACATTTTAAAACACCTGAACATGTGAGTATGGTCACAATGGGAACACTGCAAGCATGTAATAACTATACTAATTAGTAAAAGTATAAATTATGCACAGAATTTAAAATACAATAATTTTTATTTTTGAAAAGATATCTAGGCACCTTGAAATCTAGGCTAGATGAGATATTTAACAGGTAGGCTGATCAAAGTTTGATAATTTAAAAACAATAGCTATATAGAATCTACTGAAAATTCTCTAAAACAGTTTAGGACAATTAAAAAGATAACGAAAAAAACTCACCGGTAAGATGATAATGGTATGTTGAATTCATTTTCAGGTGAGGCAATTCCCAATAAAGTATCCCCTTCAAAAACGGAAATTGGAATTGAAAAATGATTCTTAATCTGAGAAAAAACAATATTTAATATTAATATGAGAAAAGATATTTAAAAAATGTCCATCTACATATCTTTTTGTTTTTGTTTTTCAAGACAGGGTTTCTCTGTGTAGTTTTGGTGCCTGTACTGGACCTTGCTCTGTAGACCAGGCTGGCCTTGAATTCACAGAGATCTGCCTGGCTCTGCCTCCTGAGTGCTGGAACTAAAGGCATGCGCCACCGCTGCCTGACTACGTATCTTAACATAGACTCTACCAGGCAACATTCAGCTTGGTCATATAAATTAGAATAAATAAACATACAATTATTTATCTTTAAAAACAAAATGAAATTATTCAGGTTTATATTTCATAGGAAAAAAAATTGAAGCCAGCCAACATTCCACATAAATGAGGGAGGGGTGTATAAGGCACCACCTAGCCGGGGAGCTATTTGCCACTGATGGCTGCTGACGGGGGGGGGAGTATTGAGAGCCACTGGTAGTGAAAATCCATGAGAGTATACAGCAGGTGACAACTAGTGCTCAGAAGGTCAATCTATCAGAACTAAGGGTTCTGTTAGAGGAAACCATCATGCAAGGCATTATGGAATTACTGCCTTTTGAATGAACTGACTGTCTCTGTAAACTTCTTGTGCAGTAACAGCTATGATTCTCCCCATTTACTGTGCATTTCCATGTTAGTGTACATGCAATCTCATGACTGCATCTCAATCTTGGGCACAACTTTCCCTATACATTTGGGGTAATTGGACAACTGTCCCCAGTTGTGTTTATTTTTCATTAACATATATCTGTCCAGGGCCATTCTCCGGACAAAGGTATTTCAGCAAAGATACCTTTTTCCAAGGACAAAACTGCACATAGATAAACATTAGCTCATCTCATTCACAGATAGAGAAAAGAACCACTAACAATTAAATCCTCACCCCCTTACCTTCACCCCGGGTTATTTACACAAGACCCTAACTTAAGAGATTTACTGCTCACATTCCTGGGAGGATGTTTTAGCCATTTGTTAGTTACTGAGTTAAGGCAGTTACTTCCCACTGACCCAAGGAAATTGCCTACAAGGCCAGGCAGATGATAGTTGCCAAGCTTCTTTCTTGTGCAAATTAAGTTTTTATTCCTCCTCAGCCAGGTGCAATTCCTAGATTTTCTCCTCAGCAATTACTCTGAGTGAAAGTGCTTTCACTAACCAAATACTATACGCTCTGACATAGCCATGTCTCCCTTCCTATCAGAAAGCAGCTGCAGCTGGGATGAGCGGGAAAAGCGGCGCCAAAGACAGTTTACTTTCTTGTGACTTACTGACCCTAACATTGTACCTGGCCATTTCTAGATTATAGTTTGAGCACATAAATTCCCTAATTGATCTTAGCCTTTAGTTGCCCCTACCAGAGAACTCCCCTTTAGTCACTCCCCTTTTGGGTTGTAATTGGAAGCTGACAATTAATTGCTTTATGTGTGGATCCTGATCACCTCTCTCTGTGACCCTGAAAACTTCAAGCCTCACATTGCTTTACCACAGAATTACTGTTTGGGTATATGTACCGGTTCTCTGAGAGCACTGGGAGAACAGGATTGATGGAGAAGAACAAAGATGAGGACTGAGATGGAAAGAACTAGGTAGAATGATGAGAGAACAGCAGAAGGGACTGAGAGCAGGAGAGACTGAGAGGAGCTAAGTAAGAGAGCAGAAAAGAAACTGATAGAATTGACTTAGAAGAATAAAGCGAATAGACTAAAGAACTCAGTGTGCTTAGATTCATTGAATATCCCTCAGATTAGAATCCTCAGCTGGTTGTTAGACTCTTTCGCAGACCCTGGGAGCAAACAATATAGGCTGGACCGAATATTGTTTGCATTAAGGGAGAGTCAGTTTTCTTCACAAGTGTTGTCCCTGGTAGGCTGCCCATGCATCAGTAGATGGCCCTTCACAAATAAACATTAAGGGCACCATTAATTAGACTCAGTGTGCTATTAAAAATATAACAACAAAAAGTCATAAAGCTGGGAAAAGGATGTAAGGGGAAGGTGTTTAGAGAGCATTTGGAGAAAGGGTGTAAGATAAATATGATCAAACACAGGCATATTTAATTTCCTATGTATAAAATTCAAATTTAATTAAACAAATGGAATGATTTTTTGCAACAACAAAAAACCTGCATGAATGTGAAAAAGGGAGTTATATGGAAGAGGGTGTGTAACAGGGGTGGAAGGGAAAATTGAGAGGGTAGGAGTTATAATAATCAAAATATACTTTATAAATGTATTAAATCGTCAAAGAACCAACCCAGTGAAAGTGTGCATGTGTGTATGTACACACATACACACACACACACACACACACACACACACACACTCCCACACACACACACACACACACACTCCCTTCAAGGTTCAGAGAACACTGGAAGGGAAGACAGAAAGAATATAAGAAATGGAGGAAGACAGGAGTATTGTGAAATGTTGGCCTCTGAACATGAACTCACAACAACTATAGTTACTTATACAAGGTCAAGACTAGTAAAATTTCAGCATTCAGTCCTAGCTCAGAAGCTACTGGCCCAGACAGGAAATTTGTCTTTGAAAGGTTATAGCCAGATACTGGCAGGTTCTCTATCCATTAACTGGAGTCAATACGTTAAAACAAATAAACAAACAAAGACATTAAGCAGTAGGGGATATACTGGGGAAAGGGGCAGAGGCAAGTGGAGGGAAGGAGTAGGAGTGCAACATGATTAAGATACATTGCATACATTACATCTGTGAATGGTTTCAAAAACAAAAAGCAAATCATGTATGTCAAAATAAAGCATGTTAGCCTGGGAAATGTTAGTACCACAGTTAACAAAAGGTCTAGAAGAATGCACACACAAAACAAACCTAGGATAGCTAAAAGAATCCTGTATAATAAAGCAACCCCTGGAGGCATCATGATCCCTGACCTCAAGCTCTACTATAGAGCTATAGTAATAAAAACAGCTTGGTACTAGCATAAAAACGGACATGTGGACCAATGGAATCGAATTGAAGACCCTGACATTAATCCACACACCTATGAACATATGATTTTCGACAAAGAAGCCAAAACTGTACCATGGAAAAAAGAAAGCATCTTCAACAAATGGTGCTGGCATAACTGGATGTCAACATGTAGAAGACTGCAAATAGATCCAAATCTGTTGCCATGCACAAAACTCATGTCCAAGTGGATCAAAGACCTCAACATAAATCCAGTTACACTGAACTTGATAGAAGAGAAAGTAGGAAGTAGTCTGGAACGAATTGGCACAGGAGACCACTTCCTAAATATAACACCAGCAGCACAGACAATGAGAGCAACATAAATGGGACCTCCTGAAACTGAGAAGCTTTTGTAGAGCAAAGGACATGGTCAATAAGACCAAAGTGCAGCCTACAGAATGGGAAAAGATCTTTACCAACCTCACATCTGACAGAGGGCTGATCTCCAAAATATATAAAGAACTCAAAAAGCTAGACATCAAAATACTGAACAATCCAATTAAAAAATTCTTGAAAATCATAAAAGTTACAAGCACGGTTGCAGAAGTTTGTGCAGTAGCGGCCAAGGCAGTGTAGCTCCATGACAAGTTCGGCATCGCACGGCCTCCCACCCAGTGCTGCCATGATGCCAAAGAGGAAGGTTATTGAGGATGGAGCTGCAAAGGTGGAGCCCAAGCGATGCTCCTTAAGGTTGTTGGCCAAGCCCGCCCCTGCCAAGGCGGACCAGAAGCGGAAGAAGGCCGCGGGGAAGGATAAATCATCAGACAAAAAAGTGCAAACAAAAGGGAAGAGGGGAGCAAAGGGCAAACAGGCTGAGGTGGCTGACCAGCAAACCACAGATGTGCCTGCAGAAAATGGAGAGGCTGAGAACCAAGAGTCCAGCCTCTGAAGTAGAAGAGAAAGAACCAAGTCCGACTAACCATCCATGTGTCTGTCAGTGTCCCCGCCTCCCTTCTTGTATAATCCAGAAGAATATTTTTATCAACTATTTTATAAATGCGAGTTTTTTAGTAGCTCTAGAAAAATTTTTAAAAGGTGGGGGGAAGTCCCACCTCATCCCATAAATGATTATTTTAAGAGGTTAAATCACTTGCTGGTTGTTTATTCTTTGGTACAACCAGAAAATAGTAGGATACTGCATCAGGAGAGGCTATGACTGTCTCAGGGGTCACCATAACATTCCGTAGAGGGGGCTAGTTTTATATCCTACAACACAAAGCATACTGAATGGTAATTTGGAGTCTTCGTTGTGCATTTGAGTCTGGAATATTTTCAGTTATTTCTGGTCTCGTGTTTCTAGTAGAACTGTATCCAAAAAAACCACTCCTCAGTCCTTGCCCTGTCAGAACTGTCTCTGGTCATGGCAGTCCATTTTCCTAACAATTGTGATAATGTGCTGTGAAAGATTGAAATTTTGAATACGTACTGTATGTGGCATAAAATTGTGAGTCAGTGGAATTAAGGATTGTGAGCATTGATTGTTAGGTGAGGTCCTAGGGAAAACTTGTCAAGCTTAGGATGGAACATCGCTGGAATAAGTTCAAAGAGAAACAACACATGGCTCTTTTGGGTACGTGAACACAATGTATGACTCTTAGAGTATGGGTCCATGTTCTAAGAACTGAAATGTCTGTGTACTCAACCAATAAAGTCTCAGTTGTGAAAGAGTAAAAAAAAAAAAAGTTACAAGCACAATGAAAATGGAAACAGAATAAACAGGGAATCCACAGAAGGAAAAGCTAACTACTAAAAAATAGAGAAAAAAAGATATTAAATGTTCCTAGAAAGCAAGAAAATACAAATTATAACCACATGCAAACTTTTCACAAAACTGGCAAAACAAAACGACTATAGTTGTTGTGAAGTTCATGTCCAGAGGCTGACATTTCCCAATACTCCTCCCTTTCTCCATTTCTTATAATTCTTTCTGCCTTCCCTTCCACAGGTTATTTTTTTTATACTGTATGTATGTTTCTACTCTTAATGTAATATAATATGCAGCTCATTTAACAATGTAATGTAAATTTCTAGTCCTTGAAAGTTGTTATTACAAACTATTTAGGGTAATTAAGAACTATGGGTTGGTAGTTAGTTACCTAACAATCAAATTTGTGGCAACATTAGGTGTGTTTTCAAGGTCAAACATAGCTATATTTTAGATAGACAGATGGTCTTCAAACACTTCAGAGATCTACAGAATATGGCATTTAAGATGGTTTAATAACATAAGGCGTTTCATGACTGTGAGACATGTATGATCCTGGCAGCACCAATTTACCTCAGAGATGATGGGCATTGAAGAACCTTCATACAGAGTTTGCTTTCTTTGTGGCAAAAATTAGCCAATGGGCAAGAAACTTCACCTGCTGACAGTATGCTGTCAAAATTGGACAAGCAGGGTCTACAAAGTGAGTTCCAGGAAAGGCACAAAGCTACACAGAGAAACCCTGTCTCGAAAAACAAAAAAAACCAAAAAACCAAAAACAAAAGAAAAAAGAAGGCAACTGCTGAATTTTGCCAAGACAAGGTAGGACAGTCCTTCAAAATTCCTGCTTCATAGTAAAGTCTGTCAAATATTCTAGGCCTGTAGACCAAAAATGGATGCCCCAACATTGCAAAGAAACCTTGGGTGATTGTCCAGGAAGCCAGCTGTCTTTGTCATTTCTATAGTTTTGGAAGTTGTTTGCTTTGAACTTCCTGTTTACTCAGGTAATATTTTATCCTTCTTAGGTCTCTGATGAGGATTGAAGACTAATTAGTTATACAGTTTTCTTTGTTTTCAAATTCAGGAAAAAGAAAAAACTTACATAAAAGATGTTAACTTTAAAGGTGAAAAACAAAATCTTAAGTTGTTTATTAAAAAGATGTTTTAAGGCCTAAAAAGGTATTTTTAGGATGGTAATACAAGTTATGATAGAAAATGGTTTAGGTACAAAACTCTGGACTCATCAAGATTAAGATATATAATAATGATGTGGGATGTCATTCTGTATGCTGTGAATATGTGTTGCTCTGATTGGTTGATAAATAATACACTGACTGGCCAAGAGTCAGGCAGGAGGTATAGGCGGGGCCAGCAGAAGAGGAGAATGCTGGCAAGAGGAACAGCAGAGTCAAGAGTCACCAGCCAGACACAGAGGAAGCAAGAATACAAGACAGAATTGAGAAAAGGTCCAAGCCACGTGGCTAAACATAAATAAAAATTATGGGTTAATTTAAATGTAAGAGCTAATCAGTAATAAGCCTGAGCTAATGGCCAAGCAGTTAAAATTATTATAAGCCTCTGAATGATTATTTTATAAGTGGGCTGTGGGTCTGTGGGTGAGAGAGATTTGTCCTGATTGCTGGCCAGCTGGGACATAGGAAAACTTCCAACTACAGAGTAATTTCTCCAAATTTTACAAATACAAAGAGACTGAACATTGTAAATGTAATTCTTATGTGATAATTGTTCTTACTGTATATAACTTTACTGTATTAGAGTTACAACCTTTCTTTTTTATTTAGACAAAAAGGGAAAAATGTTCTGGGATACTTGTACACTATGTGAAAAATGTATCTCTGTGATTGGTATAACAAAAAGCTGAATAGCCAATAGCTAAGCAGAAGGTATAGGCAGGACTTCTGGCCAGAGAGAACTCTGTGAAGAAGGCAACGGAGTCACCAGTCAGACATGGAGGAAGCAGCATGGGCAGTATGGAGAGATGAGGTTACAAGCCACAGAACAGAATATAGATTAAATTAATAAGAGCTAGTGAGTCAAGCCTAAGATAAGGCCAAGCTTTCCTAATTAATAATAAGTCTCCATTTTGTTATTTGTCAGCTGGCAGTCCAAAGAAAAATCTGGCTACAGATCATGGGTACATTTTACTTTTGACATTATTTTTCCTGACTACTAAATACAAGCTATTCATATTCTAAAACATTTGAAAATATAATAAATATATTAAATTATCATTATCAATAATAAAGATTATTTTGCAAATAATCCCTAAAGTATTTTGCTAATCTCTAATATATTATGGCATCATTTATTAAAAATGATTTCAGGTATTACATATGACTACATGTTTGAAAAAGCCATATGGAATTATTTTATGTTAACTTAAAATTATATCTATATCTATATCTATATATCTATATCTATATATCTATATATATAGATATAGATATAGATATATATATGGGCTAGAGAGATAGCTCAGCAGTTGGGAAGGCTGGCTGTTCTTCCAGAGGACCCAGGTTCGGTTCCCAGCACCCACATGTCAGCTCCTGTTCCTGGGGAACTGATACCCTCATACAGACATGCCTGCAAGCAAAATGCCAATGTATATAAAATAAAAATTAAAAATTTATTTTTAAAAAATTACATATATACACATACACGCACACACACACACACACACACGTAACTGAAGTCATGTCACTTTGGGAGACAATGTTCCCATCAAAACTGTAGACTAACAAAAATCCTAGTGCCAGGTATAAGAAACCTTTTAAGTTGGAGGTGAGACAAGTCCAAGAGAGCCTTCATCCAATACAGGATATTGTTATTACCCTTCCAGAAATAGAAGATAAGGCCCTATTGCTAAACATCACACACTTTAGACATAGAACTTGGAGGAATTAAGCTGAAGGTGATCTGGAAGCCTCCTCCTGAAGATTAGCTTTCAAAGCATAGAAAGGAGTCATGCTAGTTGCCAAGGGAGAAAAATCAAGTTAGTGTTCCTATACACCTTAACTACAACAATGATCAGAACGGCAAGATTCTGAAAGGTATAATGGTGGTCCTTATATCCTAAGGGTAACCAATAGTACCTAATTGGACTAAGGCTTTCTCAAAAGGAAGGAATTCATTCCTGGCACTTTAAACTTAGCCAACTACCGATGGCTGGAGAAGACCATGGAGCCTAAAAGGTGAATCTATTCTTGCCACTTTTCTAAACCAATATAACTGCTAACTGCATTTTAAATCCTTGTCTTTACATCCATAGATACATGTAGCTCTCACCCCTCATCAGAGAAGCTTCTTTTTGCAGCACACAGAGATCATTACAGAAAGCCACAACTCGTCAAAATGCAGAGACCAACTAACTGTGGAATACCTGCTCCCAATTAATACATTTATAACACAATGTCTACCTAAGGCATAGGAAACATTGTGGAAAAGGGCAGAAAGATTTTAAGAGCAAGAGGTTCAGGACATCTGCTATAAGACAGTCTCTTCTATAAAAGAAAATAATAGACATGGAGAGGTTATGAAAAGGTGGTGGGGGAGCTGGAAAGATGGCTCAGAGGTTAAGAGCACTGACTGCTCCAGAGGTCCTGAGTTCAATTCCCAGCAACCACATGGTGGCTCACAACCATCTATGAGATCTGGTGCCCTCTTCTGGCCTGCAGGCATACATGTAAGCAGAACACTATATACATAATAAATAAATTAAAAAAAGAAAAAAAGAAAAGGTAGTGGATCTGGGAAGTGCTGGGGGGAAGAATGGGGATTGAATGTGATCAATAAAAATTGCATGAAATTCTCAAAGGTCTAATAAAAATACTGTATTATCCAAAATTCATAAACAAAAATATTTTAAATAGCTGAATTACTTCAAATATAGTCTGTGACTTACATTCATTATAAATTTATATGTTAAAAAAGGGATAATAAATAACTAAAAATAAATTCATCAACAATTGGAAAAATTTCCCAACAAACTCAGAGTTAGTATAAGTACTCATTTAAATGGAGCAGTATAACCTTAACAACCAATTTCTTAGATCAATTCAAACTATAGTTTAAGACTTTCCACAAACACATTAAAACATTAGATCAAAGCCGGGCGGTGGTGGCGCACGCCTTTAATCCCAGCACTCGGGAGGCAGAGCCAGGCGGATCTCTGTGAGTTCGAGGCCAGCCTGGACTACCAAGTGAGTTCCAGGAAAGGCGCAAAGCTACACAGAGAAACCCTGTCTCGAAAAACCAAAAAAAAAAAAGAAAACATTAGATCAAGATCTTTTGTGAATATAAATGCAAAAATTTTAAATATAACTTAAACAAAATCTAACAGTATCTCGAGGTGTTTAATAATTTTAAGGCAAAGATTTACTAGAGATAGTGTTGTTTAATGTTTGAAAATCCAGAACATTCATCACATTAACAATTTTGTTTATATCCTTTCAATAAATATAAAAAAGTGGAAGGAAAAAAATAAACTAAAATATATGAAGTAAAATGTCTTTTTTTGTAAGTATAGTTGTTGAAATCTACTAGAACAATCGCAAGTCTAATAAAATGGAGCATTATACAGGAATGTTATAATAACCTGTATTCTAAATGACAGTAATGAATAATCAAAACTAAAAGAATAATAAAAAACCATTTTATTTTTAAAAAGGAAAATACTTATAATAGTTAAATAAATTAGGAAAAATAATGAGAGATACTATGATTTATGACTCAGATACAGAGTAATCAATGGTACTGTCATAAAAATAAACAGATTAATGAAAAAGAGAGAGTTCAGAAATAAACCACCAATATAAGAGGACAATCTAAGAAGAAAAGATCATCTGGTTGCAGCAACTGGATAACCAAATAGAAAACTTTGAACCTCAAACCTCCTCACCTCTACATATACAAAGATTTACTTAAAATGAAACTGGTATTCTCCACATACTAGAGGTACTTCTCAGTAACCTTATGTAGCTATATATTCTGCTGAGAAAAAGCCAAATTCTATTCTTTATTATGCCTGTATAAAATTTCAGACTGTAACTAATGTACTGTGAACTAAGTGGACGTATAGAAAGGGAAAGGAGGAGGAGAATGAAGCTTTTTGAATAGTAAATACATTCACTACCTTGGCAGCTATGAAGGTTTCTTAAGTGTATCTTTATGTCAAAACTAAACTTTGTTATTTATTGTATATATATCTCAATAAGTCTGCAATTTTCCTGATAGTTTTACTATTAAAAATATAAACATGCTAAAGACTAGGCAAAAATGATGCATATTTTTATAAAATAATGAAAACATTGTATGAAGCAGTTCTACAAGACATGATGATGTTCCTCCAGTGCTCATGTCACAGGAGTACTGCTACTGATGATGAGAGTCTTAATATCAGCTGTGTTTCTGCAACAGTTTGTATTCTTTTGGCAATGATTTACTTGAATATTTCTCTTTTCTTTTTTCTGAGACAGAGTTTCATATATCCCAAGCTGGCATCAAACTGACTGAGTAGCCAGGTAATCCCTCCTATCTTCATCTCCTGAGTGCTGAGATTAAAGGTATGCTACCATATATAAGGTATGTGGTGCTAGGGATCAACTCAGGGCTTCCCACACCCAAGGCAGGTATTCTACCAACTGAGCCACATCCCTGGCCTACTTCAAATGTCTGCATAGAGAGCTTCTACCCATTTCCTTACTTCATACCTGCACTGGTGAGCGGATTGTTACCTTCTTACTTCCTTCAAATGTGTCAATTTGACAAACAATAGATCTTTCAACTCCAGACTCTCTGTGTCTCACTGTGTACAGGCGCCGTCCTACTTTTGTTAAAGGGATCTTGTCAGCAGTAGAGTGGTTATCAGGTGCTAAATCAAATACATATGGTCCCGATTAATTAGAATTCACTGCATAATAATTTTAAATTTATGTTAAATACTAGATGATTATTTTCTAAATGAAAAAAGTCTTTGAATATAATCAATATTACAGGATATTATTCACCTAAATCCTTCAAAACATTTTATCAAAAACACAACTGAAAAATTTTTTCACTTAGGAGTTTAACCTAAAACCATCACAATTAAGAAAGCAAACAGTAATGAGAGGAATGATTATAAAATTCAAGAGTATTGATTAGTAGTTTGCTGTCACAATAACCACTGGAGCTACCAAGGTGAGTTGAGTATAGGTTTCCACTTTTAATTTTCTAACTCTCCATGTCACTTTTAAGATGCAACTTAGATTTGATTAAAGAAAATTTCACATACACTCACCAAACATGAATATATCATATTAGGAGTAAAATTACTTAATTTACATAAATTTGCTTCCCAGTCTAAATTCTCACAATGAGTAAGAGTAGTAAAAACACATCATAGATAATGTCCTGATAACAACCATCCACTAAATATTACTTCATGATGAGAATAACTACTAATGTATTAGTAGCCTTCTGTGTTTAGTTAGCCTTTCAGACAGTACCCATTCAAATACTGCCCTCAAGATCTGAATGAAATACCAGTGAATATGTGTAAGAAAACAAGGTTTTATGACAATTAAAGAAATTATATACTGTCCTTTACCTCCAATAAAAAGGAAAAACTTGTGGAAAGCAGAAATGACTTAACACATAATGTTAAAAACAATTTACAAGGGGCTAGAGAGAAGGCTCAGTAGTTACAAGATTTGGGTTCAATTCCCAACACTGAAATGGTAGCTCACAATCATCCATAACTCCAGCTCCAGGCATACATTCAAAAAGCCAAACATTTGTACATATAAATCTTAAAAAATTACAAATATAAAAACAGAAATATTAACATCTGCATTAATTCAAACTTTTAAAAATTCACTCACCTAAAAACACTTGTAAAATCTATTATTTAGTCATACCAAACATGGTTAGAACATTTGACACACCTATCACTGATATAGAAAAGCTGAGTGAGATCTAGTATTTTTCATTCTTACTCCAAGTTCTAATAATACCATGCTCTGGACAAGTGAAGTCAGAAATTAGAATATCAAGATTTAGTGACCAAAGAAATCAACATACTGGAGAGGAAAACACTGTTTCCATGTTGGCTTGAATGAGACTCTCCCCTCCATAGAGTCTAGCATCTGAATATTTGGTCCCCAGCTGGCAGAGCCGTTTGGGAAGGATTAGGTATGGCCTTTTGGAAAAAGTGCATCACTGGGCGTGGGCTTTGAGGTTTCAAAGCCTCCCACCATTCTCATTTTGTTCTCTACTTCTTGCTTGCAGTTCAGGGTGTGAGTGCTGTCCTTGCTATTCAAACTACCATACCTGCTGTCTCTACTCTGCCCTTCATAGACTCTAACCCTCTGGAACCATAAGCCCAAACAAACTCTTTCTTCTACAAGTTGCCTTGGTCATAGTGTTTTATCTTAGTAATAAGATAGTAATTAATATAGTCCCCACTGTATTAGAAAACCTGTTTTTTTTTTTTAAAAAAAAAAGCTGTTAAGGTACGACAAATGAGTAAGACTACTTTTACAAAACAACTTCTCAAAGCCTTGGAAAGGAAATGTATCACTTACTAAGGAGAATGAAGAAGAGTTTGCTGCTTAGGCTGGTCATTGCATTGAAATGATCACTGTCCTTAGTTCGTACATAATCCATACTTAAACTCTCTTCATTTTTCAGTTCATATGATTTTGCCATAGGAACATTGAGTACATTAAAAGAATCACTTGGTAAAACAGAGACAGTAAGTCCAAGAGAATTTAAAATCATAAACGGTGCTAGATCTCTTAGGAAGACAGCTGAAGATCCAGTAGCAGCTTCCGTAAATGCCTAATAGGGAAAATTTTGAGTAAATGAAATGTGGACCAAGGAAATGAAAAGAACAGTATAGTGTTCTAGAAAAGTAACTAGATCAACAACAACTTTAGTCATTTAAGTATTAACGTAAAATATTGCCTTTTCTTACCTCGACTAAATTATTTAACATCACAAGGCCACATTTGGATAGTGTAATGTTTAATTGGTCCTTAGAATAAAAAATTATGGCAGTTTTGTATTCTGGTACTTTGTAGTTTTCTTCTTCACTATCTGACTCAACAATGGACTGTTTTGCTTTCTTTTTCATCTAAAACGATAAAACGAATTTGTTTTTAGGAATATAACATAATTTGTCTGCAAAGTAAAAACAAACACCATTAGAGAGCGAGCGAGCTATGAATTCCATGGTCACACCACCTGCTGCAGAGAGCTATGAAGTCCATGTAGAGAGCTATATTGCCCAATGAAATATCCTGGACATGCCAAGTAATGTCACAAAGCTGAGAGGAGGAAATACTAAAGGGAAACACATTCTATCCTCTTCGATAATTAGAAGAAAGAAAAACTTTGAAAATTACTAAGTATATATGGAATCTGCAGATAAATCAAAAGCATATACTTCCAAACAAATTAGTCAAGAAAAGTCGTTTAAAATATTGGTCATGTTAACAGAAAGAGAACTAGGTACTAAAAAACGTCAGATAAAAGTGGCAGAACAATGCTGTGAAGTGGGAGTTTGTAAGAATAAGTACTATTTGCCGGGCGGTGGTGGCGCACGCCTTTAATCCCAGCACTCGGGAGGCAGAGCCAGGCGGATCTCTGTGAGTTCGAGGACAGCCTGGGCTACCAAGTGAGTTCCAGGAAAAGGTGCAAAGCTACACAGAGAAACCCTGTCTTGAAAAACCAAAAAAAAAAAAAAAGAAAGAATAAGCACTATTTACTTCTTTCCAGCATTCAGAGACTCACTGCCCAGGTATAGTCGAATCTAAAAACTACCAGTAAAACTACTTTATTCAAATCCTTCATCTGATACAACCTAAATAATTAAATTAAAATATTTAAATATAATACAGTAGACAAGCTAGTCATTTAGCTGTTATTTTATCTTCTTTTTTTTGGTTTTTCAAGATAAGGTTTTTTTTTTTTTTTTTAATGTAGCTCTGTTTATCCTGGAACTCGTTCTGTAGACCAGGCTGGCCTCAAACTCAGAGATATTTTACCTTATTTTAAGGCCCTGAAAAATTTGTCTATAAGTTTACAAGTTGAGTCTATCATTAGGTAGGAAACATGCTGTAACTTAGATAATTCCTTGCTTCACAAGCACAATTTTGCCAATTTAAAGGCACTGATTCTCAGGATTACATAAATTCATAATATGTTCAGAGCAAATAACACACAATCTTCAAGAGATTACAGAGAGGATGAAATAGTAGAGAGGAAGGAAAGAGAAGATAAGGGAGGGAAGGGGGAAGTAGGAAGGTGTGAAAAAAGAGGAAGGGAGGGAGGGGAGGAGGGAGGGAGGAAGTCCATTTACAGAACAAAGGAACTTGTGACTGGCCACAACCTCAAAGAACATTGTCACAGTGTAAGGTAACAGTTAATATTGGGATTTCTGATGTTCAGTCTGCAGGTCACGATTTTTACTTTTACTGTAGAGGAAGTCTTATTATATTTCTGGTATTATATGAGGCTGGAGCCATGGCTCAGCATTTAAGAGCACTTGCTATCTTGAAGAGGACCTGAGTATGACTCTCAGCATCCACATGGTGGCTCATAATGGCTTGTGACTCCAGTGCCAGGGGATCTGATGTCCTCTTCTAGCTTCTGTGGACACCAGGCAGGTATATGGTGCATAGACATACATGCAGGCAAAATAATCACACACATACAAATAAATAAATAAGTTAAAGTGTATAATGTAATATGAATATCCTCAAAAATTTTGAAAACCTTTTTCTTCTAAACTCCTTTTCAAATACACTTCAAATATACTTTGATTGAGGATGTTGTTAATGAAGTTTTACATATATACACAGAAGCAGAGGGTATATGGGGAAATTACACTTCATCAATTTTTCTGTAAGGCCGAAACTGCTTTAAGAAAATAACACACACATACGTACCTTGATTCCAAGATTCCATGGTTTAAAATCGTCAGTCTGATCAATTTCTAAGGGTTCCAGTAAAGGTTCCCAAACACCAAACATTTCATTATAATAGTGAACCTAAAAAGAGAATTTTTAGTTTTTTAAATAAAGCATTATACTATCTAAAATGACTTTTTAAATGATACCTCTTACCACCATGCCTTTTGACTGTGCTATTTCTTCTATATAAGAACTATTCTACATGTCAATTAATAGTTTTCTATATATACTCCTTACATACTTTCTTCACCGGCTTAGAGACCAAATTCTACCTTCACATTTTAATACAAGAGAATCCCCTTTATATATTTATTTACTCATGTATACACATATTTCAATCAGAGGACACTTGCATGAGTCAGAGGACACTTGCATGAGTCAGTTCTTTCTTTTTCCACCACATGGGTCCTGAGAATTAAACTCTGGTTGTCAGGCATGGTGGTAAGCACCTTTCCCCACTGAGCCTTCCTGCAGACCCTAGAACTCTTTCTAAAGCACCTTTCCTTGATCTCTCTCCTGGATCAAGCAGCAAATCCTACATTCATCTATCACATATTGCTGACACTTGAAAACTTGCCAATCTACCATCACTGACTAAAATCTCTTCATGGAGGGTACCACAAGATTCAAAGTGCAGTGTGTTGGTGGTATCATGGTGAACTTTCCTACATTGTACATGATTTCAGTGTTTGAATGTCTTGTACCTCTTGGATAGCCCAGATAAAGTCCTCTACAAAATATACATAATTCTAAACACAATTTGAAAATCTGCAGTGGAGTCATAATCAATTACAATTGTGTTAGTACATAATTCTGTATCATTTCATGTAAAAACAGAAGCTTTTAAAAGTCTCACCCTCACTTTTATAAGGTAGACTACCAGACTGCTTTTCAAAAAATATTAAGTACAATAATTTTAAATATCACTGGAGATGATTGTATATAATTTTTCTGTTTCTGCAGTGCTGGTACTAAAATTAGTGCTACACACATATTATGTATACATCCTACTTCTAACATATTCTGAGCCTCTTTCTTAAATTAATTTTATCTGAAATATTCATTAAACTAATTTTATAAATTCTGAGGTAAAACATGTTTACTCTGATTCTTTTTTCTCTTTGAAAATTTTTGGAGGGTTCAGGATTAGAGTCCAATATCTCACACATGCTAAGCAACCACTCTAAACTTCAAGTATATCCTTAGTCTTTAAAAATTGAAAGAGCTTACCCATGTTCATAAATTTAATCTATATATTCAAAGAAAAAAAATGTAACATGAATTGCTAAAAGGTCTTATTATTTAAACAAACAAACAAACAAACAAACAAACAAAAAACCCAGAGCCAGATATTGGGGTGAAAACTGAGAGATCAGAGAAACAGAACAAGCGACAGTCAACCTCACCTTGCCAACTCCTCTGCCAATTCTGTTTCCACAATTCTCAGACTGAAAGCCTCATCCCTGAGTGTCTCAGGTGAACTGCTGCTAATAAGCCTCTAGTTCCTGGTCCTCATGCCTTATATACCTTTCTGCTTCTTGCCATCACTTCCTGGGATTAAAGGTGTTGTGTCCTTTCCAATCAAAGACAAGGGATCTCAAGTGCTGGTATTAAAGGCGTGTGCCACTACACCTGGCTCTGTTCCCAGCGGCCTTGAACTCACTGAGACCCAGACAGATCTCTTCCTCCCCAGTGATAGGACTAAAGGCGTGTATTCCACCATTGTCTGGCCCCTATGTCTAATCTAGTGGCTAGCTCTCTCCTGTGATCCCCAGATAAGTTTTATTTGTTAGAGCACAAATAAAATATCACCACAAAAATAATTCAATTTTAGTTCTTAAGAATCAGAAGTTTTAATCTTAACAACTATCTATTAATATATCACTTTAAAAAAGATTTTATTTTTATTTATATGTACAAATGTATGTTTGTGTGTATGTCTGCCATATATGTGCCTGTGCCCAAAGAGGATTTTAGATTCCCCCAGAGGTGGCAAGGGCAGAGTAACAGGCGGTTGTGAGCTGCCTGATATGGACACTGGGAATCAGACTTTGTCTCTGAAAGAGCAAGAAGCTCCTAATTACTGGGATGTCTCTCTAGAACCTAATGCACCACCTCTGAAGCTTAGGAAAATCAGTTGAAATATAAAGTATGAATATGTAATTTGAAATTTAAAGTAATATATAGGCAACCTCTCAAGGGCATAAATGTGTAAGCTTTCTTCTAAAAGGTTTAAAGCCAGTATCATTATTTACAATAAATTCAATTTAAGTAGTGATATAAGATCCCAGAATATTCTATGTAAAGGATTATAAGCCCTGAAAAATTATGTACACACTTACTTCCAGTTCAAGCTGACAATAGAGGTTTATTAAAGTCCTCCAGTTTTTGCTTTCCCCAAACAAGCGTGCCTTTGCCAATAGCATCGGCACTGTTCTATGACCAACTCCAGCTTCAAGAACTATAAAAATAGAATCAACATTCAAGGTCAGTGTCTCTCCTCCCGGCATCAATTCATTTGTGGGAGCTACTTTTTCTGTTTCATTTGATTCTTCAAGAAACCACATTTTCAGATTCTTAGTATCCTTCTTGTCCCATAAATGTGTTATAGAAGAAGTGTTTTCTTCTGGGATGCTTTCCTTAGTTGTATAAAGTGCAGAAGTAACAGTTATTATGGTATTTATGATAACTGGTGAAACCTAAATGGAGAAAACAATTTAAAAATGGATTACATACATTTGTTGAATGAACATGAATTAAGGCTAAACTAGAAAGGTACTACAGGATAATATAATTTTCTACTACAAAAATTTTTAGATAAGTTTGTTAAAATATTTGTAAATCTTGTTACTATTAAACCAATTAAATATGACTACAATTATATGTATACTAGATATCAACTACAAAAGTCATGTCAATAAAATATAGCATTCATCATAAAATTTACAATAATATCTTACAAACTTGATATATATATTTCCAAAAAGTATTTATTCATTTGGTGAGACAGGGGTCTAACCTGGGGCCTGTGAATGCTGCACAAGTGCTTCACCTATGAGCCCAGTCCTTTTTCTGGTGGTAATGGTGACTGTTAGACAGGGTCTCACTAGATTGCCAAGGATGGCTTAAACCTCAGTGCTCAGGCAGGCCTAGAACTTACGATTCTTTTTTTTTGTTTTTTTGAGACAGGGTTTCTCTGTGTAGCTCTGCACCTTTTCCTGGATCTCGCTCTGTAGACCAGGCTGGCCTCGAACTCACGAAGATCCACCTGCCTCTGCCTCCCGAGTGCTGGGATTAAAGGCATGCGCCACCACCGCCCGGCATGATTCTTATACTTTAGCTTCTTGACCTACCACCAAATCAATTTTACATGTTTATGTTTTAACTTACCTTTAGTGTAAGAGATTTTACTGAAATGTCAATCATTTGTGGATCTGTTCCTATCTGAGTAGCCTGATAAAACAAGTCACAAGGCTGCAAAACCTATAAAATAAAAATAATTATTAAATTAATATTTAAGTTAAAATATTTCTGCTTAAAGTCTTTCTGAGTAATAATTATATTAAAAAGTGAACAATCATACCTATATAAAAAGTGAATTAACATACTATTATTTATTATAAAAATAAGGTATGAACAAAAATACTAGCAAAAATATTAACATGAAAATGCAAAAAGAAGCATTCATCTCCCACACCCCAATTCTGATATTTATTTGAAGAAGTCTATGAACTTCACAGTAAACACCTGGGATCTGTAGGAATGGTAAAGTACTTACAAATGTTGGGCATGAGCATAGAAGCTAGTCATACAAGTATCATTTGGGATCAATTGATCTCTAGCATTTTTAATCTCAGACTACTGGCACATACTAATGATATGGAGGTTTTGCAGTGTACAGTGGCAATCTATCACACAGCTCCCAATGATCTGTGCATTATGTCAATGCTGCTATTACTTCAATTCTCAAAGTTAGTGTAGTTCCCAACACTGATGAGAACATCTTTTTGGTCATTTACTCTGGACTAGAAGAAACTATTTTATAAGCAGGTCTAGGGAGAACCTGGGGTAATAAGGAGCCTCCCTACCAATAGCTCAAGCAAATGAGTTCAGAGGCAGATCCTTTGGTGCAGTGACATCGCAGAAGACCCTACCCAAGGTATAGTCTTTACTGTAATTCCAGGAGAAATACTACGAATGGACTGCTCAGCTATGACTATCCTAGGTTGCTGACCCTAGGTATCTCCAAGTTATGCTCCCCTAAGCCAAATGCAGAATTTTCCCTATATTTAATTTTTAAGGATTCAGTTCCACCACCTAAACAGCACAGCATCTTCATTTTATTTTACTGGTCCTCATGCCAGTAAAATAAGAAGTACAACTTATTTCCTTCTGAAAGTTTACTAAGTAAACTTAGGGCTTTATCTGACATGTACTAAGTTTAATAAATCATGGGGAACATTGGTAAGAACATTCAAAACCCTGAGGAGCAATGTGGCTAATATCAGCAGGAATATATGTATATATATTCTGTGAATGAAAATTCCAGAAAAGGAGTTGTGTCTGCAGAGACTAATGGATTGATTAGAATTTCAGTACTGTGGAGGGATTGGAATATTGCAGACCAGAGGGTAATTACCTTATCTTGGGCTAATTCTAGCCCTCCACAACAGCCATTCCTTACCCATCTCTGTGTTTGAACTAACATCCTGTAAATATTAAAGAACCTTTTGGAACCTATTAACATAAAAGACCACAAGCTTCCACTCACCCAAAAGCTAAGTATTTCATCAGAAACATCTTGGGCCTATAGAAAAGCTTCCCCCATCTTGTAACCACCTCTCTGATGTAACCACCAATGCATTTTAAACTAGCCTTGATTTATGACTTCGTTTTGTAAAAACCATGAAATTGCTTCCATGTTAGAACATGAAATTTGGGATAACCTAAATCTGGGTTCCCAGGCCCTGGTCACTCAAAATGGATCTAGAATAAACTATCTCTTATTCCTTTTGAGAGCTGTAGAGTCTCAAAAAACTGTTTGTTTTTTAGTATGTTGACAATTCCCATGAAACATCACTTGATTCTTTAAGAATTTTAAAGCTTTGCTGGGTGGTGGTGGTGCACGCCTTTAATCCTAGCACTCAGGAGGCAGAGGCAGGCGAATATCTGTGAGTTTGAGGCCAGTCTGGTCTACAAACTGAGTTCTAGGACAGGCTCCAAAGCTACTCAGAGAAACTCTGTCTTAAAAAAACAAACAAACAAACAAAAAAGAATTTTAGAGCTTTAAGGACATAATTCTGGCATGCTTTTACTGGCAGGGTCCTTAGGTAGCACGTTATCACATGTCGATAGAAAGAATTACACACACACCCTAACATTAAAAAAAATGCTTAAATATTTAAAAAACATATGAAGCTCTTGCTATGTCATTTATTTTACTTACCAAAAGTCTATCATACTATTTATTCAACAGTAAAATAGATGTGAAGAGGCCAATCTTATAGGCAAAGCTAAAACTGTAAGACACTAAGAAACATAATAGGTATCAATAATCTCTGAAAAAATTTAGATTATAAATGAACTTTTTCCTAATGATGGCAAGAAGAACTGTAACCACTAGACTCTTGATAGTCACTTCTCTCCCATTGATATTTCACCATGTCCAAAATTTCCTAAGTGCTGGTGGCCACATCAGAGGAGCAACAGGTGGCAATTCAAGATCAAGGTGTCAGTCCACCAGGAGGAAACTCTCTGATGGGTCAAGGCCACAGGACTACAGACCCCAGAATGTCTTTTGCTTTTGCTATGCCTTTACCTGTTTGCTCCAGCTATCTCTCTCTGGTACTTGGCATGGTGTGAATGGGTGTGGTGAAATCTGCCTGTAATGTAGTGTTTAATCTCATGGAAACATCCTGTTCTACTGGGCATTTTTATCTGTGGACTGTCATGAAGATGATTCCTCCCTAAATTGTACTGTCTAATTGATGATAATAATAATAATAATAATAATAATGATAGCTTATACAGAGTTTTGATGAATAAAAATAAATATAAGAAAATGTTTCACAGCTTAGGCATATGAATTCCACCTAAGGAGCTTCTTTAGATTGCAGCTCAGGTTAATGATTAAAGAAAACAACTGAATCCCCAAGAGCCAGGCTGGCTCTAATTCTCTTTATGCTGAAAAGATGCAGTCACAGGTTTCAGTGTGCACCATTAGCTGAAACAAAGCTTCAAACTAACTTCAGGTTAGACCAGATGCTTTGCTAATAGTTTTAAGATAAATAACCCCAGAAAGTAATACAAAGTTCACAATGACACATAGTTGAGCTATCTAAGACATGAGGCCAAGGTAGAAAATACAAAGCAGCCATTTGTTGATAGCTGATATATCTTCTTTGCTAGGTCTGGTTGATGATCAAAGGTGATGATTAATTCTTTGTAACCATTCCTGACCTCAATTTTCTGATACAAGAAACTATTGATGAATGGGTACATACCCTAAACATTCAAAGTTCAGCTGACTGTTTTTTTATGTATAAAAGTTTAGGCTTGTGACTCCCTTAAGATTCCTTATAAGATTACCTTTCAAGATAGATAATAGAGTGCTTATTTCTTTGTAACTGCAATTTGCAGCCTGCTAACGAAAGAATTGGCTGAGAAAAAAAATGTTCCTTGCGTGCTCATGTTTTATTAACCTGTGACAAGTTACTGAAACATACTGTATGTGGGTTGTAAGGATGACTCTTTTTAGTAATGTAAGGGAGATGAAAAACATGTTTTCACATATAATCATTCACTTGAAAAATAGAATCTAACCTCATTGTGATCTCGGTATTGCCTGAAAGATTTTATTAGGGTGTATAAGCTGTAGCAGGAGAAGAGAACAGAGAACAAGAGAATAAAGAAGAAAACCATCAAGAGAGCGTGTGTCTTTTCCATAAGCCCCTCAGATAGAGAAGTCTTAGTTTACACCAATGCCATGGATTCCTTTTCAGCCCTGTGCTGGATCACCAGGCGGCAATACCTAAGGATCTCATTCTAACACATACAAGCCCAAAAATCTCTTCACATAACTAATGATATCTCATTATATATCTCCATCTATACTTTGCATTATTCTAAATGCAAAAATCTCAATTATCTTTTACCAATTTAAAGTCTAAAAATAGGTATACATGTTGATAAGATATAAGTATAGGAGTGGCTTTGGGGGAGAAGCTTTTCTCTATGGAGTTGTAAGACTAAGGATGGGTAATCTGCCCCAACTATTGGCAACAAACAATGGTGGAAAGGTACACAGAACAATAGTTACAGATAGTTCAGCTCAAAGCAACTCTTAAATCAAGCCTAGCAAACAAATTTCTTGATTTAACTTCTAATCCTAGGAATAATTCTTTGCATCTCTCTGTTCTACCCTCTCCTATTAAGAGGTAAGGCAAACTTACACCCTACTTCCCATGAAATCCTGAAAACTCAAGAGTCTCTCTTCAATTTTGTAGCCTCATCTCCTATCTGTTGAAGGTGCTTCTGATAATTTTAACAGGAATCTTAAGGCCTTCTGTGTATTCCACGAAGATTTACTCCATTTCAAAAGTCACATCCACTATCTTTTTGAGATTATGCTAAACTAAGTAAGGGTAACATCTTATGCTTCTATAAGATTTTAATGCCATAGAAATTCAGGACAGGAAAGTTGACCAATAATACCCGTAGGTTGTTAGGTTCTGGGGCATTTCTGATAGGAGGATCAACGTACCTTGAGTGGTATCTACCAGTCTGAGATGACCTGCAGATGGAATCTTCCCGCCCCAAAACACTCATTCCACCCTATAAAATATCCAAGCTTCCCTCCCACCAATACACACCATGATACATGTCCACAGTCTCTACTCAAACAGAGAGATTGTGACCCTTCAGTTGTTCTGAATAAAGAACAATTTGCTTTTGAAGATGCCTGTCCACTTTCTTTTATTTCCACATCACCTTTAACAACACACTCCTAATATTGTGAAAGCATCTTCTGTATGACTGAATATTATTGATCATTTCATATTTGGGAATTTTTAGCAAGACTGCACAGGTCATATAGTCATTTCTCTACACTATTATCTCTAATGATTTTCAGATGTTTTTGCAACTTGAAAAGGCTGAGAACTATCAAATGCATTAACTCCTGTTTTTTTTCTGTTTAACCCCTCCCCCAGCCTCTCCCCATCCCACCCCCGCTCCCAAGCATTTTACTGTTCACAGCAAGAAACCAGGCAACTTGGCAATTTCCCTAAACTATATATATGAGAAGTATGCCACAAGTTCCACTTGTAACAAAAGAAAAATATAAACTGCAAGTTTTCTGCCAAGGAGTTCATTCTCCCTGAACTTCCCTATACCAAGTTCTTTATGTAAGTTTTTTTGGGGAGGGGCAATTGAATTAGACAATGAACTCACAGTGGTGATTTTGCCCTTTCTCTTGACTGGAAGAAATGGGCATGCTCTGACTTGGAGATCTTTAATGGCAGCAGTCACTGTATTGCTTTCAGGGTCCCCTTTACAGCAAATTTCACACTGTGTTGTAATGACTAAGGCAGGAGCATCATTTCTTGTCATGTCAGCCACAAACACAATCTCAGGGTTTTTTATAAGAATATTAATTTCCCACTTCCCTAAATCCTGTACAGGTGCTAAAATAGAAATAAATACATACATATTAATTACACATATTACTTATGAAGAGTTAAGGAGAATAGCTACTTTATTCATTCAGAGTGAAATATAAACTTAAAAAAATCATCTATTCCAAAGACATTCATTATGTATTTCTTTTGAGATAGGCAATATCTACCTCCCTCCCCTCAGGGATGGAAATAAAACTACCTTTGTATATGCTATACACACGCTCCACCATCAAACCTCCATTTACTTATAGAAATATGAATCAGAGTATGGGGAAAAGTCTACTGTTTAATGGTAGAACTGGCTCTAAATCAATTTCCAACTCTCCACACTCTTTCAACTATATCATAATCAATATGTAAAAGATAACAGAAAAACTACACATTAAAATCTAGAAGTGAATATAAAAGTTAATGAGTACTTTAAACTAAAACACCATGTTTAATGTAAAGAACAGTTGGTTCATTATCTCTCCTGCTTGTTACTGATTGAAGAGAACAATTACTCAAGTCTCATAATTTCAAATCCCATAAACACACCTTCCAACAATGAAGGCCAGGCAGAATGGCACGTGTTGCTCATCCCAGCAGTGAGGAGGACATAGGCAGGAGGATTAGGAGTTCCTCAGCGTCTCAAGTGATTTTGAGGTCAGCAAGAACTACATGACATGAGACCCTGTCTCAAAAATAGAAAATCAAAACACTACAAACTATAGCCAGGCAGTGATACTGCATGCCTTTAATCCTAGCACTCCCCTAGCTGAGGAAGGTGAATCTCTGAGTTCAATGCTTGCCTGGTCCATAGAGAGAGATCCAGAACAGCCAAAGCCACACAGAGAAACCCTGTCTCAGGCAAAAACAACAACAACAACAAAAAACTATATATAAAAATACTATTTCATTAGTATTAATTTTTATGTATTATTTACATACATACACAAGTATAGACTTTTAATTTATTAATGTTACCCTGAACATTGAAAAGACTAATTAGGGTAACTATAGTTGCAGCAGTAAGACATTAAAGTTGTTATTTGGTAACTAACCTTCTTTAGTAGTCCATGTTTGAACACTGGTTTCTAAAGCCGTACTAGTTGTGTAGGCATCAAAAAAGACATGTGCAACTGTCATCAGAAACTCCACACTTGCACAAACATACATCTCTTGGACAACTACATCAGTCACAGAAGTATCTCTGATGCTTCTATACTTTACATCCACCATGTCCTTTTTGTCAAACCCAAGTGTCAGTCCTATCATTCTGAAAAACATAATGACAATTTGTATGTATGGGTAACTTGAAAATAACCAAACATACCAATAAAGCTTAAAGACCTGTCTATCCTTTTACTGACAGCAAACAAATACTCTGAGAGCACGTCTCTTGGAAAAAATGAACTTATAAAACTTCTACCATATAACTGTTTAACAATGGGGGAATCTATGTCTAAGAAATTATGAAAGTTCTGAATATCAGTTTATATACTCTACTCAAATTCATACATGTCCCATCTAATTGCACTATTTATTTCTATGTATTTAATAAATCCATCAACATTTCAAACATGAACAGATACCATGATGTACTGAACTGAAGTACTCAAGACCTCTCATGAATACACATAGAATAAAGGCAATTTTGAGTATAAGATCTATAATAATGAAGCAATCTTTCCTCAATAGCTCAAAATTATGGCAATACATACCTAGGAGTGGCTTTCATGACATGAGGCCTTTTATCATCTAAAATACAGTTTTTTAATGAGAAAGAAGAAAATGTAGAGCCATCTGTATACAATTTTAAACTACTTATAATATTCTCCAATTTAAATTCAGCAAGTTTTAGAGAAGGATCACGGACATCTGTAAAGAAGGCCTGTGGAAAAGAAATCCACATAGAAATTACACAGAAGCATAGGATTAAAGTATACTTTGTGATATGACTATCTACAAGTTATGACATTGGCTTACATGAAACATCAAATTTTCTATTTTGTTTCTCTTTTAACTATTATGTGTTTTTTTTTTTTTTGGTTGCTGAGTCACCTGTATAGCCCTGCTGTCCTGGTACTTCCTTTACAGTCCATGCTACCCATGAACTCTCATGAACCTGCCTGCTTCTCCCTTCCAATACTGAGATTAAATGTGTGTGCCACCATACCTGACCCTTCTCTCTTTATTCTTTTCTGGATGCCAGGTTCTGAACCCTGTGCATGGCCTTGTGTACACTAACCAGACTTTACTGCTCAACACTGTAAGCCCCAAATTCTCTATTTTCAAAGAGATATTGCTGTGGGATGGTCTGTATGTCAAATGTGTTGCTGATTGGTCAATAAATAAATCACTGATTGGCCAGTAGCCAGACAGTAAGTATAGGCAGGACTAACAGAGAGGAGAATTGAGAGAACAGGAAGGCAGGGAGAGACACTGCCAGCCGCCGCCATGACAAGCAGCATGTGAAGATATTGGTAAGCCATGAGCCACGTGGCAAGGTACAGATTTATAGAAATGGATTAATTTAAGATATAAGAACAGTTAGCAAGAAGCCTGGCACGGCCATACAGTTTGTAAGCAATGTAAGTCTCTGTGTTTTGTTGGTTGGGTCTGAGCGGCTGTGGGACTGGCAAGTGACAGAGGTGACAGAGATTTGTCCTGACTGTGGGACAGGCAGGAAAACTCTAGCTACAGGATATCTAAATAAAAGGCCAAAAAAAAATATGTACTACTTTCAAATTTTGTTTTTAATATTTTTTTGCTATATGAAAGATAACTCATTTAAAAATGAAAGTGTATGAAGAAATTACTGAAAATATCAATCTTTTTTCAGAAGAACATACACTATAAAATACACACAAAATATTAAAACTATTATTTAACAGTTATATATACTTTTTTATTTACATAGTTTCCCTTCAAATATAGACATAGTTTCTCTTCTTCAACTTACCTGTTCAGGCCCTGGACTGTAAAGTGCCATAGTGAGATAATCAGTTCTGAAACTCACGTTAATTGTCGTATTAGCTTGAGAAGCCTGTGGGTGTACCTCCACCACAGCAGCTGTCACCATAGTAGCTGCTATAGAATTAAAGGTGAGGAATAAGAGAAAACAATTATAAGAGCAGGTAGTTAAAGGACCCATGAGATATACCAAATTGTTAATTACAAGAGTACACTAAAATGATAGTCAAGAAAATTCAAAAGCTTAAAAAATTCAGACATGGAAGTCTGGATTAACATTCTTCCATAACTGGAGAGAAAGAATTAAACACTCAGAGTTTCTGTTCCCTCTTGGAGATTATAATCCTACTTTCATATTAGTATCATGAACATGGAGATAATTTCAGAGATTAAATAATGTATAAAATGAACACAAACACACAACATCTAACAGTTTATATTCAAATTTTTCTTTAAAGAAACTAAGATAAAACAATGTATTTTAGATGCCATTTTAAAACTTGCTCAAACTGTGATTCAAATTTTTATTTGAATTTTATTTATTATATGTATTTTCTATACATTTATATTTTAAATAAAAAAATCTATACACATGTATATCTTAATTAGGCTTATAATACAAACACAACAATTCTTTGTTCTCACTTAAGCTAACTCCAGACAAAAGTACCACTATGTCAGGTAATTTATATTAACTTAGATAAACTTATATAAAATGAAATATACATTATCAACTAAATAATTTAATAAAATACTTTAAAAGATCTATTTTAGTTATATATTATGTGCATGAGTGCTGTGCCTATATGTCTGTGTACAATGTACATGCAGTACACATGGGAGCAAGAGGAAGGAATTAGTTTCCCCGGAACTGGAATTACAGAATTTTGAGTTGTCATGTGGGTTCTGGGAATTGAACTCAGATCCTCTGGAAGAGCAGCCATTGCTCTTAGTCAAATGAGCCACCCCTCCAGCCCTTTTCTTTTCATTTCTACATTTCATCTATGTTTCAAAAAGTTCTTCATATCATCTATTCATATTTACTCATTCTCCTGATTGTGGTCTATAATACTCTATTGAAAATTGATATTAAGAATTTGTGCTCTCTCATTTAACCAGTCTTGCTTGAGGGACTATCAATTTTATTAGACTTTCCAATAAAAACTACTTTTTTGGGCATTATTGTATATATGGGGCACATGTTAGTTTCTGTGCACTGAACTTGGGTCAACTCAGATTTCTGGGCTTTCTTGGCAAGCATCTATCCACTATACCACCTGTGTTCCCTTAAAAACTATTTAAGAATTTTGTCATTTTTCACCTATTTGATCTAGTTAGTGATAATTATTTTCTTATTTACTCAAATTTACTGTCTTTCTCTGTCATTCCCCACACTCTTGTGTGACTTTCAGCAGACAGGGACAAGAAAGCAGCTCCAGGAAACAGGAGATCCTTTGTCCAGAGGAGGCCATCTACAAAGGGTTTGCCATGCATAGTTCTTCATGTACTATCAATCAGTGTGTTTTCAATCAAGTGATTTTGCAGTTCTTATGTCACAGTTCATTATACTACTGCCTCTGCTAACTTCACTAAGATCTCTCCAATACAAATAGGTTCTCTTATTTGGCATGTGAATAATTTAATACTAAATCATGTAAACTTTAGTGTACTTCACACTATACCACATTACAGCAGATATTTAAGAACAGAAGCTATTTTACTCTATCATGTACATACGAAGTTGCTTTTTTTTATACATAGTTTATGAAATCTATCTTTTTTCCTGCTCTTCCTTTTTGCATTATTAGGGATCAAAGTCAGGGTCTTGTGTATGCTAAGTATGCAGTCTATCACTAAGCAACACTCTGAGTCTCTTTTTCTGAAGACATTATTCCACTTAATCCCCACCACCCAAGCATTCTGAGTGAGGTGAATGTAATAACCCAACACAATAAGACAAAAACCATAAAGCACTGTGAATTCCTTTTCAAAGAAATTGACTTTCTAGCCTAATCATATGGACAATTTTGGGATCCCTATTAAGTGTGCTACTTTTGGGTTACTACTGTTGTTTGATATCATAGTTTCTTCTTTCCTGATTCTTAATTTATCTTGCTGGAATATATTTTTAGAATAATTTCTTTAGGAGAGGATCAGAAAGGGTTTGACTAAACTATGAGTTACTAAAACAGAATTATGTTGTTTCTACATTTGGGAGTAATATTTGACCATGAATAGAATCCTAGCTTCAAAATCACATTGTTTAGAATTTGAAATACTGTTCTACTGTCTTTTATAATCCAGCAGTCCTAGTTCACCAGGTTTACTGAAAAAGCAACAATAACAAAAATCAATTATCCTTCTAGTTCTTTATAAGTCTATAACAGGTAGCCTGTTTTTCTCTGAAATTTTAAAAATCTAGCAGTTTTAGGCCTAATGTTTTAAGAAATTGTGTTTATGTATGAGTCTTACTTTACTCAATTTGCTTGAAACTGTGTGTTCTCTATGGCTGAGAGCAGGCTTTATAAATGTGGAGGGTTAAACCTAGTTACTTCTTTCAAGTTTTTCTTCCATTGTCTCAGTTATTTCTACCATTAAAACCTAGTATACTGGTACTGGAACTTCTGAACTGAAGCACTACTCTGAATTTTATTTCACTTCCACCTCTATTGTTTCCTTTCTTTATACTATAGGCTAATATTTCAGGTCATAGTCTTGAATGCTTATATTCTAACAGTAAGGTTAGTGTTGTTATTTTTAAAAAATCAGCAATCATGTAATTTATACTTTTTTCCCAAGAACTCTTTTTTGTCTTTGGAAGGGGAAGGTTGACAGTACTGGCAGGATCCATTTAATTACTATTTTCAAATATTAGCAAGTCCTTGTAAAATAAATACCTGTTTTATTTGTTGGCCTACTTTTATTACTCAGTGTTCCACCTCTTTTTCACTCAATATCTACATTTTGATTATCTTTGTTTCTTTCATTCCTGTGTTCTATTGGTTTACCTCATTTTGAACCACTTATAATTAATAATAAAGGATGGGGTTGATTATCCTACCTAGTGAGAATGGGGTTTCATATTATACTGACTTTTGTGTAGGATTCTGAGTAGTAAAGCTCTGAAATATTTCAGGCTTTGCAGAAGCAGGCATTGTTGATTATCAGATTTCACTTTAAGAGAGTCAGATTTGGAATTGCCTATAAAAATTAAAGGAGGTTTATTTTTGAGCCTGAAAATCACCCTAGCACCCTAACTAAGCCCACTCTCCATGTGCTGGTGCTGCAGTTGGAACCAGTCACATTCACACAGCACCTTACCATCAACACTGGAACGAGTTTCTGTCCCATTATGATTCGCCCTATTATTTTTCATCCATCCAACTCTCCAACTTTTGTTAAAATTCATCATCTATAATGATGATCCTATTATCACACTTCTACTATTTTGATATTCCTAAAATATCAATATATATAAGTCATCATATTATATAAGTTATACAACTGAAAATAAAGACTTATAGGGAAGAAAAACAAGAATCCTAAGAATTTTTGTCACAATGGGACTAAGAACATTGATCCAATACATAATCAGCAGAATAACTAAAAACAGATCATTGTCCAAGTGAGATTAGCTAATTAGAGAATTATTAAGTCTTCTTTTACCAAGAACTAGAGGGAAAAAAGTTGGGGGACAGAGAGGCAAGAGATAAAAGCAGAGAAAACAGCCAGACAGGCTAAACACTCACCTCCCGAATGGCAGGAAACACTGGCGGCTCCACTAGTCACAATCTCATGGTTGTTACTTCTAGAAGATGAGGCATAATCATCTCGTCCATACCATATATTGCCATACAATGTTTGAAAGATGGTTGTTAAATCTTCTTGACTAAGAATAAACTGTTAAAAACAAAGTAAGATTTTACAAAAAGAAAATGCACACCTTAAAGGAGAAGATTGCTTTAAAAACAATTATTTTATGTGTGTCACTGTTTTGTCTGTGCACCACAGAAATGCCTGGTTCCAGCAGAGGGCAGAAGAGGGCATCGGATTCCCTAGAACTAGAGTTAGAATCAGTTATAATCTGTCATGTGGGTGCTGAGAATTTCCAGGTCCTCTGGAAGTGTGAAATGCTCTTAACACTGAGATATCTCTCCAGTCCCCAAGATTTGTTTTTCAAAAGTCCTACTTCCTGGGATCATAGGAAAATCAAACATTACCTCTTCACTCACATACTTTTGTTTTGTTTCTGTTTCTTTGGAGACCTGAAACTAATATGAAAGCACAATGTAAAAAGGATCTGCAAATTTCATTCTTGTATGTGTGTGTGTGTGTGTGTGTGTGTGTGTGTGTGATGGGGATAAATGTGTTTATCTATACATACAGAGATCAACATTGGATATCTTGCTTTATCACTTTACACTTTTTTTTTTTTTTGAGACAAGGTCTCACTGAACCTAGAGCTCACCAGGATCTACTTCTGATATTACAAACACTTTTTAACATGGATTATAGGGATCTTAACTCATTTTAATTATTTCTTAACTAATTTTTGCTCACTTCTAAAGCTGTCAAATGTTTAATTTCTATTTTCAAATGAGGTAATTTTAATCTCAGAAAATTTAACTGTTATTTGCACTTGACCTTTGAACTTCAAAGATATAATCTACTTTTCAAAAAGTCCACATGTACCTATTCATACAGTGTATGCTTACAAACTTGCATTCCTTTTTCTAGTACAATACTTAATTTGTGATGACTATAAAACAAGAATTATAACTAGTACAATTACAAACTACGTCTCTTAAATAGTATAATCTATTAAATGACCATCAAATACTGATATTATTCATCATTCTATATACTTGTGAAGCAACCAGACAGATATGCTCGAAGGACTGTAAGAACCCTAGGACTGCTGATCTGTGGCTCCTACATGTCAGAGCAAGCTGTGAATATAACCCTAAAAGAATACTACAAGATGAAAACGCATAAATTGAAGTAAGTGGTATGTATGCATTAAGATTAACAGATTCAATTCTATCTTCTGTGATACTCAAGATCCATGGGGTAGTAATTTAAATATATCTGTTCTGGTGTGTACTACAATAGTGGATAAATGACCTGGTGAATTAGGGAAGAGGGAGGATTCATTTTCTTCATCAGTCTCTTCCAGAGGACTGCCAGTTATTTACAGGCAGTATGTAGCACCATCTCATCATCCTATGTGGATTCTTCCAGGGAAAGAGTAAAGGAATTCAGCAATCCTCTGCACCACAAAACTCTGCTTATAACTGATTCAAGAGCATAGATTCCCCGCCCCACCCCCAGCAGATGGCAGATGTTACTTACAAGCTTCTATGGGTTGTCTTACCAGCATAGAGACTTAACTATTTACCTTAAAAACTCTCTCTTCAACCACTTAAGTTAAAGTACTCATACATGCTAAGATCTTAAAGAATTTTAGTTGGCATGTTCTAAGATCTTAATATAAATTTGACTTATAAGTCTAAATTTCTAAAATTTCTAAATTTCTAAATTTCTAAAATGTTTTTCTGAATAAAAACTAAATAGAAAGTGAAGATGTAAGTTGAGGGAGCAGAGTAAACTTAAGTATGTTTCTTAAAAGTTCCAGATTGTATATTGCTATCACTTCAGCAAAACTTGCAATAGTTTTGATTTCCATTTGTTCCACAGGGGAAAATATGAATTTATGGATATTAGAGTGAAGCAGTGTCAATCAATTTGAAAGTAAAGTGATGTGTGAGGTGATCTACTGTCAACTTCTTTATTTTAGAACTTTCTCTTCCTTTGCTAAGGCATTTCTTTCTTTTTTTTTTTTTTCCCCAGGGCTGAGGACTGAACCCAGGGCCTTCTACCACTGAGCTAAATCCCCAACCCTGCTAAGGCATTTCATATATTACAATAGTATTAAATATCACCAATGATTCCTCAGTTTATTTTGCAAGTATAGACTTTTCAATAAATTCTTGACTAATATATCTACCAACTAGAATATATTTCCTTCATGTAATTTATTACAAATTACAACTATTTTAGTTAAATGTCTATTTTTGTATGTGTATGGTATACATGTGTATTTAAGTACATGTCCACATGTATATATGGAGGCCCAAAGTTGATATTAGATGTCTTCTCAATTGTTCTCTGTTGAGGAATATTAGTTGAAGATATGTTACATTTGTTTATGCTGTGGAACATTTAATGATGCAAAGATGTGTTACAATCTTTTCTGTTGCATTTGTTTAACTCTGTGAAGCTATGTTACTTTGTCTGTCTAAAACACCTGACTGGTCTAATAAAGAGCTAAACAACCAATAGCTAGGCAGGAGAAAGGATAGGCATGGCTGGCAGGCAGAGAGAATACATAGGAGCAAAAATCTGGGAGGAGAAGATCAAAGAGCAAAAGAAAGAAGAGGAGAGAGAAAAACCAGGAGCCAGCCACCTGGCTAAATAGCAAGCCATGGAGTAAGAAGTAAAGAAAAGTATATAGAATAGAGAAAGATCAAAAGCCCAGAGGCAAAAGGTATTTGAGATAATTTAAGTTAAGAAAAGCTGGCTAGACACAAGCCAAGTTAAGGACTGGGTATTCATAAGTCAGAGTAAGTCTCCATGTGTGATTATTTGGGAGCTGGATGGTGGGCCCCCCCCCAAAGAGTAAAGAGTCAAAAGAGTAAAAGCAACCAACTACAGGCCTCTTCTTTATTTACAATTGAACCTAGAACTTCTGAATCAGATAGCCAGTTTGCCCCAGGAGTCTGGTCTCTACCTACTCAGTGCTGAGATTATAGCACTTGCTCAGCGTTTTTTTTTTTTTAACATGGGATCTAGGGAATAAAACTATAGTTCTTATAATTATACCACGTTGTTTCCCCAGACCTTCTTTTCTTTACTTCTTTACTTCCTTGCTATCTATCACACATTCTAGACTACCTTCATCATGAACCCAGTTCATGGTGGTAATTCTCACGAAGACAGAGACATCATAGCTTTTCTGTCACTGTATCTTTAATATCTAGTATAAAGATTAACACATAGCAGGCATTCAAATATCTGATAGAGAATGAATGGAGTAACTTAAATGAATTCTAGTTTCCAAGCTACTATTTAAATTCTGATCAACTTGATTATTCTTAAATTCTAGCCAAGAAATTTATGTTACTAAGATAATACTATCAGCTGTAACAGAAATCAAAATCCATGAAAACACTACCTCCATGGGTTTTAGCTGGCCTTTTACATTAAAACAAGGAACTTCCTTGTACCATTCCCAGGATAAGTTTCGTTCAACAATCACTTCCAGGTTCAAAGGTAGTAGCAGGTCTAGTACTTCCTGGTATGCATCATTAAAAAACTGAGACCTATTGGAAAATATAAATTGTTTTTAACTGTTTTGTATATATTCAGGCAGGAAAACACAGATGTATGATTAACTTTAATGCATCATTCTTCACTAAATAGAAGACATCAGCAACTTGTTTGTGTGAAGAGAAAAATAAAAGTACATATCAAAATGAAATATCTCATCTCACTAGACACCTAGGTGAATTTCTCTAAACTGTTACATATCAAAGAGAAGTACTACTTAAACATAGGATTTATAAACAGTGAAAGGTCAAAACCACTAAGTTGTGTAAAATTACCTCTATAAAATAGGTAAAAAACATACAAGAACTCATTATAAAAACACTTCATAATAATTCATCTATAGCAGAACACTATACTACTTTATAAGAAACTAAGTTGCACCATACACAATTTCTCTATCTGTGGATCAAAACAGCTGAACATAAAAAACTTCACACAAAGATGAAGCATATTTGCCTTTCCAAATGGTTATTATGGCAAAACTGAAAAGGAGTAGATCACTGAATTCCTTCAAGGACAATGTAATTGATCACAGGAGCTTCCTTTGGATCTTCAAGTGACAATAATGGTTACTCTCCAAGAATATTCCTTATGTTTTACTAAGCTTCAAAATTTTAAACTACATGAAGAAGACATGAATTCAATTTTTAGCTATCAGCTCATTAATAGGAAAACATGGGTATAAAAAGGGATTGCTCAGAAAATTTGGTTATGAAACCATTTCATAAACAGCTTATGGAGTAAAACCATATTTAAATAAGTAAACATGCTTGTAATTTCCAATTAATGGTAGTGAGTAAAGATATCTAAAATCCAACAGGGAAATGCTATAATACAAATGGATATGAAACGTTAATGGCTATGTATTACACATGGCTATACGACAAGTTATTTAATTAGCTTAATATTAAAAATTTTATTTTTCACTGAAATACAAACCACAAATATCTCTGGATGCATTTCTTCTCTACAGAAAAAAATATAATTGTGGTGTCAAAAGGTTACTTCCTTTGGAAGAAATTAGAAAACTAATTTTCTTATTAGTTACTACTCAAAACGTTCTCCTATAAACATACACAAATACCTGGAACTTTTCTATTGTTATATTTGATACATATTAATAGCATATGTTTAATTTTTTTAAAATTATATATGTGTCTAAGCTTACATGATTGTATGCACACCCTATGTGTCTATACAATTTTATAGTTTTATTTATATTCTCAGAAAGTTCTATGAAGGAAAAGTCTATGTGTAGCTTATTCTTAGTTATTTTCATAGTGCTTAGCTCAGATGGCTGGCATATGCCATATAATCAATAAATATTTACAGTAAGATTTAAAAAATTAAATAGGCACTTACAAATATGAAGTTATTTGTTTTTATGTTTGATAAAACAGAAACTAAATTGAATTTTCAAATACGAGTTACTTTATTTCACGGAAAACTGGTTCTTTTATGTAACTGAATGATTCTATTTCTGAGAACTCATTGTACAGAAATGATTTATCCTACAATACTGGGGAGACCATCATATAAGTACTGATAAAATATTATGGTTACTTATACAGCAAAATGAAATTGAATCAGCTAATGTGTCTAACAAAGTCAAATAGATTTGCAAAAACACTAAAGAACAAGATGCTTTTAAAACTATATAGTAAAAACACTATAGAAAATGAGTCATACCAGCAACCACTGGAGTCATTAGCCCACCCTGCACCGTCTGGAAACAGGTAAGACCCCATCTCTGGACCGGACAGACCAGGTCCCTAGCCCCTAAGCCACTGGGGCACATTCCGTGCCCCTCCCCCAAAGCCACTGGAGCCCCAGGAACCCACCAGATGCCTCTTCCCCCTCGCTAACAAAACAGGTCCCACCCTGCACCAATTAGGAATAGCTGCTCCCTGAGACAGAGCCCACTGGTGCCCACTGGACTAAGATCTGCTCCCTGAGACACAGAATCCACCAGCACCGACTGGAACAAGAGTCCGGATTAGACCAAGAGCTCCCATTAGACCAAGAATATCAATTGGACCAAAAGAAGCTCCCTCAGACACAGACACCACTTGCATGGAGTGGAGGAAGAGATAGGTATAAACTAGTGCAAAAATACAATCAACAACATAAAGACCAATATGGCACCATCAGAACCTAGTGGTGGTGCTACATCAGCAAGTCCTGAACATCCCAAAGCAGAAGAAGCAGAAGAAATCAACCTTAAAAATGACTTTAAGAAGATAATAGAGGTCTTTAAAGAGGAAATGAAAATTTCCCTTAAAGAATTCGAAGAAAAGACAAACAAAAAATTGAAAGAAATCAATAAATTCCTTAAAGAAAGCCAAGAAAAAGCAATTGAACAGGTGAATGAAACAGTTCAAGATTTGAAAACTGAAACAGAGGCAATAAAGAAGATACAAACTGAGGGAATGCTGGAAATGGAACATCTGAGTAAACAAACAGGAACTACAGATGCAAGCATAACCAACAGAATGCAAGAGATGGAAGAGAGAATCTCTGGCGCTGAGGAAATAGATTCATCAGTCAAAGAAAACACTAAAGCCAAAAAAGTCATAACACAAAACATCAAGGAGCCCCCATGGTACTGGACTAGATAGGCCCTCTGGATAGGCGAGACAATTGTTTAGCTTAAACTGTTTAGGGTGCCCCCAGGCAGTGGGATTGGAACCCAGCCCTAGTGCATCACCCGGCTTTTTGGAGCCTAGTGCCGAATGTGAGACACTTAGCCAGGCTTGGTGCAAGGAGGTAGGGCTTGGACCTGCCTCAACTAAAAGCACCAGGGTCTGCTGACTCCCAATGGGAGAACTTGCCTTGGAGGAGGTTGGAATGGGGGGTGGGTTGGGGGGAAGGCTCGGGTCAGGAGGATGGAGGACAGGGTAATCTGTGGAAGGTTTGTAAAATGAATAGAAAATGTCTTAATAATTAAAAAAAATGAGTCATAACCAGTATAGAAAAATGAGTCAAACCCAGAATCCTTGTCCCCTATACCATTAGTGTAATTCTGAGTCCAGTAAGCTAAATATTCAGATACCTAATTTGAACCTGTTATAAGCAACTTGAATAAATAAAAATCCCATATAACAATAAATATGAATTTTAAGTATGAATTTAAGGGAAAAAAGAATTTATGACACAAAATTTAAAGGACAATTATATTAAGTTAAATATATATGCAAATAAAATAAACCAGAACAAATATAGTAAATTAATTGTTAACTATGGGTAGTTAAATGAGTTAGCAATTTTTATATTCATAATAAAGTTTAATTATTTTGGAGATAAAACAAACCACTACTACAATTTAATTACCTAAAAAATTGATATATAAACAATCAATCTATTTTGAATGCATATCTGCACCTAATTTATATCTACCATTTCTTTAAACCAAGCAAGCCATTAAAAAATTAAGACTTTTAGTTTAGACTCTCCTGGTTAATGTAATACCTTTAGTTTAGAGTTACTACTGTATACTTAGAACTAATAATTAACTTGTAATTAGTGGATGTTTTACTGGATATGACGATGTCTACTTGCAATCTTAGCTTTTGGGAGGCGAAGGCAGGAGGACTGACATGAGTTCAGGACTAGCTACTATACCACATAATACTATCTCTAACAACTAAGCACTAAATAAAAATAATGCAAAAATGTCTCCTTAAATTTCCCTGCAATTTATAAAATTTCTAGACTTAGGTGGACAAATTATTTTAGATTCTTCACTAAGTGCATCATTCATTTTACATCTCAAATGAAGTATGTTTTTTATGTGGTTGCTGTTTTCCCCCTCAGAGTATTTTAATTTGCAGTGATGGGTAGTTCTCCACTCTATCATAACTTTAAAAATAAGAACACCCAAGTTCATCACCTTTTATTTAAGATACAATCCATCAAAAACTTGTCTGCACTCATCTTTTTAGACAGTTTGAATCATCATTTTACAAATATTTCTATTTTCTTTTATAATATCACTAAGCCTTTGTCTTTTATTTCTTACACCTCATTACCCTTCAATATGACTTTCAATTGTTAAAATCCAGTCCCCATAATTTCAGTAATACCTGCTTATCAAAAAATTAGTTTTGTTTCCAATCAAAGCTACTAAATTATCAATACAAAATAAGTACTAGATAAAAAACAACTTATAATACTATGAATTCATGTTTAAGAACAACAAGACCTCAATACAGTATGGTGATATTTTATTTGTATTAAAATGTTATTTGTATGTTAATAAATGAAGTTGCCTGGGGGTCAAAGCTATTAGCAAGCCATAGGAAAGCTGGGTGGTGGTGGTGTGTAATCCCAGCACTTGGTAGGCAGAGCTAGGTAAGTCTCTGTGTGTTCAGGGATACAGCCAGCATTGGATACAAACGCCTTTAGTCTCAATACCAACCATAGAAGACCTGGAGGTCTGTACAGACAGGCAGTGACGAGGCAGTCATGTGGTTGGGTTTACAACCAATGAGAAGGCAGAACAGAAAGTCTATATAAAGACTTTAACACAGGAAGTAGCTGTCTTTCGGAGATGTAGGACCACCGCAGGAGGAAGGGTAAGGTTTTTGCTCTTAGCTCTGACCTCTTGGCTTTCTTCTTCGCATTGGTTCTGTGTTTCTTATTTAATAAGATGGTTGGTTACATCTACAATACAGTCTCCCAGTTTCCCTCCTCTCTCTTCTACCATAGGCTAATTTCTTAAATTTTCAAATGAAATTTTCTTATTTGTTTGTTTGCCTATGAGGGAGAAGACACAACTGTCACAGGCCTCGTCAGTGTCAGAGGGTAGCATAGGGGAGTTGATTCTCTCCTTACACCATGCAGGTCCCATGTATAGAACTCAAGGCTTGAAGGTAAGAGGCTTTACCTGCTAAGTCATCTCACAGGCCTTGTCTGACTCACTTCTAAAGACTCCTCTTATGCAAATTTCTTACATGTCTGCACTCCTCACCATTCTTTCCCACATGCATCAGTCTAAAATCTTATTTAATATTACCTATTCCAACAACCTCGAGGACTAGTCCTGTATTAGTAAACTTTCATAGCTAACTATTTAAACAAGATCTTTCTTTTAATATCCAGAATATATAATCAATTATCTTCTAGGTATCTTTAGATCTCTCCTTATATTTATTTTTATATTCTGTACTTCACAGAAACCAGTACTGCCAGTGTACAGTTTTTATTTTTTGTTCTGTCTTTTCTCAATATATTGCATTAACAAGTAGAATTTTATAAGTATTATAGATAAAAAATTTTTTAGTATCTCCTGTACCCTCTACTCTAACTTCCACATCCACTTGGTAAGTTATTATTGACTCTACTTTTAATTTTCTTGTTAACTGGTGAGCTCTGACTTCATTCATGTACAAACTCTCAGCCTAACCTTCAGTTTTGTCTTCTTTTGAGAAATTTTCCATGATCTTTTCTGTACACTAAATAGTATGCACCACAACAATACAATAAAGTAGGCACTACTTACTGATCCCTTATAAAGTTTTTTTTTCATGATTATACTTGGTCCCAACCCTTTATACATTAAGAGTTGAACTAATGCTTAAATATTCAACTGGTGGAAGCAGTTCCCTTAAGCAAGATGAGAGAGATGAACCAGATTCACATTCATGCTGGAAACACCATCCACCAAAAGGGGGGGGGGGGATTACTGAAGGTTGGGGGTGGGGAAGTGTTAGTGATGGTAGCCCTATGACTTGCTTCAGTTTACTACTATTTTCAGATGACTTACACACAAACAGTAAAAAGAGAAAGACAAAGCAAGGGAACTTCATGAGAATCCAAAGGGACCAAAGATGCTTGGGAGGAACTAAATTTATGGAAGTTTCGCTTATGTTGAAAACAAAATCAATAATCTTAGTTACCACCTAAAGAAACACAGATAAAGAGAAAAACTGAACCTAAAGTTTACAGATGAAAAAATAGGAAATACAACATAATGAAAGAAAAAACAATGAAATAAAAAACAAGAGCCTTGAATTGATGAGCAAAAGGATATAACATAAAATATAAGAAATAAGAGAGATAACATCATAAAGTTTAATGACTAAAAAGGGAATGAATACTCTTATAAGTCATCTATTTCTTAATAAAGTTGCTTAAAAAATATTCAAAACTGACAGAATAGACTGAGCAAAACTATGTGTTGCATAGTGAATATGAGTTTCATGTCAAATTTTTCCATTTCTACCTCATCCTTATAAAGAATTATAAAAACATGAAAATATACTCCCTTCAGATAAGTTTGCAGTTTTTATCATTATCTAAGGAGAAGTTTTCAAATATTTCCAGGTTGTTTTTTGAAAGACTGTGATCTAGCTAGAAGACACTTGAAAAAAAAACAAACCACAAAGTAGAGTAATAATAGAATAAAATCGCACTATAAAGAGAATTCTAAAGATATCAAGTCCTTTAGTCAAAGAATTAAGAATTGATTATTTTACACAAATACACTGTGAAAAGCTTACCTGTATAGTCTCATTTCACTCAACTTTATTGTTATCAAATCAATTACAGGTGGGAGATTACTCTGGGTTTCTTTTACAGTAACAAATGTATTTTTCATTGTAATTAATCCAAAATCAGCAACAAAAACATTCTGAGACACTGGAGACTGTGGGATGAGCACAACAGGAGCTTTTATGTTAACATCCAATGCAAACCTTGAACTTCTTGCAGCCAGTTCCATTACACCATCAGCAGCCATTCCTGCTGCTTGAGCAGTTGCTTCAGCCAAGGCATTTTTAACTGCTTGAAAATTATCTATAAAATCCTACAAAGATATAGAATGGCATAATATTACCTTTAATAAAACATTAAATATATTAAATATAAATTATATTAAACTAATTTTACCTCCATAAAGAACTTGGTACAACAAAGCCCATTGTTTACTTATTATTCCCTGCCGGAAAAACTGAACAACAAATATACAGTGAGAAAACAAAAATCTAGTCATCAGAACAAAACAAGAAAGGGATACTTGAATGTTTCAATGGTATTATTTCCTTATGGTACACTTTCTCTAAGATCTAAGCACTTCTCACAGTTTATAGTATGGATTTAAAAATCTATAAGGTATTTAAGAACTCTAAGGACTGGTGAAATGGTTCACTGTGTAAAAAAAAGTGCCTGCTACCAATGTGAAAACCCAAGTTCGGTCTCCAGGACCCTCAAGAGTAAGAAATGGTCAGGAAAGAAGGTCCAAAACTGAGAATTGGAACTTCACCGAAATAAAGTATACAGCAAAGGAAATAAGCAACTGAGTGAAGCTGAAATCCACAGAATGTGAGAGAATCTTTACCAGCTATACCTCCAATAAAGGATAACTGTCCAGAGTATACAAAGAATTTTGAACAAAACAAACAAACCCAACAATCAACAACTCAAAGGACTGAATCAAAAAAAAAAGGTGGGGGATAGCTCTAAACAGAGAGCTCTCAAAAGAAATAAAAATAGCTACAAAAATATCTTAGAAAGTATTCCCTGACTTTAGGAAAATGCAAATTACATCTAGTTTACCCAGTCAGAAAGGCTAAGGTCAAGGAAACAACTGAAAACAAATTATGGTGAGGATGAGTGGAAAAGGGAGCCCTGTTTCCCTGTTGGTACAGCCACTTTGGAAATCAGTGTGGAAAATTCTCAAAATGATAAAAGCAGATCTACCAGATAGATAACTCAGCTATACCACTCCTTGGCATATGTATGCACAAAGTACTTGACATCCTACTCCACAAATACTTGTCATGTTCATTGCGCTCTAATGACAACAGCTAGTAAATGGAAGCAATCTAAATGTCCTTCAACTGCTGAATGGATAATGAAAATGTGGTACATATATACACTATAGAATACTATTTAGCTATAAAGTAAAGTGAAATCATGAAATTCACAGGTAAATTGATAGAACCAGAAAAGATCACACTGAGTGAGGTAACCCAGAATCAGAAAGACAAATGTTGCATGTTCTCTCTCATTGAGGCTCCTAGCTCCAAATCTTCAGATAGTGAATACATATCCTGTAGAAACTAGAAAAGTAAAATAGTACCACTACATGGATAGTGGGGAGAAAAGGAGAGAGGAATAGCAGGGCACATGTGATCTGGAGAGGGAAAAGGAGGTGTCTCCATATCCTACTACAGATATACTTGCTCAGCCATATTCATTGCCACCCTGTTCACAAAGGCAAGAAAATGGAAACAACCTAAATGTCCTTCTTCAATGAATGGATAATAGACATATGGTAAATATACACAACAGAATTCTATTCAATTGTAAAAAAAAAAATGAAATTCACAGCCAAATGAGTAGCAATAAAATATTATATTGAGTAAAGTGATTCACACCCAAAAAGACACTCCATGTTCTCTCTTATTTGTGAATCCTATCTCTGAATATTTAGATTTGACTACATAAAAACAAGTAACTTCAGAAGTCAGGAAAGCAGGAAGAGCCTGGGCCAGGAGGAAGAAGGAGGATAGGGAAATGCAGATACTATGAAGAGCAAAAGAGGGAAAATTGGTGGTGGTGGTGGTGGTGGTGGGGTGTCACCTGAATAGGAGAGGGAGGACAATACAGAAGGAGAGAGAAGAAGGAAGAAGAGCTACATAATACTAGCCATGTTTTTAAAAGTCATAGGGAAACGTTATTTGATAAGCCTTTTTAAGTGTGTGTATTTTAAATGGAATCATGAGGTGATGATGCTCTCCCCAAGAGCTATAGCCTATTTAACAAAAAACCCAGTGCCAGGCACAGGAAACCTCCTTAGTGTTGCTGGCCACAGTGAGTCTCAAATTCCCCAAACAATACATGCTATTACTATTGCCTTTGGTTGCCTCTCAGAACTTGAAGATAGGAGGACCCTACTGTTGAAGAAATGACACATTTCAGACATAAGACTTGAAGAAACCAAGCTGGAACCGATCTAGAAGCCTCTGCTCTCAGAATTTGCTCTCATAGTATTAGAAGGTGCTATTTAAGATGTTAAAGAGAAAAAACAATCAATAGTCCTACCCAATGGTAAAGTCTATGAACAGAAAAACATAATATTAGGCACAGACTGCCTCCTATTGATAGGCCTTAAGTTCAACTACAGAGCTGTTGGTTACACTCTAGATTAAAGCCCACCCAACTGGAGGGAATCCATGTCTAATACTGTATTTCTAGACATGACTTTGAGGAGAAGTCATGGACCCAAAAAGAAGACCTACTGTGGTGATATATTGTGTACCCCAATAAAGCTTGCCTGGGGATCAGAGGACAAAGCCAGCCACTATATTAAACATAGAGGTCAGGCAGTAGTAACACACACCTTTAATCTCAGCACTAGGAAGGAAGGAAGATGGCAGGGCACAAAATGGTATATAAGGCATGAGTAAACAGGAAGTCTCTCTCTTTAGGCTGAGAATTTCATAGAGGTAAGAACATGGCTGGCTTGTTCTGTTTCTCTGATCTCAGCTTTCACCCCTATATCTGGCTGCAGTTTTTTTTAATTATTAATAAGACCTTTTACGATTTTTGTTACAACCTACTACTGCTTTTTTTTTTTTAAAGAAACTTTAAAAACCTTTTATATGTATAGATGTTTTTCTTGCATGTATGTGTGTGTACCACGAGCAAGCAGTGTCTATTAAGGCCAGAACAGAACATCTGATCCCCAGATATTTGAGTTAGAGATGTTAACCACCATGTAGGTGCTGGGAACCGAACCTTGGTCCCCAGGAGGAGCAGTCTGTGCTGTTAATTGCTGATCCATCACCCCAGCTCCTCCAATTTCTCAAATCAATATAATTTCTAATTATATTCTAAATACCTGTCCTTATGTCCACAATCAGTCTATCTCTTGCTTCTCATCAAAGAAACTTCTTTTTTGCAATACATGGAACTATTACAGAAATTCACAATTGGCCAAAGTGCAGAGATTAAGAGATAGTGTGAGGCTCAACCCTAGTTAGTACATCTACAATGCAAACTCCTACACCCACGGGTCAGGGAACATTGTAGAAGAGGGGGTAGAAAAGATTCTAAAATACAGAGGACCAGGATATTTCGCTGTTAGGTGTTGTTTTCTATATACGACAGAGAAGCTGCATCCATGATAGCTCTAAAATATGATTGCATAAACAAGACACACATAATGAAGAGTGCCAGCTGATATGCCAGTGCGGATAGGGGATTGCCCTATACTACCTATAGATGAAAAGCTACAATCAATGGCTGCTAAGAGAGAAGAATCTGTTTTCTTAAGGTACAAATAGACACAGAAACACACACACACACACACACACACACACACACACACACACACACCCCAATAATAAAGAGGTCATGAAATTGAAATAGGAGTGTGGAGGGGGAACACATGAGGAGTTGGAGAGTACAGAAGAAGGGGTGGAAATTATGTAAATATAGCACTCAATTATGAAATTCTAAAAAAAAAGACCATTTTTAAAAATTGTTCATCTTTGTTTTTGCTGTACAGAAAGACTTTTGGGGGAAACTTCAGTTTAAAAGGTCACTGTCAAGTTAGACAAAGTTCAAAATTCTCAAGTAACAGAAGAGGGCTCCTCATTGCCAAATAAAAACATGAATCCCTTCTTTTTAAATACTGCTGTACTTGGCCTATTTATTCTACTACTGTCTTAGACTTGATTTTCTAGTTCATACACCAATCATCAGAAGCAGTAGAAGCAGTACTGTGAAAGATCAGTGATGCCATAAAACAGAGACAGGGCTAGGAGACATTCCAGAGGGAAAAGCACAGGTAGCATAGCCGTGAGGATGGAGGCTGGATCCTTAGTCCCCACACAGAAAGCCAGGATGGTGTGGTGCCCCTCATCTAAATAGTCAGGAGGAGTGGGTAGGATATGCCTGAAGCAGGCCAAGCTAGCCAAATATGAAAGCTGAATGAGATTCTGCCCCAATAGATAGAGAACAACAGAGGAAGACACACAAACACATACATATGTACTAGTATGTACATACACACATAAGCATGCATAACACACACACACACCACCACCACCACCACCACCACCAACAACAACAACAACAACAAAAGAGACTACAAATTAGTATGACACCATAAAAATTCAATAGCCAACAAGGGTACAATAGGAAAGGAAAACCTTTATGAGAAGCAGAACTAAAGAACTCAGAAGTTCTTTGGCAAAGTCATTTAAAGATTCAATCTAATTTCTTAAAGTCTGTAATATCTACAGAATTACGTTGCATCCAAAGGTATAATTTTCTTAATGTTGACTTCATCTGTATTTGGTATAGTTTTAAAGTTGGAAGGTGGAAAATACAAATGTTTACATTTATGATTTAAACAATAAGAAGTTTAATCAATGCACACCATATAACATATATAATAGATGCATAATTTTATGCAGTACACTATATATTAACATATTAACATGTAAAGAATATTTTTCAATTAACTAAAATATTTGTCAAACTGTTATACAAACAAGGTATAAAACATTTCGGTTGTTATGGTACTCAACATATTATTTTAAATATGTATATATGTGTATCTTAGGGTTTCTAAGAGATTGCTGTTAAGAGATACCACGACCATGGTAACTCTTACAAAGGAAATATTTAACTCAGGATGGTGTAAAATTTCAGAGGTTTAGTCCATTATCCTCCTGGCAGCATGTAGGCAGATGAGCTGGAGAAGGAGCTGAGAGTTCTACATAGTGATCTGCAGGCAACAGGAGGTGAACTGTGCTCCACATTGTGTGCAGCTTGAGTATAACAGACCTCAAAGCCCGCCTCCACAGTGACACACTTCCTCTAACAAGGCCACACCTCCTAACAGTGCCACTCCCTATGAAGACCATTTTATTTTAAGCTACCAATATAGGCATAAAATCTTCCTAGCTTGATCTCTATTCTATTTGAACTTCTTTTAACCCAATGTGATCTTTTACTCAGAAGATACTACATAATTTTTCTATGAATCATTTTTGTACAAAAAAAGCAAAGATGAATGAGTATCCTTTACCTACTTTTAATTTGTAAAATATATTTTTATTAGGCAAGGCATGGCTACACATACATTTAAACCCACCATCTGGCAGGCAGAGGCATGTGGGTCTCTGTAAGTTCCAGGCCAGCCATGTTCATGTCTGGAGACCTTGTTTAAAAAAACAAAACAACAAAAAAAAAAAAACAAAGGTAGATATATATATGTGTGTGCATTTATGTGCATAGTCTGAAATTTTCATACATGCATATAATTTTTTGAGATAGGGTCTCTACACTTAACACATAGCAATTTCTACCTAGAATTTAAAATAATTTATTAAAATACTTACCAATATAGCATATAGAAATTTTGTGACAAACACAACCTCAATGCAACCAACAGTTAAATTAACTCGAGCATCAACCACATTCATATCTGTGTATGCAGAGCCAGCAGTTGCATCCATGTAAGAAATCATTTTGAAGCTGAAAACTTCTTTTCCAGTGATATAAACAGCCTTAATGAGAGAAGAATCCCAATTATTACAATCAATTTTTGAAGTAATGTACCCCAAGATCAAAATAAAATGAAGCAAAATAATAATAAAATATTCTACCATTTGAAAAATCTTCCAGGTATTTGAGTCAGTACAAATGAGGCAACAATTCCAAATGCTTTACGAGAACATGTAACCTAACGTGTTTTCTGTTGTTATCTTTGAGTGTCAGGAAAATAAATAGGTCTACCTTGACCAGTTGTATCTTTTTAGTGGGGAGAACAGATATGCATCTCACTTGGATTTTCTCCTTTGCAATGGCAGTCATCATACAAAATGTCTTTAGTAATTTTCAAAGCTAAAACATAACACCTGCACAATTTACCAGAGCTCAGTGTCTCATTTCTTTAGGTCTGAGGACCCTGAATCACTTTTCTCCCCCACATTCTTTAATGGAATAACTCAATTTTAAACTTCTCATTCTTCATTAGTTGGTTAAGAATCATTTTAATCACTAACAAAGAATTGCCTGGGAGGGGGTTAAAATTTCTACCCCCATAACTACCAGTCAAAAGTATAAGAAACAAGAAACTAATATTTTTAAATTTTGGAACAGAGTATAACATAGTTTTCTTAACTCTTAAATTCTAGAAGCAAGAACGGAGGACTGAAAAGCCATCAAGAAAATCAACCACAATTCCCAAGAAAGCAAAAGTATGATTTTCTTGAAGGCTGAAGTAAGAAGAAAGAAGAAGAAAGAAGAAAGAAGGAAGAAGAAGAAGAAGAAAGAAGAAGGAGAAGGAGGAGGAGGAGGAGGAGGAGAAGGAGAAGGAGAAGGAGAAGGAGAAGGAGAAGGAGAAGGAGAAGGAGAAGGAGAAGGAGAAGGAGAAGGAGAAGGAGAAGGAGAAGGAGAAGGAGAAGGAGAAGGAGAGGAGGAGAAGAAGAAGAAGAAGAAGAAGAAGAAGAAGAAGAAGAAGAAGAAGAAGAAGAAGAAGAAGAAGAAGAAGAAGAAGAAGAAGAAGAAGAAATTATACACAAAAGTACTCTACCATCTAAGAAAATTCAGGTACCTTCAAGGAGAGAAGATTACAGGGATGCCAAATACCATGTAAGTTATGTAAGAACAATTCAGCTAAACCATGAAGGATAACTGAACAGCAATGTTGGAGACCAAGTCCCTGGGAAATGCAAACATAGCACCTCAGTTTGTTATCCTCTCTTGGGAGTGCATAAGAAAAAACTAAGACTGAAATTAGGGTTTTATTTGGTATTGGTTCTAGAAAAATAAGAATACTTCCATCCCATACAAGGCCCAAAGAACTGGCCTAGAGAGATGGCTCAGTAGTAACGAGTACTTACTATTCTTCTAAAGGACTAGGTTTCAATTCCCAGCACCCACATGACAGCTCAAAACTGCTTGTATCTCAGTTACACAGGATCCTGTAGCTGGAGAGTTTTCTCTCGGGGGTCCCGCCAAGCCCCGGCAGTCCCTTAGCCCACTTATAAAATAAACACACAGATGCTTATATTATTTAAACTGCTTGGTCATTAGCTCAGGCCTATCATTGTCTAGCTCTTTCTCTTATATTCAGCCCATTTCTATTAATCTATACTTTGCCACGTGGCTCGTAGCTTACTGATACCTTACATCTTCCTTGTCCTGGTGGCTGCAGGCAGTCTCCACCTTCCCTTCCTGTTCCCTCAATTCTCTTCTCTGTTAGTCCCGCCTATACTTCCTGTCTGGCTATTGAACAATCAGTGTTTTATTTATTAACACATTTGCCATACAGAACATCCCACAGCAGGATCCAACAACCTCTTCTGGACTCCCTGGGCAGCAGGCATGGACATGGTGCAGAGACAGACAGAAAAACATGAGAAAACATCCATGACATAAAATAAATAAGTGAATTTCTTACAAAGTCCCAAAGCATCACCAGAATTTTTCTCTGACCAAAAAGAGAGACAATAAACCTTGCTGACCTCAGGCCCAGGTAAAGATACAAAATCTTAGAGATAAGGACAAAGAAAGGTTGACTGAACACCAAAGTCCCTTTATTACCCAAGGAAAGGACCAGAAGCCTTCATTAGAGCAGACCATGAGAAGTCCTCTTTAGCTTGGATGCAGTAAGGTATTTATTCAGTCTTACATTAGAAGTCAAGAAGCAATCAAGATGCCTGGAGGAGAAACAGATCCTCAAGAACATCCCATTTCTGAGACTAAAGAATGCTTGGCCAGGAATGAAACTGACTGTCAAAGTATTCTGAGCTGGTTATTTTTAGGTATCAATTTTATTGGCTAAAAAATGCCTAAGACAAGGCCAGGAAGATGGGTCAAAAGGTAAGGGTACATGGGCTGGAGAGATGGCTCAGAGGTTAAGAGTACTGGTTGCTCTTCCAGAGGTCCTGAGTTCAATTCCCAGCAACCACATGGTGGCTCACAGCCATCTGTAAGGAGATCTGGTGCCCTCTTCTGGCCTGCAGGCATACATGCAGACAGAACAGTGTATATGTAATAAATAAATAAATCTTTAAAAAAAAAAAAAAGGTAAGGGTACTTGCCACTAAGTCTGATGAACTGAATTTGATCCTCAGAACCCATACTGTGAAGTGAAAGGAATCCTGCAAGTTTTCCTAGGACCTCTACATGGATATCATAGTATGCCATCACAACTGGAGGAGGGAAGGGAGGAGAGAGAGAGAGAGAGAGAGAGAGAGAGAGAGAGAGAGAGAGAGAGAGAGAGAGAGAGAGAGAGAGATGTCTTGGGCATTTGTAAAACACAACTTTGAGTTTGTCTGGAGGGGTCAAAAATTAACTAAATGGGATAAGACCACCCTATGGGTTAGGGTCCTGGACTGAATAGAAAGGAAAAAAAGTGAGAAAGCCAATTGTATTTTCTTTCCTCTATGTAGCCCTAGCTGGCCTGACATTTGCTATGTAGACCATGATAGCTCTGAACATACAGAGATCTGTCTGCTCTGCTTCCAGATTGCTGGAATTAAAGGTGTGTGCCACCATGCCCAATCTAAGGATTATACCATTGCTTCACATTCCTTCAGTTGTATGTTATACCTACAGTTGAGGCTATGTTGCTAGGATTCTGGTCCATGCTGACATTCTGACTTTCCCTCTACTCTTATCCCACAGAAAGTTGTCATTTTACACGTTTGGCTCTTTACTTAATATTGCAGGCTGTTGTCCCATGTTCCTGATGCATGCAAACTTGATGGGTAGTACTGGGGTTGAGGGAGAGGAAGTATATTAGTTATTTTTCTTGTTACTGCGACTTAGTTAGATCCCCAGAGCCTACCGAGTTAGATCCCTGGAAGTAGAAACCATGGAGGACCTAGAAACACTACTTACTGGCTTCATCATGTGTTGTCCTACCTCCAGGTTTCCTGCTTCAGTTCCTGCCTAGCCTTCCCTTGGTGATGGATTATAACCTTCAAGTTGTTAGATGAAATAAACCCCATCTTCCCCAATTATTTTTGTACAAAACTGTTTATCACAGCAATAGGAAAAGTAACTAAAATAAGACACAGTCTAAATTAAAATAAAGACCCAGAATTCCTGGGACTCACAACCAGGCTGCCAGATGAAACTCTACCAGCTGAGTGACCATAACAGGTAAAACTTTATGTACTTCGATTTTGGTACCCTAAAGCTGAAAACAAGATTCAGATCTGTATGGGATTTATGATTATTATTTAAATTAAAATAAGTGATCAGTAAGCAGTAGTAGGAAATTATCATGTAGAAAAGAAGTAAAATTAAGACTGAGGCTTAACCATACACAATCTTTGTTGATGCACACCAAACATTTAAGAATAAAACAACACACATCTCACAAATTTCTGGTAGAAAGTAACTGGCATGAATTACTCTTCAGAAGACCTTTATTCAGAAAAAGATGGAGCATGATAGTCATGGGCAAGCATGATAGGGCCCAGAAGCAGGAGGGTCTGGCCTTCAGGCCCCAAGAGGAGCTTCATTACAGAGAATGAATGGCATGGCAGAGTCCTGAAGGAAAAGAGACATCAATTCCCAAGAACAAAGGGAAACAATAACTTTCAGTGAAGTCTGACAGGGTACATAAGGGGAGGCATTCCATGTGACCTAGCCAAAGAACCAGGAGTCAGGTAGAAATTAGATATGGGTAAAGTTGTAATTCAAAGTTGCCTTCAATATGGGTAGTCAAGAGGTTGAGGCTGAAATTGTCTTAACAGTCACAGCAAACAAGTGATTTTAATAGTCTGGACTAAGGGAGAGACTACCAAGAGAGTGGTCTAGTGTGGGCAAGGGAAGACTGTAACCTAATAGAAATAATTTCTCAACTAATTTTATGAAGTCATAATGAACCTGATAACAAATCTAGAAACAGAGAAAACTAATTAAAAATGCATTTATATTTGTCGCCCAAAATTAACAAGCACTCAAAACTGGATTTAAAAAGAAACTTAATTATCAAGATGTCTTTATATAAAAGGAGACAAGAATCTAGTAAAATGTTGTTTTATTTCAGTGAAATATGTCTTCAATAATATTAGTATTATACAACAATAAACTTGTAAATGGAGAATGTGGCTCTAATTAATACACAATGACTTGGTCTGACAGTTAAAATCTGTAACAGTAATGAGTTTAATTTATCAGTGACACCTTAGAGGACAACAGTCGATGTATATCACAGCATAATGACCTCAACATTTTAATACAGAGTAAAAACCTTATGCTGCTCTGGTTATTCAATGGAGTATTTCATGTAAAAAACTACATACACTGGAATCCAAGGAAAATGATAGTGGAGCAAGACAACAGAAGAAAGAGACTTTTCAATTTGTACCTCTTTTAAGCTATATTTTAATTTGGCCATATTTTAAAAATAAAATACAGAAGGAAAAATCAATGTTTGGTGCTATAATTCATTTCTGTTACTATCTGTACAGCTTTTAGTAGATAATTTTATTTCTGTCAGCATCACTTTCTAGAAAAATAAAAATGTATGCTCTATCCTTCATTGTCCTATATATATATATATATATATATATATATATATACACATACTATAAATCTTAAAAGTAAAAGTGACAGAGGAGCAAATAATAACTTTGGAAATTATCATTAGTATTAAAAATCTTGTTCCTTATTTCTACAAGTCATGCAAATTTGGAGACTTCTGTGCTAAATCACTCTTTATTAATATACATGCACGTATATATAATTTTTGTTTCTCACATAAAATCAGTTGATGACTATCAGTGATGATGACCGAACTGGAGAGATGGCTCAGCAGTTAAGAGCACTTACTGCTATTCCAGAGGACCTGGGTTCAGTTCTCAGCACCCACATGGAAGCTCATAACTATCTGTAACTTCATTTCCTGCTATGGGCCACAGAGGAATGTATTATGAGAACTCTGCTGGTTATGGCAAAGCCACTACCTGAAGGGATCAAGGAATTCCTTCAGAGGAAGCCAAATTCTAAGGAGCTTTTGGTGTTATTTGGCTTGTTATATATCAGTTGTCTTCTGTTATGAAAATCATATGTGCCTTCACAGCTTTCTCAATTGATTTTTTCCTAAGAACTGCTAACAATGTGGACTGATCACTATTTGGACATATACATTGTAGGTATTTGGAGAACTACCTCAGGAAAGACTTCCTTTCCTCAGGCCCATCTCTTTCTTCTCCTTTTAGTGTTGGAATCAGAGGTCTCCCTTAGCCACATTCAAGGACTAACAGGAATAACAGTCCAAACGACCACATAATAAGTCTCCTGAAAATAGGGTAAATTCCACACACCTAGGTCAGGTAGACCTTAAGAAATAGCTTCGCACAATTTAGCTCAGACCCTCCTCTTCTTACAGCCTTACTAACTTTATAGACCTCTAACTCCTTACCTAACCACTTCTAGGAATATTTAGATAATCTAATGCGCTGACAGCTATGCACAGCCAGAACCCCAATTCAAGACTCCCTGTAATTATCGTCATTGGCAGCATCTGGTCAGGTCCATCCCCAGTTGGAGGAAAGTACCTTACCAGAGATACCTCTGTACTCTCTAAGAACAGACTTAAGCATCCAGACAACCTGTTTGAGAAGGCCTGGTGGATGTGCCAATTAAGCTTAACCTTCTCCTTTCCAAAGTCTTATCTCTAGCTTTAGATTCACCCTTAACAATTAACTCAGAACTAAAGGGTTCCAACTTAAAAATACACCTAGCTGTGATGGAAGTTGCCTAGCCAAGTGGCCTAGAGATGGAGCACACTCGCCAGAAACAGTGGGAGCAGACAGCTTGGAGGAATAAGGGTCAAAGGCATAAAAAGGCAGTTTTATTTTCAGAGAAGGATTTAGAGGTAGAAGGAGACAGAGAGGAAGAGAGGAGTGGAGAACTTGAGGATGGAGAGAAAACTAAGAAGGACAGGAGGATTATGACCACAGAGAATGCGTGGATAAGATGGAAGATGAGGAAGAGCCAGATGGGGAAGTACCAGCTGGGTAAGAACGAGAGGAGAAGAACCTAGATGAGGCAGAATTCAGACAAGAGAAATAAGATTTTTTTTTTAAGATTCATTTATTTATTATGTATACAAGTGTTCTGTCTGGGAGCTGGAGAGATGGCTCAGAGGTTAAGAGCACTGACTGCTCTTCTAGAGGTCCTGAGTTCAATTCCCAGCACCCACATGGTGGCTCACAACCATCTGTAATGAGATCTTGCACCCTCTTCTGTATACATAATAAATAAATAAATCTTTAAAAAAAAAAAAAAAAAAAAAAAAAAAAAAAAAAAAAAAAACAAGTGTTCTGTCTGCATGTACGCCTACAGCCAGAAGAGGGTGCCAGAACTCCTGAGTTCAGCAACCACCATATGGTTGCTGAACTCAGGACCTCTGGAACAGCCATGGCTCTTAACCACTGAGCCATCTCTCCAGCCCAGTTTGGGATATTTAAAGACAAAATACTTTTATTTTTAAGTGTTCTTAAAAGAAGCATTATTAGCAACACTCCTCCCCCAACCACCCAAAGAGCCTATTTGTTCCAAGAGCACTGCATACTTAAAAAATCATAATCTTAATTTTATAAATAAAAGACTAGATTGGGTAAGTGAAAGGGTCACACAAATATTAAGTATTAAAGCTAAAAAATCAATTGTGCTTGACTCCAAAACCCATTATGCATAAGATACTGCTAATACATGACAATTCCCTATCTAATTGATACGAAAATTATATATACTTAATGATATATTAGTACTTAGTAAGAAAAAAAAATGTGAGATGGCTTAGTGGTTAAGAGCACTTGTTGCTCTTCCAGAGGACCTGGGTTCAAATCCCAGCACTCACATGGCAGCTCACAATTGTCTGTAACTCCAGTTTCAGAGGATCTGACACCTTCAAATAGACATAAATGCACAAAACACCAATCCACATGAAATAAAAATAATTTAAAAAAACCCCAAAATCTCACCTTTTTGTATACAGCCATTTTATCAGAATCTAACACAATTATATTCCTTAGTTTTGCATTTATTTCAGTAACTAATGGCTTCATAATCATCTCAGAATCAAGCCCTAAAGGAATAAAACAATGAATAATTGCTTTTCTTTGTCTTCAATTTGATAATTTTAAATATATTTTCATGACATGATATTACCTTCAATCTTAATTTCAGAAATGTTTTGTTTCTGATCCTGAATAAAAATCCGTAAACAAGATAATTCTGCCAAAAGCTGCAAGGTAATAATATCTTCATTCGTGGGTAGCTTTAAAGCTACAAAACAAAAATCACATTGCAACACAAAGAAAGGTTTAGTAATTACCACACTATGCCTGGCAGCAAAAATATCACCATAAATAATTATAACATCAGATTTACAATTCAACTATAAAGCAAAGAGAAAATACTCCCAACTGAATTGAGAACTCTAAAAATGAGTTATCTAATGAATACAAACACAAATAGGCCAAAGACTGCTCTTAGAGGCGACAATCATTTGAAACTAAGAAATTAAAACAATAACTATGAATCTTTGAGACAACTATCATTATGGAAAGCACAAATACCCATAGTTCTAAATGGTAACTGATAGAGTATCTCTAATTCAAAATTCCAAAATGCTCCAAAATCAAAGGCTTTTTAAGCATTACCATTATACTCAAGAAGTTTTGGATTTAAAGTATCTCAAGTCTTAACCTGCACTCTGATTAAAAACAACCATGACAATACTCAAATGTGGTCAGTTACTTTTTTTTAATTTAAAATAATGTCATATAAACTTTAAATCAAATATTTCTTGTCTAATTTTCAACTCAAATCTATTACATAATAAACATCTTTTCTTGTAGCAGTAATCAGTCTCTTTATCACTATTCTCTAAAATTAACCGAGTATATGATAAATCATTTTAGTTATTTGTCTAATTAAAAGGAACACCAGAGCCTAAAATTACTATTCCAATTGGTGACCCCCCCTAAAACACACACACACACACACACAAGCCCTGCCCCCAAAAACCCAAACAACAACAAAAACCAAAAACTTAAATTTTAAAGAAATATACCAAGTTTTTTAATGATATCTCCTTTGTCTTCAGTCTCTGCAGCAGACACTGGGGCAGACTGTTGCTCTAATTGTGGCAGGATATTATTAAGATAATTCATTGTATTGAGAAGTGCTTCAGTGTGTAAATGAATATCCAGAGAGGAAAAATTAACCTATAGAACAAAACTGATTTTAGTACTAGGTCAAAAAAAACATCTGACTTGATGGTCTTTAAAAGACCCTATGATTTGTGGTATAAAGCATATAATTTAAAATACTCAGCTTTATCCTTGGGAATCTTATAATTCTAATTATAAAATAATTATTGGTAAGACATCTAGACATAGAAACACAATTTCTAATTTTAAAATAAGTTAATTATATATTCATACCTTAATAAGTTGTAAAACATTGTTATAGGTACATTTCAAATTGGGTGCATTTTTTTCAGCCTATCCAAAGAGAAAATGTATCTATTAGAACATGATAGGAAGATGTGTTATGTCTACAATTGCATGATAGTTGTAAATTTTTCAAGATCTGTACACTATATATAAATTAACTATAACTGAGGTGGATAGTATGTTACATACATACATACACACATATATATGTACATATATTAATTAAGCAACTGTTTGACCAGAACAAGGCAACTGCTTTAATATAACAAACAAAATGTGCTAAATATGGGTTTATCTAGCACTTGCAAGTATTCAATTAAGATTACACACTATCTTTCATATTATCTAGAGACAAAAATGTTATATAGTATCAAGTATAGAGAACAATCATTTGGTCCTCAAGAGCGCTGAATGGTTCTTCCTTATTTTTCTTGTATTTGAAATAAAATTTGTGACAGAATCATCCAGAAGTACCCAAACACTTGTCTTTCCAAATATTCTTACATTGTCTTTGACAATGAGATAATTATAGATTTATAGGTTACTACCTGATGTTTTGATGAACGTATACAATGTAAAAAGTTTAAGTAAAGGTAACTTACATATCCATCAACTACTTTACCTACCATCTATTGTTGTGAGACATTTGAAATTTACCTTTGGATATATACATTATTATTGACTACAGTTACTCTGCTATCCAACAGATCTCAAAATCTATTCCCACTTCCTATCTGAAACAATTTCCTTTTGTCAACAATTCCTCATTCTTTACTTTCACAGTAGTCCCATCTTGCAGTAGCCACCATTTTTTTCCACATGTATGAGTTCAATTTTATTAGAGTCTACATATAAGTAAGATCATCCTGTATTTTTCTTTCCATGAATAGATTATTTCATTTAACATCACGGCCTACAGACTGATAATTGCAAATGACACAATTTATCCTTTTTGAATAGTAATACACTTAATACGCATAAAACACAATTGCTTTATTCATTTTCTTTAGAGTTTGTATATTCTAAAATCTGACTCAAATATAACAACAAAAATCTTTAAAAATATCACCAATCATGGAAGCAAAAATGGTCTTAACTATGGTAATAATCTCTTGGCATAATTCTTATTAGAAAGTAATTATTTAAAACATACACAATGCTAAATTAAAACAAAGAATAATTCATAAATAGACCACAGTACATACAGAAGATTCATAAAAGTTTTAAAGATATTACAAATCAATATAAATGGAATGCAATGACTGACACTTAAAAAGCAGGTAGCCAGACAATGGCAGAAATGAAGTAAATTCATCCTTTTGCACCACATACAAAAAGAAATGTCATCAACACTATACATTTGATTCTTTTTCAATAATCTGGTGGGAAAAGTCAACCGAGAGGCCCTTTCTTCTTGGAACATAGGGTACTTTGTTCGCTGTATGAAGTATCTGTGAATCAAGACTACAGGACAATAATGACAAAACAGAAAGACCTTTCAAACAGAGGAATTGACTAAGTTACTAAGTTACTAAGGATTAAGCACACTAAATTATAAATTTAAATACTACATCAGCCTGCCAATCAGGTGAAATCAGAACTGCTTACCCTCACAAATTCCATTGTTAACAAATCCTCAATTGTGTTATCCAGGGTGGTGATCAAATAAATTGGTTTCTTGTTTTCATCTAAAAATAGTTTAAGGATTATTTCTTGGTAGGAAAATTATACTAAGATAAATGAAGGCATTAGTAATTATTATTGAAAAAGATTTCCCTAGATTCTACTCAATAAGGTTCCCTCTTTGTTTTTTAAACTCAAAAAGTGTCATTTCTCCATACAATGTATCCTTTGTACTTCAACACGAAAATCTCAAACATTCCTACATCTAGACAAGTCAGTAGCAAAACTAGCAGGTTGTTAAAGAAGAACCAAAATAACTTTTGGTGGTAATGAAAGAGCATGAAGAATTCTAGAATTGAGTCATAAAAATGCCTTGAAATAAAAAAGCCAGTATCTCTGAAAATGCTAGTTGTTGAGACATCAAGAAAGTATTACCTGTTAATACATATTAGATAAAAATCAGTCTTAGCAGTACACAACAGTTTACTAGTTACATTACCGATTCTGTTCAAAATGAGATATTCTATGAGAACTGCTAGAGGAGAGATATCTGTATAACCCTTAAGACTATCATTGTCAAATTACTTATGGCTGCTAAAAATCAGTATTCTAGAGACTGGGATAAAGGACTACAAACTAAGTAACTTACTCTTACAGAGGAAAACATAGCACATGCCCATGTACCCCTTCAAACTTAAAAACTCTGAGTACATGAACCAGCTCCCTATTTTAGGTATTAACTACATTTTTCAACATTAAGAAGATCTACACTTCATTCACACATTAACCAGCTTCTTGAACAGCTGTTTATCAGATCATTTGCTTTTCACAAAACAATTCTGCTACTCACCCCTTCTCGGAAAATAAGAGCAAACTGTTTTAGGATTAGGTACAGTAAAGATGGTATATAATGCTTTTTGTTTGCAAATATTTACTTATGCTTTGCCTTTGAGAGACAAAAATAAGCATAAACATAAAAATTAACCATGGCTATACTACTACTTCTGGATTACTAGAGTTTTGTGTGATATTACATTTATGTTCTGACAAATAAAGCTTGCCTGGAGATCAGAGGGCAGAGTTAGCCACTAGTTAACCATAGAAGCCAGGTGGTGGTAGCACATGCCTTTAATCCCAGCATTCAGGAGGCAGAGGCAGGCAGATCTCTGTGAATTCGAGGCCAGCCTGGTCTACATAGAGAGTTCCAGGATAGCCAGGGCTACACAGTGAAACCCTTAAGCACTAGAGAACACTATATAAAATATATATTAGAGAACACCATCCAGTTGGTTTACTTCTCTTTCCAATAATCAAAAAAAAAATTACATTAGGGGCAAAAGAACAGAATATACTTTTGACATAACAGAACAAAAATTGAATACCTATATATGATCTTTGTGTGAATAAGAGATAACTGTGACAGAGTCCACCACACTTAAGTTAGTGCAACCAAGAGGTAACTGTGACATAATCCACCACATCCAAGTTTGTAAGATCAAGAGATAACTGTCATACAGTGTACCACATTCAAGTTAGGGAGACCAAGAGATAATTATAACACAGTCCATCACACTCAAGTTCCCAAAAGCTGGAGAACAAGGAGACAATGTGATACCATACAAATGCATGTCCTCTGACCTACATTTGGGTTAAACTACTTAATTTGATCCATAATTTTTACAAGAGTCAATGAACTTAGCAGATGTCACTCATCAAAGAAACTATGACAAACTGGTACACGAAAGGTTCTCGACATCATGTATCATCAGAGAAATTCAAACTGCCATTTTATATATACATTAGAAGTACTCAAGCCCAGACACTAACAGAATGCTGACAAGGATGAACAAAAAGCACTCTTATTTCTTACCAGCAAAAATGAAAAATGATATAACCACTGGAAGAGTTTGGTGGTTCATTACAAATGTTATATATTTAACATATAATCCACCACTTAATGCTCCTTAGTATTTACCCAAAGAAACAAGACAGCTTAGGTCTACACCAAAATCTGCATATAGTTATTTATAGCATCTTTATTCAAAATTTTCCAAAACTTAAAAGAAGTCAACATGTCCTTTATAAAGTGAGTAGACAGATAACCATAATAGATATCTATTATGCATAGGTGGATAGGTAACAATAATGTTCTTAGACAAAGGAATATGATTTATTGGTCAACAATAACTAGCTGTCATGAAAATATAAGAAGATTTAAACACAGATAACTAAAAGAAGCCAACCTTAAAAGGATGTACACTGTATTTTTCCAATCATATGTTCAGATAAAAAGGAAAGCATGGAAGACAGGGAGATTTTAAGCCAGGTACCACAGAGGAAGGAGTGGAGGACAGCAGATATTCAACACAGTGAAAACATGCTTATGGTGATACCAAACACATAAGTTTAACACAAATGTTTAAGTCTAATGCAAATAATGGATTTCAGGTGATAATAATGTGAATAGAATCAACTATAACAAACACATCACACTGTTGGGGAAGTTGATAAGTGAATGATGTAATTTGCAGTTAAGTGGATACACTTAGAGAAGATTGTATTCAATGAGGTAATCCAGGCTCAGAAAGACAAATGCAACATGTTCTCTCTCATCTGTGGTCCTAGCCCCAAATATCTAGATTTATGTGCTGATACAACCCCTCATTAAAGAAGCTTCTCTTTCTTCTTTTTCCTTCCTCCTCCTCCTTTTTTTTTTTTTTTTTTTTTTTTTTTTTTTTTTTTTTTTGGTTTTTCTAGACAGGGTTTCTTTGTGTAGCCTTGGCTGTCCTGGAACTAGTTCTGTAGACCAGGTTGACCTTGAACTCACAGAGATCTGCCTTCCTCGGCCTACCAAGTGTTATTATTAAAGGTGTGCACCACCACCGACCACCTGGAAGAAGCTTCGATTTATAACAAATGAAAACTATGGCAGAAAATCACAATACAGAGATCAATGGATACACTGATGTGACAGTTGCTACATTTATGGCTCAGGAAACAAACATCATGGAAGAGGGAGTGGAAAGATGATAGGAGCCAGGAAGTCTGCTGTGAATCAGTCTCTTCTAGAAATGGTTGCACAAATAGGACCAGAACAATGGCAATATCAGTAGCCATGCTAGTGTGGAATAGAGAAAATTTCACAGGGTCTTGACACTAGACAACAAACTATAGGCAACTAATGACTGCTGAAGAGAGGTAGAATTAGCCTCTCCCAGGGATGATCACCCAAGCTATTTATTTAATACAAAGTTGTCAGCCCTCAAGTCATCCATATACATGCAACAAAAACATACTCAGCAGATTATATTTATGTATTTGTGTATACACACATATATGTAATATTCAAAGAAAGAAAGGTACTATTGATTTGATAGTAGAGGGTGTGTGGGAGGGGTTGGAGGGGAAGGGAAGGGTAAGTGCTGTGGATATTGCTCTGTATGCTGTGAATGTGTTGCTCTGATTGGTTAATAAATAAAGTGCTGATTGGACAATAGCCAGACAGGAAGTATAGGCGGGACAAAGAGAGAAGAGAATTCTGGGAAGAGAGAGGAGTTGTGAGTGAGACACAGAGGAAGCAAGATGTGAAGATAGAACTGAGAAAGGGTACCAAGTCGTGTGGCTAAACATAAATAAGAATTATGGGTTAATTTAAGTATAAGAGCTAGTCAATAGTTAGCCTGAGCTAACGGCCAAGCAGTTTTAATTAATATAAGCCTCTGTGTGTTGACTTAGGTCCAAGCATCCCTAGGGCCGCAGGAGCCAGGCAGGACCAGGAAAACTTCAGCTACAGGTAAGTGATGTAATTATATTTTAATTAAAAATGTATTAAAGAAAATAAACTAATATAAATTTGAATGTAATTGTCTCTCCTTTTTTCAAACTATTTCATAATATAAATATATTGATTCAAAGTCTAAGGAACAGAAAATTCTACAGTAGGTAAACAAATTTGAAAGTAATTTATATATTTTAATAGTCTTACCTAAGTATTCTGGACATTTTAACCAGAACTCCTTCAAAAAGGCATTTGCTTTCAAATCAAATTTTCTAATCTCAACTTCTGTACCCAATCCTAAAACACCCATTTCTAGCACGGGTAGTTCACAGTCTCCCACAAGGTGATAAAATTGAATCAAAACCTGTAGAAGAAAGGCAAAGCACATAGGTCACCTATGTGATAACCATGTATGAATACAGAAGATATATATGTAGTATGTTAAGAATTTAAACTTAGTATTGATTTTTTATTTTCCCCCACACATACAATGCATATTTACATTGTATAATCATCATCAAAAAATATGTATTGGAAAACTGCCCACAATATACCACTTAAACACTAATTCTTAAGAAAGATAAGGGCCCTGCTGGCAGTCGGATCAGGATACACCCTGGTGCATGAGCTGGCTTTTTGGAGCCCATTACCTATGGTGGGACACCTTGCACAGCCTTGATGCAGGGAGAGGGGCTTGGACCTGCCTCAATTGAATGTATCAGGCTTTGCTGACTCCCCATGGGATGCCTAACCTTTTAGGAGGAGGGAATGGGGGATAGTTTGGGGGAGAAAGGCTGGTAGGGAAGAGAGAAGGGAACAGAGGAGGTAGTTGGTAGGTAAAATGAACAACGAATTTCTTAATTAAAAAAAAAGATAATCTTAAAAAAATGAAGGAAACCATACACCATATCTCCATATACCTTGAACAGTATCTATTAGTAAAGACAGTATATAAGTAAACTGCACAAAGTATAAATGACAATTCACATAACCGACATTTATGTAATCATAATACATACCTCTGCTACTTCAAACCGCATCTTAAGTTGAATTAAATTCATTGAACTATTTTTCTTTTGTAATTTTTTAGGTCCACAACTTTTAAATTTAGATAGAATTTGAGGATAATCTTCCAAAGGACTACAGGGTGCATCAAAAAATTCCTCCTCTGAATCTAAATTTAATAAAATATTTTAAGTCAACAACAGAAGTAATCTATGTTTATCATTTTTATATTTTTTCTGAAATAATGTAAGCATTAATATGCTATGGGTCTATATTAAAAGTTGAACACAAAAGCTAGAGAAAAGAATACAGAAATTAATTTTGAATAAATAACATTGCAAAGAATAAAAATTATAGAAATTATAAATTATGTAATCTTTGGCATAAAATCATTTTTTAAGATTCATTTTTATTTTTAATTATGTATATTTGTGTGTATCTGTGTGCAGGTGCCCACAGAGTACAAAGGAGGGCAACTTTTATTCTTGAGCTGGAGTAAGAGGCAGTAGAGAGCTGCCCAGTGTGAGTGCTGGGAACTGAACTATGATCCTATGCAAGCACATCATGAACTCTTAAACACTGAGCTCTCTCTCCCAAATCAAAAATGAAAAAAATCAACTTTAAAAACTCATATATATTGTTTTATAACAAAAAACAATAACATGTATTTAAAATAATGATTGTGTACATTATGAATACTGAAAGCAACATACTACGTTATCCTATATCTGGATAGTGTAACAGGACTCAGTTTACAATTCTGTAATATTAGCAACAGAGGCCAGGCCCAGAAATGTTAATAGAGCATCCCTTTAACTACAGCTTCATTTAATGTAATTTTATTTATCAGTAATCAACCATGTTATAAAAATAGTAGATGAAAGATTCCACTTATCAACTACTCAAAACAATGAAAACAGTTTTAAATTGAGTAGTGTGAGGAGTTCTCACACTACCTGCCCCAACCATGACCTATACTTTTGTCAGTAGATTTACTGTAGGGTAAAAAGGAAAAGCTTCCCTTTGATGATTAAAGTTTACAGGTTTGCTGGAATGAACTGACTACAAACAGCAGAAAAGATACAAAAATGAATTAATATGAACTGGGGTGAGAGAATCAACCACAACACTGTGATTGTCCATGTGTTCCAATGAGGTCCATATATTCCAGCTTTCTTTACACGGGAGGGAAAGATGAGGAATGTAACAATTTTAGGGAAAGAGCAAATTATTTAGGTACAGGAATGGGTCCAATGCTCAGACAATGGCTAGTAAATATCTTTGAGAATTAAATATACCAAACTGATTAACAATTGCCCATATGTGAATTCAGTACAGGTGTGGTTACATTTTTTTTTTTTTTAGGGGTGGGGGAGAGTTGGGGTTTGAGACAGGGTTTCTCAGTGTAGTCCTGGCTGTCCTGGAACTCGCTTGTAGACCAGGCTGGCTTCTAACTCACTGAGTTCCACCTGCCTCTGCCTCCTGAGTGCTGGGATTAAAGGCTTGAGCCACCACTGCCCCATCTTGCTTACCTTCTTTAAGTTTTCCCTGCAGGCATGAATTAATAAAAATTTAGGAAGAAACTATTGTTAGTTGCTGATAACTTGTTTTCTTTGGCAGATTAGGTCTTTGGGAGGTATCTTAAAGATTTTCCATTATGTCCTACAAGGACCTTTAATTTAAAAGTTACCAGCAGAGCAGAGTGCCATGTTTCCCTAGAATTTATATTAAAAGTTTAGGATCCAAAACAGTAAAAATATTAAACCACTTAGTTACACTACTGGAAGGAGATGGCTATTAAAAAGGGAAAATCACTCTTCTTTAAGGACATGGCCCCTACCAGAATGCTCATGCCTCAGAGGATAGCCGCACACTCATGTGCATATGTGTTGCACTACTTGGACTCAGGAGTTATTAATAACAATAACAAAGGACATAAGTCAGAGATACAGAGTGTTGAGGACAAAGGGAGGTTGGAAGGAGTAGTGGTAGATGGATAAGATTAAAACATGCTATATAAATTTATGAAAATTTCAAAGATAAAAAATATTACAAAAAGGACTAGTAAAAGAAAGTTCAAAACATACTAAACTGCAATACATCCCTAATTAACTAAAACTGGTTAGAGCACGTGATTTCATACATAACATCTCTCTGCTCACCACATACCCACAAAAAATTTCCCAGATAACAAAAGAATACAAAACTTTCTCTGAGATTTAGTCTTCTTTAAAGTCTTGAAAATGGATCTCTGCGAGTTCGAGGCCAGCCTGGTCTACAGAGCGAGATCCAGGAAAGGCGCAAAGCTACACAGAGAAACCCTGTCTCGAAAAACCAAGAAAAATAAAAAAATAAAAAAATAAAGTCTTGAAAATATAGGATATATTTTTTTCCAACATGGCCATGAAAAAAGCAGGCATGTGACAGTGGAATATTTCAAAATAAGTTTTATATGTAAATGCAGATATTAAAATATCATTTTCCTCCTTAACAAAAAAGATTAGAAAAAAAGTTTACTATCTCAAATTTCTTCAAATACTACATTATAAATTAGGCATCTATAAACTTTCTTTTTTTTTTTAATGGCAAACTCAATAATGACTTCTGTTAGTAATACTTAGGTTTAAAATTACAAATTATTCTTGTTAAAGTGATACCACTACAAATGTAACTTTAAAGATTACTTAAATTATATTATTTTAACGAATCTGAGGAACAATGCTGCCGCCTGGCATTCCCTATAACTGGAGGACAGATCATTCCCAACGAACACCATCTTGCACGAGGACTCTACTGAGACGAGTCTATAAGCAGTACAGAAGGAGCTCTGCTAATAAAGCACAAGCTTCCCTTTCATATGGATGCTAAAATGCACATAGGACAGTACCTCTATACTGCTGTCTCCCTCTACAATAAAGCCGTTCTTCTTAAAAATATGTAAATGTATCTAAAATTATTTAAAAATTATCAGGGAGGATTTCAGACAATGGTGTTTTGATCATGTTCACTGTCCCTCTGTAAACTCTTCCAGATCCACCCCCACTTCTCTTCCCACCCAAGCACCAACTTTGTGGTGTTTTGTTTTGTTTTTCCTCCTCCTCAAGGCCAACTTGCACTAGCTATTCTTTGAAGTCAGGCCTTCTTCGGAAGCATGGTCAATGCACTCTTATCACAAGGTCGCTGACTTTACTCTGGATGATAAGCCTCACCACCTACAACTTGAATCCCTCAACTTAGAAGCCCACCTTTTTCTTTCCTTTTGTTCCAACTTGTAATCACCATTTGAGTGACTCATTTCTGAATGTATCTGATGTACATGTGACATAAACTTTAATTTGTTGATTTTTTTCTTATTAATCATTCTATACAGAGAAATTAATGTTAAAAGAAAAAGATGTTTATACCCCTACCCATAATTATCTGAAAAAAAATCCCTCAAATGTAAACTACCTCAATTATACATGTGTAATAAAGAAAAAATTTTTAAGCAGTTTCACTTTACCGTCTTCAGCAACAGAAGGCTGTTCAAATAAAGGGATTAACTTCTGAGAAATCTGTGATACTGGCAAAGAAGTAGATGCTTGAATCTAAAACAAAAGTAACTTACTGTCAATCAGAATAAAGACATTTTATACAAATTTATATAATAATTTTGACCAAAAAAACCTACTGAATTCAATCTGAGAAGAAATCAGGTCTAAAGCCTAATTAATTATATGATGTATGAAACTTAAAGTGCTTTGGATTGTATCTCAGTTGGTAGACAGTGTATGACGAAAAGTCCTAGGTTTAGACCCCCCAAAAACACCACATAAAGCTAGGCACTGTAGATCATGCCATTAATCCTAACATTTGTGACAGGAGGCAGAAAGATAACAAATCTGTGTCATCTGGCCAGTCTAAAAAAAAAGGAAGAAGTGCTTTTACAGAAGTAATATGCTCAAAGTATATTATATACTAGTATAAAAATGCATGTTTATAACCTAGTATAATAATTATTTTTAAAGAAAGTACTTTTTTAAGTTTGTTGGTAAGTATAATTGTGGAGCTCCTATAGTAACTTCCTTGGGAATCTCTAAGGATTGTGAGATCTGTTTTAACTTGAAATTTTACTTAGCCTAGAAACCAGCTCAAGGACATCTTTGAGAAGCAAGCCCAAACCTGATATTAAAAACTGAACAAAGTGTCCCAGCATAGGCCCCAGGCTCCAAAAAGCCAGCTCATGCACTAAGGTCAGGTCCCAGTCCCACTGCCTGGGGCCCTCCCAAACAGTTCAAGCTAATCACCTGTCTCACTTATCCAGAGGGCTCCTCAGCTATTGGTTCATAGTTCATGTGTTTCCACTAGTTTGGCCATTTGTCCCTGTGCTTTTTCCAATCATGGTCTCAACATCTCTTACTCATACAATCCCTCCTCTCTCTCGCCGAATGGACTCCCGGAGCTCCACCTGGGGCCTGGCCGTGGATCTCTGCATCTGCTTCCATCTGTCATTGGATGAGAGTTCTATCATGACAGTTAGGGTGTTCGGCCATCCGATCACCAGAGTAGGTAAGTTCGGGCTCTCTCTTGAACATTGCCAGTAGTCTATTGTGGAGGTATCTTTGTGGATTTCCGGGGACCTCTCTAGCACTTTGCTTCTTCCTATTCCCATGGGGTCTTCATTTATCATGGTCTCTTTTTCCTTGTTCTCCCTCTCTGTTCTTGATCCAGCTGGGTCTCCCGCTCCCCTAAGCTCTCTTCCCTCCGACCCTTGCCCTCCATTAGTCCAGTTTGCTCATGTAGATCTCATCCATTTCTCTGTCGTTGGGCGATTCCTGTGTCTTTCTTAGGGTCTTCTTTACTAGGTAGCCTCCCTGGAGTTGTGAGTAGCAGTCTCATCCTTTGTTTTACATGTAGTATCCTCCTATGAGTGAGTACATATCATGTTTGTCTTTCTGAGTCTGGGTTACCTCACTCAGGATGATTTTTTTCTAGATCCATCCATTTGCCTGTAAACCTCATGATGTCATTGTTTTTCTCTGCTGAGTAGTATTCCATTCGTATATGTACCACACTTTATTTATCCATTCTTCAGTTGAAGGGCATCTAGGTTGTTTCTAGGTTCTGGCTATAAAACAATGCTGCTATGAACATAGCTGAGCATGTGACCTTGTGGTATGATTGAGCATTCCTTGGGACAATTTGCTCAGCCTGGGTGAAGGGAGGAGGGGACTGGACCTGCCTCGACACAATCTACCAGGCTGAGCTGAATCCCAAGGGGAATCCTTGCCTTGGAGGAGGTGGGAATGGGGGATAGATTGGGGGGAGGGTGGGGGAAAAGAGGGAGGACAGGGGAATCCATGGCTGATATGTAAAATTAAATTAATTATAAAATTTAAAAAATCATTATTAAAAAAAGAACTGAGAAGCATACACTGTTATTTTAATTTTTAATGATATTTCAGCAAATATACTGTTTTAGGAAAATTAATAAAAACATATAATGCAGTTTAAACAAAACAAGACTTAGAAGGTAAGGCAGACGAATCTCTATGAGTTCTGCAAACAGATCTCTGAGTTCCAGGACAGCCAAGGCTACCTTGTGAGACATTGACTCCAAGAAAAAGTAAATCAATATAAATAACACAACTGAATCTTTCACCAATACTATGAAACAAAACATTAATATATCTGACCTAGAAGAATCCTACATATTCCTTTTTTTTTTTTTTTTTTTTTTTTTGAGACAAGATTTCTCTGTGTAGCTTTGTACCTTTCCTGGAACTCACTCTGTGGCCCAGGCTAGCCTCGAATTCACATAGATCCACCTGGCTCTGCCTCCTGAGTGCTGAGATTAAAGGCATGTGCCACCACAGCCCGGCTGAATCCTACATATTCTTTATTGATCACATTCCCTATCACCACCAAATATAATATTGTTTTATTTGGTTGTTTGGATTTAACCTCCTACAAAAGACTTTCTAAACAATATAAGCCTTTCTAAGTCGCAGAAAAGACTACTGCGACATACATTTTTCTATGGCATCCTAATTAAAATACTTAAATTTAATCATACTGATGACTTATCAAATTTTCCCTATTAAATTGCATTACACATGTAAATAAGTCAGAATGTACAGTAGTGGTACACATACCTTTGTGGTAACCAACAGCTCTCTACTTGAACTGAAGATCTGCCTAAGAAGAAAATCATGCCTGGCAATATAAACTACCAATTACCCAGGGCTACTGAAGTCATGGATATCAAGGAACCAATAACCATCATTTTAAACCAGCATAATCCCTAACCACATTCTAAATATTTGTCCTTATATCCATTGATAAATGTAGTCCTCAGCCCTCACCAAAGTAACTTGTCTTTACAATAGATGAAGGCCACTACAGAAAACCACAACCAATTAAAATGAAAAGTGTGGAGCCCAATCCTAATAGATATATCTACAAAACAACTCTTGTACCTAAATTTCAGAGAAAACAGCAAAGAAGGGGGCAGAAAGATTATATAAGCCAAAGGACCACAGAGTTTGTTGCTCTGAGACTGTGCCTCTTAGTAATGTCAGAACCTACATCTGTAATGGCTCACCAACACGGCTACCTAAACATGAGCTGAACAAGAACAAGAGTAACAATAAAATAATAAAGTGGACAAGGGAAAGATGACACTCAAAGCCTACAAGAAGAACTACAAGCAACTATGGAATGCTGAGAGTGAGAGAAACAGACTTCCCCAGGGAAGAGCACACCAATTGGTTATCCAATAAATGGTCTTCCCTAAAAACATATGTACAAGCTAGTATTATACAGACTAAGTTATATTTAGGAATATATTTATGAATATGCATTATATGGATATATGTGCATACACATAACAATTTATAAAAGAAGGGCCCTTAAATAAGAGAAAAATAGGCATAAATGAGAGAGTTTGAAGGGAGAAAATAGAAGAGAAAAATTATGTAATTATATTAGCTCAAAAATATAAGAAATAATTGGAATATGGTCAGTGTATATTCTTCTACAACTCTTGGGGGAAAAAAAACATCTGCTTACAGATTTTTGATTTTACTTTCAAGCCACTCTAAGGACTTGAACATGCTTTTAATACTTATATTCAAAACTTTTCCAACTAGAATTGTTTATGGTTACTTCTATTAAGTACTATCAAATTGTCTTCAGCAGTGATTTCAAGTTTATACTGATATCAGCAGAGAATAGATTTCATATGAATCTTTATTCACAAATACTTAGGGGTTTTCAAAGATTTAAATTTTGTGAATCTTACCACGAGTTAATTACAATTTTGCAGTAGGTACTCATAGCACCACAAACTACTTGTTTTCTCTTTCAGAAAGTCTCTTCATTCAGGGGCAAGATAGCAATACAATTCTTGAACTATAGCTACTCGATAGGAATATATAAAACCTAAGAAAAAGCTCACTAAATTTTCAAAGAAAAAACAAAGCCATGAATCCAGGAGCTAGATCCATATAAAGAACACTACAAACAAGGGAGAAGCCTTCTTCATTCTTCCTGTGATCATGAGACATTGTCTTAGGAACAACCTCTGTTTCCACTTCTAAAGTTTTCAAGTTTATTAACTATGTTTTTGAGAACTACTGCTCTATTACATCCCCTTTTATATTTGTTAGGTCTGGAAATGCAGGTTTTAATGAACTGATGCAACAATTGACAAATATTCCTATCCACTATCCTCTGAATACCACATTTTCTTAGAAGGTAGCCATCACTCCTCACTGCTACATGTACCTGTATTTTTTTTTTTTTTCAGAGTAGGTCTGTCTTAATTTGGGTTCTATTGCTAGGATAAAATAGTAAAACCAGCTTGGAAAGGAAAAAAACAATTTACTTCATCTTACACTTCCAGGTAACAGTCCATCACTGAGCTAAGTTACGGCAGGAACTTAAAGCAAGAAACTGAGGACATAAATGAAAACATAAGCCATGAAGGAATGCTGCTCCCTAGCTTGCTCCTTATCACTTCCTCAGCTTGCTTTCGTATATAACCCAGGACCACTTTTCCAGGGCTGGACACCCACAGTGGCATGAGCCCTCCCACATCATTAACCAAGAAAAATGACTCACAGTCTTGCCTACAGACCAAGCAGATGAGGGCATTTTACTCAAATGCGTTTCTGTCTTCCTAAGATGACTCTGGCTTGGGTCAAGTTGACAAAAACTAACCAGCACAAATTTCACAGTATTTTTAATCCATTTCTTTATTGATAATTACATTTTCACAGCTTTTTAATATTATAAATAACTATGAGCCTTTTAGCCTACATCTCTGTGTGGCCACACATTTTCATTTCTCTTAGATAAAAATGTAGAATTCTTAAATCACACAGTAAATATGTATTTAACTTTATTTAACAAAATTACCAAAGGGGTTACAGATAGTACCAATGAATGACTGTAAATTCTCATCATGTCAATACCTCAACATGGGGGTATCTTTTTAAAAATTTTAGCTATTCTAATCATTCTTTGCTTGTTTTGGTTTTTCCGAGACATGGTTTCTCTGTGTAGTTTTGATGCCTGTCCAGGATCTCACTCTGTAGACTAGGCTGGCCTCAAACTCACAGCGATCCGCCTGGCTCTGCCTCTTGAGGACTGGGATTAAAGGCGTGTTCCGCCACAGCCTGGCCTAATCATTCTTTAATTAAATATGGATGCATTTTCCAAGTTATTAATTAAGTTGACATCTTTTCATATTATCTATTTCCCTTATTTATTAAGCTGTTGATCTTACATATTTTGGATGCAAGTAATTTGGAAGATAAATACATTATAAGGATTTTTTCTTTTATACATGGAAATGTACATGGACTGACCTTGCTTTTTGTTTTTAATTTAAAAAAGTAGTGTGTGTGTGTGTGTGTGTGTGTGTGTGTGTGTGTGTGTGTGTGTATACAGGTGTGCTCATACCACAGAGTGCTTATGTAGGTCAGAGGACAGCTTAGTGTTGGATCTCTCCAACATGACTACAGTGGTGTGAAGGAGAATGGCCCCATATGTTCTTAGGTTTGAATACTTGGTCTCCAATGGGTAAAATTGTTTCACAAGCATTAGGAGGTATGGCTTTTATTGGAGGAGGTTTGTCAATGTGGGCAGCCTTTACCGTTTCAAAAGCCCATGCCATTCTGTGTGTCTCTCTGCCTAATGATGATGATAGTGGTTGTCACAAGACATAAGCTCTCAGTTACTACTTTAGCAGCATGCCCATCTGTTGCCACCATGCTTCTCGACATGATAATCATGGACTAACCCCTCTGAAACTGTAAGCAAGCTCCCAATAAACTTTTTCTTCTCTAAGTTGCCTTGGTTGTAGTGTTTTGTCATAGCAGTAAAAAAGTAACTAAGACAATAACCATGTAAGTCCTAGAGACTGAATCAGGTCCCCACGGGCTCTGCAACAAACACCTTTACCCGTTGGGCCATCTCACTGGCTCTTTTTCTTCTTTTTAACAGCCTTTGAAAAAAACAAAAATTTAAATTTCCATAATGTCCAATTGCTTTTTTTTTTATGTTATAATTTTTAAGGTATTTGTTACAAGTATATGTGCTGTTTTCCTTGTATTTGTTTTGTTGTTTTGGTTAAAAAAAGTTCACATCTTTGGCCTTTACATTTACATCTGTGCTCTATCTCAGGTTTGACTGTCTACATGGTGTTACTGAGAGGCTGCAAGTTCATTTATTTTCCATATGATATGTTTCTGAGCAGTAAGTCTCAAGTATGCTCAAAAGAGTAAATATCATCTGAGGACAATGAGGTAAAAGACAAGTGACCATAGTTGCTGTAAAACCAAGGGAAGAGTTGAACACCAGAATTTGCTGGGAGTGTTAGAAGTGTGGTCAAGGCTAGCAGGAAGCCTGGTGCATCCCTATAACTTGAATAATAATAAGAAAAAAAAGTTTATATTGCTCAGGCAAAAATGGTTTCAAACAAAACTGGAATGTATATAATTTTATCTCAAGCTAGTATCAAAACTGTCAGGCAGTGACTTAGGGGCAGTCAGATACAGCTGAAAACCTACATCTATTTTGTAAACACACATGCTATCATCCAGCATTTGCTGTTTAATTTACATGAAAAATGCTGAGTACAATTAGTCTAATTCTTAAGGGCCTACAAATTGTGGAAAGATAAATGTGCACTGGCTTCAACTTAAAGTCACCAGCTGCATCCACACCTAACAGGGAGTAACCATGCCCTTTGAAACTTTGAAGCTGGAAACTAACTTCTCTCTAGCTATCCAAGTTCTAGATGACAATTTCTTCCAATATAAGGCTGTGTATTATACAGCAGAAATCTGTTGTTCTATGTGGTAACCACCATCAATTACCTTAGGTAGATGTGTTCCTGGTTGTTTCTGCTTTTATTCTTTGGAGAGCTTGCCACCCAGCTCCCAAATAAATACACCCACAGAGGATTATTCTTAATTACAAATGCCTGGCCTTAGCTTGGCTTGTTCCTAGTCAGCTTTTCTCAACTTAAATTATCCCATTTATCTTTTGCCTCTGGGGTTTTATCTTTATCTATTTTATAGACCTTTCTTTCTTACTCTGTTACCAGTTTTTAGCTGGGTGGGCTGGCCCCTGATGTCCTCCTCTTTCTTCTCTTGCTCCTTCTTCCCTCCCAGATTTCTCCATCTATTCATTCTCTCTGCCTGCCAGCCCCAACTATCCTTTCTCCTGCCTCACTATTGGCCATTTAGCTCTTTATTAGACCATCAGGTGTTTTAGACAGGCAAAGTAACACAGCTTCACAGAATTAAACAAAAGCAACAAAAAAGAATGCAACGTATCTTTGCATCCTTAAACAAATGTTCCACAGAATAAATAAATGTAATACATCTTAAAATAATATTCTACAACAAAGATAGATGTTCTATATAACTTATAGCTCCTACTTTATCACTTGTGACTTTATCTTGCACTCTGACGTTACAAAGACAGTTCAAACCTCATGAGCCAAGCTCTGCTAATTTCAAGCCTTTTTATTTCATCTTCATCTCTTCTCTTAGCCTTCACAGAATTTAAAAAGTTCATGCTATTGCTCCAAATTGGGCTTCTGATTTTGGAATGTTGCAAGCAGTTTGACCTTTTACTCTTAACAACCAAAACTCCAAATCAGCAATGAGGCTTGTTCTAGCTAGTCTCATGTCAACCTGGCACAGGTTGCAGTCATCTGAGAGGAGGGAATCTGAGTTGAGAGAATGCCTCCAAAAGTTCTTGCTGTAGGAATTTGTTGTGTAACAGTTTCCGCAAGAGATTAAAACATTCCATCCTGCAGAAAGATCCTTAAGCAGGAAAGTAAACAACTCAAAATAGCTTCAGGAAGTCCCTGAATCTGATCAGAATCACTAGGTACTTCCCTGCCACAATAAGCAATAGAAGCTGAGAGTCCTTCTCAGACTGAATGAATGAAGCTGAGCTGCAAAGACTCTGAGACCAGACCAGCTGCTTGAAAGAAGCAGAAAACAGCTGAACTGCCTAGAAGTTAAGACCAACTGAGGCACTGGAAAGGACACCCTACAACCTTTTGAGCTGCCTGTAGGCTGTGCAGTGTGCTGCAGATGCTCAGGTTTGTGAGCTGTCACACCTGCTAGGATTAGTTTTGGTGGTACAGCTGTCTTTGAGTCATTTCTGTTCCTGTAAGTAACTCCTCATACAACTGAATATAAACCCCAATAAAACTCATGGTTCATTACATGAGTGAACTTTGACTTAGTGAATTAGACTTTGGTGGTATTTGTACTTTGGTCTGCTCACTATCTGAGATGAGTAGATACGTTTGTTGCATCATCCCAGGAAAGGTTTTGTCACACAACAGAAAGTCTGTGGGGCATTTTCTTAATTAGTGATTGATGTGGGAGAATTAGCCCTCTGTGGGTGGTGCCACCCCTGGGTTGGGGTCCTGGGTTAATATAGGGAAGCAGGCTGAGCAAGCCTTAAGAAGCAAGCTAGGAAGCAGCACTCCTCTATGACCTCCATAAGCTCCTGACTCCAGGTTTCTGCCCTGTTTGAGTACCTGCCCTGATTTTCTTCAATGATGGACTATGATGCCTTGACTTCCTTCAATGATGGACCATGATGTGGAAATGTAAGCCAAATAAACTCTTTCCTCCCTAACCTGCTTTTGTTCATGGTATTTCATCACAACAATTATAACCCTAACTAAGATAAGACTTTTGCTTTCTTATAATCTATGAGTCCCTCAGAAGCATCCTTTGAGTTCACAACATGGCTAACTGGCACAAGACAGCTAGCTTTCAGCTTATCTTCTTCGGACATGTCTTCTCTACAAAGCTTAATAACTTCCAAGTTTTTACTTAATAAGAAGCATGAGCATCATTTATTTGAATACTTTGAGACTATTATATGGTTATCAATTGGTCTATCAGTATTACTGAACCTCAGGGACTAGGAAACATTTCCCAACTCATTTTATGAGATTAACATTCTCTTTAAGATACTACACACAGAAAGTAGGATCTAATACCTGTTAAGAACAAACACTAAAGCCTCAATTCCTAAAAAAATATACAATATGTTGAGAAATTCTAATTTGAAATCTAACGTGCTTCAAAATCCAAACATGTATGAAGATAAAAAGAGCCCTACTTGTAGAACATTCTATACCTGATTACATGTGATGTATCACAGTCAAAACTCAGTCACAAAAAGACATTGTATAAAATTACATTCAGATATTATAATGTGGATATAAAGCATATATAAATTCTGTTTGACCTTGTATCCTACATCTACCTCAGATACTTGTAATATTCTAAAATGGAAAAACAAAAACAAGCAATGAAATTCAAAGCACTTCTAGTCACAAGTACTTCAGAGAAGGTATACATCTAAAAATGGAGTATCTGAATTGGCCTAAAATTAGAAATTTCAATATTTTTCTTAGTAACTAACAAATGCATAAACCAGTAAAGATTTTTATACTTTGTGAGGTATATTCACCATATAAATTATGGCTATCATTATATTTTCATAGACATATATACATTTTGATGTTTTTCATTCCCCAGTTATCCTCTCCTACATACGTCACCCTCCTGCTAGTCGTTTCCCTTTTCTGAAATCTGAAACTTTCTGAGCAGTGATATGATGCTCAAGAGGTTTCAGATTTTGAAGCATTTTGGAATTTTTTAAGAAGAATGCTCAACTGAAAAAAAATCTAAAAAATTATTTCAACATTCAAGGAAAAAAAAAGAAAAAGACCAAGTCTGAAATTTAAAATATTTCTAATACTAACCAACTTAGGATAAAAGACATTCAACCTTGTTATTATCAAACAGACAATATACAGGATGTATCAAAGATGAGATGTAATTTAGAATGCAAAACTAATCAATTCATCATATTAACAGACTAAAGGAACAAAGCATAAAATTATCTTAATAGATTCAGAAATAGCATCCCAATATCTATCACAGAGAAATGCTCAGAGAACTAGAAATAGAGGGAAATTTCTTAATTTGGTAAAGAATGTCCAAAAAAAAGCCTACATTATCATATTCAATAAGAAAAGACTAAATGGAGCCCTGTCTGTAGGCCCTGGTCAGCAGCAATCCCGTCCACTGGTAACGAGATTGCTTCCTTCCTTGAATCTTGCACCATCGAGACCAATGGGTTTGTGACCCATGATGATCTCAGAATTGCCCAGAGGACATGACTCTCCTCTTTTGCTCAAGGATAATGTGTGCTTGAAACTATTCAGCAGTACTCTCACGGTCTATTTAATTTTTAAAGCTCAACACCTTTCTTCATTTTGCTCCCTTTCTGTTCCCTTTAGTCCAAGTAAGGCATGTTTAGTTGGTTTAATCTCCCTTTTATCCCTAGTTTCTGAGACGAATGCTTGAATCTGTGACATAATTTCTTTAATCAAATAGTCTCACAACACTCCTGATGCACCCTCAAATAACATGCTCTTATTTTTTGCATTATGGATAAACTAACCATTTTCCAAATCTTTAAGATTTGGTTCCTTTTTTATACACACAGTGGTTTTGTTTTTGTTTCCTTCATTACACCTCTCAATGTTCTAATAACGAAGAGAAAAAAAATATATCATTCCCTTCATAGTTTAATAATCACATTAGCTAACTATTCACTTAGAAGTTCTACATTCCACAAAAAATGAAGACAGCTCAGCTAGATTTCTGCCAATTTATAAGGACTTCTGTTTAAGATATTAAAAAACATGTTGGTAGTTTTTATTACAGTCCTCACCAGAAGGAGCTTTTAAACATGTCTATAAATAATTTCTTCAAGATGAGAACATAGGATTTTTCTAACACGTGCCTTGAAATTCTTTCAACTGTTACACAGTTCTAATGACAGTTTTAAGTGTTACTACTGCAACAAGTCACTTTCTTGGTACCAAAATCTGCAGGAGACTGCCAGGGCTACCATAACAAAAAAAATCACAGAATCAATGGTTAAAACTACAGTAAGTATTTTCTTACAATTCTGGAGGCAGGAAGGTCAAGATTAAGGTATTATAAAACAAGTTTTTCAAAGCATCTACATTTAGCCTGCAAAGAGCCTTCTTGCTGCATTCTTAGTTGGCCTTTGCTGTGTGCACATGTATTCTGGTGTCTCTTTTTATTCCTAATTTCCTTTTGTGAAGCCACTAATCAGTCCCAAATTAGGGCCTATCCTAATGGTCTTATTTTAACTTAATCACTGTTTTAAAGTCCCTACTTCCAAAGCAGTCACAATTTAAGATATAGATGTAGGGGTTAAGGTTCCATATATGAATTCAGAGGGAAAACAATCAGGGCCCAAACAGTATGTATAAACCTAGCAAAACATATGTAGTATATACTTGTTTAAGTTATAACCTTCCCCCCAAACCACTAAAATGACATACTGGAGAAATATACTTTTAGAGTGAATTGGAAGACATAGTAGTGCTAAGATTTCAATTCTCAATAATATTATTTAGTAAATAATACTATCCTTACCAAACTCATCAAGACTTAGATGGAAATTGACAACTTGATTATAAAATTATCAAAGCTATTTTAAAAAAATGGAAAATTTACCCTGCCTATTTAAAGTACTTACTATGAAACTATTTGTATAATTATGACAGATTTCTACTGGAAAAAAAAGATATAAATGCAAAAGGTAGACAGCAGTCACTGAAAAAGAAAAGAAACAGACACAAGCATATATAATCAGCTCAGGAGGAAAATATATATAAAAAATGAAACTGATATAATTAAACAGATGTAAAACTAGACTGAAGATGTTAAAAGATTACATTCAAATATTAATGTAAAATTCACATACACTTATAAAGTAACTCTAAGACTACTGCGTTTTTAGAATGAAACACAGGGAAAAAATCTATTTCATTATTAGGCGAAGGTTTCAGAGATATCACATTTAAAAACTTTATCCAAAAAGAAAATAATAAATATTACTTCATCAAAATTCAAAACACATGCTCTTCAACAGAGTTAATAAAACAGAAAGCTCAACAGCAAAGCAGAAAAAACACTGTAAAACACTAAAGTGGTCAGGAATAACAGGACAGTATATCAGCAGTTCACTATCAAATGGATTAGAGAATGGGGATTCCACAAACTTGTTTTGCTATTTTTTTCAAATTGTAAATTATTTAAAAAGTAGAAAATTTAATGATTTACAAATAACCCAAGAGTGTGGAAATAAAAAAATTAGATATTTCCTTTCTTAAAGTATTTTAGGAAGAGAAAAATCATATAATAGTCAAGAAATCAAAGGTATGAGAAAATAGCTATATATAAATAAAAATTCATAATAAAAATAAATTTACATGTGCACTAAAATTCAAATGTGAAAAAGTAATTCCAAATGAACAATAAATTTCCATAATTAGAAAGCCATAATATGTACATATATTTGACAATAATAACAGTTCAAAAAAGTGAAATTCAAGCAGTCAATAAACTTAGGCAAACATATCCTTTAAACAACACAAATTAAATCCAAAAGGGAATATTTTCATAGAGTAAAATATTAAGAATGGCTAACACTCAGGACAATTTAGAGCAGAGAAAGACTCATTCACTGTTAATAAATTAATACTCATGAGAGGAAAGTTGACAAAATTCATCAAAATTTAAAAATTACAATACTTTTCCTCAACAACTCCAGTTAGGAATTTATCTAATGGACAGAGGTATAACCTAATACTTGTACAAGTAAGTTCAAAGTAGTGGTTTTCCCCATAATTTTAAATACTCATAATGTAAATGGGCATCACGGAGATGTTAGGTAAAAGACGCAATTCTGCTAAAAATTAAAATGTCTGTAAGTAATTTCACCTGTGGTAATTTCATCTACTACTTTGAAATCTATTTTCCAATTTAATATTTCATTAATTGTAAAAAAGACTTTACCTGGAATGATTTGGCAGGGGCAGGTAGATCAGTTATGGGTTTAGGTTTTGGAATGCTTTCAAACAATTCCATAATCCCTTGAAATTTTTTATCCGAGATTCGTAACGAAACAAGAGGTAATTTTCCAGAAACCTTGAATCTATTTTGTAGAGACAGGAATCATTACAGAGCATATGGAGTATACAGAATATATAGATCAATTTTCATTTTGGTTTAAGTACACTACTTAACAAAGAATGGGAACTGGGGAGGTGACTCAGTGACAGAAGGCTTGCTGAGCAATGCTTAGCACCTACCCCATCCCTAAATCAAAACAAAACAAACATAAAGACGAGTAGATGGAAACCCTTAAATTCAACTAATAGTGAAAATAAAAATTTAAAACCACAAATGACATCTTACCTTATAAACCCTAGATGGACCAGCCCTAATACTTTCAGAGGCCTATTTTCCAGTATTACTTCATTTATTGTTTCTCTAGTGTTTGCCAAACAGATGATAATATTAATTATCAGTTATTTATTATGTGACTATCATTACAGTATGTATATGCCATCTTTGTGTACTCATCCTGGCTTCCACACACGTGTATGCCCACATGTACAAACATTCATGTGCATACACACTCACACAAGAATTTTTTAAAAGGTCTGATCCTCACACAGAATGTTTTAACTCATTGGTTTTATCCAAATTTTTCCCTAAAATTGATTTTTTTCAAATTATACACTTTGGTTGTCAAACATTGGTTTCTAAAAATGTCCCTGAATTCCTTCAGAGAAGTCCTAAGTTTTATTTTTAATAACCTAAGTATTTGTATTCATTTCCATACACTGTGGTTTAACTTAATTACATAGCTGCAGATCAATTCAATTGATGCATCAAAACCTTTTCCTTTCTTAAATATGCAAGATGCACAATGTGAAGAGACTAGGCATCAAAATGTTATCTACTACATAGCATGCTTCCGTTTATTGTCTTAAATCTGTCTAGTTAACCATCACAGTACAGGTAACTGCATGGACAAATATAAAAAAGGGTTATGATTTGGGCTTTGACTACTTTTCATTTTCTACAGAAATTAAGACATAAAAATAAGTCTATGTTAATTGGTGCAGAAAAAGTAGATATTGCTCGTAAATGAGACTAACATGGTACCATTTTAAGAAAATGGTAAAATGTTTAAGATATTATATTTAATCTCTATGATAACAAAATAAAACATTCGCAAAGTATACAAAAACGGTAATGAGAAAGTAATCAAAACTGTTGGAACAAATATCTACCAAACACAAAGAAAGGCCATCAGAGGAAACGAGAGAAAACAAGCTATAAAACATACAGAAAACAAACTAACAAGTCCTGCCATATCAGTGTGTAGATAAAAGTGTTTTAAACTTCTCAAAAGACATCAGTTGACAGAATTGATAAAAAAACAAGATCCAACTATATGCTATCATGACAGAAGATTCACTTTAAAAAAAATATTTATGTCAAAAGGTAAGTATTAAAATAGATATCCTAAACAATCAACATGAGAGGGATGCCTGCAGTAAAAAAGATTACAAGTCAAAAACTATTACTGAAGATTTTGAAAAGAATGCTTTCTAATGAAATAAAAGGACAAATTTAACAAAAATATGTTAACAATTAAGAACATATACATACCAAACATCAGAGTTTAGTGAATTAAATACTGAAAGAACTAAGGGGAAGAAAGAGACTTTTAGCAATAGTAGTAAACTTCCACTCTACTTTCAAGAATGGATAGAACCAGGCAGGAATCAATAAAAATTCTGCTTTTAAAAGAGGACTAGGCTGGGCGGTGGTGGCGCATTCCTTTAATCCCAGCACTCAGGAGGCAGAGGCAGGCGGATCTCTGTGAGTTCGAGGCTAGCCTGGTCTCCAAAGTGAGTTCCAGGAAAAGCGCAAAGCTACACAGAGAAACTCTGTCTCTAAAAACCAAAAAAAAAAAAAAAAAAGGACTAGAAAACATTATTCATCATATATTTCATAGATGAACCCTAAGTAGACTGTGAGTGAAGTAATATAGATAAGAAAGGACAAATATTAAATGATTTTACTTCTATCCAGTACCTAAAACCATCAAATTCATAAAGATAAACTGTAAAGGGGGTTTGGTAGCAAGGGGCAAAAGGCAGAGTAGAATGGAATGTTATTATTTAGTGAGTATGAAATTCAGTTTGGAAGATTGTTAAAGTTCTAGAGATAGATGGTGATGATGGCTGAATTTACTAAGACACCACTGAACTACTTATTAAAAATGGCATCAGTGGCAAACGGTATATGTATAGATGTAATAAACTCAATGAATTATAGCATTTCTTTCATTACAGACTTACTGAGAAAATCTACAATTACGTTAAAAGGATAATATGTAATACATACTTGGGCATCTTGACATCCATGAAAACCATGGCTTTAGAGAGTTCTATATTGACATGCATAGGTGTCAAAATATGCTGTGTAGATACATTGAGCCTTCGAGCTTCTTTCCAATTATCACCTAATCACAGAAAGAGTTCATGTTTATTATTAGCATAATCTTTATAACATACAAATCCTAAAATTATCTAAAGGACATATATATCTAAAGTCTTTACATTTCCATTCTTTTTTCTCAAAGCTGCTTTACAATACAATGTTCTATTACAAAAGAAAAAGGCCTGTTTTTTAAAAGGCAGCATAGTTTATGCCAAGCAGATATTCTACCACCAAAACAATGTCACTATAAGGCAATGAAAAGGGCAGATAAATGTAAGTGCATTTGATAATTACTAATAAATGCCATCATTTATTCAAGATTTTTAATTAGCACTGTTCTAGGCAATGTTTAAACTTTAATTCTCCCGGGGATTGTAATTATTACATTTTAGAAAACAAGATCAAAACTTTCCTATAGTCAAAATGCTAAGGCAAAAGCTGAAATTCATACCTAGACCTACAAAACATATGACCTGAAACATTCACTGCAATGTTAACAGTCACATGTGAGTGAGTGAATAGTTAATTTAGAGCCTTTGATGTAAATGCAGCCAGTCTAGGGAGATAACTCATTTTGTAAAGCTTGCCCATTAAGGATGAGTTTGGTTCCCAGTACCCACTTAAAAAAACAAAACAAAGCCGGGCGGTGGTGGCGCACGCCTTTAATCCCAGCACTCGGGAGGCAGAGCCAGGCGGATCTCTGTGAGTTCGAGGCCAGCCTGGGCTACCACGTGAGTCCCAGGAAAGGCGCAAAGCTACACAGAGAAACCCTGTCTCGAAAAACCAAAAAAAAAAAACAAAAAAAAAACAAAAAAAAGACAGGCATGGTGGTTCATGCTTGAAATCCCAGCCCTAGGAAGGTGGCAATGGACAGATCTTTAGAGTTCACCAATGAGCCATCTTAGCCTAATGAGCAAGTGTCTGCACCACCACCACCACCACCACCACCACCACCACCACCACCACCACCACCACCACCACCACCACCACCACCACCACCACCACCACCCACACACACACACACACACACACACACACACACACACACACATACACACATCTAGTTTTAGCTGGATGGACTGGGTAACAAAATTTTCTGGTTTCAAACCAGGAAAACGCTAGTAGTCGTTTTTTGTTTAGTTAGTAGTCAATATTTGTTTTTGTATTTAAATAAAATCATTTGTAATTAACTTACAAAGAAATCACTCACTAAATTACTCAGCTAGAGTAATCAATCACTCAGCTAGATTAACACAGCCAATCAAACACACATACTCAGTCATATATCTCAATGAATGGCTATTCTGAAGCAGTGGGATTGTGCTTAAGGTGTCACACTTTCACAATCAACTATCTTTCATTCACTATGCAATATTAACTGTTAATTTTAACTCAAATACAGGAAGCAATCACGTAGAGGGAAAGTCTTCAGGCATATCTTCAGAGTATCTAAAAAACCTACTTAATCACTAGTTAAAAAAAAAATCATCATTACATCTCTTGTACTTACCCACTCTACTGTAAAGCAACTGTATGCTTGTAAGCTGAATATCAAAAGAATCATAAGCTCTATGCATTATCTCTTCAAGGCTGGCCCCACTTAGTTTCATTTCTGGTAATCTTGATCGACTTTTACTTGTCACCTTAAAGTTAATTTTAATAGTTTAGACCATGTAAAGTACTTCAAAATGAAATTACTGCTTAGCTCTCTAACATAAAAATTTAATAGGACAGGATAAATTCACAGACGGACATATACAGCTATTAAAAAGATCCTTATCCATGAGACGTACAAACAAAGATAGGTATAAGATGACATTCATATGGTGAGTTATATTTTTTATTTATATCAAAAGAGGGGAACCAAGATAGTCCTAGAAAATAATACATCTTTACAAAAACTTAAAATCTAAAGAAAACTCATTAGGAACAAGACCATGAGAAAAGTGTGGCTGTTTTTATTGTCTAATAGCAGATTTTTAGTAGCTATGTAATAAAAGAACAGGGCTTATTATCTCTGTCTGTTATGTAGCTCCAAGCATGCCATATTTTTTTTTATCTCCCCTTTCATGGAATACTGTGCACACTATTTTTTTCTTAAATATTCCAGCGATCACTCCAAAGCAGTATACAATTTTTTTTAAATGTAAATACATGCATACATATATATAAACATTTTTTTACTTTGTTTCATATAGCTCATAGGGAGTAGACTGTCAAAAATGATTATCTCACCAGGTATAGTGGCATATGCCTTTAATTCCAGCACTCAGGAGAGCAGAAGCAGACAGATCTCTTTGAGATAGAGGCTAGCCTGGTCTACACAGTAAGTTCTAGGCTACAAGGGCTACGTAGTGAGACGTTATCTCAAAAACAAACATAAAAATAAAAAGATTGGAGCTGGAGAAATGACTCAGTAGTTAATAGCACTGACTGTTCTTCCAAAGGACATGGGTTTGATTCCTAGAACCCATGTGGCAGCTCACAATCCCTTCCAATACCTCCTTTTGGCCTATGTAGGCACCAAGCGCTTAAATAGTGAGCAGATATATAATGCAGGCAAAATACCCATACACATAAAATTATAAATAATTTTAAAATATTTTAAAAATATTATCTCTATAACGTAATAAATTTTAGATAACAGGTAAAACAAATTAGCTAATGTCACAAAATTAAATATTTAAAACTCTTGATCCTTATATTCTTAAATTGTCTTTGAAATAATTTCATGATAAAAATCAAATTATATATCTATAATATAAATATATACCAAGTGCAATGTAACAGGAAAAGAACCAAGTTCTTAGGTATCCAAAGCTATCTGCAGACTTCTGGAGGTATTCTACATTTAATGGCTGTGAGCAGCAGAATGGTAATGATGATAAAAACACTTTGCATCTGGACTGTCCATCACAGCAGCCACTAACCAGCTCTGACTAGTACTTAAGCACTTAACAAAAGTTGAATTCATTTTTAATTAATTTTTCTTTAATAATTACATGACACTAATGGGTACTATACTGAATGGTTTAGATGTAGAAATCTAAAAAGAATGTTTCTACTCAACTTATATATGTAAAAACTTCAGAAAGATTACTTCCAAAACTGTCCCCATTCTGTACACTTAATCAAATAAGATTTAAATTGAAGAATAAAACACTTGAGTATGGCAAACAAGTCTATAAATACAATTCTTAACATCTACCACTGGCTTTTAGGTTAAAATGAAAATTTGGATTTTGAAAATACAGTGAGGAAAAAGAACTACCTGATGAAATGAAACTTTATTCACTAACCACAAGGATTGTTTCTCAAATCCTTGTACTGCTATATATTTAAACATCAATAAACCAAATTGAACTATCTAAAAATCAGTGCATATTCTCGGGCTGGAAAGACAGCTCCACAGTTAAGAGCACTTGCTGCTCTTGCAGAGGACCTGAGTTCAGCTCCCAGTACCCACATGGTGGCTCACAACAACCTGTAACTCTAGCTCAAGGAGATCTGGGACCCGCTTCTGGCCTCCTTAAGCAGTGCACGCATCTGGTATATATAACTACATACATGCAGAAAAACACTCACACATGAAAAATATATAAATCTTAATAAAATCAAGGTACATTTTAAACAAAAGAATATCACAAATGACATATCAATCAAACATTATTAGTGTATACCTTTAAATGACCAAGATCCAAGAGAAGTAGATTTGATGTAGGGCTAAAATTCCCATATTGTGGGACAATAACATAGGAAGCCTTCACATTAATTCTGAGATCAAGAACTTTCTGTGTTTCAATAATATACAGCAAACCTGCAAAAAGATTAAAGTCTTGCAATGAGTACGTTTCACAACTTACTTTATGAAAATAAAGCAGAGAATCAACAAACATGAATTGATAATGCAATTTAAAATTCCATAAAGTCAGTACCGATTTTAACACACCTTAGAGAAAAGCCAGGTGCGGTGGCACACACCTTTATTGGGGCAATTGAGGCTGATCTCTGTGAGTTCAGGGACAGCCTGATCTACAAGTTTGGTTCTCAACCATCCAGGGCTACACAGTGAGACCCAGTGTCAAAAAACAAAAAATACAAACCAAAAATACCCTAGAGCAAAGAATTTACAATATAAGTTTACATCTTTTACTGGTCAATATACACACAAAACTAATTAAAGAACAGGATTAATAACCCCCCCCCCAAAAAAATAAATGGGGTCTTTGGGGAGGGAGTTTAAAAATCTTTTATTTTTACTTATGTTTATATGTCAGTGTGAATATGTGCCTGCAAGGTCCCCATGGAGACAAGAAAAGGATGCTGGATTTCTTGTAGCTAGAGTCTCAAGTGGTGCTGGAAACTGAATTCGAGTCCTCTAGAAGACCATAAAATGCTCTTAATCCTCTGAGCCACTGGGATGGGGATGGGTGCATAGCATGTTGGTTGAAGAGGTTAGAGGACCATTTCTGCTACTGATCCACAGACAACTTCCACTTTTGAGGCAAGGTCTCTTACTGGCCTGTATCATGACCAGGTAGGCTAGGTTAGTTTCCAAGGGGCCATCTTTTTCCCCCACCCCATCTCACTATTGCTGTGATTACAGGGGTACACAATCACATCTGGCTTTTTAAATGGGTTTTGGGTATCCAACACATGTCCTCATGCTTGTGAAGTAAGTGTTATCAACTGATTCACATCTACAACCACCAAAAAAAAAAAAAAAAATGTTTTTAAACCAGATAGTTAATTTAGGTGAAATGAAAGGAAAAATACAAACCTTTTAAAAATACATTAATAATAAATGGTAGAAAGCGTTTACTTGTATCTGCTATTAGAATTTGTGTAACTTCTTCACAATTCACAAATCTAATAACATCTATTCCTACCATACTAAACAGCGATACAAAGCCTAATTTTATGACAAGCGAAAACACCTCAGTCATTAATTCACCTTCCGCAAAATCACATGTAAACCAGGAAAGGCAACAAACCCAGTTTCTCTATTACTTAGATATTTCATTCACTTAGGCCATCATATGCTAATAAATTTAATTCATTCCTATGCATATAATTAGCATACTAAATTCATCTAATTTATTTTTCTAAGTCCAGTATCATATTGTAAGCCTAATTATCTATATTCTATCTACAAACAGTCATTAAGTCAGCTTAAGCAAATAAAAGACACTCCGATCTATAACAATTTAGGATATAATAGCTGGGTAGAAAGATACCTAGCTCCACAAAGACAAAAACAACAAAAGAATTATTTAACCAGTGTCGTATTTAGCATTTCTGTTGCTATAATAAAACACCATGAACAAAGGCAACTTGGTGAGGAAAGGGTTTATTTTTTTTATCAAAGTCCATCATGAAAGAAAGTCAGGGCAGGAACCAAAGCAGAGGTCATGGAGGACTGGTTTGCTCTTCATGGATAGCTCAGCTTTCTTTCTTATAGCACCCAGGACCACCTGCCAAAGGGTGGCACAATCCACAGTGAGCTAGGCCCTCCCACACAAATCACCAAACAAGAAAATACCCCACAGACGTACCTCTAGGCCAATCTTATGGAGGCATTTTCTCAATCAAGAGTCCCTCTTCCTAGATATGTCTCTACTAATGTGTCAAGTTAACATAAAACTAGCCAGCACAACCAGATTTTTCACCTTAATTATAATGAAAAATAATATAATGAAAAGGATAGTGCATGCGTAAGTCCTGCTACACAGGTCAAGAGCAGACGTAATTTCTTTTTGTCAGATTATGCCTAGGTTAGGAAATATCACCAGAATGTGAGATGAGAAGAAAAGTCATTAATGTCTTACAACTTTTATAAAGAACTGATTCGGAAAGTTCAATACTTGAAGAGCTCACATTTCTATTTGGAACTCCTTTATTTCCTATTATTATGACCTACTTCTTTCGTTTCTCAAACGTAAATCCTCCAAAGAAATAATTTAATGTTTTGTAATGCCATATTAATTTATTATTATGAAGGTTTAAAGTAGAAAGTGCATAAATGTAGGAATATCTAGTATACTTATTCAGCATACTTAGTATAATTTTTAAGACTAAGGATTTATTAAGAATGTATGTTTGAAATAAAGTCAGTCCCTTTAATAATTAAGTATGTATTATATATACAATGACAGAGAAAAATAAAGCTTAAAAACCAGATACCCAGTATCAAATACAGCAATCATTAGCTTGATATGCATGTGAAAGAAAAAGAGAATATTAAATTGATAATAATTTTCTAGTTGTGGTGGTGCACTTATAATTCCCGCACTTGGGAGACTGAGAATGAAGGATAGTTTTAGGCTCATGCTACACAGTAAGATTTTGTCTCAAAATAATAGTAATGATGATAAACACTGTTTAAAATATATACTTATATATGTATAGAATAAGTAGCCTATATTGGCTACTTATTTTCCTGAAAATGTGAGAAAGAAATATAAAAACTGTCATTTTAAAGAAATTCCAAAGGTCTTCTCTAGGCAAGTGATACAAGACTGCTTAATAGAAAGAAGAAAGGGTCTTAGCACTTCCAATAACCTATCTAAAGCAGATTCAGGTAAAAAGTTCTTCAAATGGTAAGAAAAGGGGAAGTGAAGGCCAGGAACAACTGCAGAGTAATAGATCAAAGAATTCTGACAATCATCCAATAAACTTGGGACATAGTAGAGGAACAGACTCAAAACATAGTTCTTCACATTTCCCCCAATCATTTCCCAAGTTAGAATATTCCAAGGTTGACCACTGTCTCAAAGGCTCTTTAAGCTAGGTGGACCATGAATATAAAGCTATGTGGTCTTCACACTACTTCAGTGAGACATTCTCTAGTCCTGATTCTAAAACTAAATCAGGCTAACCAACAATCTCAATGCTCTGACAGCATTTGGGTCTGTTAATGATCTGTTTCCTACCTCGGCTGGCTCCAAATTCATCCACTTGCTTGCTTTATAAAGGTGGATCTGAAGATTGTAAATGTTTTTCCTTAGCACTGAAGACAAAACAAGGACACCGCACCACAGGAGGAAAGGGTATCACTTCCTGGGTGTTCTCTCAGCAACAGTGAGGCTTTCTCCAATGTTAGACCAGGCAGGACAGGAGGACCAAAGTACTTTAGAGCCAGCACCTTTCTTCAGAACCTCCTCAGGTAGTTTTGGATAAAATACACGTAATGAGACTTTGTCTCAAGAACGCCTTTCCCATACCTGAGGAAAGATTTCCAGAAAGTTTTGCCAACGTGAAACCACAATGCCATTTAGTAAGTCACACCTGTTGCCTTCTCCAATAAGGACTGGACTTGAGTCTTTGGAAAGATGGATTCCTAGTGAACAGTATCTCAGTTGTAATATTCTTTGTAAGTGCTCTTCCTGTCACCTTCAAAGTTACGTTTTAAGTGAGTATGACAATCCCTCATTATGGCTAAAAATTCATTACACAAACATCATCTGTTCAAATTACTCTTCAGCTTCTGTCTACGGAATGGAGTAGATACATTTCAGTTTTATATCTGGCATAAGTATGGGATTGTGAAGTTGATTAAAACTAAGAATTATATCGGCCACACTTGGCATGGACTCCAGTAGGCGATTTCCACTCTCCTTCCTGTCCTCTACTACAATCTCCCATCTCCTCCTCAGACCTGTAGCAGACTGCTGCTCATCCAGGCCTCTCTTCCCTAACTACAATCCCTGAGGACTTCTCCAAACCTTGCTGTGGATTCAGCTTTCCTTGCTCCCTCATCGCTTTGTGTCAGCCATCTGTATTTAGATATATACTCTCTGCCACACACCCACAGTGGCCACATCTGGCAGGGATGCACCTAAGTGAATCACACTATCCTTCCTGTCCTTCATCTTCAGCATCACCCTCAGCCAAATAACAACTTCTTACAGGGACCTTTCCTCCAACCTAAATTCCATTTACTGAAGACTCCAACTCTTGGGTCATACCCAGGGTCCCCCAGCTCTATCATCCCTGTCTCTCAAGACAACCTACTGACAGAACCCCCTCTTCCCATCACACCTCCAGTTTCATGGGAACCCTACTTTAAGGTGTGAAAAAATTCCCCTTAGCTCTTTCCTGATGCTCCGCCAGCCTTTTCTACTAGCAGACCTCTATTCCTCTCTGCCACCCACTGACCTGAGAAAGCACCCTTTATCAGGCAACATACAGCCATCACACATTCCTAAGATCCAGAGAGGGCAACAGAAATCAAGGAATGGAACAACCACCTAATAAAGACAAAACAAGATTCAACACCTAAAATCACCTCAGTTGTCACAAAACCAGATGCCTAGACACTAGTACAAAAACACAGTAATGGCCAAGACAACGTATCTCTAATCAGAACTCTGAGAAATGTAGTATAGCTGAAGAATAAGACAGAATTGAAAATAGCAATTATGAATATGTTCCAAGGGCTTTAAAGAGCAATATGAATAAATCCATTAATGAAACCTGTGAAAACACAAAGAGTAGAATGAAATATGAAAACAGTTCAAGACATGATAGTATAAATAGAATCACTACAGAAAACTCAGACTGACATGAAAATTAATAGAGGCAAATGCAACAAAAACTAATACAGAAGAAAATGAAGGGGAAAAAAGAAAATAACCAAAGAGATAAGAGTTATCAGTCCAGTCCAAAATAAGTTCATTTTAGTTTTCTAAAAAATAAAAAAATATATTAAATGTTAAAAATTAATTTAAGAATACTAGTAGCTTTCCAACTTCAAAAATATTTTCATAATTGTTTCTAAAAGAAGGACTCATTCTGTAGTCTTTACTGGCTTGGAATTTGGATGTAAACACTAGGCTGTGATCTAACTTACAGAGATCAGCCTGAATACTGAATATTTTTATTCTAAATAACAAATGCCTCTACTAGTATAGCAAAGGAAAAACAAGCTTCAAATTATAAGGGTAAAATGCAGGAGACTTACGTTTTCCAAAATACATTTTTATAATATTTGAATTTTATACAGCAGACATTTACTGTTTTAGTACTTTCTGTTGAGTAATAAGACTTAGGAAAAATGTCTTGAAGATAAAAAAATCTAAATCTGACTGGCTACTGGATTTAAATACAATGAATTCACATTTACTTGTAAGTATCTATCTGTCTGTCTCTACATAATAAGAGGAATAGACTGAAAAAGAGGCTTTACTTAATACTTTGTTTTGGGCTTCTACTGCATATGCTACTACATGAGCTGGAACAGAATTCAGGAATTTGAACCATGAATGGAATCTGAGATTGTAAGAAAGAGTAGAAGAATAAGCACAAATAAATAATAAGTAAACATGAAAATGTATTAGCAAATTCAAACCAAAAAATACCTTATAAATACATAATGACACCTTTTATTCTCCTTGAGAATAGAAGAAGATAGGACTTTTATTTCTCAACCTAATCTACCAAACTCTGGAATACATTGTAAAAGAATGAAAACAGGAAGCCTATTACTTAAAAAGAGATCTAAATAACTAAATGAAAATTTTTCAATTAACTTAAATATGATTATTAAATATAAGCTGTGTAAAAAAATTATTATTGTTCTATCTACCTGGCAAAAGCACCAGATTAGTTTCTACTACACTATATCCAGTCTAGAAATACATTTAAAGTACAATTTTAATATTTTATTTAATCCACAAATTACTTTACCTGTTGCTGTTTTATCTCGAAATTCTTCAAGTTTTGTCAAAGTTGCTGAAGTAAGCTGTTCTAGGTGGACATCTTTTGGAGGTCTGAAGAACTCCACTATACTATTGACTGTCCTCTGTTAAAATAAGCACCACTGGCATAAAACACAAACTCAAAGCAAATGAAAACACACTTAAACTTAGTAATACAGAAAATGCTTACTGCATCATAAATTATCTCTAAAGGTTCAGCCTCTATGATGCACCTCTGAGCAACGGTTTCATCTAAAGGATTTGTTTCAAATGTAATCTGGAAGAGTGACATATCATCCAATGAAGACAGTAGGTGGGGTTTTTTCGAATTATCTGGTAAACCAGTAATATGAAATGAATCAATCTTGGTTTCAAATCTGTATAAAAGAAAAGAAGAGAAGTTAGGAATCAATATAATTTTAAATAATTTGTTAGACTGGACAATTATAAAACATAGTAAAGACATTTTTCTTTGCATTTCCTATAACTCAGATCATTTAAGAGAAAAATATATAATTCCTATGAATTTTAATGGATTACTTCACTAAGAGCCATATTCATGCTAAATTTTATATTAAAATGCTATGATAGCTGGTATTTGGTATCTGCACTTGAAGAGGGGCATATAACCTAAATTTAAAGAGGTAACATTATAAAATACTTATAGGAATATATAAGAGATTCATTGTACCCTTGGTTAAGCAAAACTTCTTGGATATACTAAAATGCATACATAACAAACTAAGTCCAAGTAAATCAAAGTAGGTCAAAATTTAAAAAAAAATTGCTACAAGAGATATAATAAAAAGAAACTGTACCAAATAGAAAAAAAATGAGATTATTTTACCTGTAAGGGTAAGGGTGTAGCTGAGTGGTTACAAAACTTGCCTACAATGTGAAGTACCCTGGGTTCAATCCTTAGCACCCCCAAACCCATACATACATGTATACATACCTATACACATATATACATACATACACACATATACATACATACATATATAAAATCTTGGGGAAAGGCTATAGTTTAGGTGTAAATACTTGCCGAGCATAAACATAGCCTTGAATTTGATCCCCACCAGAGAGAGAAAGATGAAAAAAGATATATAACAAGAATGCATAAAGAACTGTTAAGAACGCCAATCAAGACATATCAAATAAAAAGGGAGAGAAAGCTTAAAGGTCATTTCTCCAAACAAGGTATGAACATGAACATAAAATGGACAAATACAGAAAAAATTCTAATGCTGGGGGATGTCTTTCTGTATGCTGTGAATATATGTTGTTTCCATTGGTTAATAAATAAGCTGCTTTGGCCTATGGCAAGGCAGCCTAGAAGCAGGCGGGAAATCCAAGGAGAGAGAGACACAGAAAGAGAAAGGCGGAGTCTGAAGAGACATCAGTCACTACTGAAGAAGAAGCAAGATGCCAGCAGACCAGTAACACCACGGCAATGAGGCAAAACACAGATTAAAAATGGGTTCATTTAAGATGAAAGAGCTAGCTAGCAAGAAGCCTGCCATAGGCCATACAGTTTGTAAATAATATTAAGCCTCTGAATGATTATAAGTGGCTGCAGGACCACGGGGCCAGGTGGGACTGAAGAAACTTAGCACTACAGTCTAAAATCATTAGTCATCGATAAACAGAAATTAGCCCCACGCTGAGATACCACTTTTTATTAAGATAGCATAATCAGAAGAACAGATAATAGCTAGTATCGGGGAGATATGGAGAAGTTGAAAATTTCATTCACTGGTAGTAGGAATGTAAAATGTGCCTGCTTTGAGAAATTGTCTGGTAGTTCCTACTGAAGTTAAACATTAACAGTTACCACATAAGACAATAAATCTGCTCCTAGGTACATAACCCCTAAATTTAAAACACATATACAAATAAAACATTGCCCATGTTCATATCAAGTATTCATTGTAGTCCGATGATAGACGCACTCAGTTATCTGTCAGTTAAAGAACTGTCACATAAAATATGGTTCAGCCAAATAATAGAATATAGGCAATAAAAAATAATTACAAGTTCATTCTATGTAAATGAACCCTAAAGATATCATGCTAAGTGAAAAAAGGAAAACAAACAAACTGGTCAGTGAGCTCCTAGGATCCACCTGCTGTCTCCACTGGAGTTACAGGGACATGCATTCATACCTTTTTTGTGTGTGTGCGTTCTGGGGATTAGAACTTAGGCCCTTGTGTATATATATCAAAAGCTCTTATCTACTGAGCCATCTCCCTAACCCCAGAATAAAGAAAAAGAAAAACAAGAAAAGAAGTTAGTTGTCAGAGACAAGGAAAGAAAGCACTCGGAAGGGACTGCCACTAAAATATATACAGTTTCTTCATGGTATATTGTAATGTCTGAAATTATATTCAGGTGGTGGCTATATAACCTTGAACATTATCAATGCAAAAAATGCATATGTAATACAGTTGCAAAAACCCAATAAATTATATACTAAATAGATAAGTTACAGGTATATGAACTGGTTCTCAATAAAACTATCAAACTATACCACGCATGGTGATGCACACCTGTAATCTAGGAATTGAGGGGCTTGAAGCAGGAAGATTCAGAATTCAAAGACACTCTATCTCAAAAAACAGAGAGGGTTAAGGAAGGAAGAAGACAGGAGGAGAAAGAGTGGCAAGAAAGAGGGGAATGTTTTGAAGAAAAAAAAAAAAGGTAGACCCAGATTAAAAGCCGTATTTTGAAAGTGTTAAGTCCTAAGTGAATGTATGTTGAAGATCCAGCTATTCCAAGGACGTTAGCGTCAATCCGTGGGAAAACAGCAAAGCCCATTGCTCCTCCACCTTGGGCAGGGGTGGCTACAGCTCAGAAGAGTGGCAAAGCTCTCTCTGCTCCATGTTCTGATTTTCTTTCTCCCTTTGGGTTTGCAGCCTGTAGACTACTCTCCTACAGAAACTGCTACTGCTAAGGTTAGGTAAACCTGCCTCCTTATTCCACTGTATATGGTAACTCTGCTCCTTTGTTTAATTGCACGCAATACCCACCTCTCTGTTCAAACTGTATATAATATATGCACTAAATTTCTGGGGTGCTGCAGCTTCTCCACCAAAGAGACCTGTCCTCCCAATCCCAGCTTGTCTGTCTGTCTGTGTTTGTCTTTTCTTCATTCCCTCACCACCCCGGTCACGTCTGTCCCTGGAGCTATGCTGGAAATGGCAACATTTGTTGTTTCTTTCTGTATGGTCAAATACTACTTTTTAATTTTCCTTTAGTGTTCTTCTATGTTTTATTAACATGTTACTTTTTACTGAATATAATACATTAATAATTCCAAAAAATTTAAAAAATTCCATAGTACAGGAGAAAGTCTAAGTCCCTAAACACGCAGAAGAGTGCATTAAATCACAGCACCAAGGGCTGTAAAGTCTGCAACCTCAACTCCAACCTTAAAAGGGAAACTTTTTAAGACAAAAGCTGAAAGCTGTACACCTTGTTTTTTTGAGACAAGGTCTCTCATTGGCACTGAGGGCTCACCAATTCAACAGGGCTGGATGGGCAGTGAGTTTCAGGGATCCTCCATCTCGACTTCCGCAGCACTAGGATTACAGACTGCTGCTACCACACCCGGCTTTCTACAAGGGTTTTGGGAATCAAACTCACGCCCTCATGCTTGTGCAGCAGACTTACCAACTAAGCTGTTTCCCCAGCACCACCTACTATGTTTGGTATTGTTGTTGCTTTGTGTGATTTTAAAATTATTGACCAGTTTGAGAACTCTATTACTGGCATAGTGAGGTCTTATCCTACACAAAATGTTTCAAAGTTAACCTACAATTAAAATATTCATGTTGTTAAAAGGACCCTTCAAAAATCTAAGTGTCCTCACAAAATAAGGCAAATTTTTCTTTGTTTAAACACCAGAACCATATTCAATGGGCCAGGATGTTCGTGGTACAACATATGTGTGAAAACCTAGATAAGCTGAACAAAGACATGGATGAAGCCTCACCTCCAGCCTATGAGTCTTTGGCTACATTCTTGTCAGTTCACATTCTAGTCACTAAAAGAGCACATGACATAACTGTGCCATTTAAAGTCACCACTGTGCCACCTGTCAACTGATCCAAGCTAGAAAATCTGTACTCCTAAGCTTCACAAAGTGGTCCTCCTCCCCTGCCCTCATGAAATAGCCTGATAAAGAAGAGAGAGAGAGAGAGAGAGATAAGCTGAGTATCTACCTTACGTAAAATGCTTAGAACCAGATTCCAGATTTTGGGGGGATTTTTGAATATTTGTGTGTAGATGATGTGGTCTCTTGGGGATTGGACCCAGATCTAAGCACGAATTTATTTATACTTTATATATTCCTCACATATATAATCTAAAGGTATACAATATTTTTAGTGTGCCTGTGTTTTTACTGCAATCCATCACATCAAGTCAGGTATGGAATTTTCCTGTCAATAGTCAAAGCATTTGAAACTCTGTGTTTTAGATTCAGATTAGTGCTATTTAACCTGTGAAAGAAAATAAATTTATACTTACTTTATGGCTTGTGCTCCTGGTCTTTGCACAATCAAAGTACTAAGGCCTTCTACTACAATGTCTACCAGCTCTGGCTTTCGGAGATTTTCTCTCAGAATAATAGACATACTTTTCAAGTGAACAAAAAGCTTCGAGGCCTCAAACTAGAGAAGATCCATAATAAAACAGAGGTGAGGATGGGGGGTACAAAGAAACAAAACAATCTTATTCACATAACTCCTTTATTCTCAAATCCAGAGATACTTTTAAAACAATCCTTCATTTACCAAAGAATCACTACAATAATCCTAAAAATTAAAAGAATATTTTTATTCATATTTTTGGAATTAAGGTAATACTCTATTTATAGACACCCAAGAAAGACCACAGAAAAAAATCAGTAACATAAAATTTCTGAAAGAATTACAGCAGGCAAATCTAACATTAAAAGATATAAAGCAAGAAAATATCTTACTGTTTTTGGCAAGGTTGGATCAACTGCTGTTTCACTATAACCAATTGCTTCATAAAGTAAAACCTTTTCTTCAGGTGTCAACATTTCTTCAAGAACTATAAATCATAAATAAGTGTTTTATGGTCTTATTACTAACAATATAAAACAAATATAATTTACCTGGCTTTATAGAAAAACCAAAATGGATTTTGTTTTATTTAGTGTGTATGTGTGTAAGTGCATGCACATAACAGTGTGTGTGGAGATCAGAGGATAATTTTAAGAAGTTGATTCTCTGCTACTACATGGGACCCAAGGATCAAATTCAGACCTCCAAATTTGAAAACAAAACCCACTCGGACATCTTGCCAGCCCACAAATTTTATTGTTATTGCATTACCTTTTACAAGTAATAACTATTAGATTCATGTTGGCAATTTTAGAAATGATTCTTAAATAAAGTAAGTTATTAACTGAAATTTTAGCAATATAATTTTTTCAGTCTCTGTATTAAGCAAGAACTTACTGGCACTATGTTAATCATTACAAAGTAGTAGATAAACTATCCTAATTTTCTCTCAATTTACAGATGGATAAAACAGATTTAGCACACCTAACGTAGCCACACTATCAAAAAGTAATAAGTCCAAGATGTATCATATGTCAAGTCCCTAGCCCTCCAAAGCTGTGATCTTCGTTATTTGGGTAAAAATCAAAAGTCTTGACTGGGTACAACAGCATGTTGTCTGTAATCCCAACTAGTCATGGTCTGAGTCAGAAAGACAGGGAGATTAAACTGAGCTATGGCAACACAGAGCGACCTCACAGCAAAACAAACAAACAAAAGCCTGTTTACTTAAAATGGTTAAGGGTTGAGGCAGCAACTCAGTGGTGCAGTGCATGCCTGAGTATAAGCAAGGTTCTTGGCTTACTCCATAGCACATACACACATACACATCCCAAAAAGAGAAGAAGAAGAAAAAATCTTTCCAAGAAGCAACGTCAAGAAAAATTTCCAGTGGCTTAAAGCATTCTGTGATTTATATTTACCTATTACCACACCACATGTGCTGCACTGAGTGCTCCCAATATAAAGCTTTTCTGCAGCATCATTATTTGAACTATTTATAAACATATATTTGAAAACAACAATCATTTTATAATTTTGATAATAAATTAAACAATTTATCACTATGAATACATACTTACTGATGGGGGAATGTCTTTCTGTATGCTGCGACTATGTGTTTCTCTGATTGGTTGATAAATAGAGCCATTTGGCCTATGGCAAGGCAGCTTAGAGGCAGGCAGGAAATTCAAAAGGAAAGACAGGAAGAAGGAGGGTGGGGGGTCACTAAGATGGGACAAGCCAGCAAGCCACCCAAGGAGCAACATGTAAGGGGACGCAGGTAAAGCCATGAAACATGTGGCAATACATAGATTAATAGTTATGGGCTAATTTAAGATATAAGAGCTACATTGCATGAGTTGGCTGTTTGAAACCTGGGGCTTATACAGGGTCGTTTGGCTTGGCCTGGGAGGAGGGGACTGGACCTGCCTGGACTGAGTCTACCAGGTTGATCTCAGTCCTCGGGGGAGGCTTTGCCCTGGAGGAGGTGGGAATAGGGGGTAAGCTGGGGGAAGGGGAGGGGGGCGGGAGGGAGGAGAACAAGGGAATTAGTGGCTGATACGTAGAACTGAATTGTATTGTAAAATAAAATAAAATTAAAAAAAAAGAATAAAACAGATAAAAAAAAAGATATAAGAGCTAGCAAAAAGCTTGAGCCATGGCCAATGCAGTTATAATTAATATAAGCCTCTGTGTGTTTACTTGGGGGACATGAGTGGGAGAGATTTGTCCCGACCACCGGCAGGCCGGGACACAGGAAAGCTTCTGGCTACAATTTTTTGAAAAACTTTATGATTATGCACTTGATGATTAACTATACTAATGTAAAATGAAAAGAACATACTTCCAGGTTTAACTTCTAGTGGTTGTTTAGCATTTGATTCTGACCAAGTCCACAGCCAGCTAAACCATCCTGCATTATCCTCTGGATCTTTTACTCCTTCTTTGTAAATCTTGTATCCAGCTTTCTTTACCTAAAATAAGCAAGTTTTCCAATAGATGACACATTATCCTCATTTTAGCAATCAAAAGAAATGGAAGGAGGATATTTCCAAAATGAATCTATTTTGAGTTGAATAAATGCACATACTAACAACATAACATGGTAACTCTAACATTTACCAAACAAGACTTTGGAATAACACATGATTCTACCTGTGGCTTAAAAAGATACAGAAATTGCAGGCAGTGGGTATTAGCTTTGCATCTACATATGAACTCTGGAATTTTCATAGGCTCAATTTTACTTAAAAATATTTTATTTTATTTAAACAAGTGTTACAAAAACTTCTATCAAATTTTTATAACACACAAAAGGCACATTTGAACTCTTCATAAAACAGTACTTTGAACAATATTAATAATATTGCCTGTCATATCAATACATTTATTTTTTGTTAATTTAATGATAATCTGAAATTACCTCAACTTCTGACTGTTGTCTAGCTATGGTTATATTAAAAACATCCAAGGTTTTCTCCAACTCCTGAAAATATAAACAAAAAAGTGTTAACTGTATAGTAATTTTACATATTCAACTTTAGAATATAAGCTACTACACTACGGAAATACGGTGGGAAACAAAAAAACAGACCACCATCAATATGTTATCTCTTACATTCTAGGATGCAATGTTTCCTTACATAAACACACACACACACACACACACACACATACAGGAGCTTGGGAAATAGAACAAAGTAACTTGTAAACAGAGTAATCATCCCTATCATGAATATAGTTATAATCTCTATAAATATAGTTAGAGATACGTTCAAAAAGATACATACATGCATTCTTTAAAATGTCTTCATCTGGGTTTTAATTACAAACAAAGGTAAACCTATCAGAACCATTTTTAATTATTAATGTAATCCTTCATCTTATATGTACAGTTTATATCATTATTAAGATATTTCAACAAGTAGGCTTACACGTACTTGAAATCTTTTAAAAACTACTCTAACTTTTCTGCTTTTTCAAACTGTACAGTCATGGACACAAAGTGAGAGGAGCTATACTTCCATCACATCTGCGCCTTCCCAGGATTACTTTCAAGTTTTAGGTTCAAACTTTTACCTCCAAACAACTATGACTGACTATTAGTCTACAAAACAGCACAACTCAGAATTGTGCTATCCAGAATTGTGCTATACTTAGAGGAATCTGGTTAAGACCATAACTAAATAAGGAAATATGAAAGCACCCAAAAGGCCTCTAGACCCAAAAATTGCTCATTACTCCTTGTCTTCAGGAAGTCTTATACCTTAAAACTGAAAGAAAAATGTAAAAATACAATCTTCAAAATTTTCCACTAGAAATTCATCTAGACTCCGAATGGCTACACCACTTTCAAGAAGCTAGTTAGCCCTGATCTGTCCAAACTATACTTTACTTGTTTGTGAAAAAAGTTCCTTTTAGACTATGCCATAAGGCTAAAAGACTAATATAAAAGTATTATAGCTCAAGGCAGATAATTAAACAGGTTGCTGATAAAGACTATAGGTACTACTAACTTAAGATACAAATTATCTGTACTGGCAAAAAATCAGGAAAGTTCACGTAAGGGTGATGAACTAAGGTGGATGTACAGAGAGAAAACAGGACAGGTGACTGAGCAGGGACATATAGGCACATATATAAGAAAGAGCTTACAAGAACGGAGAAACTCCACTAATGCACAGTAAGATGATGACAACAGAAACATAATCTACCAGATATCAACAGAGAAGTTTAAAAGTGATACAGCAATCACTTTTGAGACTTACAAAAGATATAACATGAAACTTCACATTACAGCGTATATGAACTCAAATCCTTTTGAACTGAAAAAAAAATCTAAATTTCAAAAGCTCACTAGGGAATGTCACCAGGACCTTTATTACACAGCTAAAGAGTAAAAGCACAAAACTATCCAAATAAAAGAAACAGAATATGATCAGTAAAAAGCAGACTAAGTAATTAAAAAGTAGCAGTTACAAAAAACTGGGAAGAAGGGCCATCGAGGTGGCTCAGCAGGTGAGGGTGTTTGCCACCAAGCCTGACGACCTGAACTCACATAATAGGAAGGAAAATGGGACTCCAAGTTATCCTCTGATCTCCCTTCACGCACCACAGTGAGCATGCACACACAAACACAAATATTTAAAAAAAAAAAAAGACTAAGGAGAAGTTATGCACAGCAAAGTATTCAATGATTGTTTTAAAATGCTAACCTCCAAAGACATGAGAATTTCAGGAGATGGCTTCTTACTTGTTAACTTTTTCTTATACAATTCTCTATATTGTTTCATTTTCTGTCTATGGTCTCTAATATGCTTCCATGACCACATCCGTAAACGGGGACAAACATTTACTTCAAGAATACCGTGTATAGCATAAGCCCACCTATTTAAAAAAAAAAAAAAAAAAGACCCCATACTTACACCCAAATCAACAATACCAAAACAACTGAATTTGTTTTCTCTAACATGGATAACTACAATAAGGAGACTATGGAAACAGTATTCTATCAGAACACTCTACTTACAGCAATATTCCATTAATTATTACTATATCTCCCAACATAAAAAGAAACAAAATATTCAATTTTGTTAAAAAAATTTAGCTCTGCACAACTTAAGGCATAATTGGAAAACTAGTCAATAATTATAGAAATAGTTACCTTAAAAAGCCCTACAAGTTCTAGAAACTGAACTACAACTTAAAAAACAACAAAATTTTTAAATTTAAAAATGAGGCAACATGGATAAGCCTCCCCAAACCATCTCAGTTACTAAAATTCAAGCTGAGTTAATACAGGTCTAATGAGTCAAATAGGGAAGTCTGGGGGTGAAAAAAAGACAGGGTTAGGGATGAGGGGGTGGGACACTGCGAGAAAACAAATCAAGGTAAGTTTTAATTACTTTAAAAATAATGATTCTTCTACAATACATGAAAACTACAGTATTTCAAGATTTCTAGTTGTAAATTACAGTTTGAAGAATTTCTTGAGTCAATTCACTAAAACATAAAGGGAGTAACATAAATTCCTAGCTCCAAATCAGTTTGTACCAAATCTTAGAATAGCTTTAAAAAACACGGTATATTTTGGTTTTGTGATGCAGTCTTAAGTACTGGAAATAGTAAAATTAGTTAACACTGTAGAAAACTTTCAAAACAACCAAAGCATTTACCATTCTTTAGCATGGTAGTGAAGAGGCACATCGGGCTTGAATTTTCTATATGGCAGGTTTTGTGTCATCATGTCAACTGACTCGAGAAGCTCCATGAGACTGAAATACTAGAGAAACACAGGTAAAGCTTTTCAGTGTTTCTGGGTTCCTGTTCACTATTGAAGGCAAAAGCTAAATTATTGAGTTTTTAAGGGAATGCTTATGTAATTATGAATTTCAGAAAATACAACTTTGCTTTTATCAAACAATAACTCACAATCTAAACGTCATCAAAGAAAATCACCTGTGGTTTATTAAACTCAATCACTATGGTATGTAACTCAACCTCCAGGTTTATTTTGGGGTCAGAAAAGTCAAAATCTGATCGCCGGTTCATCTGAAGTTTGGCATTAGCAGATATAGGTTGAAAAACTGGAAAATAATACAAATTAAAAAAAATTAGAGTTCTACTTCAAACATGTCCAAGCACTAAAGAGATCAATTAGAAATACTTCTTTGCATCTCTTTCACAGGCTCTCCACAGTCCCAAACACCCACACTGCTCAGAGTGTTTAGACAAACTCTTCAGAAATTAGTAGAGAAGAATTAATTTTAATTCTAGATTTAATTTAATTTTATAAGAATATCAGAAATATTAAGACTATATCATTGATTCAACTGTATGATAATTTCTCTGTAAATGTTCTCCTTTCAATTTGCATAAATAGGTGGGAGAAAATGAATTCGTCCAGAATTATCTGCTTGGATCAAATGATAGAGCAAAAGTAATAAATGTGCAGAGGGAGAGCAGTGACAGTATAATCTATACAAGGATCAACTACGGAATTATAATCTAAGTTGTATATAAAGGTAATACAATCTATGCTTGTATTAACCACCTCAAGAACATCTTTTATACATATATTAAACATAAATATTGTTAGAAAACAAATCAATACTTGAACATTATGGACCTTAAAAAAAAAAACACTGATCTGCCACCTCCCCTTCACCTTCACCTTGACTTGTCTCTTCAGTTCCAATCTTACACTGCTAAAACTAAGGTTTTTATTTATTTCTTCCTTGTTTTTAATAGATATAAACATAGAAGTTATACATATTAATGGGATCCATGTGCTGTTCTCACATATGTATACATTGCAATTATACATTGGTATAATTTAAAATTTGAATGTATTTTTCCTTACTTAAAAAATAAAAACTATTTGGGATGGGGGTTGGGGGGTTGGGAATGCTCAGCAACGCTGAGAGAGAACATCAGAACCTTTAGAGACGAAGTTACAGGCATTTGTAAGCCGCCCCACATGGGTGCTAGAATCCAAACTCCAGTCCTCATGGCTAAAGAGCAAACATTCTTAACCAGGCTAAGCCATTTCTCTAGCCTCACTTTTCAGCTTTCTAAAATACACATGTTGTTACCTATAATCAGTCTACTGTGGAAAAGCACTCCAGAACCTTTTGCTTCAACTAAATGTAACTTCATACCCAATGATGATCCTTTCTTCATTTCTTCTCCAATTCTACTCTCTTATCAATTATTATCAACCATTCCCTCAACAAGTTTGCCCTTCATACTATATCAGTACTTGCTCAGCAAAAACCAACTCCACACATGGACCTAACAGCACATGTGGCTAGAAAAGAAAAGATCACAAAACAATCATATTCACTATTCTCACCTTAATACTGTAAATATTAAGTGAATTCTTAATGCGACGGGGGAAGGGGGAAATCACACAGCACTCCCTGTGCCTATGCTTACCCTGCTAAAGACCCATCTTCAATTTTTAAATTTTGGTTTATGGTTGACTTATTTGTTTCTATTGGCAATGACCAAATAAATCATAGCACAGCCTGTTCTTGATGGCCAGTTAGCCAAGAATGAATTTTCCACTTTTAAAGGGTTGTTTCAAAGAAACATAGGGGATATGTGTCAGATTATCTATGGCCTTCAAAATGTAAAATATCTGACGACATGGCCCTTTAGTGTCTCTAACCTACTCTAGGCCCAATGGTTTTCAAACCTGAGAACTCATCAGAATCACCTGTAGAACTTATTATACTCTCTAGTGCCAAGCCTCACACGAGAGTCAGATGCAAAAGGCCCTTGAGAGGCCTAGAAATGTGCATTTCAAACAACCTTCCAAGTGATGATAATGCTGCTAGTTTGAAGCATACTTCAAAAACAATGCTGGATTCAGTCCACACTTCTACACCACTATTTCATAGTTTCTTCAAATGCCTTCAGTACCTAAGATGTTTTAAAAATGCCATGCATACATAATCTGAAGAAAACTCCATTAACTCCTATTAACATCTCTATTGATCCAGTCAATGCCAAGACTCTTCTCTTACAACAAAACTGTCTTAAAGATGAACTGATTATGTCCTGTCCCTAAAAAAACAAACAAAAAAAAAAAAAAAAAAAACTCTACATTTATATAACATATGCCAAACCCTTCTCCCACATCAATCCAGAAATTCTCCCAAATATCTTGAATCACTAATTTTTCATGTTCTCCTTGATCATTCCTAGCTCAGCATATAAATAAGTATTATTTCTCCCATTAACTAGAAGGAAAGGAAAGGAGAAGATGTAGAATGCAAAGAGGAATAACCCAGACCAGTCCTCCTTGCCTCCCTACAAGTATGCAGCTATCAACTTATGAACATCAAATTCACTTTTCAATGCTTGCTTTAAAAAGGAAAACAAGCCGGGCGGTGGTGGCGCACGCCTTTAATCCCAGCACTCGGGAGACAGAGCCAGGCGGATCTCTGTGAGTTCGAGGCCAGCCTGGGCTACCAAGTGAGTTCCAGGAAAGGCGCAAAGCTACACAGAGAAACCCTGTCTCGAAAAACCAAAAAAAAAAAAAAAAAAAAAAAAAAAGGAAAACAAAACAAACAGTTTTAGGGCACTAGTATTTTAGTATTTTTTTTCCCTTTACCAGCAGGTCTAATGCTATGTTAAGAGAATCAACCGGAAGAGTTACACTGTCAAGAACCCCAGTGTACTCAATTAACAGGCTTCTACAGAGGCAAAGTTCACTAACACCTAGCCCTGATATAAGATGGCTTCTCTGGCTTCTGGTTCCTACTGCACAAAGGACTTCTTCAGCATCAGCCTTTTGTACTGCACAGCAGCCAAGACAGTCCTGTCCTACATTGAGCATAGACAGGAAAATGCATCTTCATGAGACTCAGTTAGAGTTGGATTTCTAACAAGTTTTGCTAACATAACAGTACAGAGACATTCTGAACCTCAACAATGTTCATGTCGTTTTCAATATGGTCTGGGTTTTAGTCCCGGCCAGGCAGAGAGTCTTCTTTAGAAACTTATCCTTAGCTCAAACATAGGGTTCATTCCTTTCATACTATTCCTACATCTGCATTCTTTCTACTTTTCACCAGCCAATCCTGTAATTCCAATCACCTTTTACAGTTATTAATTATATTCTTTCTTCAGTACTCTAATATACAGAAAATATAAGTCAAATCTAAATATATTTGAGAATCATAAACATGTTAGTTATCTGACCTCATATTTTCTCTGAGAAAGAATTAAGAATAAAAACAACTTCAAAATAATGAAAATAAGATTTTGGCACAAAGGACTGGGCATGTAGCTTAGTAACAAAGTGACTGCCTGGGATCAATCCCCAGCACTGTAAACAAAAAACAAAGACAATAACAAAACCACCAGAGCTGGCAGAAGTGCCAGTTGGGGAAATTGTGAAAAGGTTTAAGAGCACACATAGCACATAGGAGTACATAAAGGATATGTATTTCATGGATGCCAGGGAAACTCTGAAGGATATTCTATGCCTTAAATGTCAGGAAGCCAAATTCAAGAACTTAATTAAGCATCAACAATTGACATTGAGTATTCTCAAGGCTAAAAATGTTTTTTAAAATCATTCCTTTCTTCTGTATTTTAGTAATTACCTTGTCATTATAAAATGAATATGTAGGCCAGACACATAGGTGCATGCCTTTGACCCCAGCACTTGGGAGGAAGAGGCAGGAGGAGCTATCATCTGTGCACTTGACACCAGCCTGAACTACACAATGAGTTCCAGGACAGCCAGGACTACATAGTGGGGGCTGGGGACTGGGAGTAATATATGCTCACTTAAAATAACTGAATAGTAAAAGAACAAAATTTTAAGTGAGATATGGTAGTTCCTGCCTTTAATCTCAGCATTTGGGTAAGGCAGGAAGATTGACATAAGTTTGAGGCAAGCCTGGGCTACTGAATGAGACCATCTCAGGAAAAAAAAATTATTTGGACACTTTATAAACAGAAAGATCATACCACTACGGCTATACCACCTAGCTATAGTAAACTGCACTTGTGATTCTGAAGTGTTTTGGTAAATATCACTATAATTGATACTGAATAATCCTTAATTTTTAATACAATACATTAACATTCTTTTTTGTCAAACATTTTTCCTGTAGTTTTGAAATGTAACCAAAAATTCCAACAATAAAATATGTTGAAAAGATAAGTATATTTTAAATTCATATATATATATATAAAAATACACACACACGTAACTAGGAGAAAATTTAATATAAAATAATCTAGTATATCAACAATGTTAACATAATAGTTTGTACTAATTTTGCTAATTATATTTTTATTTTATCTAATAACTTACCAAAATCATAACCTTCTGGAACAATATTTTCATTGACAATACCATTTTTCAAGGCTTCCTATTAAAAGATAAATTGTTTTATTTATATTTATGCAAATATACTTTCATCCTACAAATTTATATTATCTACAAGAGTATTTAAGAGCAACTGAAAAATAAATGATTCACACCTCATCAGGATAAAATTTTAAAATGGCTAAGCAATGTATCATTAACTATTATGAAAAAATGTTCCAGTTAATTCTGTTTCTAAAAATCCTACTGGACTTTGTTTAGAAGTAATACTGATTCTAAGGATGGATTATTGACTGGGAGTTAAATATTATATAAAATATGATACAACAAGTATACACACAAATATTTACTTACCAATGATTCATCATAATCATTCAGATAATACATCTGAGACTTCGGATTCCAGTAAGCAAAGAGATTATCTAACCGGATTAGCTGAAATTAAATCAAGTTTATTACATGTCTGTTAATTTTTTTTAATGAAATTTTAACTTTTACTATGCTCAGAAGTCTCAAGTAATTGAGTCTTACCCTAAATAAAGCAAATAGACATAATTCACATAAATGTTTGCACACACGCACACACACCAAAAAAACATCATCATCATCATCATCATCATCACCATCATCATCATCATCATCATCAGTCTTTCCAAAATGCTCTTTCATCGAATCCATGGGTTAGAATTTATTTTACCTTCCGAACTAGTTTCTCAGTTTCATCATGTAAACATGGAATCCAGTTTTGATCAGTTGTCTGATGAGGAAAGAAAAAAGAAAAAAAAGAAAACCAGACCATTATATACATAATAAGTAATTCATTATCTACCATACCCTAGGACCAATTTCTCATGAAAATGCCTTTGAAAACATATCATTTAGTCAAAAATACTATTATCAAACCACTAACCCTTTGCTTTCAAGGAACTCATTGGTCAAAAACAAGCAAAAATAAGCAAGTTCAAACAGGTAATTTTGGAGGTCCAATATACAGTAGATAGAACATGGCAAAAAAAAAAATCAAACTCAGAGGTGTGCAAGATATAATGACTAACCTAAAATAGTATGCTTGTTGAAAGGATTACAAAAAGAACAGCTTTATGATCACAATAGTCTATACACCATGAATAAAAATTACTCATTGCATGGTTATGTGGTTGATATATTGTGCACCCCGATAAACTTATCTGGGGGTCAGAGAACAGAACAGCCACTATATTAAACATAGAGGTTAGGCAGTGGTAGCACACGCCTTTAATCCTAGCATTCCAGAGGCAGAGATCCATGCGGATCTCTGTGAGTTCAAGGCCACACTGGAAACAGCCAGGCATGGTGACACACACCATTAATCTCAGCACTTGAGATCTCATGTTTTGGTTGGGAAAGATACACGTCTTTAATCCCAAGAAGTAATGGCAGGAGGCAGAAAGGTATATAAGGCGTAAGAACCAGGAACTAGAGGCTTTTAAGCTTTTAGGTTTTTAGCAGCAGGTCAGCTGAGACACATTTGGATGAGGACTCAGAGGCTTCCATTTAAAGGAAACAGGATCAGCTGAGAAGTTGGTGAGGTGAGGTTAGCTGTGGCTTGTTCTGTCTCTGATCTTTCAGATTTTACCCCAATAGCTGGCACCGGGTTTGTTTTTCATTAATAAGACTATTTAAGATTCATGTTACAAGGTTATGATTCCAGGCAGGAATATATAGCTTGGTTTGTTTGCTTGTTTTGATTTGATTTGTTGTTTTTTATAAAGGCCCAAGGCATGGCCAGAGAACAAATCACAGGAAGAAAAGAGGAAAAACCAAATATGTTACCTAGGGTCAGATTTTAAAGGTTTTATACACAATATAAAGACAAGACTACATATTTTAAACTAAGGGTAATCAAAGTCACTGAGAACAAGACCAGGTGTATAATAAAGAATACTCATCAAGGAATGCTGCAGAAGCATTCAAACCAAAACCAAAACCAAACAAAACACTTAAAATTTTTAAAAATAAAAAATTGGAAATACAGTAATCAAATCTTTATTTGCATATGAATTTTTCTTTCCAAAAAAGGTCCGGATATGTAGCCCAAAGGGACTCAGACTCATAATACTACCTCAGCTTCCAGAATGCTGGGATAACAGCTCTGTGCTACCACTCCTCACCAGATTCTTGATTTTGGAAAGATGGTTCACACTGCTATGTGAAGAAATGACAGCTAGTATGGCTCCCAAACTTTAGCAATGAAGTATGATCACCAAGAGTGACTTTTAAAGCATAGATTTCACACTGGAGATGTGGTTCGGTGGTAGACTGCTTACCTAATACACCAAGATCCAGCATTGCAAAAACTAATAGTAATAAACATGCAAACACACATATACCAGGATGGCAACCCAAGAGTTTGTAACTCTATGAGTCTGGTATGGCAGACAAGTTTCCAGGAACCTCTAAAGGTAACAATTAAAGCTACTGTTTGTAGGGTTTCAGAGAAGATTCGGTGGTTAGAAACAAGTATGACTCTTGGAAAGGACCAGGGTTCAGTTCCCAGCACCCACATGGTGACTCACAATCACCTGTTACTCTAGTTCCAAAGGATCCAATACTCCCTTCTGACTCCTGTTGGCTCCTGTCATGTGCATATGGTACACATAAATACAATCAGGCACACAGAAGTGCTGTGGGATGTTCTGTATGTTAAATGTGTTGCTCTGATTAGTTAATAAATAAAACACTGATTGGCCAGTAGCCAGGAAGGAAGTATAGGCGGGACAAGGAGAGAGGAGAATTCTGGGAAGTGGAAGGCTGAGGGAGAGAGACGCTACCAGCCGCCGCCATGAAAAGCGAGATGTAAGGTACCGGTAAGCTATGAGCCACGTGGCAACTTATAGACTAATAGATATGGGTTAATTTAAGATATAAGAACTAGGTAACAAGAAGCCTGCTGTAGCCATACAGTTTGTAAGCAATATAAGTCTCTGTGTGTTTACTCAGTTGGGTCTAAGCAGCTGTGGGACTGGTGGGTGAGAGAGATTTGTCCTGTGGGCCAGGCAGGACTGGAGAAAATTCCAGCTACACAGAAGTACACATAAAGTATTTTAAATAAATAAAATCACTGTTGTTATTGTAGCAATGATTTTCATATTACCAAATATAAATAGTAATTCTCTACAACTTTCAATCTGCCAGCAGCACTGACAACAGAAACCATCCACTTTTACTGAGTAATCTCTGACTTCTCCCACCCCCTCCACTCCCTTTTCTTTTTCACTTGCAGAACCATGTTTTAAAAATAAACTATACACAACTGGGCAGTGGTGGTGCACGCCTTTAATCCCAGCACTTGGGAGGCAGAGGCATGCAGATCTCTGTGAGTTCGAGACCCGCCTGGGCTACAGAGTGAGTTCCAGGAAAGGCACAAAGCTACACAGACAAACCCTTGTCTCGAAAAACCAAAAAATTAAAAATAAAAAATAAACCACACACAAAATCAAATAGAAGATATAATACTGAACTGGAGTTAAGTTGAATTGTACTATATGCAGCTGCAAAGATAAAAGTGAAAAACACAGAAAAATGAAAAAGGTGACTTATAGAAGAATCATATAAAATATCTAAATCAACTTTAAAAAACAATCACCAGTTTCAGAGGTGAACCCCTACTTACTCAATTCCAATCCAGTCTGATAGCTTCCTAGACCAGTTCTACACAGCCAACCAAACACATACCTAGGATATTTCTGATGCTGACATAATCATAATCATATACCCAACTATACTACACAACTAAAAAAGTTACATTTCCTTTTTGAACAAGGTACCTGCATGCTGAGATTTTGAAGGGAAATACCAAATGAGAGTGGTTTGTCTTGATTTGTGATCTAAAGAAAAACAAAGTAAATTACTTAGGTGGATTATTAGTTAGACAAAATTCACTTTATAGAAAAAGTCAAATATCTGAGAAGGATCTTATTTCAAATATTCAAAAACATTTTCAGAATAATTTTTGTTCTATTTTTTCTAAAAACAAATTGCTAAACATTAATGTATTAATGTTGCATAGAATACTATATTTGTAGAATGTTTTTAAATTTATAAAAACATAATAAAAATTGATACAGTAATCTGTTTAAAATGGGAGTGAAACTGAGTTGTGTTTCAGAGTAGGAAAAGTCAGGAGAAAGACAAAGTGCAGCCCTGCTTCGCTTTAATCTGAAACTTTGGATAATCCTTTACTACAGAGAGATATTTGACTCTTGTATGAAGTGCCCCAGTCTCAGCACCAGACTACAGCCAAGCAAACCCAGGAATTCAGCACCATCACCTGCACAGGCACAGTCCAAAAGGCCCTGCCCCTTCCTGAGATGGACTGAAACTTAACTGAGACAGCCAATGCGTTCAGCACCAACTTTTCCCAGAAAGAAAAAATGTTCTATTTTTATATAAATTCTCCAGCAATGTGTTTAAAAATAACAACCTCTATGCACTTTAGAATATAAAATAACAGTAAATGCTTTAGGCTCAAAGACCTACCTACTTTGAGAATTTTTACAGACTTGCTCTTCCCATGTATTTACTGTTTTTTGTTTTGTTTCAATCTCAGGTTCTTCGGTCATCTTTTAAGCAGCATCTGGAAGCTCTATCAAATCCACAGATGTTGAATGCCTCTCAAAAGTGTGGCAGCATTATTTCATCAAACTTGTATTATGGGCATAACTTTATTTTAAAGGGGAAAAGATATGTATACACTCAGAAGATTTATGTGTATTTCCATTGTAAAAATTCAACTTTTTGTTAAGTTGAATTGTTAAAAAATATTTTTGAAGCTAAGGAGGCTCTTTAAAGGAGTTGTTTCTTCAAAGAACCAAGATCAAGCCAGGTTAATGACATAATTCTCTATGGCACATGTACTAATTAGAGTTGTGCCTTTTCTACCACACAGGATTAGATAAACTTATCAGAAGTAGGCTTTTGAAAAATGATAGAGTAACATTTAAAGTCAATGAGATGGTTATCTTTTATTGTGAACTTGACACGATCTAGAATCATCTGAGCAAAGTGGTCTCAATGAGAACTGTAAAGATCAGGCTGATTTATGGGCATGTCTGGGAGGATAGGGTGATTGGGGGAATGGCAGTCTTGATGATGTTAACTGATATGCGGAGGCCCAGCCCTTGGTGGGTGGCATCATTTCCTGGGTTTGGGTCCTGTGCTGCTTAGGAGTGGCCAAAGCAAGCTGAGAACAGGCCTGCAGACTCATTCTGTCTCTGCTCTGAATGCAGATGTGACTCTCGGCTTCACGTTCCTGCCCTGATTTTCTGCACTGATGGACCGTGACCTGGATTATAGCCAGTAAACCATTTCTCCCTTAAAGATGCTTTTGTCGCGGTATTTTATCATAGCAATAGAAATACCAAAAACTAGAACAGAAACTAATTACATATTTAAGAAAACAATAAACTATTGAAGAGCAAAAATTAAGTTAGCTCTACTTATTCCTAAACCAGTACTCTTTCCTGGAGGTTAAAAAAAATAAATAAACAAAAAAAATCTGTGAAATTCATTAACTCTCAAGACATTGCCTTCATAACCCAAAGTTTGAATACTTAAGCAAAGTATAATCAAGCACTCATTAAAAATGTAACCATAAAAAGAAAAGATCTTATGGTCTTCAGCTCTCTGTCCTTCCATCTCCCAGTATTGACTAGGCTGGCCATTACAGAGCAAAAGCCAGTCACAGTAAAATACATACTTGAGGAAAAAATACTTACATCATCTTCATAACGAACATGGATATTGGAAATTTTCACTTGAAGGTTTTTTATGATTTGAGTAATTAATTTTTCTGTAAAAGTGTCCTGTTTCTCCTCCAGAGGATTTTCTAAAATTGCAAATATTCCTTTTTAAATTGAATAAAACACATGCCCTATAAATATCCATATTTATAGTATAAGTATATTAAAGTAACATAATGCTTTGATAAAGAAAATGTATAACATTTTAAATAAATCACTTGAGGATTCCAAAATCTCTCATACCAAAGGATTTTCAAAAACAACTAAATGCACAATGTTTAAAAGCTAGTTTCTTATCTCAAAAGACTAGAGCCAACTATGTTAAGTTCACTGGTATTAAATTTTATAACCAGGTTGTAAGGGCCAGAGGACAAGGATATCTGCCAGGAGACAGTGTCTTCTATAAACGTCAAATACTGCAGCCATAAAAATCATAACAATATGGTTGCCTAAACAAAACCTGCACAATGACAACACCAGTTAATGTGTCAACAACATGGACAGGGGAAAATTCAGAAGGCCCTAGATGAAGAGCTACAGACAAAAAAATGCCTGGTAAGAAAGGGAGAATCAGCCTTTTCCAGGGACAAGCCTCATGAAAGGTTATCTAATCTCAAGAGGTCAGCCCTCAACACATGTACATCAGAGTGACACTAAATGGATTCAGCAGATTGAATTTATATATACACATGTACACACAAACACATACACTAATAATGATGCTGATGATGACGATAATTAAGAGGTGGTCATGAATTTGAGAGGGAGTAGAAGCAACATAAGAAGAGCAGAAGGAAGGTGTGGAACATGTGGAAATGATGTTTAAAGTCTTTGTTTTATACATTTATTTATTTGAAAATTTCATACATGAACTATGTATCATTTCCATCCATTCTCTCAAAGCTTAAAAACACTCCATAGCTCTCTATTTCAGGCAGACCTTGCCTTCAATTTTAGAAGTAAAGCTATAGGAAGATAACTCCTCTGTCACCATCACTTGATTCCAACTACTTTTAAGGTAACCAATGACCCAAATGTCAAAAATAAAGTGATAATCATCATCTTAACTGATATCCCATCGGGGTCTGGTATATTATTTGCTTCTTAATATAGCCTCTTTCCCATGAAATCATAAACTTCAACTTTCCTCCTTCTATCTACCCATCCTTTTTAACGGTCTTTTGTGTGTCTTTCTCCTCTACTTAATCATTAGATGACAGGTTTCCTTAAAACTCAATCTTCTCATTCTATACTGTTGCTACAGAGAATCTCATTCACATCCTAAAATATTTAACTGTTACCCTAATGTTGAGAACTTTCAAAACAATATTGAATAAAGGAAAAAGTAAAATGCAGAGTGGGGAGAATCTGACACATTTAGTAAATAACCAAGAAGTCAATATGGCTAGGAGAAAGAATGCAATAGGATTTGGAGTCAGTTATGAAGGAGGGAAAGTAGACAGCACTCCAGCATGAGCTTTTAATCTATCTTGTTGAAGCACTTAAAACTTCATCCTGGTAACAAGGTGTCACCAGTGAATTTTATATATTAGTATTTTGGATCTAAGAACAAATAAGTTCTCATTAAACATGGTTTATATTGCATGCATTTCCCTTTTTCAGTTAAGACCTCATTAAAGCAAAATAAAGGAATGTAAATGAAAAAAATAAAAAACCAGGTAAACCCCAAAGCCAGAAGGTAAAAGACTTGGGGAAAAGCAACAAAAAACAGATGGCTTCAGACAAGCTGAAGAAGAAACTTAAACCCTAAACAACCCAGGATGGTGCTGTTATTGAATCATAAGGTAAGGATTTAAACCCAGGATTCTGAAAGATTCCTGGACCTGAAATCACACAGAACAGACACAGCAATCAGGGAGCATCCTTAAAAGAAGAGGGGACTCGGGAGGCAGAGCCAGGCGGATCTCTGTGAGTTCGAGGCCAGCCTGGGCTACCAAGTGAGTTCCAGGAAAGGCGCAAAGCTACACAGAGAAACCCTGTCTCGAAAAACCAAAAAAAAAAAAAAAAAAAAAAAGAAGAGGGGATGTTACAAGAGTTAGTTAAGACCACTGTGCTTTTCCAAAGTCCCCAAATTCAATGCCCAAACCCACGTTAGCTCACAACTGTCTGTAACTATAGTTGCAGAGGATCTGATTCAATCTTCTGACATAGGCAGGTACCACGCATGCAAATCATGCACAGACATACAGGCAGACAAAATACCCCTACACATAAAATTTAAATTTAAAAAAGAATTGTTTTAAAATATATATAATAAGCAGTCAAATGTATAGGACTCCACCCTTTCCCAGCCCAATGGCTAAGAAACTATCCTTTGTTGTTCAGCCTACTGAACATGTAAGAGTTTATCAGAGGTAAAACAGACCTAACAGGCTCCAAAATCTGATAAGCAGTACATAGGGAACAGGATGAGCCTACACAAAGACAGAAGTAATTAAAAGGCTTTATAATGAAGTCACATCTGTATTCACTCACTAAATAAATAACAAAGTTATGGTTTTTAAAATTTTATTTGTCACGCAGGGTGGCACACACCTTTAATCCCAGCACTCAAGAGGCAAAGGCAAGCAAATCTATATGAGATACAGACCAGCCATGCTGGTGGCCACATCAGAGGAGCACAGGTAGCAATTGAAGTTCAAGGTATCAGTCCACCAGGAGGGAACTCTCTGATAGGTCAACCTCGGTTAGGCAAGGTCACAAGACCACAGACCCTGGAATGTCTTTTGCTTGTGCTGTGCCTTTACATGTTTACTGTGGCCATCTTTCTCTGGTATCTGGCATGGTGTGAATGGGTGTGAAGAAATCCCCACTGCCTGTAATGTAGTGTGTTTATCTCATGGAAACATCCCATTCTACTGGACATTTTTATCTGTGGGTTGTCATGAAGATGATTCATCCCTAGATTATACTATCTAATTGATAATAATAATGATAGCTTATACAGAGTTTTGATAAATAAAAATAAATACAAGGAAATGTTATACCATTAAGGCCTATGAGTTTTACAGCTAAGGCTTACAAGCTTCACCTAAAGAGCTGCTTTAAATCACCATTCAGGTTAATGACTAAGGAAAACAACTGAGTCCACAGGATCCAAGCTGGCTCTAATTCTTTTTATGCTGAAAAGATGCAGTCTCAAGTTTCGGTGTGCACCATTAGCTGAAACAAACCTTCAAAATAACTTCAGGTTAGACCAGATTCTTTGATAATAGTTTTAAAATGAATAACCCCAGAAAACAATCTAAAGTTCACAAGGACACATAGTTGAGTTATAGATTCATTAGGCTAGAGTCAAAAATACAGAACAGCTTGACTGTTCCTCGCTGACATACTTGCCTTGCTAGGTCTGGTGGAAAATCAAAGGTCATGATTAATTCCTTGCACCCATTCCTGACTTCAATTTTCTGATACAAGAAACAATTGATAAATGGGTACATATCCTGAAGATTCAAAGTTCAGCTAACTAACTGTTTTTCTGTATAAAAGTTTAGGTTTGTGACTCCTTTAAAATTTCTTACAAGATTACCTTTCAAGATAGGTAATAGATTGATTCTTTCTTTGTAACTGCAATATGTATCCTGTCAACAAAATAGTTGGCTGTGAAAAAAATGTTCCTTGCTTGCTCATGTTCTATTAATCTGTAATAAGTTACTTAGATGTATTATATATGGGTTATTGGGATGACTCTGTTTTTAATCATGTAAGGGAGATGAAAAACATGTTTTAACCTATATTCACTATAATCATTCACTTGAAAAATGGAATGTAACTACACTGTAATTCCTTTACTGCCTGAAAGACTTTATTGGGGTATATAAGCTGCAAAGCGAGAGAGGAAGAAGAGAGAATAAAGAAGGAAACCATCAAGATAGCATGTGAGTATCTTTTTCCCTAACTCCTTAGATAGAAAAGTCTAGTGTACACCAACACTGTGGATTCCTTTCAAGCCCTGGGCTGTCTGGAGGCTGGTACCCCAGGTGGCAATACAGCCAGAGATATATAGTAAGACCCTGTCTGTCTGTGTGTCTGTGTCTGTCTGTCTGTCTGTCTCTTTCTCTCTCTCTCTCACACACACACACATACACACACACACACACAAACGTGTGTGTGTGTGTGTATGTGTGTGTATCTATATATATTAAAATATATTTTGTTAGAGTTGAATATCTGGCTCAGTAGGAAACATTCATATCATTTGGACAATTGTCATAGTTCAACATCAAAGGAAGTATGAACATGTAACATAAGCTTAACTTAATGAAACTGTGAATATCTTATTCAGCAATATGTTATTCTCTAGGGAATGGGTAAAGGGATTAGTGCAGACTTTGTTTTTATAAAGTATAAGTCCTATAATACTATTTTACTTTTAAATCTATGTATATGTATTATTTTTTTTGTTTTTTTTTTTTTTTTTTGGTTTTTCGAGACAGGGTTTCTCTGTGTAGCTTTGCGCCTTTCCTGGAACTCACTCGGTAGTCCAGGCTGGCCTCGAACTCACAGAGATCCGCCTGGCTCTGCCTCCCGAGTGCTGGGATTAAAGGCGTGCGCCACCACCGCCCGGTTGTATTATTTTGACAAAATAATTTTTAAAGGAAAAGGCCTGGCAGACTTAGGAAAGGGAGGATTAGAGAAGAGATAAATGACTACACAGACTATGAAGGAAATATGACAAGAAAGTAAAATTACATGTGATATTCCCACAGGTTGTATTACGTTTCTATTAATGTTTGCCACAAGGTAAAACATGTATTACTGGAGTTTATTTTTCATTTAAAAAAAAAAAAAGAGAGAGGAAGGAAGACACCTACAACCCCAGCACTAAGAAAGCAAAGGCAAAAAGACCATGAGTTCAAGGCCAACCTGGGCTACAAAGTAGATTCCAGGCCAGGCTTGGCCACACAGCAAGATTTTTTTCTCATTAAAAAAGAAAAGAAAAGAAAAAGAAAGCTACCCTTTTCTCACCACCAAAAAACAATACAAATGAGTGCATGGTAAAGAACTAAGTATATTCAAGAGTAGATAATAGATATAAGGGGGCTACAAAGGCAAAGTCTAGAAAGATAAGAAGATATACTTGATAAACTTGCTAATATTAAAATATGACTTTACCTCACCAGCAACTATTATTTGCCTTAATTTCTGCAAGGTAATTTCAGCAAACATAACAAAACAAACAAACCATATAGCTTTCCAGGTAATAAGATGATTTCCTAGCCGGGCGGTGGTGGCGCACGCCTTTAATCCCAGCACTCGGGAGGCAGAGCCAGGCAGATCTCTGTGAGTTCGAGGCCAGCCTGGGCTACCAAGTGAGTTCCAGGAAAAGGCGCAAAGCTACACAGAGAAACCCTGTCTCGAAAAACAAAAAAAAACAAAAAAAAAAAAAAAAAAAAAAAAAGATGATTTCCTGCTTGTAACATAATCTCAGAACCAGGCAATGGTGTTGCATGCCTTTAATCCCAGAACTCAGGAAGCAGAGGCATGAAGATCTCTTGTGAATTAGAGGCCAGCCTGATCTACTGAGTTAGTTCCAAGGACAGACAAGGCTACACAAAGAAACCCTATCTTGAAAAAACAAACAAAAACAAAAACAAAACAAACAAAAAACCATAACCTCAGTACATCTAGTAGAAAACAATATTCTGTTACAATATCTACATCCTTTATTATCACTGTTTACTGGTATTTTACCTTGATCAACTACTTTCTGTTTTGCTTCTTCTATTCTTTTTAGTTCCTGTTGCTTTGCTTCCATTAGTTGCTTTTCTTCTTTGATGGGATCATATTTTATTCCTACAGAAAACATGAAAAAAATTTCAATTACCTTAAATTTAAATATACTTGAAAATAATCACTAATTCAAATAAAATTTAGTGAGATCTAAACAAAAAAAGCAATTTTATTTGAAATCTAAAAATCCCAAATTAAAATCCTAAATTATCTTCATCAAAAGTACTTGGAATAAAAATGTATAAAGATTTTTCTATCTAAAAATAAGAATAAATTATAAATTTTAAATGACTTACTAGAAGAAGGCACTATCAGTAAATAGATTTCTTCCAAAACAGCTTCAACTGGTTGAGTATAAAGGTTTTTCCATGGAATTTTAAGTTTAAGACTACCTACATTAAAATAATGAAGACAAGAATACTGTTCATTAAACATACATCTACCAATCTACTTTCTATAAAGCTTTAGAAGAAATCTTTCAAAAATCAGTAAAACAAGCAATAGTGTCAGGGAACCCATACAGTCCTATAAAATTGACTACATCTATATAACTCATTTAAAATGGGTACTTTTTCATTCAACAAATACATCATGAAATATACTAAGTGGTAAAAACACAATAAAAGAAACATATACAAATAAAAGAATGACAGAAACTACGTGAAAAAGTATACAAATAATACCTTAGTGGATTCTGTTTGTCTAGTGAACTTTCTAGTACCTAAAAATTAACTTATTGTCATTTTTTAAAAAGGAAAAACAAAAGAAGGCAACCTTTAAAGAAAATGGGTCTATCTACTCTTCTTATATGTGTGTACAAATATAAAATACTTTGCTATGGGACGGTCTTTCTGTATGCTGTGAATATGTGTTGCTCCCATTGGTTAATAAATAAAGCTACTTTGGCCTATAGTAAGGCAGGATAAGAGCCAGGAGGGAAATCCAAGAGAGATACAGAGAGAAGAAGGGTGGAGTCAGGGCAGACACCATCCAGGTGCCCAAGAAACAAGATGTGAACAGACTGGTAATGCTGTGGCCACATGGCAAAATAAAAACTAATAGAAATGAGTTAACTTAAGATGTTAGCGCTAGCTAGCAATAAGCCTGAGCCATAGACCAAAACGTTTGTAATTAATATTAAGCCTCTGAGTGATTATTTTATAAGCTGCTGCTGGCCAAGCAGGACACAGAAAAGTTTCATTCTACAATACTTGTTTTTATATAGTTTTGTACGATCGTGCTGGGATCAATCCTGTGATGATTAATACTCATTGTCAATGTGACAGGATTTACAATCACCTATGAAACTATAAGTGCCCATGAGGACATTTCTAGAGAGGTTTAACAGAAGATGAAAGACCTATTCTGAAGGTGAGCAATACAATGTCAGAGGCTAGAGTCCCACACTGGATAACAAAAAGAAAGAGAGCTGGCACCAGCATTTCTCTCTCCTTCCGCACTACACACAAAATGACAAGCCACCTCACTTTCTTGCTGCCATCCCTTCCCTATTATGATGAGCTGCACCTTCAAGCAGAAACAAATAAACCCTTCCTTCAGTTGCTTGTATCAGGCACTTTGTCATAGCAATGAGAAAAGTAACTAGTGAAACTCTCAGTACTCCTGGTATATTTTTAAATTTTTCTTGAATTGAAATGGTGTTCTTTTTCATATAAAGCTTTCTGTACTTCTGGTCAATATTCTCCAAACAGTTATTCACCATAAACAATTTAAAATACAAATTCTGTTCTATAAAGTAACATAGTGGGCTAAGAAGTTTTCTGCTTGTTTTCTAGTTTTAGCCTTGGACATATTTTAGGAATCTGAACTCTGCTTTCAGGATGCTTAAGGCTACTTAGTTAGTGGTCAATTCTACACACAAAGGCCTTATACTTATATGGTAAAATGTATACAGTTCACCATTTAAGTAGGTTACATTGACATACAATGAGATTCAACTATAATCAGTGTAAAATTAAAGTGACTTCTGGCCAATGTCTAAAAGCAACATACAAGAAATTTATTATAAGACTGTTTTACAATATAATAATATTATTCCACCCAACTAAGTATTCCTCAGATTGTGTTACAGTAAAGAAGTCAAATCAACTTAAGATTATGAAAATTTTTTACACTGGTTACAAGTCTTTAAAAAATTACCAATCCAAACTATCAGAAACATGCAATAATTAAGATGTCAGAAGGGAAATATCTTGTAGTATTTTCCAATTCTTACTTAAGCTAAACTTTCTTTACAGGGACAAGACAGAATTTAGATTCTAAAAATGTCAAATAAAAATTTCCTGTGGTATATGGTCTAATAACAACTGTAAGTACAATATACAAAATTGTAAAGACTATCATCATAAAATTTTTATGTAAGCTTTGAGAATGTCCATTTTTCAGACATTATCACAGCTTCAGTAACACTATATAAATCCTACTATAGGAAGAGACAGACAGACAGACAGATTCAATTTAAGACACTATGATCTCAATCAACCTTTATGACACTTAAATAAATGCACAACAGCATAAATTAAGAATCCTAAGAGACAACTTTATTAAACATGCTAAATTCTTACATTTAGTTTGTTTCTGATCTACCAACACATGAACTGCTTTAAATTCATACTGTATTTATTTAAAATTCATACTTTAATGAATTACAAACATGGGTAAAATAATTGAAAACAAACAAAAAGCACTTTATTTTCCAGAGTAAGAAACCTGAAACAATTTCTACAGCACAATCAAGGTTTGATTTTCATCCATAGCTACAGTGTTTGGATGATCAAAACCCTTTATGTTATATATCTTGTACTTATTACATACTAGCAAACATAACTAATCAGAAATATAGAAACTAACACAGTTCCTGCTTTGACTCTCAACTCAACTTTAAGACCTACTAAAATGAGCAATTACTGTTCAAGTATTACATTTACCCACAATATTTTTAAGTCATACAACTAAGTTCTACATAAACAAAAACACACAAATATTATATTTTAAATTAATGCTCATAAGCATTAGGAAGATTACATTACAGCAATAATAGTTTAATTACTTAGGTTGCATGTCCAACAAGGAGAACATTCCAGTGGTAAATATGGCTTACCTATATGACCAACCTTAACTTTGAATGGTACATCCAGTTCACTCTATAAAGAAAAGTAAATTTGTAAATAATAATAATAATTATAATAATAATAAATCCATATAAGGATAATTATTTTCTTCCTAAAATCACTTATGGGTATTTTAATTACCTTGCATACTCTTTTTATCTTCAGCATTCACTTAAATTTAATGGTTTATTTACAGAAAGCCTCTCTTTTCAAAGTAAATGGTTAGGTATATACTTACTTAAGTAATACTGAACAGATAGCTTTTTATAGAAATTAATACTTCATTTCACAAAATTGGCATTTTACATAATAATAATTTCAAAACTGTTTTCCTTGTCTTTAGGAAAAGAACAGCTCTTACAATAACTGGTGCTGGGGAACGTGGATAGCCAATAGTAAAAATAGGAAGTTGAGTCTTTGTACTATACCATATGTAAAACTCAACATGAATCAAAACTAAACAGAAAATCTAAAACTTTATAGTTTAGAGAAGTGGTTCTTAACCTGTGGGTCACAACCCCTTTGGGAGTTGAACACCCTTTCACGGGAGGCACCTAAAACCATTGGAAATATCACGTATTTACATTATGACTCATAACATAAAATTACAGTATTAAGTAGCAATGAAAATAATTTTATGGTTGGGGGTCACCACAACATGAGGAACTGTATTAAAGGGTCACAGCATTAGGAAAGTTGAGACCACTGGTTTAGAGGAAAACACTCCCATGAACTGTAGACTAATAGCTATGGAGCCCCATAGGACTAGACTAGGCCCTGTGGATACAGGAGACAGTTGTTTAGCTCGAACTGTTTAGGGGACAGCCAGGCAGGGCGATCGGGATCCATCCCTGGTGCATGGGCAGGCTTTTTGGAGCCCAGTGCCTATGGTGGGACACCTTGCACAGTGTTGGTGCAGTGGGGAGGGGCTTGGACCTGTGAGTGTGCCAGGATCTGCTGACTCCCCATGGGAGACCTTGATTTGGAAAATGTGGGGATGGGGGGTGGCTTGGGAGGGAAGACTGGGGGGTGGGAAGAGGGAAGGGGTGGGATTTGTGGTTGGTAGGTAAAGTGAATAGAAAATTTTTTAATAAAGGAAAATAATAGAGAAAAACACAAGAAAAAAATCTTCATGACAGATATCATGGAAATGAAAACAAAAACAAAACAAAACTACACTGTCAGTTTCTATCTTTAAGAATTTAGATCTATGTTGCAAAGTTCATATTTTATGAAAATAGCTTTCAAAATTTTTTTCATAGGTAAGTAAATTTAAGGTGGCATGTTAAATTAGGTATGAGTGTATTTAAATATACTCATGTAAAGTTTCATAGACAAGACCTACCAATGCATTTTCTTTAATTTGAAGGTTCTTGAGGGCCACAGCTCCTAAAAGAAAGAAAGAAAGAAAGAAAGAAAGAAAGAAAGAAAGAAAGAAAGAAAGAAAGAAAGAAAGAAAACAATATATTCAACTGTATTTCACTTTTAAATATGCTTCATTTTAAATACAACACCAGAGAAAAATAATTGTCATAACAGAAAATAGAATTTATTTTTACTAGCCCATGTTCATTCTTCTGTACAGTCTAAGAAGATCTGACAGGAGAATCTCTTGCCTACCACCAGCCTAGATGAAAAACACTCCAGACCTCCAGACTACATGATATTCAAAAGAAAAAAATGGCAGAAAGCAATAGGGAAGGATGCCTGATACCCTCTTCTCTTCTCTGAGCGCGCGCACGCGCGCGCGCGCGCGCACACACACACACACACACACACACACACACACAGAGAATACACACATATACACAACATGAACTCACAGAATGCTATGACATAGAATGTAATAGTAAAATGAAAACACAAACTTACTCTCTATCACTTTAATTAAACACAAACAGGTTAGCAGGGAGCAAACGTCTGTAAATCTAGCACTTTGGAGGCCAGAAGCTGAGGTACCAATAAACAGCAAGTACAAGATCAGTGAGATACACAGTGAGAACCAGACTCAAAATAGTAAAGGCTGAAATAGAGCTTTGTGGTAGAGCACTTGCTCAACATGCACAACTCCCTGGGTTCAAGCCCTCTGCAACAGACATAAATTGGCAGAGTGGAGTCTAGTGAATGGATAAGCAGTGTCCAATAATATGCTGTTAAAGACTGTCTCTAACTCTTAAGTGCACACATTAAGTTAAAAATCAAAATCATAGGAAAAAAATTCTAAGCTGATAATCAAAACACAAAGACAAGTAGGGAATATGATTCAGCAAATCCACATCTAGGCATGTAACCAATGTATCTGAAAACATGGATGAAAAGAGAAATAGTCGCATTCATAGCAGTATTATTCCAAAAGAGCAACTCACCTATTCATCAACAGATGGAAGAAAACACACACACACACACACACACACACACACACACACACTCACACTCTCACGGGCAAGGATAATATTATTCATTTTTAAAAATGATTTGAATTCATGCTACAACATAGAAAAACTGTAAGGACACATTGTCTAATGAAAGAAGCCAGTAAAAAACAGGACAAATAGACAGCAGAGTATGAGTTATTACTGTTTAATTGTAGATGTAACCAACCGTCTTATTAAATAAGAAACACAGAGCCGATTCAGAGAAGAAAGCCAAGAGGTCAGAGCTAAGAGCCTCACCCTTCCTGCTTCAGCGATCCTCTTCAGTCAGGAGAGCTCTCCAAAAGGGACCTACTTCCTGTGTGTATATCTTTATATAGTCTAGCTGTTCTGCCTTCTCATTGGTTGTAAACCCAAACACCTGACTGCCTCGTCACTGCCTGTATGTACAGCCCTCCAGGTCCTCTATGGTATTGAGATTAAAGGCATGCGCCACCACCGCCACGCACTTGCTATGGCTCTAATAGTTCTGACCCCTGGGTAACTTTATTTATTAACATACAATTAAAATCACATTTCAGTACAAGTAAAATACCACCACACTTAATGGATACTGTTTGACTTGTCCTACAAGTAGATGGATCTGAATGCTGTAACACATTGTGAATTTAGTGACACTGAGGTATACATATGTAAGATTGTTAAGGACATAAATATTGAGACTATTATGGTGGAATATACCTTTGATCCCAGTACTTGGGATGCAGTATCTTCAAGCCACCCTGCCTAACATAGTAAGTTTTAGGACAGCCAGAGCTTTAAGTGAGATGCCTCCAAAAAATAAAATAAAATAAAATAAGGAAGGAAGGAAACAAAAGCATGTGTGTGTATGTTTTTCCCTATATAGTGCATATATATATATAGTACATACGCTATATACTGTATCTATATATAGTGCATATATATTTATATATATACACATATATATAGTGCATCTCTGTAATTTTTCAAATGGGGCAGGGATCTGAAAGAAAACTGAAAACTCCCAGATGAATAAAAATTAACAGGAAATGCTGCCAGTAGACTCATTTAAAGGGAATGCTAAAAAAAGGGGGGGAGGGTTAAGAGAAATGGAAGATTAAAGAAGTAATGAGGATAAAATCAAATATTTTATTTGTATTGTTCTTAAATAAGCTAATGGAAAGTTGTTTGTTCTGAACATTAACAGTAACAATGCACTGGCTCACTCTGCAGGTGCAATGAAAGCACAATGTTTCTAGAAGAAACTGTATTGTCTGTTACCCATGAAGCAGTAAAGGGTCATCTGAACAGACTTAGACTAGATTTAAGTGAATACTACAAACTCTAAGTGTGGTTGATATATTTGTGCACCCCGATAAACTTATCTGGGGGTCAGAAAACAGAACAGCCATAATAATAAACATAGAGGTTAGGCAGTGGTAGCATACGCCTTTACTCCTAGCATTCCAGAGGCAGAGAATCCATCTGGATCTCTGTGAGTTTAAAGCCACACTGGAAACAGCCAGGAATGGTGACTCATGCCTTTAATCCCAGGAAGTGATGGCAGAAAGGTATATAAGGCATAAAAACCAGGAACTAGATCTAGTTAAGCTTTTAGGTTTTGAGCAGCAGTTCAGCTGAGATCTACTCTGGATTAGGACTCAGAGGCTTCCAGTCTGAGGAAACAAGGATCAGCTGAGGAATTGGCAAGGTGAGGTGGCTGTGGCTTGTTCTGCTTTTCTAATCTTCCAGCATTCACCCTAATACCTGGCTCCAGGTTTGTTTCTATTAATAAGACCTTTTAAGATTCGTGCTACATCTAAGTGCTGTAAGATGTTCTGTATGCTATGAATATGTGTTGCTCTGATTGGTTGATAAATAAAACGTTTATTGGCCAGTAGTCAGGCAGGAAGTATAGGCGGGATAAGCAGACAAGGAGAATTCTGAGAAGAGGAAGGCTAAGTCAGGAGATGCCAGCCCACTGTCCAGGGAGCAGCATGCAATGGCACACAGGTAAAGCCACGGAACATGTGGTGACATACAGATTAACAGAAATGGGCTGAGTTTAAGTCTAAGAGCTAGTCAGTAGTAAGTGAGCCTGAACTAATGGCCGAGTAGTTTTAATATACTAATATAAGCCTCTGTGTGTTTACTTGGATCTGAACAGTTGCAGACTGGGTGGCGCACAGAAAAACTTTCAGCTACATCTAAGACGATTTTTTAAAGTATAATTACTATGCAAGAAAAAATAAAATTTATATGAAATGCTCAATGAAAACCCGAGAGGGCAGAAAACTTTTCTTTTTAAGAAACAGGTCCAACAAATAGAAAATAGTTAGAATATGACAGATAACACCAAAAGGCTCAAAAAGTTTTTTCTTGCATTCAACATATAACCCTCTACAACGAAATGTATCATGAGTTTCCTATGCAAACATCATGCAATTCTTTAGCAAACATCAAATGGGTATCCTAGAATTCAATCCCATGTCAATATTTTATATCTAAATTTTTATATCTAATACTTTATATCTAAAAATAGAGATGATTCCACAAATTAAAGAGTCTAGTCAACATAAAAATACTCATCATTTCTACACTAACCATAGGTCCACGGTTATGACCTATGTGACCCCATAGGTTCATATATTTGAATGCATGGTCATTAGGGAGTGGTGCTGCTCTTCCTGCTGCCTGGTGATCCAAATGTAGAACTCTTAGCTACCTTTCCAGCACCATGTCAGCCTGCATGCTGCCATGCTTCCTGCCATGACAATGAACTAAACCTCTGAAACTGTAAAAGACAGCCCCAATTAAATGTTTTCCTTTATAAGACTTGCCATGGTCATAGTGTCTCTTCACAGCAATAGAACACTGACTAAGATAGAAGTTGGTACCAGGGACTGGAGTATTGTGTGAGATAGGCCTGACCATGCTTTTGTTTGGAGGAATATTGAACATGTTCAGACTTTGGACTAGAAAAACAAGTAGACACTTTAAGTGGAGTTTAATGAGCCATCCTAAGCACCATGGGCCTAGGGCCTAGGGACATCCTAGTAGTAGCATAAAAGACAGTGGTACTGACAGCAATGTAGACTATGATGGCCCAGCATCAAGCAACTGAACTTAGCAGCTTCAGCCGCATGGTTCTGGCTTCAGAGTCAAGGATACAAGAAAGAGGTTGTAGAATCTCCCTCTATGACTAAGGAAAGCCGCTGAGGCCAGACATGTGTCAGGCGTGTCCCTACATAGAGGCACAGAGAGACCATTGTGTGAAGTTCTGAAGGTGAAGCCTGGATTGTCTTGGAGACCCCAAGATCCTGGGAATGCCAGACTCATAGGATACCTGCTGAGGAAAGCTGCTAACAGGCAGTGGAATCAGCCCCAAAGAGAAAAGTGTGTTGCAGTCAACAAAGCTAAAAAAGAGCTGGAGATCTGAAGAGCACTTTGACATCAGACTTGGAGATGCAGAGTTTGGAGTTTGCAGTTTGCCCAGCTGGATTTTAGTCTTGCTTTGGTCACAGTGCTCCTACATCCTCTCTGGATATGCCACAAGTGCACCAACTTCATCTCTTTAGGAGTGTAGAAGCTCATCAAGTTACCCTACGAGTTTTTACAGTTAGAATACCAAGACCATACCTTTCCTAGAGGCTGATAAGTGGGACTGGAGGTTCCAATTTTCTAATATTCTAACTATGTGGTCTTTCTGGTGATTGGTCCATTCTGGGGCCTATCTAGGGACCCTTCCTTGTCACCTCAATAGCATAAATTAAAACTACCAAAGGGACTCATCATGAATAACAAAAATTAATCCTGTCATAGGAAAATGCATGAATATAGGAACTCTGCAACATGAACCACAGACAAACATCAAATACATATCACACAATATAGGTATAAACCCATTAATCCAACCACATCAACAGTAAATTTAGATGTAACTTGGAAAGTTGAACAAAAAAATGCCAAAGTGAATAAAAAAAACCCTCAAATTTAATTCATTTACCAAGAAACCCCCTTCAATTATTAAGACATAAATGGATTTAAAGTAAAGAGTTAGTGAGAGAGATACAACAAATCCAGAGTAGCTCTACAGTTTCAGCAACATTACAAATGGCAAAGAAGCCAGTTCTCCAAGAAGATACAAATTTCTGTTCCAGAAAGAACATTGTTTTATGAAGATCACCACCACGCACCAAGGAGCAGAGAACTGTAGTAACCTACAGAGTACCTTGGCTTAGAGTCATAGAACAAATCAGCAAACTACACACTGACCGCTACAATAATGATCACAAGGCAGCTAATAGAACCTAGTAGGAGAGGTGGAAAGCCACCAGACCTTCCCTGGAATTTCAGCCACTACTCCCTTGTGACCCCCACCTGCACAGTCTTAGGAGAGAATCCTAAAATATGTGGAGATAAGGGCAATTGAGGGTAGGATTCCACTGACAAGGCTTTCACGAGGATTTCACCCATGCCAAGTTGAGATTTCTATATAATATAGCTACTTTAGAGTCACCATACTCCTGTAAGTAACCTCAAACTGGCTCACGAAGATGATCTGCACTAATTTCCAGGAAAAAAAAATGAAGGGGGTGGGGGGGAGAGAGAGAGAGAGAGAGAGAGAGAGAGAGAGAGAGAGAGAGAGAGAGAGAGAGAGGAAGAAATAGAAGGAGAGAAGGAAAGGGAGAGAGGGAGGGAGAAAGGGAGGGAAGGGAAGGGAGAAAAGGAGGGAAGGGAAGGGAGAAAGGAGAGAAACAAAGAAAAGAAGGAAGAAAGAAATTCAACTTTGTAGACTCTTTAACACAGGTTATTGAAAAGAGACTGTTATAGATTCAGACCCAAACTGAGCTACTTTTAATCCTCTTAAAAGCCATTTGCTATAATCTGCCTAACCTGATGTCCCCACTAATGGAAAAATGTCTTATCTATGACTTTTGTTGTGTGATTTGTAAAAGTCCATTTAACAATGTCTCTGCTGGAATACGTTACTCCAGGCAACTAAAACCTGTGTTCCTAGGACATAGTTATTTGAACTTGGCTAAAAACAAACTCATTTCACTTTCAATTAAGAGCTGTATTTTACAACCTAACAGTTTTGAGGAATGAAAATAAGGGCTCAAGGAAGGACAATCCACTTTCACCAAACTTGGCAGAAGGTACCTGTGCAAGCCCTTTGTGACTGACCATTCACTCTGCTTGCCTGATCGTATGTTGGCAATTCTTTCAGAGACCCAACCCTCCCCTTTGGTTTAATTGATGGTATACTGATTTGCTCAACTGGTGGTTGGGCATCCTCTCAGAGTATCTGGTAAAGGATTTGTTTACCTCTCCACCCCCAGCATTTGATTGTTACAGTTAGAGCTTTATTTTCTGTTTTCCGTACAACATGTAAGTCTGTGTTTTCTTCTTGTGTGCCATTGCACTCTTGCCCATTCTACGAGCATACTGAACATAAAAGTTACTTGTTCCCTCTAGCACAAGACAGTGGTGGTAAAATGACTCATGTGACACCATCTTGTCTTAACTCTAGTTTGTGTCTTCCTAGATGCCCCTCAGCTTTCCACCCTGTAACAGCCACATCCACCTTTGGCAACACTTTGGGGAATGTCTGTGACCCTCACCATAGTCTAGGTGTTTTAATCAAAATAATTAATGCTTGTGTAAGCTAAAACATAAAGCTAAAATAACTAGGAGGAACTGTAAATCAAAATTAATTGTAGTGTAGTGTCTAAAAAATACTACTAAGCTCTGCAAGAAAACAGATGCTATTGGGCTACCCCAACTTTCACTGATGTAAGCCTCCTCAAGCACTGATACTAATTGTGGGTTTGTCTTTAAAAATACTGTGCCCTTCAGCTTTGACACCAAGAGACATTCTGAAGGTGTGAGCCTATTCTTGGTCTGACTATTACTAAAGGACTCATACTCTTAATTGGATTAACTATAGAGGATGTCAATAACTATCTCCCATGGGTCATTTCACTGGTGTCAGGGGAACTCCATAGGATGTACAGTTAACTCATAGGAAGTCCAAGACAACAGACCCCACTCACAGTTTGTATGAAACTTTGCTGCATCAGTCAGGTATATTCCCATAAATGTGCAGAATAAACCACACATGGAATGAGAGAAAACTTCAGAGAGGTAAGTGGCACATAAATCTGACCCAAAACGCAACTGTCTCCAGCTAGAATAGGTTACAGTTTCGGAGAAGAAAAAATAAAATAAAATAAAAAGGCATCAAAATGGAAAGCAGAAATTCAGAGAAGGAAAAAGTACTGAGTGGGTGGGGGCAACAGTAACAAGCACACATCATCTGGTACTTTAGCTCGCTTTATATTTTATAATTATGGCAATTTAACCTGCAAGTTATTTGGAAAACATGAGGAATGTCTGCTATGCCCAAACTTAATTTTTGTTTTGATTTGATTGGCTTGTTTCTTTTCAAGCTAAACTAAAATTCCTATACAACAGAACTAAAGATACTAAATGAACAATCACAATGAACTGGAATTTAAGAAGAACTAGGAAGAAACAATAATATTGCTAATTTACTTTGGATACTGTATTAAAAAGATGTTAAGGAACAGGGAATAAAAATGTCTAAGGTTTTTTCAGAACTAAAGATGAATTCCAAGGAATTGTTCTCAATCCCTACTGACTAGTATCTGCCCTACACTGACCTTGTCTTCTCTACTTTCTTTATCCTGTTCTTCCATTCTCTTCTCTAGTGATTACCAAACGAAACAAAATTCCCTGTCCAAGGAAAAGATGAGGGGCTTTTTAAAGATACAACCTACAGGGAAGTGGTCCTATACTGTCTATACTCCCTGGACAAAAACTTGTGTTACAGACTTTATAAGGTTTCTGAGTTGTATTAGGACCTCTGTGTTTTACTAAATAAATTTTCTATCATCCTACTGACATACAAAACAGGATTTTCTTTCATCAAACATTTCTATTTATAAGCATGCCTCCCTCTCTGTTGTTTAGTTCTTAAAGCAGGAAAAGATACTACCTTACCTCTGCATACCTACCTTCACCTTCTGACCTTTTGGCTCCTTAAGCTTTATCAATGATTAGGCTAGGCTTCCTGTCTTCAAAATTTAGTTTCTAAGAGTGCACTCTGATTTAAAGTAATTATATGTCATTGTGTCTGCTTGGTTTAGCTGCCCATTTCTTTGGATTATTTGATATTCTTAAGATTTATAATATAAGCCCAGCGGTGGTGGCGCATGCCTTTAATCCCAGTACTAGGGAGACAGAGGCAGGCAGATCTCTGTGAGTTCGAGGCCAGCCTGGGCTACAAAGTGAGTTCCAGGAAAGGCTCCAAAGCTACACAGAGAAATCCTGTCTCAAAAAACAAACAAAACAACAACAACAAAAAGATTATAATATAGAAGTTTTAAGACACAGAACCCCAACAAGAGTTTTCAGCCTGACCAAATTAAGCAGCTGTGATTCTTAACATTATCAGTTTGACAGAACTGGGCATGCCTATAGGGACTGTCTTGATTACATCAACTACTGTGGGAATCCCCACCTTCATTCATTATTCTAGGACCACTCCCTGAACAGAGGGCCTAATCTGTATAAAATGGACAAGTAAAGTAAGGATTAGCTCACATTAAGCAGTGAGCTTATACTCTCCAGACTATGCAACATGACCAGCTCCCTCAAGCTCCTGCCATTGTGATTTCCCTGTTATGACAGACTATAACGTGGAACTCTGAGCCAAATAAGCCCTTTCTCCTTTATTGTTTTTCAGAGTATTTTATCACAGCAACAAGAACAAAAATTAAGGTAGCAGAGGATCTTATTTCATTCAATTACACATTTAGACACTTCTTTTAAAATTATTTTCTTTGTTTTATGATTCTATGTTTTATGGTTTTAACATAAGGTTATACCATCTTGGCTTACCAGTATATTTCCTATATAGTAATCTTCAGATAAATGCTATGTGATATATTTACATAATAAAACCCCACCCACTTGAAGAATGATTTGATTCAAATTGGCTTATACTTAGTACTGGTGTAACCTTTGTAAAAAAAAAAAAAATCCTTCTAGTTCACAATATAACAGAAATATTAAGGGCATGTCCCAGCTCTAATAGTTCAAAGCCAGACTTGGTTACTTCTCCCAATATGTTGATTAAAGAAACAAATAATGGTAAGGGATAAAGAGAAATCTGATCAATATGGCCACACTGAGAGGGACAGATAAATGACATGTAGTAACCATCTTCAGGAGAACCGTACACCTTTATGGAAATATTTTAAAAACTGAGACGAAAGACAAGGGTAAAACTAAGTAGCCTTAGACAAGGTTTGTTCTCAATCATTAAGTTCTGGTTCTACAAAGTTGTCAAAGTTGTCCTAGGAAGTCCTTGTAACTTGAAATGACAAGCTGGTCCTGAAACGGTTACTTCTGCCTAAAGGTACAGACTTGTCCTGATGAACAAAGTCCCCTCATATATAGCTTTGCTGTTCTGAAATACACAATGACTGCAGGTTTAGGACCATGACTTTTCTGTCCCTGTTGCGTTGAAAGGAAATGAAATAGACTAGATGAACACCCTCCTTAAGAGACGCCCATGAAGAGTAAAGTGGGAATCTGACCTAAAACTAAAGAGATTCAGAATAAAGCCAGAGGATTCAGGCTTTGATACTGCTTTTGGTTGCCTTGTAGGTCCAAGTAAGAAATCAATGCCTTTTAGGAAAGGTATTTTTTAAGTATATGTTATAATAGGACTTTATCAAATCTAATGATTAGTTAATTCTGTTTTTTAGATAAATAAAAATATTACCAGGACTAGTATGTTATGTCTATTTTCAGATGCAGCTTCTTGAGGTTTTATTAGTTATCTCATTTTGTCTAAAAAAAAAAAAACTAAATTCAAAATTTTTCACATAAAGGAAAAAAACAAAATAAAAAGGAACCAACAAGGACAAACAAATAAAAAAGGGTACAGATATAGAATGTTTCTGGTAAAGGAGGTAAAAGACAAAGGAAATGCTTTTAGATGAGAAAGGACTTTGTATGATAAAAGGAGTCTTTATACTAAAGTAAATGATTTTTCCAAAAAGGAAAAAGGAAGTTAAGACTGTGAACCCCAGTATAACTATAATCCCAGCACTTGGGAAACTGAGACTTAAGGATCAGGAGTTCAAGATCATCCTTATCCATCTAGGAATTGGAGGTCAATCTAGGCTACATGAGACTTTGCCTTAAAAAAAAAAAAAGAAAAAAAAAAAAAAGCCGGGCGGTGGTGGCGCACGCCTTTAATCCCAGCACTGGGGAGGCAGAGGGAGGCGGATCTCTGTGAGTTCGAGGCCAGCCTGGTCACCAAAGCGAGTTCCAGGAAAGGCGCAAAGCTACACAGAGAAACCCTGTCTTGAAAAAAAAAAAAAAAAAAAAAAGTCTGATAAAATGACTCAGCAGGTAAAAGTACTTGACTGGAATTTGACCCTTAGGAAGGAGAAAATTTAACTCCTCAAAGTTGTCCTCTGACCTCTACATCCACACCTTCGGTATGTACATAACTACACTTAAACACACAATAATAATAAATAAATAAAAACTGAAGAAAAAAAGTAAACAAAGGTGAGGGCAAAACTAGAAAGCTAAAAATATGTCACCTGAAGGTTTATGAAAGTTAAAACTTAATGGCATGGGTATGATTAAGTTTACTATAATTCAACAATTCTAAAGATTTCTTTAAGTTGAAGTTAAATACAATGCTAATAAAACTAAAGCCTAACTTCTTACAACACTATGGTTTTACATTTGCAAAACAATTTGCTTAGAAAATATGGTCTTTATGCTTTATACTGTTATAAATTGGCCATTTAAAGCCCAGTGATTGCGTTTTATCCAAATGTCATGACAAAAAAAAATATAAATAGGGCTGAAGAGATGGCTCAGAGGTTAAGAGCACTGACTGCTCTCCCAGAGGTCCTGAGTTCAATTCCCAGGAACCACATGGTGGCTCACAACCATCTGTAAAATCCAACACACATTCTTGAAAGAGAAAAAAATATTCTTACAAAGTTAAGTACAAAGGAAGTTAAATATGATGATGTACACCTATAATTTCCCCCTTGGGAGGCTGAGGCAGGAGGATGGTTGTGAATTCAAGGTCAGCCAAACTATAAAGCTAGTTTAGACTGGCTTAGGCAACATAGTAAAACCTTGTCTCAATAAGACAAAATAGATGTGTGTATAGTTGCTTTTAAAAATCTAAATAGTAACTGCCTCAGGGGATGAGTAGGAATTTGGGGGAGAGTCAGGAAAGATTTTTTTCTGTTGACAATCATGTTTTATTTCTTGATCGGGTTTGAGTTAAAGTGGAGTCAATGTGGAGATTAAAGATTAGAGGTAGCTAGCTAACACTTGCTCCTTTCTCCATATCACTTCACAAGATATAATCAAAACAACTGAGAAACAGTGGTTTATCATAACGGGTGGATGTGGGAATGTTGACAGTAACCAGATGAGGACATTACAAGAGAAACAGAAGACTAAGACCCTTCATGAACAGATGTTCAACAGTAAATAAAAAGAGAAAGGAAAAACTCAAGATTTTGGATAGTGCAAGAGAAAGTGAGAGAATGTGGGAGAAGGAAGAAGAGGAGAATCCCACATGGGTCACTAGCACATACATGGTACCGAACAGAAATACTGCTTTTAGACAAAAATAATTTGGATCTACATAGCAAAGTAGGTCTGGAGAAGTTCTCTGCACTTCCCAGCATATTCTCACAGCACTTAACAGGAAGCCATCTTGTGTAAGATGGTCCAAATGGTCTCCAAAACCAAAAGTGGACATAGCCTAAAGAACAAAAAAGGTTTGCTTCTGGCCTCTAGAAGCAAGTGCATGTACAGCTGTACAACCATCTGCAACCATACACAAGCATACACCCACATCCACATACAAAAAAAGAATACAAATGAACAAGTACAAATGAACACTTTAAGAAAAACAGATGTCGAGCTGGGCGGTGATAGCGTGAGCCTTAATCCCAACACTCGGGAAGCAGAGGCAGGTGAATCTCTGTGAGTTCAAGGCCAGTTTGGGCTACGGAGTGAGTACCAGGAAAGGCACAAAGCTACACAGAGAAACCCTGTCTCAAAAAACCAAAAAAAAAAAAGGAAAAAAAAGGAAAAGAAAAATAGATGGCAAATAATACAATGAAAAGTGTTCAATGGCTTTAGCTATTGTGGAATGCCAATCAAAATTACACTGGGATTCAACCAGAATGGCTGTCATTCAAACAGAAAAAATAAAAATAAAAACTACTGCCCTGGCTATATATGAAAATCTGTCTCAAAACAAACAAAAGCAAATGCTGGTGAAGAAATAAAAAAGAACCTTTATACATTACTGGTGATAATGTCTATTAGGATAGCCTCTAAGAAAAGCAGTATGTTAATTTCTCAAAAGCACTTAACACAGAATTATCATATGATCCAGCTATACAACAAGTTTATTCAAAGCAAAGGAGTCAAAATACGACAGGGGCCTAAATAATGTTTATTGCTACACTACTCACAAAAGTCCAAGTATGGAATCAGCCTATATATCCATCAACAGATGAGTTAGAAAGGAAAATATGGTGTGTGTGTATATATATATATATATATATATGTATATATATATATAAAGATAAAGAATGAAATTGTGCAAGTGTTACTTGAAAGAAAATGAAAGGAACTGGAGGACATCACAAGGCAGAATAAGACCCAGAGAGGCAAGTATAACATATGTTCTTCTCTCATATGTAGAAACTAAAAAACAGAAAAACAAGACCTGAGAATAGTAGAAAGACTATTAGCAAAGAAGAAGGGAAGATCCACAAGAAAAGTGGTTATGAGAGAGAGAATGAGAGTATGAGTATATAGAAATGTCACAGTGAAACCCATTCTTTTATACAATTAATTAATATGTATTAAGTTATAATTTAAAGTTCTATGACAACATCTTAGAACATACACGTAATGATAAAATTTAAAGAATCAGAATTTGAAGTTTCCCCTAGATCTTAAGAATTATTTGTTGATTCCTTATGTATTGTAATTTCAAAAGAGAAGCCACCCTTACTGCACAGTGTCTTTTTTAAATGAAGGTAGTTGGGGGCTGGAGACCTATCTCAGAGGTTAGATCCATTTGTTGATCTTGCAGAGGAACCAGGTTCAGTTCCCAGAACCACATACATGGTGGCTCACAACTGTCTGTAACTCCAGTTCCAGGGGATCTGTCATCCTCTTCTGACTTCTCTGGACATCAGGCATGCACATGGCATACATACATACATGTAGGCAAAACACTTATACACAAAACATACATACATGCAGGCAAAACACTTATACACAAAATTGATAAATCTAAAGAAATTAAAAATGAATTAAATCAAATATTTAAATGCATGTAGTTCTTATCACAGATTCTAGAGTTATTTGTTAAAAAAGAAAGAAAGAAAGAAAGAAAGAAAGAAAGAAAGAAAGAAAGAAAGAAAGAAAGAAAGAAAGAAAAACAGTGTCCGACTCCAAATCAATTAGAATTGCTATGGGGGAATTCAAAACTGTGTACTCTATCAAGTATCTAGGTTGATTCTAACATAGCCTCGATCTTGACAGAAATAAGCAAAATGCTAGATTTCCAAAGACTCTAAGTTAAGAAATAAAACAATTCCTGACTAAATGATATATGGGAAGGGTGAAGAAATGTTAATGAGTATATAAAAACTACAGCAACATCACAATCTGCCAAAAATCACTCTAAGAATGAAATCCAATTCCTTTTTCCCTTATTCAAAGTAGTATACTTACTGGTAACACAGTCTACTTACTGTAGTTGATCCAGTATTAAGGCACTCCTTTCCTACTCTGTAATAAATGTTTGGACACTTCTCATTTCTCATATTACAATGTTTCTGTGAGAAAATAGGTTCTGGCCTCCAAGGAACCGTTTCAGAAACAAGTATTAGCGCAATGCTCAGTGCTGCCTCAATACTAATCAGCAGCAGCATGATAGTAGTGAAATTAGCTGGATTACACAGAAACCATATTTATAACCATTAATGGGCCCTTCTGACATTAGAACATAAAATATTAAGCCCTTCTGTCTTAGTTAGGGTTTCTATTGCTGTGATGAAGCACCATGTGCAAAAGCAAGCTGAGGAGAAAAAGTTTTTGTTTGTTTGCTTTGGTTTATACTTCCATATCACTGTTTATCATCAAAGAAAGTCAGGACAGAAACTCACACAGGTCAGGAACCTGGAGGCAGGAGCTGATGCAGAGGCCATGGAAGGCTGCTGCTTACTGTCTTGCTCCCCATGACTTGCTCAGCCTGCTTTCTTATAGAACTCAGGACCAGCAGCCCAGGGGCAGCACCACCCACAATGGGTTGGGCCCTCCCTCATCAATCACTAATGAAGAAAATGCCATACAGCTGGATCTTATGGAGACAGTTTCTCAATTGAGGTTCCCTCCTTTCAAATAACTCTAGCTTGTGTGAAGCGGATATAAAACTAACCAGCACACTATCATCTTAAATTTTTTATGCACAATCTAATTTCCATTATCAAAATTTTCAATGAATTTTTTAAAAAAACTAGAGTTTCTACTTTTGAAATTCTCAGGAGACATTTCTTTAAGCTTTTTAGTTTCATTTATCAAAATACAACTGATATCTTATGTCACCACATGACCTAGAAACTCCACTTATAACATATTTACCACAAATGGGAATTTTTATTTATTTATTTATTTATTTATTTTATTTATTTATTTATTTATTTATTTATTATTTGGTTTTTTCAGACAGGGTCTTTCTGTCTAGCCTTGGCTGTCCTGGAACTCCATCTGTAGAACAGACTGGCCTTGAACTCAGGGATTCACTTCTGTCTCCTCAGTGTTCGGATTGAAAGTATTCACTACCACACCAGCTTAGCAATGGGAATTTTAAACATGCATTCAAAAAACTTTCACATGAATGTATTATCTATAGTAGTATTAACTATTACAGCCAAAAAGTTGGAAATATATCATAAATGTCCAACTGGTCGAAATAGAATACTATTCAGTACATCCTTCTATATAAAGATCTCTAAAATATCTTAAATTAAGGAATTCAGAAACAAAAGGATGGATACCATATGACTACATTTGAATTAAATGTCCAGAATCACCAAATCCATAAAGATAGAAAAAACAAATGGCTGCCAGAGGTGGAGTATTCATGAATAAAGAATGGGGAATATCTGCTAATGGGCTTGAGGGTTTTGTTCTTGGGGGGGGGGGCAAATGTTCTAGAATTAGTGATGATGGCTACACTACTGTTACATTAAAAAATACTCATTGAATTTTGGAATTACAAAGGGAGAATTTTATGACATATAAAATTAAATCCCAACAGGAAAAGAGAACCAAACAATCCAATTTAAAACAAAGATCTGACCTTTTCACTGACAAAATAAAACAGCAAAAAATCATAAAAATATACCCAACACCATTACAAGGGAATCACAAATTAAAGCCATGATGCTTTAAATAATACATATCTACTGGAATATCTCTTTAAGATACCATTTTAGGGATGGGAAGATGGTTTTAAAAAGCAAGTGAAGTGCCTTGCTACACAAACTTAAGGACCAGAGTTCAGATCTCCAGAACCTACATAAATGCTGGATGGGCATGGAGGTCCACCTGGAATTCCAGCTTCCAAAGGCAGTGTAAGGGTTCCCCAGAACAAGCTTAATAAAATATAATAAATAAAATTTTTTTTTTTTTTTTTTTTTTTTTTGGTTTTTCGAGACAGGGTTTCTCTGTGTAGCTTTGCGCCTTTCCTGGAACTCGCTTTGTAGACCAGGCTGGCCTCGAACTCACAGAGATCCGCCTGGCTCTGCCTCCCGAGTGCTGGGATTAAAGGCGTGCGCCACCACCGCCCAGCAATAAATAAAATTTTAAAGCACTTAATTTGACTTACAATTTCAGAGTGTTAGAGTCCATGATGGGGAGAGCAAGGAAACATCTAAGAGCTCACCTCACATCTTTATCCACAACCACCAAGCAGAGGCCTTGGGCAATCTTTTCAAACCTCAAAGTCAGGCTCTAGTGACAGGCCTCCTCCAACAAGACCACATCTCCTAATCCTTCCGAAACAGTTCCACCAACTGGGGACCAAGTGTTCACACATGCAAACACCCATATATACATGCATACCACATGCACATACCTACCCCCTCAAAAAAAATTTTTTTTTCAAAATGAGGATATTAAATGCTCATGAGAATAAAGTACAACTAAATCCTGATAAAAACTGGTGAAAGTGCAAAAATAATATAACCATTTCAGAAAACCAGTGTCAAGGTGTATTAGTTGAGTTTGAGGGGGTGGATCCTTAGCGGGGAGATTACCATAATGAAATACTTGAGACTGGTTTTTACAGAGAAAGCAATATATTTGACTCAGTTTTGGAAGCTGGAAATTCAAATGGCATAGTAGCAGCTATGGTGAATTATACACACACCACCACCACCACCACCACCACCACCACCACCACCACACACAGTGGTAGATTGAGCCCACAATAGGAAACTGAAAGCCAGTGAGGGGCCACTATAACAACCTTCCCACTAGGCCTACTTCTAAAAGACCCTAGCACTCCTTATCATCACCCAGTTATGAGCTAAGCATCCAACACAGAGCTTTTAGGAAATACAACCAGACCATAACCAAATCATATCATGTCACTTCTCATAAAGTTACGTATGTATTTACCACTCACAACACCCCACTGTTAGGCATTTACTCCAAAGAAATAATTTATGTTCACACTAAAACCTGATACAGCTTTTCTTTTAAATGCCAAAAAAGAAATACTACAAAAAATGGCAAACCTTTGTTTATAACACAGCCACAGAGCAAAACACCACTCCTAAGTACAGGAATGGCAGGACAAGGTGATGTATGCAGTACAAAACACCACTCCTAAGTACAGGAATGGCAGGACAAGGTGATGTATGCAGTACAGAACACCACTCCTAAGTACAGGAATGGCAGGACAAGGTGATGTATGCAGTACAGAACACCACTCCTAAGTACAGGAATGGCAGGACAAGGTGATGTATGCAGTACAGAACACCACTCCTAAGTACAGGAATGGCAGGACAAGGTGATGTATGCAGTACAAAACACCACTCCTAAGTACAGGAATGGCAGGACAAGGTGATGCATGCAGTACAGAACACCACTCCTAAGTACAGGAATGGCAGGACAAGGTGATGTATGCAGTACAGGGGTGACTTCTCTGCATTCTGTTAAGAAGCCTGGCTAAATAGGCTACACAGAAGCCAGGTGTGGTGGCACAGGCCTCAGAAAGGCAAAAAAAAAGGATCTCTGTGAGCTCCAGGCCAACCAGGGACACACAGTAAAATCTTATCTCAAAAAGAAAGGATTCCACTTATGACACTCTAGGACAAGCAAAACAGAGATGGAAACATCAGTAGTTGCCACCTGAGGGGGGATCAATTACAAAGAAATAGAAGAGGAAATTTTGGCCGAGCGGTGGTGGCGCACACCTTTAATCCCAGCACTCGGGAGGCAGAGCCAGGCGGATCTCTGAGTACGAGGCCAGCCCGGTCTACGAAGTGAGTTCCAGGAAAGGCACAAAACTACACTGAGAAACCCTGTCTAGAAAAACAAACAAACAAAAAAAAAATTAGTGGGCTTGTAGAACCTTTTTGTATCATTATTGGAATGGTAGATACATGCTTCTTAACATTTATTAAAAAAAACTATACACAGGGGTGATTTTTACTCTAAGTAAACTTTAAATACATAAATTCAATAAATTGTATTCTACAAAAACCTACACCTTGAATACAGAAGCAACATTTCACTACAAATCAAACCACAACTCAAAAGTTTTTTTTTCTTGTTCTTTTTAATTTTTTTCTTGTATTTTTATTTTATGTGTGTGGGTGGTTGACCTGCGTGTATGTTTGTGCACCACATGCCTGCATGCAGTGCCCCCCCCCCGTTCCCCCCAACCCCCACCCCCGCACCCCCAGAGCCAGAAGAGGAAGGCGGAAGCTCTGGGACTGGAACTACAGAGGGTTGTGAGCTGTCATGTGGCCATTAGGAATTGAACCCAAGTCATCTGCAAAAGCAGCCAGTGCTCTTAAGCAGGGAGCCAACTCCCCAGCCCCCAGTTCAGGTATTTTTAAGGCTTCTTTCTGAGGTACAGAAGCCAGTTTTGTTCTTCTCACTTTGCCAGTGAGAAGCAGCACCGATTAAGCCAATCTGCAAGCAGCTGGTCTCAAATTGGCTGAGCTAGCACTTACGGATCAATGTTTGCCCACTTTACCGTGGTAGAAGGTAACTAGCTACAAGAGGGTTTGTTTGTTTAATAAAACTAAATTTCTCGCTTACATTATTTCAAAAATGAGAACGCTTAAGATAAACGAGTACTTCTAGAAAGCTGGAAGTACGTGCATATCCGAGAATGAGCACACTATTTCCACAAATTATTAGCCCTAATTTTAACCTGGAACACTCATTTCGAAAATTAATAGTAGCTATGTAAAATAAACAAGACCATAATACAAAACAGATGGTAGCACTAAAAATAAGACGCTGGATAAGGTAAAGCATTGTAGCAAAGTGGCAGATGCAGCCCTTCCCGTTTAAGCAACGTTGGTGAGTGCTCATCATGTCTTCTTTAAGTTAGCCGAGATACTGAACGCCCATTTAGATTTTGACCCTCTGTTCTCCTGCATTTTGTTTGTTTTTTAACTCAGTCTTTTACTCAGACCCACAAATACCGACATCCCCACCTGGTTAGGCTGCGACCTGAATACAGAAGCAACTCCTTGACGTACTCTAAAAGGGGGCTTCCTTTTCTTCCCTCCTCCCCCGCCCCCGTTATCAGCCTACCGCAGCTAAGCAACCCCCAAGTCCAGGTTCAGCGACCGGAACTCGCCTAGAGAGCACGGTGAAGTGAGGTAGGTAGAGAAAGGGACGAAGGGCGAACAGCGCCTGGCCTTCACGTGCCAGGCGGCGGGCGACATGCCGTGGGCTCCCTGGAGCCTTCCTTACAGCCCCGGAGGGGAAAGTGACAGGGATGGCTCCCTGGCCCAGCAGAGGCCAGAGGTCACCGGCGCCTGCCCGGCCCCACCGGGACGGGAGGCTTGGGCTCGCGCCGCCCGCCCGGGAACCGCCGCCCCGCTTTACGTAACTTGAAGGGCGAGGCGGGCAGCTGCAGGTGGCGGCGCCGGGCTGGCCAAGGACCGAAGCCACGAGAAGCCGCGCCGCCGTCTCCCACGACACTGGGACGGCGACCCACCCGTTACCTTTCCAGATGCCCAGAGAGAGCTGAGACCCGTCCAGGTTCACCACATAGTCCCCCAAGAACCGGTTCAGCACGTCCACGACCAACGACTCGAAGACCATTCTCCTCAGCCGCGGAAGGCACCCGCGGCAGTGCCCGCGCTGCTCCTGCCTCGAGACAACTCGGCTTACCGGCTCCCGGCCGGCTCCAGCGGCGGTGCCAGTGCTGCCGGGTCACTCGGCTACACCGCGAGCCCGGCCGAGGAATAAGCTGGCCGCTCGCACCACGCGTGCGCAGCTCGGACTGCGCGTGGGGGCGTGGCCGACGCGGAACTGGAGGCGCGGCCCGGAGAGGGAGGGGAGAGGAGGGACGACGGCCCCGCGGGCTAAACGCCCAGCCTACCCCCCCCCGCCCCCGGCCCCGGCCCCGCCTCCCACCCGTCGCTTAGCAACAGGACACCAGTCGAGAGCTGCGAGATTTGGGAGACCCCGCCCCCGGAATGGCCTCCGGGGGGCCTGCCGCGTGCTCGCGCCGGGCGGCGGGGCGTGGTGCTAACCGACGGGAACGCCCTCTCCGCAGGAGAAGATGACTGTAGCGGGATCCACCCGCTGGAGGGTGTGCGGCTGGGTGTGCCGATGCGGGGAGTTTCCTGAGGCAGTTTCCCAGGGCGCTTTCCTCCATTATTATCGGTTGTGAGGTACGGCCAGCCTTGGTGCTCGGACGCCTCAAGCTGCTCCTGCAGGTCTCCCGGTTTCCGGCAAGGATGCTAACTGGCCCTTCAAGTGCCTTCACTTACTTCCCCAGCTGCGAAATCTGTGCTAAAGCGGGATGAAGGAGAGTAAAGTTGGGAGAGAAATTTCAAGTCCCTAACATGAAACTGTTCTTGGTACCTTTTTCGGTCAAGCCGTTTATGTGGAAGCCGCGGATCATTTCAAAAAACAGCGCGTTTGAGAGCCAGTCCAGAGACAGCAGAGAACCTGCCAAAAGTACGGGAGAGACTAGACACCTCTGAGCCTTCCTTCTCCGCTCAGCTCTTGGGCTTAAAGACAGTCCCCAAGGCCTGAGCTCACAAGACAGATGACATAGAGAGCTGACTTTAATCCTCTGAGGATTTCAGAGGCAGTGGTACACTTTAAACTTTTTCCTCTTGGCATGGCAAATCCTGACTTACCACTTACTACATTTTGTGCAAAATCACCAGGTTTTTCAATTTTTAGGCTTAAGATTGGCCTTTGTAAGGAAAATGCCTACCAGAAATAGTGTGTGTGTGTGGTTTTTTTTTAGTTTTTAAAGGACATATTAGCATATAGTGTACAAAAAAATGGGCTTCATTATAACATCTAAATACATGTGTCTAATACATTTTTGTCTTACTCATCGCCCATCTTGTCCCTTCTACTGATCCCCCTTTCTCATCCCAAATACGACCCTTTTATTTTCATGATATTTTTATTGAAATTCTAAAAGTACAGATTTTTATTTCACCCAAGTTTAAATTTTATAAGTGTTTTGCATGCATGTATGTCTGTCTGTGCATCACATGCATGCCTGGTGCCCTCAGAAATAACTCTGGTATTGGAGTTACAGATGGTTGTGAGCCTCCATGTTGGTGCTGGTGATGGACCTCAGGTCCTCTGAAGAGTATCAAGTGGTATTTACCAAGGAGTCATCTGTTGAGCCTATTGCTAATATTTCATCCTCGGGGAGATATAAGCCAATGTACCACTTCTCCTAGGGTCCCCAAGGACAAATGGAGGCATAATTCCACCAAAGTTCACTTTGGAGAACCAATGAGTTTATTGGGCTTCCTTACAGAGCACAGGTGAGGGGTTACTTAACAGGGGTGTGGGTGCTCCTGCTCTCAAAAGGCCATACCTGGAAAGCATTTTACCCACCAGGGATGAAGGCTTCTCTGTTGTAGATGGAGCCCCACCTCTCCTCTTCCCCATCTATATACTCTAGTCCCATCCCTGAGGCCACGTGCAATTCAGGGCAGAGTCACATACAATAGATGGTAGTAGCAGCTGGAAACACCCCTCTACCAGCTGAGATAATCCTTTTGCAAGGGGGTACAGCTGAACTCCACTTGACGAAGTATACTTGGCTAGGAGAACAGTCACAACAAGCTCTGAGGACATTTGAGGCATGCTGTTGTTTGCTTGTTCTGAGATAGGGTCTCACTGTGTATTCCCGGCTAGCCTGGAACTCTGTACGTGGAGTTGGCCTCAAACCGTGGAGATGTGCCTGCTGGGGTTAAAGGCAATAATCACCACACCTGGCTTATTTGACATGCTCTTCATTATTTTCACATAATTTTGTATTTGAAGGGCCTTCCTGAAGTTTCTAAGTCAACCTCCTGGTCTTAATGATGCTAAGATATTAGGAATTTTTCCAAAGTCACACTAAACTGGAACTTCCTGATCCACCACACCTATTTCTCTAGCAGACGTTGGAAAAGTACCTCCAAGTGTGTACTGGTACAGAGAAACTCAATGAGGCTTAAATGCCTAGAAGAGGATAAAGCCACAGATTATGAGGCATTTTGTTATTATGCTTTTAACACACAGATGTACAGTGGTTAAAGAATTTCCACTTTGAGTCCTAACACCCACCATAAATTGAAAGATATAAAACTTCCAGAACTCAAAAAAAAATTCTTTAACATCTTGAAAAACTTCAAATTCATTTTCTACAATCCAGGAATATTTTGGAGGATTCTGATTTAAAAGCAGGGAGGGGAGCAGTTAAATTGCTAAATTGCATTGAAAAAAATCTACTGAACAAAGCTAGAATGAAATAAGATGTATACTGTAACTGAGACTTTTGTCTAAAATTGGTGGTAAATGATAAATACCTATTTCCTAATCACTAGAACTGATCATTTTCACTTGGTCATGTGTTAATACATCTGGGAATCTTATAAGCAAAAATATATGAATATCATTTGGAAAAAAAGATAGGCATGTGCATTAAATCAAATTTCTGTTGGGTCTTGAAAAATAAGCTCCTAGACTATGATTTTTTTGAAGTTTCAAATTTGGAAATATGTCAGTATAAGCCATTCTTACTCCGGATTACAATCTAAATGATGTATTCCATTGCTTGGTCAAATGAAAAAGGAGGGAGTATTTAAACAATCTCAAACTTCAATAGCCTCCAATTCATAATTTACTTCTAACTTTTGCCAGTGGGACTTGCTTTAAGCTCAGCTTATATGCTGTAGTTTTCCATCTATGAATTTTGAACATGTGATAGTAATATGTTCTTCATTTTTCTCAGAAATCTTACTTTCTCCATCCACAAGTAAATGCCATCAGTGTATTATTTGTCCTTATTCCCTGTTCAAGGTCAACATTATTAGTAACCAGGCCAGACCATCAGATTATGAAGCCACTGAAGCAACCCACATTCTCAAGAAATGTACCGGAGGAAGAAGAACATTTTGCAAGACTTTTACTGACCCAGCCTCACAGACTTCTGCATCTTGCCTCAGACCGTGGTTGAAAAATTGTAAAATAATAATAAGTTGCTTTGACTTATGTGTTCCCATCTTTAAAAGGAAAGAAAATAAAGCTTGTTGGAAAGGCAGGCAAATGAGAGAATTTTTAGAATTTTAGGGTAATGTTGGTGGGAATATAAATGGACAGTCTTTTCAATGGCAGCTTGTAAATGTCAACAAACTGATACATGTATGTATGTGCCTATGTTGGTTTATATTTACTTACATACATGTATGTGTATGAATTTTGGCTCAGCAATCCTCCCAGATATTTAAACGAAGAAAATAATTACAAAAAAAATTTCACAAAACTATCCTTATAAGATTTATTAAACCTTTGCTTATAGAAGCAAACAATATCCATTAATAGAGAAGCTAGGGAAGTAAACATATACACGTATATACTAGGTTAAGAATTCTGGCATTAAAATGGTAATGAAGATTTATAAAGTGAAAGGTTATATATCATATCTTTGGAGAAAGTACGGGATAGCATCATGAGTTGTCAGCTTATTTTGATTGTACAGAAAATGCAAAAGTCTGGAAATATACTCCCCAATTGTTAATATAGATATCACTAGATGGCAGAGCTTTTGGCAATGCATATGCTGTCTGGTTTTTTTTTTTTTTTTTTGGAGTTGAAATGTTTTATGGTACATATGAATTTATTCTTCTAAACTGGTGGACTAATTTGTCAGAATTGTTATTGATTCATGTGCTGTTTGATAAACTCCTTGGAAAACTACATGGGAATGGTCTCTCTAGAACTAGAGCCAAGTGACGTTTCTAAACATAGTCCAAGCCTCATTGGAGAACTGATATGAATATGGGTTTGAACTCTCAAAAGTCTGCCTAAAGACTTGATTTGAGCAGATATTTTTCCAAAGACAACAGATAAATGAATAAAAACTTGTTTGACATAACTAATCCTGGGGGAAATGAAAAAGATGCAATCATATATCTTTCCATTTTTAACCTATCAATGATTTTTTAATAGTGATAATCTCCCAGTGCTAGTGAGACTATGGAGAATCAGTGTCATTCATATACTAAAAATGAGAATGTGAAATGGTTATAGCCACTCTGGAAAAGTTAGGTCAGTTCTACAAAATCTAAGAAAACATGTCCATACAAACTAGCAATTATAAACCTATCCATTTATCCAAAAAAGGTGAAAACTGCCACTATATAAGTAGGTAAGAAGTCTAAGAGCCAGGGACTTGGAAATGAAGTATCGGTCAGACAGCAAAGTGAGGCAGGTCAAGGTAAAGGATGAGGAAGATAGGCCATACATCGGATGTACTAAATCTCATTCTGATTGCCTGGTGGCAAAGAGCATGGTGTTTGTTCAGCAGCCCTCTGTGAACTGAATCCATGATCCTACTGACTATCTTGTCCATTTGGTCTAACCATCAATTTTAATTTATCCAGATGAGAGATCTCCCAGAAGTGAACTCTCTGCTGATTTGCCCTTTTGAATATTGACAGCAATCTCAATTTCCTTTCCCTGTTCTTGTTCCTTCCTTTGTGAATATTTAAGAATAAAACAATCTATATCTTGTAGAGGTAGCTTTTGTCCTCTATGGAATTCATGTGCATAAAGGATAAATTCATGATTATAAAGAAAGGCTATTGTTATATTTGAACCACATGAATACTGTTAATGTGTTTTGTTGGAATGATTTAGTCCAATCAGTTATTAAGTAAAATTTACTAATGTCTAGAACTCCTCATTGTTGATATGTTATAAAAGTATTTCCTAAGGAACACATCCATAGTCCCATAATCTCTGCCTGGTAATATGCTGTTAGTGCACAGAATCATCTCAATTGTCACATTTATACTATTCTCAGACCTTTTTATATTTAAGGAGGTTATGAGTCAGATTCACTAATTTGGTTTCATTAAATGTTAAATTAAACATCAGTTACTGATTCAAACTGCTGCAGCTCTTCCCTCCAGGAAGTTAAAAGAGCACCACCTAGTGGAATGTTTTATAAAAACTCCTTCCACCTCTTCAAACTATAATAATTATAGTTATTGATAGGTTTCCTGTACTCTAATAATAGGTTTTTCCACCAATACAGTAAGCCAGATCAAGCCAAATTAAAAAGTAAAAAACCAGTTGGGCAGTGGTGGCACATGCCTTTAATCCCAGTACTCCAGAGGCAGAGCCAGGCAGATCTCTGTGAGTTCAAGGCCAGCCTGGTCTACAGAGTGAGATCCAGGACAGGCACCAAAACTACACAGAGAAACTCTGTCTCGAAAAACAAAAACAAAAACAAACAAAAATGACCAGGTTTATTTGGGCAAAGCACTCTCAGGTGACCCTCCAGCTCCCAGAGATGAGGCAGGGGAAGGGGACAAGAGAGAAATGGCCAACTAAAGGAGGGAGCTTCAATACCCTGTAGGCATGGATTGATGATGTGTCCTCCACAAGCTGGGTTTGTGCCCAATTATAACACTTTGGGTGGGGACTTGGGGAACTGGCAGTCTCAGGGGAGTAGCCTCTGAGACTTCCAGGAATGGGGAATTGGACTTTTGGAAGTCTTTCTAAGAGGATGGGATCTGGAGAGTGAGGAATGGGGCTGAGCTAGAGATTCCAGCCAAACAATTATAAATTATAATTTTGAGGTGGTAACTACTTACCCCTGGCTGGCCTGGAACTCACAGTGATCCATTTATATCTGCCTTGAGAGTGCTAGGATTAAAGGCTTATACCACTGTACCTGGCTATAATCACCAATTTAAACTTTCTTTTGAAGTGATAGTGGTATATAAATAAATTCTTATTCTTTATAAAGTAAATTCAAAGTATCTTTTAAATTAAACTTCAGATTAGAGGGCCCAAATCAATATTAATTTATGACATTTTAACTAATTTTTACTGCTGAATTTTTTTCTTCTTTGAAACATTTTCTCATTTAAAATTATATCTCATGTAGAATTAAGGAAAGTCTTATTTGATTGCAAATTTGTTTTGACTTTATTTTTTTGCTTGAATGTTGTATGGCTAGTGAATTAATTTCTAAAAGAAGTTTTAATTCTTTGTTATGGGTCACTCTATCTGGACACCCCTTGGGGGAAGGAGAGAGAAGGCACAGAGTCAACAACACAGATACTGGGAGTCAAGTGAGAAGCAAGCATCGGACTCATTTAGTGCAGATATGAGGTGAACCTATACACCCCCTCCTGATTTTACATTGGCAGCCAGAGACTCTCAGCTGTGTTGTCTTTCTCATTAGCCCCCAGCATTCTGATGGTTGTGCATCACCAATCACCAGGTGCAGCAGCAGACTCCAAGTTGGCTCAGGGGGAAGTAGCTAATATGCATGGCTATGCACACTACTGGAACAGGGTAGTTGTAGTTTTATCAGGCTCACTGGCTGTGCTCCTCCTATAATTCTTCACTGGTTAGGTTAGACATTTGCACTTTTCTTTGAGGTTCAATAGAAACTATATGGTCATTTCATAGCCAGGCTTATCCTAAATTGAAAAACAAAAACAAACCAAAAAACTCAAATCATTTTCAATAAAACCAGAACTAAGAGAAGCATCTCTATTCTCCCCATGGGTATTCAACAGGTTTGAATGGCAGTGGCCCCCTATAGGATCATATATTTGCATACTTAGTCCCCAGGTGATCAACTGTTTGAAAGGAGTAGAAAGTGTGGCCTTGTTGGAACAGATGTTGCTGTGGGATGTCTTTCTATATGCTGTGAATATGTGTGGCTACCATTGGATAATAAATAAAGCTGTTTTGGCCTATGGCAAGAAAGCTTTACAACCAGGTGGGAAATCCAAGCAGAGACACAGAAAGAAGAAGGGTAGAGTCAGGAGAGACACAAGCCCGCCTCCGAAGGAGCAATAAGCTGTCAGCAGACCGGTAACACCATGGCCACGTGGCAACATATACATTAATAGGAATGGGTTAATTTAAGATGAAAGAGCTAGCTATCAAGAAGCTGAAGCCATACAGTTTGTAATTAGTATAATCCCCTGAGTGATTATTTTATAATCAGCTGTGGGACCATGGGTGGGAGAGATTTTCCAGACTGCTGGGTAAGGCAGCACCAGAGAAAATTCTGGCTACAGTTGGCAGAGAAACTTCCCACTACAAGATGTGGTCTTATTAGAGGATATGTGTAGCTGGGGTTGACTTCAAAGTTTCAAAAGCCCATGCCAAGCCCAGTCTCTCTCTCTCTCTCTCTCTCTCTCTCTCTCTCTCTCTCTCTCTCTCTCTCCTCCTCCTCCTCCCCTCTCCTCTCCTCTCTCTCTCTCTCCTCCCTCTCTCTGTTTGCCTGCTGCCTGTGGATCAGGATGCAAAGCTCTCAGCTACTTCTCCAGCACCATGCTTTCCTGCCTTACCCAGCAGTCTGGATGAATCTAATTACAAACTGTATGGTCTATGGCTTTAGCTTCTTGATAGCTAGCTCTTTTATCTTAAATTAATCCATTCCTATTAATGTATATGTTGCCACGTGGCCATGGTGCTACCGGTCTGCTGACAGCTTATTGCTCCTTGGGAGGCGGGCTTGTGTCTCTCCTGACTCCACTATTCCCACTACAAGGTGTGGCCTTGTTAGCGGATATGTTCACACATGGGGAAGAAACAAGTACCTATCGCTCACCCTATACATAAATTAACTCCAAAGGGGTTAGAGGCCTTAAGGGAAGACCTGGAACTCTGTACTGCTAGAGGAAAAAGTACAGAAACAGTCATTCAGAAAATAAGGACAACAATTGACAAATGGGACCTCCTGAAAAAGTAAGAAGGCTCAGGATGTACTGTATGAGAGAAGAATAAATGAAAAAAAAAGTTTTCCATGCAGCAAAGGAAACAGTAAGTAGAAACAGCCTACAAAATGGGAGATAATTTTGGCTATTTATACATCTGTTTTAGTTTATTTTCTGTTTGCTAAGAAGAAATACCCCAACAAAGAGCAGCTTATGGGAGGAAGGGTTTGTTTTAGCTCACAATCCCAGGCTGCAGTCCATCATATCAAGGAATTCAAAACAGCTGGCCATATCCACAGCTAGAGAGCAATGGATGTGTGTGTGCTTTCTGCAACTCACTATTATATAAGGCAAGACCTGAATCCAGGGAATGATGCCATCCACATTTAGGTTGGGTCTTCCTACATCAGTTAACATAAAGACAGTCCCTCAAAGGCATGCCTACAAGCCAACCTGACCTAGACAATCCCTCACTGATACTCTCCTGCCACATGATTCTAGAATGTATCATGTTGCCAGGTAAAACCACATCTGACAAAGGAATGATGTCTAGAATATACAGAGAATTCAAACACCTAAAAAAGAAGTCTAACAACACAAATAAACCAATGAAATGAACCTCAAATGAATCTGAAAAGATTAAATACAAATGGCCAATAAACAAATGAAACAAAAAAGATCAACCTCTGTGGTTGATATATTGTGCACCCTAATAAAACTTATCTGGGGATCAGAGAACAGAACAGCCACTAGATTAGACATAGAGGCCAGACAGTGGTGGCACACACCTTTAATCCTATCACTCAGGAGGCAGAGATCCATCTAGATCTCTGTGAGTTCAAGGCCATACTGGAAACAGAGCCAGGCAGTGGTGGCACACACCTTTAATCCCAATATTTGAGATCTCACGTCTTTGCTTGGAAGGACACACACCTATAATCCCAGGAAGTGATGGCAGGAAGCAGAAAGGTATATAAGGCATGAGGATCAGGAACTAGAGGTTTTTAAGCAGTTCAGCTAAGCCCCTTCTGGGTGAGGACTCAGAGGCTTGCAGTCTGAGGAACCAGAATCAGCTGAAGAATAGACAAGGTGAGGTTGGCTGTGGCTTGTTCTATTTCTCTGATCTTTCAGCATTCACCCCAACATCTGGCTCAGAGTTTTGTTGTTTTTTTTTTTAATTAATAAGACCATTTAACAATTCGTGTTACAAATCTCACTAGCAATCAGAAATGAAAATCAAAATCACATTGAGGGTGAGGCAGGCAGCTCATTTGCAGGAGTACTTGCCTGGCATGCATAAAGCCCAGGAATCAACACTTAGCATCTCATTAATTGGGCATGCTAGTGTAATCCCAGCACTGGCAAGGTGGTGGCAACAGGATCTGAAGTCCAAGGTCATCTTGGGCTAGATTTAGAAGATCAAGGCCAGCATGATGTACATGAGGCATTATCTCAAAAAAACTACATTCATTGAGGTTCCTTCTTACCCCAGTTAGAATATCAGTCATCAAGAAAACAGGTAACAGGAGCTAGGACAAGGACTCAGCAGTTAAGAGTGCTTGCAAAGGACTAAGTGTGAAAGAGTTTGATTCCCAGCACCCACATCAGGTAGCTCACAACTGCCTATAACTCCAGTTCCAGGGGATCCGATGCCCTCTTCTGGCCTTTGTAGGCACCCACAGGCAGAAGACATACTAACATGCAGACACATACATACACATAATGAAATGGAAGTACAAATTACAAAAAGAAAAATAACAAAATCCGGCAAGGATGTAGACAGATGGTAACTATCATACACTGGTGGAAGGAACATAAACAAGCTCAACCACTATGGAAGTCAGTGTGGAGGTTTCCCAAAACCTAAAAATAAATCTTCCACCCCTAGATACTTATACATAAGACTCCAAGTCAAGTTGGTCAGTGGTGATGCATGCCTTTAATTCCAGCATGCGGGAGGCAGAGGCAAGTGGATCTCTATGAGTTTAAGGACAGGCGTGAGTTCCAGGCCATCCAATGCTACATAGAGAAACCCTGTCTTGAAAAACAAACAAACAAAAGCCTCCAAGTCAGTGCTTCACTGAGACACTTGCATTGTTACACCTAGCTCTTTATGTGCCATAAGGAAGAAGAGAGACAATACTTAATGAGTTCCAAAGATTCTAATAATTCACCATGTAACCCCTGATCAATCAAGGCTGCAGGACAAGGACTCGGGAGCCTTGTTTCTCCTGACAGCCCTGAGCAGGGGCAGAGGTGGTTTTTTTGGTTTTTTTTTTTTGAGACAGGGTTTCTCTGTGTAACAGCCCTGACCGTCCTGCAACTCCCTCTGTAGATCAGGCTGGCCTTGAACTCACAAAGATCCACCTGCCTCTGCCTCCTGAGTGCCGGGATTAAAGGTGTGAGCCACTACCGCCCAGCTTCATGTATTTCTTTTTTTTTTTTTTTGATTTTAGTTATTATTGTGTGGGTGTATGACTTATGTGTGTGGCTGACATGTGCCATTGTGTGTGTGTGTGTGTGTGTGTGTGTGTGTGTGTAGATCAGAGGACAACCTTGGGGAGGCAGTTCTCTCTTTCTACCTTTACATGGGTTCCAAGGATCAAATCCAGGTTATCAGGCTTGTATATCTAGTGCCTTTCCTCACTGGGCCATCACTTCCCTCTTTTTTAGTGTACATACATTTCTAGGTGTGCTTAATGATTCTTTTTTAAAAAATATTTACTTATTTATTTTACATCCTGACCACAGTTTCCCCTCCCTTCTCTCCTCCCAGTCAGTCCTTCACTGTGCTTATTCTTTTTTTTTTTTTTCCTGTTTCATAAAGCTTTATTTTTACTTGGCCCAAGACTTGGGAGGGGTTTCAGGGCAGTTAGAAAGCTGCCTAGTGGCTTGAGAGGTTCCGGTGGAGGTCCTGAGGCTGGCTGGTGCAGAGCAGAGGAGGGAGCCCCTTGGAAGACGAGGCCTCCTAGAGGTTCTTGAGAGCCGCTCAGAGGTACTCTATGCCCAGAGATGGCTGGGGCATGCCAGTCTGTATTGGCTATGGCACGGCGCCCCCTACAGAGGTTAGTCAAGTGGTTGCCCATCTACTTGATGAGCTTCACCTCCTCATCCAGGAAGTCACAGAGATGAGGGTCTGTGCAGGCAGAACCCAAGGAATGAAGATCCAAGAGGGCCTGATTCAGGTTCTTCTCCAGGGCCAAAGCAGCTTCCATGGCCTCCTGGGTTCTACCCCACTCATCTTGAGATGGCTGCTGCACATCCTGGAAGAGTGCACAGCCCCTGTGAATGGTCTACAACTTGAGCCCTCATGCTTCTCCTTGGCCAATTTCCTCCAGAACCACGTCATCCCGATCAAAATAGTAGCCCAGAGAGGGTAGGTGTAGGAGGCCCGCAGGTCCAGGTTGACCAGGCAGTTCATGGCGGCTTCCATTTCGGTGGAATAATTCTGACACATCTGGGAGGTCATGGCTGATCCTCAGTATGGAGTTAACCACAACGAGACGGTGTGTCTGGTCCTAGGAGCCAAAGGTGCTGAGGAGATGGTCCCAGAGGCTGCAACTGGAGAGGCTGAAAGGTGACTAGAAGCTAACAAAGACAGAGTCCTCTAGTCTTTTCTGTTCAAACACTGTTGAAGCAAGACACACAGGACCTCTGAGGCACTGTTCTGCTTAATGATCCATAAAGGAAACAATATTGATAAAATATGCTGTCATAGTTATTTTAATATACCTCACCTATCTCAGTATTTTCTCCCTCGGGAATTTCATTAAAAGATTTCATCCTGTGAATCTGGAAAAAATTTTGGACACAATTGTAAATAAACACTATTTAGTTGAATTTACTTACCTATTTCACTGGACCTCTAACTAAATGATACACATAATAGATACATAATTTAATACACAGATTGTTTTAAATGTTCTGTTTTAATACTATTCAAGAAACTAGGTTCTTAATCACTGTTGAACCCAACCATAATTTTCACCTCAATCTTTAAATCTCTAATTTCCCAAATGATCTACTTTAAAGCTTCATTTTCCGCATTAAAGAGGCCATTAAACACATTTATGCAGGCAATTAAAAGGCATTGCATAGGACCGGCAAAAAACCATGGATATATTCAATTGCCCTCACTTTAAACCAATCAGCTAATATGAGTCTGTAATTAACATCCATATGGTAGGGAAGCTTACCTTGGCTAGAGACACAAGCCACTTCGGTGAGCTCTGGACTCAAAATGAATGAAAGTCAATCATGTTTCTTCTTGATATGAGAATCATTAGGAAGGCAAGTATGTGGAGCAGCTGAGAGCATTATAAGGCGAGCCAGGGCTGCATGTCAGTCATTATGATGGGAGGTGAGGGATGTGTCAGGGATTAGGAAGGCCTTGTGGGAACCATAGGAGGCATTTTTTTTCTTGAGAAAAGACTGTTCCTTTGTCCCTGGTTGCTTCATATTACTGGTATCTCTCTACCTTGAACACCTGGCCCTCCAAATACAGTATTTAGACTAATCCTTGTTTATTCTCTCATAACCATTATTCTTTTTACACAAAAGGATAGAACACATTGAACTCACTACTTAATTTGACTGTTCACCATAACTAATCCTAGTAATTAAATTTGGCTCTGTATTTGATCCAAGAACTTGAAACAAAGGGCCAAGAATAGTTACTTATGGCTCATGAAGGAAATGGAAATAACTACCATAAAACAAACAAAAGATAGACAATAGAAAGGAAAGAATGAAGGATGGAAGGAAAGCAGGAAGGAAGAAGGAAAGGAGAAAGAAAGATAATAGGAAGAGGATGCTGCAGGGAGCTGTCCATCTTCCCCTCTGGATGCAGACATGTGAGGTTGGAAGGTTCAGGGGTCAGTCCCAGTATGTTTACGTTTCCCCATATGGGTATGGGATGGTGTGCCTTCTTGCTGTAGTGTTGATTACATGCTCCTTGTAAGGGGTGATATGTGACCAAGGCTGGACTATCTGAGAGTGACAGGCTAGCCATCTTTCTCATAGCATGCCCCTTTAATGAGTGAGGTCTACCACCCAGCATGAAATAGAGCCAAATCTATGATGGACTAGAGAATATATATGGAAGTCCTTGAAAGTGGTAAGTATGAGAATGGATGACTAGCATATCCCTTGTGTGTGGCTTTTGTTGTAGATGATAAGATATGCAGCTGAGGCTCACTTATCTTCCCAAAAAAGGACTTACTCACATAAGAGAGGAATTACAACAGGAAGAAGAATGAAGATGCTATCTATTGCATTAGCATCTGATTTCACAGTGAAAGTGGGAAGAAGGGAAGAGGAGATGGAGGTATTGGCTTACCAATTCTCATTCTGGCAGGATTAAAAGAAAGAGCACAAATTATATCTGTGCTAAAGAGCCCCTCCAGGGATCCAAAACCTTGGAACCTATGGGAAGAAATTAGGAGGAAGAGAACATGGTAGAATTAATAGAAGATACTCTTCATTCCAAACCTTTAGTAGGGAAAAAGAGGAAAATCCGTGATTCGCTATGCAAATGAGGCCTCAATAACAGCAATGCAGGAAAACATGGTAATCAGGGAATACTCTGCCCTTGAATTGGGAAAGACTTTTAAACAAAGGAAAGAGATACCCTGGCTTGTGAGGCTATAAGTAGTAGGGCAGATGGGAAGAAAGTGGAAAAACTGAGCAAAACCATCCATTCCTTATGAGACAAAGGCTACATAACTTGAGACGATATAAAGGAAATTTGTGTCTGGTGAACTGGTTCATATGAGCCATTAGGGACACTTGGGAACCACTGGCTGGTGCCTCTATGAATGTCAGGGACTAAAGACAATAGAGTAGGGCCAGGAGTTATTCACCAAACTGGACATGATAGAGGCTGGGTTTGACACCCAGTTCCTTGGGCCAGACAGGAAAATTAGGGAAGAGGCTAACCCAGTAGAGAGCTAAAGATTGGATGGGGATTTAGTGGCTTTGCTGAGCTCCAAGGTGAGACATGATTTTTATGAGACAGGAGAGGCTTTGGCAGATCTGAACAATTTAGATTGGAATGTACCTAAGGTTTGTAAAATGTTAAGACAAGCAAGAGGCGGTTGAGGTAAAAGTAATGCATACCATGGGTCTGTCTGGGTCACTCAAAGACAAGTGTGGCAAGCTTTGTGTTGAGCTGAAGTTCCTTTGGGGAAAATTAACAAAACCCCAAATGCTGTGTTAGCTTCTGGAAAGCTTTAAAGCCCGAGCAACAATTCACAGAAGCGATAAATGATTCAGCAGTTGATACATGTGATGGGATTTGTTTTCATGTTGCATTCATCCTTTTAACATTTTGTTTTCCTTCCTTCTTCCTATCTACCTACCTACCTATCTATCTATCTATCTATCTATCTATCTATCTATCTATCTATCTATCTATCTAATTTATTTATTAGTGTCTCCTTAGGCATTTAAGAACAACTGACTTACTTGGAGTATCCAATGGTGGGTCTTCAGAGATGCTGGCCAGGCTTTGTTTAAAAAAAAAGTTTTGTTATATAATATAATACTGAGTATTGAATGTCTTACAGATTTGGAAAAACATTTGAAATAATAGTAAAACAGACGCTAAAGAGTTTGAATGAATATACCCTATAAGCATGAAAAATGCACTCCAAAAGACATAAAGTTTTTGAATGAAAATCTCAGTGACAGGTGGTCACTGGGTCACCCTAGGAGGTCAGTGAGCCCCCTGAGGATATTGCTAATGATATTTGTTTGCCAGAACTAGATGGTGGGTCTCTTTTGCCAAAAACTCACCATACCTTGGTTATAGGACATTAAGAAATCAAACTGGGACTGAGCTGGAAGCTCCATCCCTTCTGGCAGGCTTTCACAATGCCAAGAGGTGCCATGTGGGCTTCTTGGGGAGAATTATCACTACAAATCCTGCTTAGCTATGGACCTTGCATGCCACAGTGCCAACCTACCAGGGAAGATGGGCACACTGGAGCAATAGTTGTATAACTCTGGTGGATGCAACCAACTGCTTGCTGACTGGACTCAAGGTCTTTGCCACAGAAGGGAACTTACAACTGGTACAATAAACAGGGCAAAATTCTATAACTAAGTAGATCATAGATCCCAGCAAGGCAGCAACTGCTATTGTTCTGATGTGATGTGCCTGTCAAACTTTTTAAAATATTTGCGTTTAAATCTCTAGATGACTGTTTCTCTCAGTCTTGGCCATGAAGGGAAACTTGTTTGGGGGTTTGTTTTTGTTTTTTTCAAGGGACAGTAATTACTGCAGAGACTCATATCTACCCAGGCTTCTGGGAATATGTGACTTTTTAGGCACTGGGGTCCAGTGCTCAGGTATAGATGAAGGAAAATAATTAGATGTTTGTATCACCCACTCCAAGTACAAGGATACCTTATGAAAATGGCATGGAATGAATGTAAGAGCCACAGGACAGGTTGGAGTGTTGTGGAGTTATTTCCTCTGAATTGAAACATTCCCTTCTCTGGGGAAGGATGGGATGTTCATAAGACCCAGGAAGTAAATGACACTTAAAAGATTCAGAAAGTTCCTAAAACGTGGGATCCAGAAAGACCCTCTGCAAAGTTGTATAAGCAGTAATAGTTTCTAAGGAGAAAATACTATCCTGCTGGCCCACCTGCCTGTAATTCGTGTAGGGGGCTCCCCGGATCCAATTTTTGTTAGTTGTCATTCATACTAGTGTGGACTTTTTGGTGATGCTGTTGCCGATTCACACAAGATCTTATAAGCAGCCCCTTCATCCACACTTCTGAAATTAACTTCAATAAACTCACTAAGCTGTACTTGGGTGGAATTGTTTCTTTGGTCTGTTACCAGTGCCTCCCCTGGGATAAATGAACATTTGTTGCGAGCTCTCTAGAAAAAGTCATACAACTTCTGTATGTAAAAGTAACCTCTTAAATTTTCTTCCAGGTAAATCCTTGATGAAACAGAGCATTAGGATAATGCAAACAGAAACTTTTCAGGTGCCTTGTGTTCTCTCCTCTTCGCCTTAGCCCTCTCTGCTTCTTCTATCTTGTCTTTGCTTACATTACTTGCCTATCATTTATTTTCTTCTTTTTTTCCTCTTTAATTTTCTTCTTCTTTTTTTAGCATGTTGGCACATGCCTGTAATTCTGAAACTTGAGAGATGAAGCAGGAGGTTCATGTATTTGAGGCCAGCCTTGGTTACACGATAAAACTTTATGTCAAATTAAAAAAAAAATGTTGTGCTTTGAATAAGAAATGCCCGCCATAGGCTCATGTATTCGAACACTTGGTCCCCAGTTGGTGGTGTTCTTTGGGAAAGTTATAGAACCTTTGGGAGGTAGAGCCTTGCTGGAGGAAGTAGGTCACTAGGGGCAGGTTTTCAGGGCTTATAACCTCACCTCAATTCCTGTTTTCTTCATCTCTCTGCTTCCTGTGTATGAATGAAATCGTGATCAGCCAGCTTCCTGCTCTTCCTTCCATGTCTTCCTCTCCCTGGTGGACTCTGGGTTTCTAGACCAGAAGCCAAAATAAATTCTTTCTTCCTTAGTTGCCTATTGCTGGGTCCTAACAGCTCCCTTGGGGGAGGGGGTGAGAAGGCGTAGAGTCAAAAATACAGACCCCAGGAATCAGGTAAAAGGCAAACAGCAGACTCCTTTATTCAATAACGGGGAAAGCCTTATATACACTCCTCCCAGCACCCAGGCTGTGTCCTGATCTGGTGACATTTCATGGTCATCCCTCATTGGCTGGGCACAATCAGGAGCCCTGACAGCACCTGTTGCTAGGCCTTCAGAAAGACTCCACACGATCAGGAAATCTGGACAGTGCCTGTTGCTAGGCCCTCAGTTGCCCCTCCCCTTAGGGTATTTTATTATAACAACAGAAAGGCAACTAATACAAAAATTGGTATCAGGAGTGGGGTGTTGATGTGATATACCTGACTATAAGGTTTTGATGCATTTTGTGGGAAAGTTTGGACCTTTGAATGGAAAGGCCATTGAAAGTTGGGAGCAGAGATTAATGAAATACTCTACTGGGATCCTGAAAGCTAAGACTCCTGAGAGAAATGCAAACAGTAGAGGCTTAGCTTGTGAGATTTTATAGGGGAACAAAGACTTCATCAGCAACCGGACTAGGGGCCCTTCCTGTGATATTTTGGCAAAGAATCTGGCTTCATTCTACCCATGTCCTGGGGATTCTCATGAGGTAGAATTAAAAAGCAATGACTGAATTTATTTCATGGAGTCAGTTATTTCTTTATACTTTGTTGGTCTCTGGAATTAAATTCAGGTTGTCAGGCTAGGGAGCAAGGGGATTTACCTGCTGAGGCATCTTGCTGGCTCTAGTCTCTATTTTTCTTGTTGCGTACAACCCTTTCAGACTTTCACTGTTCCAGTGTTGTTAAAACTATGTTAATTAAGACTGAATTTAGTATTTTAAAGAGAAAGTATAAATAAGTGGCTCAAATAAGATAGTTCTATATTTCTGTTAAGTAGAGCAAGTGTATTAGTTTGTTAGCTCCATGCTTGTTGGAGGGTTAGGTTTTTTGTTTTGTTTGTTTTGACCTTTCTTCATCAAACTGAGTCCTTGGCCTTCATCCTCACATAAGCTCAGGACCTAAGAGAGCTGCCCAAACTCCTGCCATCCTTCATCTGTTCTTTGAGCAGGAAGACAAAGGACAAAGAAAGAATGTGTTGGGGGTTTGTGGGAGTGAGTTCCTCAGTGTTGAGTCAATCATCTTTACAGACGATTTCAGAAGTCTTGTCAATAAACTTTCACATGTATTTCCTTGATTACCAGTGTGTGAAATGGGTGAGAACTAGAATGTTTAGTGAGAATTGTATCATCCCCGATGACCACTGATGTCACTCACTGACAAAAAGCAGGAGAATGTGAAATTGGGCAGCTAGTGGGCACTGCTTAACATGGGTGATATAAAGGAAAAGAATGATGAATGGCAAATGACCATGGGCTTCTGGAATGGAGCGAACAGGAAGTGATAGGGACTGTGACGGACAGAAAAGCTCATGTCTCTTCTGAGAAGCTCAGCCATATCCTGTCATTGACATGTGGAAAGAGTCCATAGGGGCCCAATTATCTAGTTTTCTGACAGAATATAGCAATCTGGATTATTATGTCAACTCCTTACTTTAAAATTAGCACTTGTGTTTTAATAAAATGCTAAGTCTGGGCCCTGTAATCATCACCAATCCTCCAATTTTCAATATTCCATCAAAAGGAACCACTTTTCCTTAAGCAACATCTTAGGAGACACCATCATCATAATTAAGAAATGATCTCTATGACTTGCAATTTTGGAGGTGAGAGGGGAATCTTGAAATAAAGAAGTAGGTAAGCAGGAAAAGTATTTATTCCCTGGGCAGACATCAATACGCTACATACTTTTTTCTTCCTTATTATAGTCATGAAAGGCTATCTCTAAATGTAGGAAAGACAATATTTTTAAAAGGCTCAATTCTGTTTAATTAACCCCTCTCAGCTACATATAAATGCTACCACAGAATTCACCATACTCACTTTTGGCCATTTAGACATTCCTTGCAGTTTTCTGCTTTGGCCAGCAGGTGGCAGCAAGTATTGGCCAGAAGAGGTAGCCAGTTTATACCTTCAGAATTATGATTTTTGATTTGCATAAATAAAAACAATGAAGGAGGGGAGAGAGCAGAGAGGTCTTGAGGGAGCCTAAGCAACAGGTACTAAAAGTCAGCTTCATAGGAAGAATTACTTTTCTAATATTCTGCAGAACAGTAGTAGAGTGATTATGCTTTACAATGACTTTTTTTTTTTTTAGTCAAGACCCCATTATTTAGCCCAAATAGAACTCAAACTCATGGTTCTTCTGCATCAGCATCTCAAGTGCTATTATCATATGTTTTATATGTTTATGTTTTAGGAGAGAGGAGACTAGAAGAAATGATACACGTTTAAGGAGATCAAATGATATTTATCATATTTGACCTTTGTGTACATGTACCAAATTATCACAATGACCCTACAACAAATATATATATATATATATATATATATATATGATAATTATAGCTCAAGAACATATTTCTTTTTAAACTGTTTTTAAGTATTTATTTTATTGATGTTTTGCCTGCATGTATGTCTGTGTGAGGGTGTCGGATCCCCTGGAACTGGAGTTACAGACACTTGTGAGCTGCCATGTGGCTGCCTAGGGAACCTGGATTCCTAGGAAGAGCAGACAGTGCTCTTAACTACTGAGTCATCTCTCCAACCTGATAGAATATTTCTAAAGGAAAAAAAAAGACTTAAGAATTGAAAGAAATCTATACTGGCTTCCTGCATTACTGCTCACACTGGCTTATCCTTCAGAAAGGATCGTCATGAAGGGTTGACTGTGTGAAATAAAAAAAGGAAAGGTTTTAATGTATTCCACGATAATACAGTGTGCTAAACAAGGATTAGTTATTTTATTCTTAACTCTGAAGGCTGTTCCCTAATAAAACTACAGTTTTATTGTTATTGACAGTTTAGGTAAAGATGTAGCATTATTAGAACATGAAGAAAAAGACATGAAATATTTACGTTAACTTTCTGGATAACTCCCATACTCACTTAAATGCACCCTCTTAAAATGTATTGCTGCTGGTGCACCTCCTCTCACTCCTCCCCTCTCCTTCCTCCTCTCCTCCATCCCTTCTTCTTCTCCCTCCTCCTCTCCTCCCTCCCCTCCTCCTCTCCCTTCTCTACCACCACCTCTCTCCTGCTTTGTAAGTAGGAATCAACCCAAAGCTGTTTTGCACTTGCTAAAGAAATGTTTTAACCTCCCCCATGCCACCCCCACCCTTTCCCTTTTTATTTTAAGACACACTATTGCTGAGCCCATGCAAGCTTTGAACTTACTATTCTCCTGCCTCAGCCTCGCAAAGAGCCAGATTGTAGGCTTGTGCCACCAGGCTCTGCTGACTGCTGAAGAAGCAAATAATGGAATACATATGAGCAAAAGTTACTAGTAAAGACTCCTATGTACTATGAAGCAAAACTTGGAGATTATAAACATGAAAGGTTTGAGGAGTTCTTGTTATGTCACCAATGATTATGGGCCAAGCACCTATCTCTAAGGAGAAAAAGAAGCTCCACCTAGTACAGTAAATTGGACTAGATTTGGTCTATAGAACAATTATTTCTACACTCTGTGCTTTAAACTCAAAACTTTAACAGATATAAATATAACATAAACTAACTCCTGCTAACTTGTAAAGTAAGAAGCATGACATAGGGCCAATCAGGCAGGGTACAGATCAAATATGAGGTAGCCCTGACAAGAGAAATTACAATGAAAGGCAGTCATTCGTGGAAAATGGTGGAAAGGGAGCACATTGTGTCAAGTGAAATCAGTCAGACGCAGAAAGGCAAGTACAACACATGTACAAGTACAACATCTCCTGTCTGTGGGAAATGCCCTAACCTGAAAGTAGAAGAGGCACTATCAGGGGGCTGGCAAGGAGGAAAGGAAAAGAAAGAGAGAGGATAGACATGATAACACATGCATGCACTTGTACAGAAATATTGCAGTAAGTCCCATTGTTTGTGCAGTTAATCTGTGTTTATAGTAGTAGGAAAAATGAAGTAGAAATTACCAAATATCATGACACTTTAGAAAAGATTAAAGCCTTTGTTGGGGAACAAAAGACAAAATTATTATGAGTTGTGTGTTAGTTTGATTAGGTATGGCCCCTATAGACTCATGTGTTGTAGAATACTTAACTATGTAAAGATGTGTTACATTTTTTTATCCTGCAGAATATTACTTTAACTGTATAAAGGTGTGTTACATTTGTTTCTGCTGCCTTTGTTTAATAATGGAAGGATTACTACATTTGTTTCTGCTGCATTTGTTTAATTATGAAAAGATGTGTTGCTATTTCACCTTGCCTGCCTAAGGCATCTGATTGGTCTAATAAAGAGCTGAATGGCCAATAGCCAGACAGAGAAAGGATAGGTGGGGCTGGCATGCAGAGAGAATAAATAGGAGGAGAAGTCTAGACTTAGGAGAGAAGAAGGAGGAGGAGAAAATGTGGGAGAAAAAGAAGGACATGCCAGGGGCCAGCCAGGTAGCTGCCAGACAGACAGACATGGAAGAAACTGGAAAAGTAGGATATACAGAAAGAAAAGGTAAAAATGCACTGGCCGGTGGTGCCGCATGACTTTAATCCCAGTATTTGGGAGGCAGAGGCAGGCAGATCTCTGTGAGTTCGAGGCCAGCCTGGGCTACAAACTGAGTTTCAGGAAAGGTGCAAAGCTACACAGAGAAACCCTGTCTTGAAAAACTAAAAAAAAAAAAAAAAAAAAAAAAAGTCTAAGGCACAAGGTAGATAAAGAGAAACAGGTTAAGTTAAAGGAGTTAACAAGAAATGAGCCTAAGTTAGGCCAAGCATTCATAACTAATAAGATGTCTCTGTGTCATGATTTGGGAGCTGGTTGGTGGCCCAAAAAAGAAAGACTGGTACACTCACGTGTTTGAATGCTTGGCCCAGAGGAAATGGTGCCATTAGGAGGTGTGGCCTTGTTGGAGGAAGTGTGTCACTGTGGGGGCAGGCTTTGAAGTCCAATATATGCTCAAACCATGCCCAGTGTGGCAGTTTTTTCTTCTGGTGCCTGCAGATCAAGATACAGAATTCTCATATCTTGCTTGCATATCACCATGTCTTGCCATGATGATAATGGACTAAACCTCTGAAACTGTAAGCCAACCCCAGTTAAATGTTTTCCTTTATAAGAATTGCTGTGGCCATGGCATCTCTTCACAGTTTTTGAAACCCAAACTAAGTTAGGTTGTATCATAGAATTAGGGAATCTTAGAGGCTAGAGGAGTTTATGGGGGGTTTTGTTTGTTTGTTTGTTTGTTGTTGTTACTTTTTTTTTTTAGGTAGCCTTTACCCATCATGGGTTTTTTTTTGTTTGTTTGAGAGAGGTTTTCATCAGTTCTCAGCCTTCCTAATGATAGAACCTTTTAATAAAGTTCCTCCAGTTGTGGTGACCCCTGACCATAAAAATTATTTTGTTGCTATTTCATAACCATAATTTCACTTTGGTTATGAATCATAATGTAAATATCTGATATGCAACCCCCAATGGGGTTATGACCCACAGGTTGAGAGCTGCTGCATGTAGACTTGAACACTATGTAGACCAGACTGAGCTCTCAAAGATCCACCTGCCTCTGCTTCCTCAGTGCTGGGGTTAAAGGCCTGTGTCACCACATTTGGCTCCCATCTTGCTTTCTGTGGAAATCCCTTTCTTTTTATCTTCCCATATGTTTATCTGGCCTCTGCTTGACTGCTTCCAGGGTATGGGAGTCTATGGGAGTCCAACTTAGACCTGCTCCTACCTTTTGAAGGGTTCTTGGGTGGAGGAGAGAGGAATGAGAAAATATCAAATAGGAAGATAGACCTAGATGACAGACAAGGAGAAAGACAGAGACACAGGATAGCTTTGAGAGGGCATGGGTCAATACCCAACAGCCCAGAGGTTTATTCAAAAAGGCTTTTTATAATATGCCCGGGGAGAGGCAAAAGACCTCCCTCCCCCTTGCAAGATCAAAGCATACCATATAGCCAAGTGTAGACCCTTCAAAACATCTGGTAACCACACCCGTGGTCAAGTCATACCATTATGCAGCCCTGCTGGGTAAACAAGCTCAGATTTTTTGACCCTGAGTAATTTGGGCTCCCACAAATTCCCCCTTCTTAATATTATAAAATTTTTAAGTGAGGGTACAGAGCTTAACTCTATGCAGCTCTGAATCAGCTTTCCACTAAGAGCTGCAAGTAGCTGGAATAATTATAGCAATGCACCTGCTCCTATGGCTGCTATACCTCCTAGTAAAGGAGTATAGGATGATAAAGATGGAATGGCCTTTTTGAATGGGTCTAAGATGACTACAGCAGTCTTAGTTGCACCAAGTCCTTTTTTAAATCAAAGAAACAGAGAAATTGAGACATAGAGAGATACTTGCTGCAGCCTATCTTGAACTACTCTGCTTTATATTTACAATTTTACTCTTGAAGAAAAGAATTTCACCACCTCCAATTAATTAATTCCGGGTATGCCCCCTTAACCTGCGATGTGGTGTTCCTACTCTTTTATCCTCTGTACCCAGGCCCCACATTGGGCACCATATGTGGGACTCTGTGGGATTCCAGCTCAGACCTGCTCGCACCTACCAAAGGATTCTTGGGTGGAGGAGAGAGGAATGAGAAAATATCAGACAGAAAGTCAGACCTAGATGACAAGGAGAAAGACAGAGACATAGAATAGCTTTGGGAGGGCCTGGGTCAATACCCAACAGCCCAGAGGTTTATTCAAAAGGGCTTTTTATAATATGCACAGGGGAGAGGCAAAAGACCTCCCCTTTGCAAGATCAAAGCACACCATATAACCAAGTGTAGACCCCTCAAAACAACTGGTAACCATGCCTATGGTCAAATCATCCCATTATGCTGCCCTACTAGGTAAAGCAAGCTCAGATTCTCTGACCCTAAGTAATTTGGGCTCCCACACATTGTACAGAGCTTTTGACATTTTGTTTAAAAGTTTTGTTTTTTAACTGATCTTATGAGTTTCTTCCCTTCAGAGGTCTGAAGTTGGTCTCTTGGTAACACCTGCTCGCTGGCTTCTCTGGAGAGATAATTTTTGACATGTTTAGGTTGGATCACAGACAGTTTCATGAGACTCATGAAAGTTACAGGCTTTCATTCCAGAGAAATGCATTGTGTCCCTAGCTCCCTGGTGAAGTCGCCTTGCTCTACAGAGAAGGGGGTTTTTCATGTGACAATTCCTATAACATTTGAAACAGCAACATGATCTTCTCCAAGTACTCTCACTGCTTTCCCAACTACTTCTTTCCATCCTTTCTTTGATCCTTCATCCACTTCTTAACATGAGCATATACTAAGCTCTGTGCCAGCCATGGGACACAAATAAGACCAAGATACTACTCCTGACTTTTGGGATAGATCTGTAAATGTGTGAGTTATGTCAGGGAAGTGGCATTCAAACTGAGTGTGGGTCATAGGGTTGGATTCAAACCCCAGCTTTATTATGTTAATCACCTCAGTAGCCTTCTGTGGTCATATATACCCTCTGAGGCTCTAGAATCTTGGAATTTAAGGCTAGCCCAGGCTATATAACAAAGATTGTCTCAAAAAACAAAAACCACAACAGAAAAACACTGCCACAAATAACAAAAATGTGTTACTATTATCTTTTTTCAGACAAGGAACTTGGACTTAATTATGAAAGCTTCAATGTGCCAATTCTTTAAGAGGGATAGTAGTATATATGACTTGATTTTTCTTTCAACCAATTTTATTTAAAGGCAAATCATTCTATATTAAAGTGATGAATAAAGGGGACCGTGGAATGAAAAAAAGCAGAGATATGAGCTAGGAGACTTGTAAATAAAGAATAAGAATGGTAGGGACCTGAGGGAAGGCAACAATACTATGGATGAGAGTTGTCAGATATATTTTAGGTTTGAATTGTAGAATTTGGTGATCAGTTAACAGGGAAAGGATTAGGTTATATAAGACACACAAATTTGTCCCTTGGGAATTTGTTGGGTAGTGATGTTGTTGATTTCATTCATAATTACAACAGGACAAGTATTGAAAGAAGATTATATGGTGCTGTATTAGATGCAAGATGCCTTTCTGATTGCATAAGATTTGGAAATATGGGTCTGGAATTCAGGAAAAGGCTTCCACTGAAAGGCATAGGTTTGAGGATTCTTGTCTTTGGTGGCTAAAGTCATGATAATGGATGAGATCATCCATGAGGGTAAGGATGGTATGCAGAAAATGAAAGACAACCAAGGAAAGAGGACTGAGAACAGGGACTTTGAATGAGAGGTAACATCTAAGAGAACCAGATGAAGGTGACAATCATATGCGAAGGGAAACTGTGGTGGTTTTTGTTTTGTTTTTGTTTTAGAAAAGGCTACTGCTTGGTTAAGGAGATGGCTCTGGGTAAAGTTCTTACAGTGCAGGGTGAGGATCTGAATTCAGATCCCTGAAGTTCACAGAACAGCCAGTGGTGAGGAAGAAGGCTCACCTCAAACAAAGTGAAAGGTGGAGACTGACACCCAAATTTGTCTTCCACATATGTGCCGTGACACACTGGAACCCACACTTATACCCACACATGCGTGCGCGCGCACGCGCACACACACACACACACACACACACACACACACACACACACACACAGAGACAGAGAGAGAGAGAGGGAGGGAGGGAGAGAGTTTTTAAGTTACTGCTCCTTTAAAACAAAAACCTAAATGTCTAATGAGTGTAAGACATGCTGCTAAATGTTGGTATCAGTTCCCCATGGAGTGAGCCTACTGGACAGTGCCATCCTCTCCATCCATCCACTGCTACCCCTATACTAAGCCAAGCTCTACCCATGCTGGGTGATGTGTCTGTGCTCTTAGTGTTGCTGGGTTAGTCTAGATGTCTAGCCCTAGGCTGATGTCACCTTGTTTTGACATGGACTTTACAAGTCCCCTCCATTCCAAGGTAAAGGTGAACTATTACACATTCCAGATGAAGAAGGCTATAGTCACCTTTTTGGCACTCAAGATGTATGTTAAATTAAGTGTTCTTTTCATATAGAGCTACCTTTGGAATGTGATTAAATAATTAACATGCCATATGGTGTGTTTCTTTTACTTCATTTGATCTACATAAATCATGTTCCTTTAGACAGTGATTCCCATGCCTGCCTGAGTATCAGAGTCACTTGGGGAACTGTGTAAAAAATACAAATTTCAGAGCTTTGTCCCAGATGTGCTGAACCGGGTAGGATGGGCACTGAGGTGAAAGAAGAGGCATGTGCAACAACATATTCCTTGGGTGACTGTGATGAAGTCATAGACTGGTACTTGAGAATCTCTGCATTTAGAAGTTCCTAGACTATTGACTAAGGGCCCATCAGTCATATTGGAGTGCTTGTTTGCAACCATTTTTAAAAAAAGAAATCAAGCATTTTATTATAAAACAATGAATTTTATTACAAAAATATGAACACTATAGAAACAGAGTATGACATAAGATCATAATTTCCCCTTATGCAGGTAAAGGATAGCAGTCGATCAATACATTGTAATTTTTTGTGTATATTTACTAGGTTATCTCTTTTTCTAAAATTAGATCATTTTATACCTTGAAAATTTAGACTTTGGGTATTTAGATTAAGACTTGACCTTGGGCCAGACATGGTCCAGACACACACCTATAATCCAAGCCCTGAGAAGGCAGAGACAAGGAGGATCTGAAATTCAAGGCTAGCCTTGGCTATATATCAAGATTCTGTCTCAAGATTAAAGAGAGAAATAAACAAATGAGAGAGAGAGAGAGAGAGAGAGAGAGAGAGAGAGAGAGAGAGAGAGAGAGAGAGAGAGGTAAAAAAAACTAAATACTTGACATTGAGGCTTAGTAAGTCCCAGGTACTCTGGGACTCTAAAAGCTGGGACTTTAGTTTAGAACTCAGCTCTGGCCTTTACTAGCATCCTTGGACAATTTGTTTAGCCTCCAACCCAGGTTTTCTCCTGAGAAATTAAGAAAATTAATTATGAAAATATTACTTTCATAATAAAGTCTTGTGAAAATGAAATTGTTTCCTTATAACACTTGTAAGAGTAAACTTAGCACAGCATGAAAAAAATAAGTTCTAAAAATACTAATTTTTAATTCTTTAATTTAAAAAGAATTTTTGCAACTTTAATTGTTTAAAATTTTGGGAGCAGTTTTAGATTCACAGCAAAGTAAACCACAGAAAGTTCTCAAGTATTCTTTGTCCCCTGACACAAAAATCTTCCCAATAGGAGCAGCCCCCAACCAGACGGATACATTTGTTACAGCCCATTACTTACATTGATACATCATTATTGCTCAAAGTCTGTAGTTTATGTTGGGATTCACTTTTGCTGTTGTATGGTCTATGGGCTTGACAGATGCACAGTGACAAGTACCCACCACCATGGTTACAGTACTGGAGAGGCTCATGACACCCTCATTGTTATAATACTTACGGCACCATCATGGTTACAATTTCGGATATTCTTTTTAGGGGAGATTTATTTATTTGTATTTGTGTGTGTGAGTGTTTGATTGCATGAATGGGTGCCTGGGAAGACCTAAGTGGGTGTTGGATCCCCTGGAATTGGAATCACAGTTGGCTGAAAGCTGCCATGTGGGTTCTAGGAACCAAACCCTGGTCCTCTGCAAGAGCAGCAGGTGCTCTTAACTACTGAGCAATCTCTCTAGCCCAGTACTGGATAGTTTCTTATATGATTTTTAAAATTATTTCTGATTTATGCAGAGTATTTCACAGTATGACTATATGACAATTTACTTAATATATCATGTATATTTTGGTTGTCCTGAATTTTTCTTGACTGTTAACTATCGACAAATAACATCTTCATATACATATTTTCATATTTATATAAGTATAAATATTTTATATTCATATGAGTCTGAATAAAACAATGGAATTTTATCCTTGAATTCCACTCAGAGATTATATTTCCTCCAAAAGACAGTGTTTGGCTGTGACAAAACACCATGACCAAGACAACTTATAAAAGAAAACATTTAATTGAGTTTCTGATTTCTGAAAGTTAGATCCATGACTGTGGCAGGAATAGCTGAGAGCTCACACCTGGATCTGGAAGCAAAAGGCAGAGCGTTTACTGGGAATGGCAGGAGTCTTGACACTTCAAACTCACCCCAGTGACATATCTCCTCAAACAAGAACACAGTTCTTAATCCTTCCCAAACAGGTCCACTGACTGGGGACCAAGTATCCAAACATATGAATCTATGGAGACCACTCTTATTCAAAACCCTACAGGTAGAAAATTATTTATCTCTGCCCTTGCTCACACTGGAAAATAAATTTCCTTTTAATTTTGATAATGGTAAAGGCAAAAATTATGTCTCATATTGGTTTACCTGGTTTTAAAACTAAGCTTTGAATTTCCTCATCTGTTTCTAGTGTCTTTCTTCGACATTTTTTTTTCTTTCAGGACAGGGTTTCTCTGTGTAGTTTTGGTGCCTGTCCTGGATCTCCCTCTGTAGACCAGGCTAGCCTCAAACTCACAGAGATCCACCTGCCTCTGTCTCCCAAGTTCTGGGATTAAAGGTGTGCGCCTTTCCTTCTACATTTTATATTTCAATTTCATTTTCCATCTTCTCTAATATTAGGTAGTTTCTGAGTCTCTTTAATTAATATTCTGTTTATTTTATTTGCCTTCTGCAAACAGAAGGTCCTCCTTCCCTCCCTCCCTCCCTCCCTCCCTCCCTCCCTTCCTCCCTTTATCTTTCTCTCCCTCTCCCAGTCCCTCTCTCTGTTTTCCTCTCCACTGCCCTCCTCCTCGCCTCTCCCTCTGCCTTTCTCTCACCCTTTCCTTCTCTCCCTGTCTTTCCAAATTGTCTAGAAGAGAAGCAGATGGCAGCTCTTGAATTCTGCTCATCACCTGTTTGGAGTGGGAAAAGTAAGTGGACTTGCTTCATATATCATTTCTTCCCAAATCAGGTCATCTTCTGCAACACGTAATTGTTTGTTTGGATTTCCAAACACTGCCCTGTTACGAACAGAAAATGTCACAGCTTGCACAAGTGCCAGGAGTAGCCAGTTATACACTAGATGATCTGCATTGGCATGAACGAGCTCAACAAAATGGGTTGCACTTTGGGGATGTAAAATTTTGCTTCACTGAGTTGCACTTACACGGGATGTGATCTCAGGATGAAGTAGTTATACTACTGTCTAGACTGAGGCAATGGTGGTAATGAAAGCATTAAACAATGAGGCTGTAGAGCCACCCACGTGCTGTATTCAGTCATCTTGCCATTAAAGCATGTGTAGTGGCATAATGTCCATGAGTAGGGAATTCACTCTTTTCCTTCAAAATTGACACTATTCTAATTTTACCAAGGTTAATCTCCTCTTATCTCTCATAGAAGTAAAGGATTAAAATATCTACTAAACAAGCATGTAGCATACTAACTTAAAATTTATGTTAAGCAAATCAAAGCATTTGTTGTTTATTGTGAAAGTAAATTGTACCTTCTCAGTACTTCCTGAGTTCCAAGATGAATCTAGTTAGTTCACAACTTGGGATCACAATGCTTTAAAGAACATTGATTAAAAAATAACTATCTGAGCTGGGTGGTGGTGGCACACACCTTTAATCCCAGTACTCAGGAGACAGAGGTAGGCAGATCTTTATGAGTTTGAGGCCAGCCTGGTCTACAGAGCGAGATCCAGAGCAGCTAGCACTACACAGAGAAACTGTCTAAAAAACCAAACCAAAACAAAACAAACAAACACACACAAAAAACTTATCTGGAAAATATTTTTAGTGACTTAAATCGTATACATTCAGCCATTCAAGGCTTACCATCAGTGTTGCTCTATTGCTTTTGCAATTCATCTTAAAGAGCTAAAGTCGCCGGGCGGTGGTGGCGCACGCCTTTAATCCCAGCACTCGGGAGGCAGAGCCAGGCGGATCTCTGTGAGTTCGAGGCCAGCCTGGTCTCCAAAGCGAGTTCCAGGAAAGGCGCAAAGCTACACAGAGAAACCCTGTCTCGAAAAACCAAAAAAAAAAAAAAAAAAAAAAAAAAAAAAAAAAAAAAAAAAAAGAGCTAAAGTCATACTTAAAACCAAAACTCTATGTGTTAGCATAACATACAACCATTGTAATAAAAGTATAAAAACTGAAGCAATAAGAAAAATTTGTTCATAATCATGTAAAGTAATGCATAAGTATAAAATATGATTTCAGGACTGCATATAGAATTCAATCAAAGTATGTTTATTTGGAAGATTAAATTTCCTTCACTTTACCACTGTTGTCTTTTTAATAAAAAATTACTGTGTAGTAAGATCAAATAATGGAGCCTGTCCAATGTTTATTCAGTTACTCAGCAGTCACATCTTTCATTAGACATGTATCAGGAAATCACATGATTAATGTTTATATTATGCAACTAGTCTTCCAAGTAGATTTATTTCCTGTACTCTTTTGCTCATTTTATTTATTTTAGTTATAAAAGATGGTCACAATCTATTTTTAAAGTGGCAAAAGGTAAGTTTTTATTGTCCTCACTATTAATTTAAAAAGGTGTTTTTATTCTTTGAGAAGTTCACATGTACCTTCAATGTGTTTTAATCATAATCACTCCCTGTGGGTTTTTTTTTTTAACAATTTTGGACACTGACTTATATATAGATTTGAATAGAACAAGAGCAATAATCAAATGGCCAGGATGGACACTTCCTCCAGTCCTTCAGACAGAATCATGCTTAAATATTGGATTGAGTAGCAACTTTGGTAGATGTAATGTGCTTCTAGAAATCTGTTGAATTGAGCCCCAAGCTTTGGGATGTCAGCACGATTTAGGGAATGATATATTCTGATAACAAAGGAAGGCACAGATAGCTCCAACTTCGGCAGTTTTCTCTGGACTCTTGTTTTCTATGTCCATAAAATAAGCGATTGAAGTAATAAGATAACGATTTTTTTCAAGTGTTGAAAGAAGCCATGGGATCCTATAATTAATGAATTATTTACATATTTCATTAATTTGCCTGTATTTTATAGGCATATTTTCTCAATTTTCATGAGTCCTGTGGCTTAAGTTTAACTAAATAATGCAGATTTCAGATGAGATACATTTATTTGATAAAAACAAACAAACAAACAAAACCCCAAAAACTGGGAAAGATGAATGGTGATTGAAATGTCAAATGTAAGACATGTATGTATGTGTGGTGAAACTTTATTTGTGCTGAAATGTGGTGATATTTTATCTGTGCTTTTTATAGTATATTGTTATAATGATCTTTTATTATCAGTTACTGTAGCTAGAGTTTTCCTGCCTGGCCCACTGTCAAGACAAATCTCTCTCACCTGCCAGTCCCACAGCCCCTCAAACCCAACCAAGTAAACACAGAGACTTATATTGGTTAAAACTGTATGGCCATGGCAGGCTTCTTGCTAACTGTTCTTACAGCTTAAATTAATCCATTTCCATTAATCTATACCTTGCCACATGGCTCGTGGCTTACCGGCATCTTCACATGCTGTTTGTCATCGTGGCAGCTGGCAGTGTCTCTCTGACTCAGCCTTCCACTTCCCAGTTTTATTCTCCTCCTTGTCCCGCCTACACTTCCTGCCTAGCCAATGGCCAATCAGTGTTTTATTTATTGACTAATCAGCAACACATTTGCCATACAGAACATCCCACAGCAAGTTACTAATGTGCTTATATTATATATTGACTCTTTTTTATAAACTATTTTTTTATTATTAAAAAAAGAAATGTCAAATGTGTTATAGGAAGTTACTTCTGGTTTTCAAAGCTACATTGTGTTCAATGAAAAAGGAAGTATGTGCCACCTCTGGAAGTGGGTTCAGTCAAGACATTTTCTGTATTAGGCCCTACTTAGTTTTGTTCTAATTTGATCAACATTTATGATGTTAACTCTCAGTAATTCAATAGTCCAGTGAAGTTTTTCTCAATTTTTCTTCCATTTCTAATTCGGCTTTCTTTCTGTACTGGGATTAAAGGTGTGTGCCACCCCCTTCTGGCTGTCAGCTAGTGCTTTTAACCATTGAGCTATCTCTCCAGCTGCAAAATTATGTTTTAAACTAAGTGTCTGGCCTGAATTTCAGGCAGAGCCTTCAAAAGATTTTCTATACTCCATTAACATTATGTATTATAAAAACTGGGCAGAAGAGCTGGAGAGGTAGCTCAGTGGTTAAGAATATTTGACATTCTTGCAAAGGATCTGAGTTCAGTTCCCAGCACCTATCCTGGGCTGCTCACAACTGTCTATAGCTCCAGCTCCAGGGGATCTGATGATGCCCTCTTCTGGCCTCTGTACACACACACACACACACACACACACACACACACACACACACACACACACACCATACCCCTAAATAAAAATAAAATACATCTTAAAAAATTTTAATTTTGGAACCCATATTTAAACAAATGCTCAGAAAGTAATCTGGTTTTTATTTTATTACATATGCTACCTATTGGTATCAATATTTAAAAGCTAGAAAACGATAGTCATCTGTGACTAGAGAGGTAAATATGCATTTCTAATAATAGTCAGTGGAGACAGAAGAAGTAAGGAGGACCACTTTGAATAAGCTGTACATTTATTTGTTCAAAATGATTGAATCAAATCTTGCTCTAAACATTTCATCATAAAAAATATTGAGCTTTAAGAAATGAATAACTTAAGGTTTATTTGTGTCAACTGCAAACCTTATTTATTACATAGGGAAATAATGTTCTTGAGCCTCAAAAGGTTTCTAAGAACTATTTCATTTTTCTAGCATTGAAATTTGACATTATAGGGTTCTGTTATACTACCTGTCTTCATACAAATAGGTATAAGGTTCACATTTTAGTATGTTCTTTAAAAAGTACCAACTCCTTTTACACACACACACACACACACACACACACACACACACACACACACATATCCACCATATGACATAAAATTAAATGATTCCTAGTCCAAGGAAATAACTGAAATGCCTGCATGAACAAACTGGGGGATTATTTGCCCTCCCCACTCTCTGTCTTCCAGACTTATTTCTAGCAGAGAATAAATTAACACCATCTCCACCAAACACGATCACGTGTAGTTTTAACATACACATCAACCTACATATGCAATGCAACATTTTACAGATTCGTCTTCTAGACTTGAAGAACTGATCTCTCTTAAATCCCATCTATTCTTCACCATCTTTATGGTCCCCAAACCAGGAAACCCTTCACCTCTCACTATTTCTTTATGTGTACTTCTACTTTACAGTTAATTTTCTTAGTATTCTAACAAACAAACCCAAAACCTCAGAGTAAAACTCAATTGTTCCAATGTTTGCTTGATGTATCTGTCAGCAACAAGTGATAAGACATTGGGCCAGCTATTTGGGAATCAGTTTCTCTTCTCTAAAACAGTCATCTGATTGAGAAACGCTGTGCATTTTTCTCTATAGCTCATCGAGTAACTTTGTGAGCCCACCACCAGAACACTATAAAAACAGCATTACTGTCCCCTCATAGCTTCTGTCTGAACTTTTTAAAAATCTTAAACTGACTTAGATTCCATGTTCCAACCTATTCCTTTGCCTTTTGACCACTGGCTTTGTTTTCTGTATGGCTTCAACACATCTGTCAGATAAAAGCATCCTTCTGCTCTCTATTGGTCATTTTCTACATTGCTGTCACCAAAACACCTGACAGAGAGCAGCTTATGGGAGGAAAAGATTTTTTTTGGCTCCTGGTTTTGGAAGGTATCAGTCCACCACAGAGGGGAAGCCTTGGTAGGAATCCCAATGGCAGGAATGCACGGAGATGCTTCCTCACCTGGAGATAAGCTAGGAAGCCCAGAGCACAGACTGTGAACCAATGGCGGCTACACCTTTCAAAGGGCCCCAGTGACCTGTTTCAGCAGCTGGGCCCTACCTCCTAGGGCTCCACAGCCCTCAAGATAGCACTACAAAGTGGATACCAAGCATTCAAATTCACGAGTCAGCAGGGGACATTTTAGATTCAAATCTTACAAAGCAAGCTCCCATTCTCCTTTCCCTCAAAGTGACCACTCACTCCCTGTTTGTTTGCCATGGCCTCCATAAAAGTTTGGTTTGACTACCCAGCCCTTAGCACATTTTGGACCCTACACTATTGATGAGGCACTTGGGTTGGATGTCTTTGCCAGGTTCCACCTGGAATTGTGGAACACGAGGCCTTTAGTCAAATTACATCATGCATGGTTCCACTTTTCCACATTCTGCATTAATCTTTAGTTGGAATAATTATGCCTCTTTGAACAGCCATTGTTTGTGGAATATCTCAAATGTTATTTTCTTCACTGGTTATATTGGCTCTGGGATATGGTCAATTAAAGTGTATTAATAGATTTTCTTCTTTAAAAAATAATTTATTTATTTTATTTTATGTACATTGGTGTTGTCTGCACATATGTCTGTGTGAGGCTCTCAGATTTTGGAGTTACAGACAAGTGTGAGCTGCCATATGGGTGCTGGGAATTGAACCCAGGTCCTCTGGAAGAACAGTCAGTGCCCTTAACTGCTGAGTATTAAACACATTCCCAGGAGAGAAAACCGTTCTGAAGTTCAAGATGCAACATTTTGTAGTTTCAGCTAAAAAACTACGACACAGAGAGTCAGAGTCAGGAAGAGGAGCAGGATGTTCAATTAATGGATGATGGGAGTCCTTAGTATAGGGTCTCCCAGAAGAAGAAAGAAGAGGCAAAAAAAAAAAAAAAAAAAAAAAAAAAAAAAAAAAAAAAAGAAGCCTGGTACCTTACTCTTCAGAGAGTGAAACTTCGAAACTTCTATATAGATAAATATTGCACCCCACCCCCCTTACATGATGACAAAGATGACCACAACAATCACAATGACCTCAATGATGCTGTTGGATTCAAGACAATCCCGTCAGGTTGACAGCCACACTGCCTACTTCTTCAGTCATTCTTATTACTCCCTCAAAGCACTTTGTCCTTAAGATCATTTAACACAATTAGTAGTTGTACACATGTTTGTTTAGCACACTCTCTGAAACAAATTATTTGGGGTTCTAGCATTGCACAGTCTTATGAAATGGCAGATTCCAAAGAAGCCATAGAGATTTCTGCATCTTATAATTCGTGCAGTTACTATAAACACTGTAATAAAAGCATGCACGTCTGGATAAAACTCAGCATTCTTTATTCTTTATATCATTTCCATTGATATTCTGGGGAGAGATTTTCTTTGCCACACCCTGGACTCTTACGTAGATTCAATAGCAGCCCCCGCTCTAACTTTCCACCAGCACCTTGTAACTTAGAAGTGAAGAAAGTCTAAGAGAAGGCAGTTATACTCAGAGCTCTGCTCCTGTGCGTAGGCACAGGTTAAATGCCTTTTATTTTTATCATCACGACAGACTTTATGACTGCAATAAAAATGTGAGTGGTTTCTCACTGAAAGATAAACATGGGAAAGAGAGAGGTGAGATCCTTTCTAAAAGCCGGTGGCTGCTGTCAGACATAATTTAGTGCTTAGAGCTTTGTTGGCTGAGCCAAGCCCTTTGAGGAGAATGGGCTCCTTAGGCCATCATGGCCGCCCAGCATCCACTCATGTGTGTGCAGTACTCTGTAGTGCTGCTCAATGGAGGCAGGAAGCCTGAACTTGGTAATTGAGAATGAATGTCAAGTAGTGTCAAGGCGCCTCAATTCATAAGGCTGATAACTCCTTCTGTGATTGCATTTCCATTTTTACAGCTGCTTCAGTGGCCAAGTTTGCAGCTTTGTTTGGGAAAGTATATATATTACAGAACTCGTGGTGCTGCCTGAGAAGAAGCGACACTCAAAACAACAATTTCTGAGCGCTGTGGAATTTCCCACCTATTATAGAGACCAATTTTATAAAACCCATGAAGAAGTGGGAAGAAAGAGAAAGAAATTATTGTAAAAACAAAAAATTAAAAAAAACAGGAAGTACATATTTTCATACTATTCTAGTAATCATAAATTTAATAGTTATTAGCTTGATAATGTTTCTTTGGGAGAAATGAAATTAAATTATATGAATAATTCAGCAGTGGTATTCAAATTCTAGAATGCTTTGGAACTATAACTGCTTAGCTATAAATATATGTATGTATATATTTAAATATAAACATTTATATATGCATATATTTAAATGTAAACATCCATATATATGTATATGCAACTAAATATATATATTTTAGCATTGAGTCTAGCTCAAGGATCAATAACTATTTCTGTAGAGTGCCAGATCATAACTATTTTAGGTGTTGCTGACCAGATGATGTCTGTGGCAGCTGCTCCCTTTTGACATTGTACAAAAACAATATGCAAATGAGTAAGTGTAGTAATGTCCCAAGGAAACTTTACTGTAGATATAAATTTGGGTTTTATTTGATTTTATGGGACATGATATTTTTCTTTTTTTTTTTTTTTTTCTTTTTTTGGTTTTTCCGAGACAGGGTTTCTCTGTGTAGCTTTGCGCCTTTTCCTGGAACTCACTTGGTAGTCCAGGCTGGCCTCGAACTCACAGAGATCAGCCTGGCTCTGCCTCCCGAGTGCTGGGATTAAAGGCGTGCGCCACCACCGCCTGGCGATATTTTTCTTTTTATTAGCTTTAACTAAGCAAAACTATAAAATTGTCTTACTTTGTATATTATACAGCCAACACATAGCATGATGGATTTGATTCCTGGGTAACAGTTTGCAGACTGCAGGTATGATATGTGATAGATACATGTTTTTGTGTCTGAGTTCCTTTTTAAAAATAGTGTATTTTATCAATGAGTATATGGATGACCATATAGACCAGAAATTGAAGTATACCTAGCAAGATCCATGGTCAATGGTCCATGCAAGCTTCTGAGCTTTGTAGTAGTGATACCTACTTTCATCAACAAGGTAGTGATTCCAAATTTTATTAACAACTTATTTCTCTGGGTATAGGTAGAGGTCATTGTTACAGTGCTTGGCAAGTATACACAGGTCCTAGGTTGAATCCTAAAGCAACAGCAGCAGCAGCAGCAGCAGCAACAACAACAACAACAACACACACACACACACATACACACACACACACACACACACACACACACACACACACACACACACACACAATTTGTTTCACACACAGCATCAGGGGATGGAGAGATGGCTAAGCCGTGAAGAGCACTGGCTGCTCTGTTAGAAGATCCATGCTCTATTCCCAGCACCTGCATGGTAGCTCCAGTCCAGGGAATCTGATGTCCTCTTCTGGCCCCTGCAGGCACTGCACACACATGATGTACAGACAAAGATACAGGCAAAACACTTATCCACAGGAAAAAAAATATATAAATTGAAAAAAAAGAAGAAGAAAAGAAACATGAGCTAGGACTAGAGTATAGTTAGTTCAATTGTAGAGTGCTTGCTTGTGCAAGACTTGTGTTCCATCCCCAGTGTTACATAAACAAACAAAGGACAAAAAGAAGCACGAGCTGCCTCAAGGACAGTTCCATGATCTCTCCTCACCTTCCTAAAGTCCCTCTAACCATCCTGTGCTGACTGAAGTAGGAATGAAGCAGATACCACTGCAGGATGTGGGGAAATGTAATTGGTCAAAAACGCTTGCAGTTTCTATGACGCCAGAGCCCTTTCTTTCTGAGATGGGGTGAAGGTCAGAGAGTGATGGGAGGGAGCACTGTGGAGGGAAGGTTTAGTCACACACCACAGGGTTCCTTCCAAGGGTCTGTCTACCTACTGCGTTGTTCTGTCTCCATAATTACAATCAGCCAGCTTAGCTTTTCTTACACTGTAAGCTTTTTCTCCTTTAAAAGAAATTGTGGGTATAAATAGTACATTCAGGATAGTCTGGGGTTTCCTTATTGTCTAGGTTATTGATAATTTGGAAATTAAAAAAAAAAAGGACTATTTCTTTTTACCCTGACAGTAGAAACCTCAGACTCAAGTTGTAGTGAAATTAAACAAACAAAAACAAACAAACAAACAAACCAAGAAATCAAGACACAGATTTTGTTTGTTTGTTTGTTTATTAAGGCAGGGTTTCTCTGTGTAGCCCTGGCTGTCCTGGAACTCTCTCTGTAGACCAGGCTAGCCTCAAACTAAGAGATCTGCCTGCCTCTGCCTCTACCTCTGCCTCCCAAGTGCTGTGATTAAAGGCGTAAGCCAACCATACCCAGAACTTATTTTCACACAATTTCAGAATCTACATCATAAGACTGGGGCTACTTAAAACATGCCATTGAGACTTTTTCTAGTTTGTCTTTAAGGAAGGAAATTAACTCACAAGCCAGAGGTAGCGTGGAATTAGACACTCAGGAGCAAAAGCTACTGTCACAAACTGAAGTTCAAAGACTAAAGGGCAGCAACTTTGGGCGGCTTATCAGTTCAGAAAATGATTTTGAAGGGGATATGTGTGTGTGTGTGTGTGTGTGTGTGTGCAGCATTTACAATTTTGTTGTGCTGACATTCTTAAGTCTTAGAGCCAGTGACAGAGGTCTTATTTGCTTTAGGAACACTTAATGTGCAGATAAAACGGAATCAAGGATTTGGATAAAAGTTTCAGGCCTTTATTTACATATTTCCAATCACAGATTCAGTTAATTATCTCCATTTTTCCTCCCCAAGTAACAAACATCCTGATAGTTGAGATGGCCTTTCATTTTCCTTGGATGTCAGGCATTGTTCAGGTGCCTGAGACTACTTAGCATTTCTATGACACTTTAAAGACCGCTTTCAGACTTTGGGTGGCTAACAAGCTGCAGGCTGAGATTGGGACAAAACTAAGGCTCTTAATCTGATCAAAACTGGTGGTGCTCAAAGTCTCCATGCCTTTTAATACGATGAGCTAATGCTAAGAAACTGCAGCTCCTTACTATTATACGTGGACGGTAACCTTCGTAGACTTTATTCTCTTGATCAAATTCAGAGGGCCATAGGAGCAAATTTAAAGGAGCTTTATTTTGTCTGCAAGTGTTTCTCCCCACTCCCACCCTGAGTACATATTAGGTGCAAACACAGCTTTATAGAAAACTGCATGGTTTACATTAGTTACAAATCACAGTATCCCCTTAGGGATACGTCCTGTATGAGACACACAGGCCAGTGCTGATTCATTCTAGATGTTGCTTTATGGATGGATGTCTTCCTTCCACCTTGGGATTTTTAATATTCTTTACCATGAAGTGTTGGTAACAGTGCCCCATAGTCTCGATTAGAAAGTTTTCACTAGTTCTCTGACCCTCAGATAAGTTAAGTGAAGTCAGCATTTGGTAAATCCCTGACATCCTCCCATTAGCTTCTTTGATACCTTAATCTGTGCTCAATCCATTCGTACCAGCCGTCTTTAGCATTTCTGGCCATACACACCTCTATTTTTGAAAGTGGGTTCTCTGCTTCTAGTCTCTGAAAAACTATCTTACTTTATCCATCACCAGATTCACAAAGAAAGCACCATTCTCTGTCTCATTTACCATAAGAGCTTTAGTGTAGATTCAAGAGAGTGTTATGATTCAACTGAGTCATGAATAATCTGAACTTTTTTGAAAAATAGCTTACTTTGGAATCAGCTAAACAAGTCCTAATTGAAACAAATCAAATGCTGGATAGACCAATAAAACACCTCCTCTCCCCTCTTCAAAGATATTCTCTTTTGATAGGACAGTAGGTTTAAAGAGAGATTAAGCTTACTGCTCACAGGAAACCAGCATTTATATTTACCTTTTTTGTTCTATTATTTGGGTAGTGTGGGTGGTTGTTTTATTATTATTTTTTTTTAATCCTCGTATTCTTAGTGTTTAAATGGAGGCTTTCTCTCTGGGTCCTCCAAATACTACAATATGACAATGATACAGCTGCTGCGAAAGAGGCAAGCAGACACAGCTCTGGTGTGGATGCAGGCACACAGGTAGCTCTTAGCGATTAAAGACACTTTCTTTTCTTTTTCTTTCTTTCTCCTTCTTCTTTTTTTAATCTTGGCTTTTCCTCCCCTTTCAAAAAGAGAACTTAAGTAAAAATTGGAAGATGCTGCAGCTGTTAAAGGCTCTCTGAAGCCCATTGAGCAAGAACAGAGCTGTTGAATAATGCAGACAAGATAATGACCAGCAGACAAATGATCCCCAAAGGCTCCCCGCTGGGCAGAGAGTGTGCGTATTCAGAGGCTGCATTTATTACTCTAAGTTCCTTTGTGGTGACCTCCAATTTATTGGAAATACCTGAGACATTTATAAACCGAGACTTCTCCAACCAAAACCAACTTGCTCATCATTTCTACCTCAGCTTCTGGATATTGCGCGTCAGAGCAGCGAACCCCAAAAGATTCTCTCTAAAAATGAAATTGAAAATCAACCGAGAAAGCAACCACATGCGTTAACTGAGCTACAAATGTGGTACCCTAGATTGCAGGAAAGCATTTAAGACAAAAGGCTTTCTTGCATGCTGGAAATTGCCATAAAGTTAAAATAAACCCTAAGGGAGCAGATGTGACAAAGAACTTTGAGAGCACAATCTAGTCCCAAACCAAATAGGGCTGGTTCCTAACAGAAGCTCAAGTGTGGGAGACACGGCTCTTAGATTGTAAATCCCTCTGGAGGCTGGGGATATAGCTCAGTTATGGGATGCTTGCCTATGATTCGTGAAACACTGAGTTCCAGTCCCAGCAGTGGGGAGATGGAGGCAGGAGGATCAAAAGTTCAGGATATGTTTTTGGGTGCATAGTGAGTTCAAAACCAGCCTGGGTTATGTGAGAGTTTGTCTCAGCGATAAGAGAGAGCCCTTGGTTTGCCCTTGAGTTAAAATGAGAATTAATTTAAGGTTGTTTTTGGTGGTTTTTTTTTTTTTTTTTTTTTTTTCCCTAATGAACAGAGTCTCATGACGTGGCTCACTGCGGCCTCCAATTTGTAATCTTCTGGCTTCATCTTCACAAGTGTCGAAATGACATGTAAATGTCATCGTATCAGACAGTTTTTGACACAAAAATATTCTTTGTAACTACTTAAAATCCTATATAATCTCACAGTCAAATTCAGTAAGAAGTTCACTGTGGGATTAAAGAAACTATTCCCTAAAGGAAGAAAAGTTTGCACGAGTAAGAAGTTTAGGGCTCTAAACCATCTCACTTACCTCTATCATGATCTTGTTCATTTTTAAAAAACTCCGCATAGCTCAATTGTTGAGCAAAACAAAACCAACAGAATCTTAACTTTAAAGCTCAGTTACTATGACCTAGCCAATTCACCTGACTGAGCAGAGCTGAGTTGTCTGCTAAGTGTGCCAGTGTGGTGACTTAAGGGGGCAAGATTTCTGCATGTCTTTGTTTCTCAAAAGAGCCTTCTCTAAATGCTCATTTGCTGGCCATCATTTCCACACCAAGCAAAATGTGTTTAAGAATTTAAAATTGAGCCTGGCAGTGGTGGCACACGCCTTTAAACATAGCACTTGGGAGGCAGAGGCTACTAAATCTCTATGAGTTTGAGGCCAGCTTGCTCTATGTAGTGAGTTCCAGGACAGCCAGGGCTACATAGTGAGACCTGTCTCAAAATAAACAAACAAACAAACAAACAAATAAATAAATAAAAATTGATTGTTACTATTATTGTTAATGTGTGTGTGTGTGTGTGTGTGTGTGTGTGTGTGTGTGTGTGTGTGTGTACAGGTGCATGTGTGCCAGAGATTTGAGGACAACTTTTGGGAGTCAGTCAGTTTTCTACCTGCAGGGCTTGCAAAGCAATGCATTTACCCACTGAGTCATTTTACCAGCTGCGTTTAGGAATTTTTAACTTATTGGCTATATTTAAATCATTTTTAAAAATCTGTCTTTTGAAGACTCATATGTGTGAATAATGAAATGGGATTTAATGTATTGTTTTCTAAAAGGGGTCCAATTGAATGAGATTTAATACGGACTCGAGGTGCTCACAAGCTGTTCCCTCATTTTTCTGAGAAATTTCAGAAGAAATTCATGGAGAAGGCTTGCAGAAAGTTGGTTGAAGGGGTGGGAATCTTAGCAGCAATCAGGCAATGAAATTTAGAGTAGCTGAGATGATGTGCACCATCAGACTGTGGTAGATGCTGAAATCACACTTGTCTGACTTAGGTAAGGACTTCAAATGCTCAATAGAGTAGATCTATGACTATATCTAAATGATGAGTAATTTGCTCTTCTTCCTTTCTTTCTTTCGTTTCTTTCTCCCTTCCTTCCCCCTTCCTTCCTTCCTTCCTTCCTTCCTTCCTTCCTTCGTTCCTTCCTTCCTTCCTTCCTTTCTCTCTCTCTCTCTCTCTCTCTCTCTCTCTCTCTCTCTCTCTCTCTTTCTTTCTTTCTTTCTTTTTCTTCCCTTTTTTGAATTGTTGCTCTGGACCAGTTGATGTCCAATTATTTGAATAAAGCTAATGAACTGACTGAATTGGTTCTTATCATTCAGGACTCCAGTAGTGTCTAAATAGTTACAATGACAATGCATATAAATGGAGTCTCAGAAATTGAGAAGCAGTGAATGGAGCTTTCATTGATAGATATGATTAAGTTTCTACAACCCTTTTACATATAATGTATATGTTCCTGCTAATTACATAATTAGTAAATATGACAGAAAATATGATATGTACTCTGAGGCTTATAAACATAAACATTAATCTGTTCATTCATCCTTACATAGTTTATTACATCTTCTATAACTAGATGTTATTTTGAACAATACGAAATCTACACCTGATTTTAGCCAAATGTTCCTGGTGCTTTGTTTAATTTTTATTTAGTTTGTGGTACTACCACTGAAGATGGGGTGTTGTGCATGCTAGGTAAGTCTCCATTGTAGCTAGAGTTTTCCTGCCTGGCCCACAGTCAGGACAAACTCTCTCACCTGCCAGTCCCACAGCCACTCAGATCCAACCAAGTAAACACAGAGACTTATATTGCTTACAAACTATATGGCCGTGGCAGGCTTCTTGCTAACTGTTCTTACAGCTTAAATTAATCCATTTCTATTAATCTATACTTTGCCACGTGGCTTGTGGCTTACCGGTACTTTACATCTTCCTTGTCCTGATGGCGGCTGGCAGTGTCTCTCTCACCCAGCTTCCTGTTCTCTCAATTCTCCTCTCTGTTAGTCTCGCCTATACTTCCTGCCTGGCCACTGACCAATCAGTGATTTATTCATTTACCAATCAGCAACACATTTGACATACAGACCATCCCACAGCACTTCGCCTTTTCTTTTCTTAAAAAGGAAGGTTTTAACCTTTACACATCTTCAAAGTCAGCTTGGTATATTTGGGAATTTGGGCGTAGCTTCTCTTACTACTTCCTGTTGGAGGGGGGCGCTGTATCTTATGGGGACACAAAGAATATTTTAGGGTTATGGAGTAGTCCATGAGGGTGTATCGTCTGAGCACAGCACTCCATCACTGAGTTTCATCCCAGAAAACAAGGATGTTTTGGTAAGCAATGCCTGCAAGACCCCGGCTCTTGCCAAACTTGTGATGTGGAGAGGACATTATACACAAGTGCCTCAAATGGACAGTTGTTCCTTCAGTTAACAAACAGGTATCACATTGCCAGTGTCTGTGGAGCAATGGAGACAGGATAATCAAATAACTTTACTGATCATGAAGAGATTATAATATTTGGGCAGACAGGCATTAAATATTTTGTTGAGGGCACTTACAAGCTAGGTAAACACAGGTTCATTTATCTCTACTTTCTCTTAAAAGGAACAAAGAATGCCTGAAATCATAAGAGCAAAAAGAAAATGGGAGAAGAACTAATACAACAATTTTAAATTAAAAAGAGAATAGAAACCTAGTGTGACTTAGCATACTAGAAAAGGCTGATGCCTAATCCCTCTATAAGCGAACCCAGTAGAGAACTCTGGATAAGACTGGGACTATCAGTGTCTTACTCACTGTTCTGTTGACCAAAACAACTTATAAAAGAGAGTATTTAATTGGGGGCTCACTTACAGTTTAAATGCTTAAGTCCATGATCATTAAGATGGGGAGGATGGTGGCAGGCAATCATGACACTGGAGCAGGAGCTGAGAGTTTATATTCGATCCAAAAGTTTGAGGCATAAAGGGAGTGAGACTGGTCCTGTTGTGGGTTTTTGAAACTGCAAAGCCCACACCTTGGACACACCTCCTTCAACACCTCCTAATCCTTTCTAAATAGTCCACCAACTAGGTTTCAAGCATTCAAATAAATGAGCCTATGAGGGCCATTCTCACTCCAAACCACCACAGTCAGTAACAGGAAACTGTTACTGGATTGTTTTCCTTCTTGTTGATTTGTAAATGCTTTTGGTATGTTGTGAAAACAAGCCCTTAGTCAATCACATGAGTCACGACTATGTTCTCCTAGAGGAGGATCTGTCTTTTCATTTTCTTAACTACATGTTTTGAAAAGCAGAAGAAAATTTTAATATTGTTGTGGACTAATTTATGTATACATTTTTTGTGGGGGTCTTTCTGTAGATTACTGATACCTTTCTGTATCTCAAAGGTACATAAATTTGATCTTGTTTTCTGTGAGAAGTTTTTATTTTATTTCACTTTGTTAAAATTTACCCATTATAGTAGTCATCTCCACATTGGACTCTTGAGCATAAGTGCTACATGTTCACACAAGCACACACACACACACACACACACACACACACACACACACACACACACACACATAAGGTGGTGGATGGGAGGGGGAGAGAGATAAATAAACAACTATAATGACAAATATCCTGGACTATAATGAAATAGCTTTTAATTTGTAGATTACACAGCATGTCAATCTATTTGCTGGCAGGACACACTCAACACTTGAATGTTCATTTCTCTGGGAAGGTTTTGAGTCATTTTTCATGTTACTGATGCATTTCTATGAGTTTATATACATCTTTTCTCCTTTAAACGCGAGGAGAACACACTAAATAACTCCTTTATAGTAACTTTTCAGTTTGCAGCCAAGCTAAGAACCATATTGTCTTTTTAAATGTGTGTGTGAGCAATGCAGTGCTCATGTGTGTGCAGAGGCCAGAGGTCAACATCGTCGTCTTCCCCTGTTTCTCCCCGCCTTACTTTTTGAGAGAGGGTCTGTGACTGAACCTGCAGCTTTTCAGTTTAGCTAGGCTGGCTGGGGAGTGAGCTCACTGTCCCTCCAGGACCTGCCTGTCTCAGCCTCACAGTGCTGGGATTACAGGCGTGAACTGCCATGTTAGGCAGTGGGTGCTGGGGATCTGAACTTGGTCCTCATATTTGTGCAGAGAGCGGTTTACCTTCAGAGTCATCTCGCCACCCCCATATTGTTTCTTTAGGCATTTTTAATACTATTGGAATTAATATTTGTCTATGTTTATGAAGAAATTGTCACACAGTGGCTTGGGTGGCAGTTCTAGAGAGTTGGGAGTTGGCCATAACCTCCTGGCTTCTTCATTCAGAGATCCACAAGATTGCCATCAAGGATGTCAGATGGAATAAGTTTTAATCTATAGGTTCAATGGGGAAAGTACTTGATTTCAATCTCATGCAGGTGATAGTAGAATTTATTTGCTTGTAGCTGTGTGACTGGGGGCCCCAGCATTTGCTAGCTGATCTCTTGAAGTGACCTTTAGGTTCTAGGTTCTTGCAATATGACCGTTTGCTTCATTATCCACTTTAATGTGCTAAGATGGAGTCCTGTATAACCTAAAGTCATGGCATAGAAGGTGGGGTTCAGTATCTTTGCCATAGTCCATTTACTAGAAGGGAGTCACAAATTCTGCCTCCATGCCTGGCAGAGGATTGCGCAAGAGCATGGACACAAAAGTAGATATCAGTAGGGGCTCCTGTAGTTTGCCATATGGGTGTGCAAAAACATTTTAAAAGATGAGACTTGATAACTTATGTTGTACAGGCAGGGCATTTCACATCATAATTTTTCTACTCACATGTGTCTAGAATATTTTTGAAAATTTAACAGTAGTTTTTGACTTAAGAACTCCGCTTTGCTCTATTTTTTAAAGATTTATTATCTTAATTTACGTGTATATATGTGTGGGGTTGCCTGAGGAAGCAGGAAGAGAGCGTGGGATCCCCTGGAACCATGTCTCCAGGCCCTATTTTGCTCCATTTTTACCACCCATTTGACTTACTGTGCTGCGGGGCCCATTTCAGCAGCTGGACGTGGTCTTCATTTTATTTGCAGCGACTACCTAGACAATGAATAATCAGTGACCAAATGACTTCCCCAAACACTTCCAGATTCTACAGTTATATCTTTTAAAATTATGTCTTAGCATTTTTTTTTCCCTGTCAGAACCTGCCACATGGCTCATACTTGATACTTCGGTGAGGTGCAAGATGAGCAGTGAGAAGTAACATTTATTCCGTGTTCACACTGCTCCAAGGCACCAGTGTGAGTGCTGTATACATTAAAACCTTTCAGTTCTCATAGCCCTAAGAAGGCGCAGGTGAGATGGTCAATTAACAAATGTAGGCAGTGCCCACAAGCCTAAAGACTTGGACCCATGTGGTGGAAGGAAAGAATTCACTTCTGAAAGCTGTCCTCTGACTTCCACTCACATGCCATAGTGTGTATGCGTGCGTGCGTGCGCGGGCACACACACACACACACACACACACACACACACACACACACACACACACACACAAATAAGTAAATAAATAAAATGTTATAATTTTTTTCCAAAGAGGTTTAAGGCAACTTCCTATTTAAGAGCTGTGAACGCCTCCCCAAATCCTATGTTAAAATTGGAGTCAGCAGGGCTGAGAAACAACCCTAGCACTGAATCTCTAAACACTTCATGATCAGAAACTACTTACTTTCTCCTCCATCATGAGGTAACGCCAGCCTCAGCAAACCCTGCCACTAATAGTAACATGACTTCTTTCCTTTGCCCTCAAGGTGTTCAACAGGTCTTTGCCCTTTGCACAGAAGTAGCCTTTCCCATTTAAACCAGGAATGATGATTTTACACAGCTCTTAAAATGTATTTATAAATAATCATGCATTCAGACATAATAAGTCGTTTAGGACTGTAATTAGTCATTGTCAAGTCCTGGCAAACAGCGGGATCCTAATTGGAAAGCAGTGTTTGTCCTACTTGTGCCTCAATGAAACTTTCAGCGAAGGGCAGCATGTGCTTCTTAATCTGTTTTCCTAACAGCGAGTAGCAAATCAGTGAAGATGAGGCTGGTGGGATGATGGATTAATATGCACACTGACAACTTATAACCGTGCAATTGCTTAGGGAATTACTATGCCACTATATCCAAGTAATTATATGTTTTAAGTGATTTATCTCAATTTGTTAATAATCATCCCTAAAATGGAAATAAAAAGAGAGAAATGCAAATAGCGTGTTATACCAACTTTATGTTGAACTTATTAAGAGGTTGCCCTTTTAATGAAGAATTTAATGAATTAAGAGGTTTGTTATGAATAAGCATTCTTACTTCTTGTTAAGTATTTGTCATGGCAGACCTGTCATAGTCATTCTAATTATGATTAATAACTTATCTAGAATTCTATTTTCATTCACATTTCAGTAGCAAATGTAATGTCTATTATATGATCAAGGTTCATGAAAACAGGATGATTTTTTTCTGATGACCTTATATTTTATTCATTTTATATTCATGTTGAACAGATTTCTGTGAAATGAAAGCTAACCTTATGAATTTTGTAATTTTTAAATTGCATCTTATCTTTGACATGCACAGTAACCCTTTGTATGGTTTAAAATCATAGCTGTGTACTCAAGACAAATGAAAAATCCTAACATTTTGATTACCCTCATATATGCCCAGAGACTCTGGTTGTAGGATGATTTTTAAATTGTAAAGATTATGTTTTGTATGCTGTGGGCAGAGGTAGTTAATCCTCTAAAATCCCACTGATGGTCTCAAAATGGAAGACACAGGTTTATGAAGTTAAGAATTCATGCATCAGAACGTGGAGTCAGAGCTTGGTCACAGTCCATAGGTAAACTGTGGCAAACACAAGGACTGGGCCTTTGGGCTTATTTTATAAAGTAGTCTAATGTGCAATCCGTATCACTCACTGTGTGTCTGTAGCTCTTTCTTTTTCTTCTTCTCCATGATCCATTTTTTATGCTTGCTTCTCCCTCTTCAGTTTCTCTGTCCTTACTTCTTCCTCCCCAGTTCGAGCCTTCCTTTCCCGTCTGATTTTATTCTCTTCTGAAGCTCCTCCTTGTTCCCACCGTCTGGGGACATGGTTTCAGTGTTTCTATTGTCCTCTGCCCCTTCTCTCTATTTTGTCATTCCTCCACCATTCATTCCCTTCGGAAGAGTTTGCATTTTCAACTTGTGTGAAAGTCAGGCTACAAACCACCTTTCCACTTCATTTTGCAGCCAGAAGAGTCCTTGGTTATTAACATTGTTGGGTGTTAAAAATCTCTGAAAGGAAACAAAAATAATAGTGTCAGTTTTTCCCTAGGTTTTATATTAGCCTGGTTAAGAGAAAATCTCCACAAGAGCTGAAGTGCTATATTAACTGGCTTTACCATGAAAATTAAGCCAATTAATTATTGACAATAATAACAATAAAGCAATGGATTCAGACAACTAGATCATTTGTCATAACATGAAGTCCGCTCTCCTAAGGGCTGGATATCAACAAAGGGCAGCTTCTTTAGAGGGAAGAATTCCTCTGGTCCCCAGAGCCATAGAATCCTTCTCAATCTCTGGTGCTGATGAGGAACACTCCACACACAACATCATCAAAGCATTTACAGTAAGCCAGGTAGCTGGAGCCAAGTGTATGCAAATCAGAGAAATGAAGCCTCTCCTGAGGTCTTCCAAATCACTCAATTCTTGAAGCAATTAGCAGATAGTCTATTTCCCCTCAAACTAGATGCATTTACAATTTCTTCATCATTTGAAGCATGTCTTCACACGTTTCAGGTTCTCCATTATAAGCAGACATAAGTACTATGCACTTAATGTTGAATCTGATGGAATAAAGTCAAACACTTGTGGTATGCAATATTCTAATGCTTTAAAGATCTGATGAGTTTTTCCTTAGAAAAAACAGACGACATTTTAATTACATTTTCTCAGAGGTATCTGGGGGAAGAAAGGTCATGTGTTTAAGAGTGTTTAATGTACTTTAAAATTATATCTTCCAGCAGTCTCCAGTACTGATTTAATAGGTCTGATCTTTTGAAATGAATCCTATATCATATTTATGATGATGTCTTATCGAGAATGGAGCTAAATCTAATGAGAGGCAATTCCTTTGATGAGAGTGACAATTACATCACTTGAGCCAACACATTCACAGCTGTCTCACCCTATTGCCTAGTAGGTTTGGAAATACACTTAATGTTTTAATCTCAGGTTTTCAGCTGTTACAAAAAAAAGACAGAAGGAATGTAGATATGCCCATAATCACACGAAACAAAGAGGAAATAGAAAACCAAAAGCTGGAATCATGTCAGAGTTCCTCACTAATCCATCATTTTCAATTTCTTGAAAAGAGCACATCTTTCCTCTAAATCAGTGGTTCTCAACCTTCCTAATATTAAGACTCTTTCATATAGTTCCTCATATGTGGTGATCCCCAACCATAAAATTATTTTGTTTCTACTTCATAACTGTAATTTTACTACTGTTATACATTGTAATGTAGATATCTGATATGTGACCCCCCAAGGGGGTCATGACCCCAGGTTGAGAACCAATGTGATTCCAGTAAAAGAACTGAGCTAATAAAAAGGACCATAAACTATACAACAGGCAGTGAACTAAACTTATTTCCCCATTTTTATTCTTTTCTCCCCTCTCTCGTTATTTTTCCTTTTTCTTTTGTTTTGAAGAGAGGAGTAGTTGGGGGGGGGGGGCTAGCTATATGCCACAGGCTGACTTTGTACTCATGATTTTCCTGCCTCCTGCACCTGCATGGTGGGATTACAGGCACCACTCTACCCAGCTTTCCAACTTTGCTAATCCTTCTCATTCTTCTACGTAGTCTCTCATAAGAATCCTGAAATAGCTAAAGATGAGAAATGGCAAAGACCCACACAAATTGGCACTCATGCATAATTTTAGAGTGAATTATAGAAACTATTAACAAATGTCAATCTTCAATAAATAAAATATGATGATGAGATAAAGAGATTCCAATTTGACTTTTAAGGATAACTCAGGTAAACATAGGTAATTATCTTTTAAGGGAAAAGTTTTGTCAATGACTTTTTGTTTTTCTTTTTGGAATAAACATTAGAACATTAACTCTCTCATTTCAGGAATAAAATCTGACTTGATGCTGTGTAGTCTTCATCATAGAATGTCTAATAATTTTAACAGTTTGGAAGTTACTCTTTGTGGTGGTTTGAAAGAAAATGGCCCCCAAAGGGAGAGGTACTATTAGGAGGTGTGGCTTTGTTCAAGTAGGTATGGCCTTGGTAGAGGAAGTATGTCATTGTAGGGGTGGACTTTGAGGTCTCTTCTGCTCAAGCTTTGCTCGGTGTGACTCTCAGACCATTTCCTGTTGCCTACAAGATATAGATATAGAACTCTCAACTACTTCTCCAGCACCATGTCTGCTTGCATGCTGCCATGTCCCACCATGATGAAATAGACTGAATCTCTGAACTGTAAGCAAGACACCCCAATTAAATGTTTTCCTTTATAAGAGTTGTTGTGGTCATGGTGTCTCTTCATAGCAATAAAAATCCCTAACTAAGACATTCTTGTTAAGGAAAAGTAATGAGAAGCACATGTTTTAGCTAAGTTAATATGATGAAGGGTACCACTATGAGGAAATTAGACATTGGTCAATGAATAATTTTAGGACCACTGACCAGGCAAAACTAAGCAGAAACAAATATAAATCCTCACTCAATTTTTAATATCATAAATTCTAGATGAATGTATTGAATCACAACAAAAACCTATTTGCCCTGCTCTTGGATAATTTGATTTAAAGATGGAGTTTCAAGCTATCCCTTAAAAACAATTCATATGAAAACCTTATAAGAACTTTAGGAAATGTCACATGAAAGATTGCTGTGCCTTAACCAAATGAAAATTAGACTCTTCTCATCTGTCTGCATAGTTAGTATATAAAACATTATATAATATAATATAATATAATATAAGATATGATATGATATTATGTGATGTATAATATATAATTATGTACAACATATATACAAATATATTATAATTAATATATAATATATAGTTACATATTCTATATATTCTATATTACATATAATATATATGCAAGTTCCATTCAGTCCCTAACTTTTCATGGAAGCTCTAACATACTAAATGACTACCTGCCATTACAAGGGATGTGGCTGCTTGCTTCAGATATTGAGGCTTTTCTAATGGAAGGTTTTAGTTCCTTGTTATTTCCTTAAAATATGCAGGAATATTTATATGATATTTATTTTTATGAAATGGAGATCACCAGTGTTACCCACAGAAAGATGCTCAGATGTTAGCCTGTCATGAAGCCAGATTCACAATCTAGTTCTCAAAGTATAGGCTAAGAAAGGTTTTCTCTAGTTTGGAAATACTTTGAGGATGAACACTGAATAAGGGATCACAGAGAAACAAAAGTTTTATTAGCTGTTACTCCCCAAACAGGCTTGATGAACTTTGAAGAGTTCATAATGATTCTAGAAAAGGGTGAACTGATAAATTTGATCACCTGATTGATACTGTATATAGCTTCTAACAAAAAAACCTCATAGAGTGGGAAAACAGCTTTATTTTGGAAAGGAGTTTTCCTTAGAATTTAAAAAAAAAAAAACACGAGAAAAAAAGACAGTGACACTAAGCCACTGTCTTAGAAATTTTGTTACTGGAACAGTAATCTACTTGGAAGTCTCTCTCTCTTGCTTTCTCTCTCTCTGCTCTCTGGAGCTCAGGCTGTCCTTAAACTCAGTCTTCCTGCCTCAGTTTCTAACTGCTAGGATTATACACATGACCACTAAACATAGTTTATTTTCTTTAAAAAAATTTAATTGACAAGTCTTATGCTCATCTTTTGTCGCTTTGCAATACCCATACTGGCTAATGTACAAAGAAAAGAGGGTTATTTGGCCAAGATTCTGATGGTTGGCAAGTCCTAACAGCACATCTGATGAGGGACCTCAGGCTACACCACAGCATGACGGAGAAACAAATGGATGGAACTGACCATTTGAAGAAGAGATATTTGTGAGAACAGGGAAGAAGTGCCAGGAGAGAACAGATTCTGTTTCCCAGCTGCACTCTCATGGGACATGATTGACTCCTAAAAGACCTAACCCATGCTGCTGGACCAGCATCAGTCCCTGCACGAGGCAGTCATGGTACAACCACTTTCCATTAACCCACACCTCTGAACAGTCTCACCACCTTCCAGTACTACAACACCGGGATCAAGGTCCAAAATAACAACTACAACTCTGTGACAATGTACACAATGACTTGGCATATGTAGGCATTATATTACAGTCATCACAAATTGACATGTTCATCTCCACCCATGGTGTGCATTCGATCCTGTTCAGCTTATAAATAGAAATTTGTAGCCGTTGTCCAATAGCTCCCCATTTAGACAAAGGCCAGTATATTTCTTTCCTAAACATTATTTGTTACCCATATAAGACTTAAATTTAGTTGATATCTTCTATTTCATCTGGCCACCCTGACTTGGCATGTAAGGACACTCAAAACTGGTTGGTGTTGGCTAGATGTGGTGACACAGAACTTAATCCCAGCACTTGGGAGGCTTAAGCAGAAGGATCATGAGTTTGAGGACAGTCTGGGCTAGATGGGGAGACCCTGTCTCAAAGAAAAAAGTAAAATAAGAATTACTATTTGTGCTGGCTAGTGTTTTTGTCAAATTGATATAAACTAGAGTCACTTGAGAAAAGGGAATATCAATTGAGAAAATGTACCTCACCAGACTGGCCTGTAGGCAATCCTGTGGGGGTCATTTTCTTGATTGATAATTGACATGGGTGAGTCCAGCTCACTGTGGGTGATGCCATCCCCTGAGCTGCTGGTCCTAGGCACTATAAGAAAGCAGGCTGAGCAAGCCTTGAGTGAGCAAGCCAGTAAGCAGCATTCTTCCAAAGGCCTCTGCTTCAGTTCCTTCCTCCAAGTCCCTACCTTGCTTGAGTTCCAGCCCTGACTTCCCTCAGTGATGGAGGGGCATCTGAGAGATGTAAGATGAAATAAACCCTCTCCTCCCCACATTGCTTTTTGTCATGGTGCTTTATCATGGCAAAATAAACCCTAAAACACTATTATTATCTTTATTTTTAGCATGAAGTTCATCAGTTAGGGATGTGTTAGATATGTAATGGTGTAAGCAAACCATGAAGCCTTAGGTATATTCAAATAGACCTGTGTATGCTTCTTGAAGACCTTCACAGTGTATTAGTAAATGAATAAATGAAATAGAGAAGTGAATGTAGTAACAGGACAATTTTTATCTCTTTTCCCCCCTCTCTCTTTCTTTTTGTGCTCATCATAGAGTTCTGACTGGATTAGAACTCATGATCCTACTGCCTCAGTCTCCTGAGTGCTGCAGTTATGGGCTTTCACCACCATGCCCAAATCAATTTAAAAAAAAATAAAATGTATATGTTTACATGAGAAAATATCTAGGCATTTCTTAGACTGTGTTGAAATTTTTACCATGCCCTTATATTTATTTTCTATTTTAATGCCCATTAAAGAACATAATTTTTATTACCAAGTACCTTCAAAATTTAATGAAAGTAGTTTTCCATAAGAAAATCAAGCAATAAAAATAATGTTGACTTGAACACAAAAGAAAGGAAGCAGGGAAGGGTAGTTGGATTTTTCTTTGGACTGCCAGCTCACATATAACAACATGGAGACTTTCTATTAATTATGAAAGCTTGGCTTTAGCTTAGGCTTGTCCCACTAGCTCTTATAACTTAAATTAACCCATTTGTATTAATCTATATTCTGCCATGTGGCATTACCTTTCTTCCATCTCACACCTCCTGTTTCCTTTCCCTGTCATTATTTGTGAGCTGGTGGCCCAAAGAAAAATTTGACTACATATGGCGCACAACGTGGGATGCCAAATGATGTTTTTCTGTCAGCTTAGTGGCTGCACATGAATCTACTGATACTTTAATTATTGTTTGCAGCCCCACAGACTCACAATCAATACCCCACTGGCCTCTCAGGCAGCAGCCTGGTGGGGCTTCCATCCCATGCCCTGTCTCTGCTGCAGCACTAATATATAGGTTTAAATTAAGTTTCTATTGTTCTATTTATCAATAACACTTGGGAGTGTCAGAGTACAATCAAACTATCCCACAACAGGGAAGAATTATTAGAGGCCCAGAACACTGAGTCTTTTAGGATATTCTGAGAGAGACTTAAATATTAGATACAAAGTAAGACCTTGCTTGAATCCTGAGTTCAGCAAACCAACTGTCTAACCATATGTAAAATAACTAGAAAATTTTAATATTGATTAAAGACAACTTACTTAATTTTAAATTATTTGACTTTCTTATTTCTTTTTTTAAAAGAATTACTTATTTTTATTTTATGAGCTTTGGTGTTTTGCCTGTCTGCATGTCTGTGAAGGTGTCAGATCTCCCTGGAACTGGAGCTACAGACAGTTGTAAGCTGCTATGTGGGTGCTGGGAATTGAACCAGAGTCCTGTAGAAGATCAGTCAGTACTCTTAACTATTGAACCATTTCTCCAGCCCTGACTTTTTTTTTTATTTCCTAAGCTTTTATAATGGTATGTAAAAGAATGCTTTTGTCTCTTAGAGATACATATCTGTGGGTGAGAAGATGAACTATCAGGAGTTTGCTTTGAAATGGCCAAATGTGGTATTCTGACTGTAGATAGCCTGATGGTACCCATTTCAGATTCTCCTGTAGTATGTGATTTTTGAACATGGGCCAAATCTAGTAATTTACCTCTAATAATTGGGATATTTCAAAGAACAAAAAACTGTATTTCCTTTTCAGTCTTCATACTATGATGGAGTAAGCTAGTGCAGTAGAAAGGTCCTTGTGGCAAAATAAAGATTTCAGTCCAATAACCTTCGAGGTAAAGTGGAGAAAAGTTTAAGTGGGGGAGGGAGTGAGAGGGTAGGGAAGAAGAGAAAGGTGGTGGTGGAGGGTAATTAACACTAAGGATGTTTGAAAAAAACTACACAGAAGCTTACTATTTTTTTAAGCATATACAGATATACATATATATCTATATTTTCACGTAAAAGAGTTTAGTTAGTTATCTTAAATAGGGGCTAATGCTTATCTTTGTCACTTTTCTACTCCTGTGATAAAACACCATGACAAAGTCAACTTATAAAACAAAAGCATTTTACTTGGCTTGCAGTTTCAGATGGTTAGAGTCCAAGATGGTAGAGTAAAAGAACAGCTGAGGATTCATGTTTTGATCCACAAACATGAGGAAAAGAGAGCACTGTGAACAGTACAAGTTTTTTGAAAAGTCAAAGCCCACCCTCCAGTGACACACCTCCTTCCACAAGGTCACACCTCCTAATCCTTCCCAAATAGTTCTATTAATGAGGGACCAAGTATTCAATATGGTGGCGGCGGGGGGGGGGGGGGGGGGGGGGGTAGGGTGGGGTGGTGGGGTGGTGGTGCAGTATTCTCATTCACATTACTACAGTGCTCCTCACAGAAACCTTAGAATTTTCAAATAAAAAGCTTAGTGCCAGATGTGGGATATCTCTCCTCAAGTTGTTGGTCAGCAGTGTCTCAGAAACCCCTCAAACAGTACAAGATATTGCCTTTGCTTTAGCTGTCTACCAGTACTTGATGGTAAGATCTAGTTGCTGAAAGGTCATACACTTTGGTCATAGGGCTTGGAGAAGTCAAGTTGGTACTGATCAAGAAGCTGCCAACCTCTCATAGCACTTAGAGGATGAAGTTGCTGCCCAGGCAGGGGTGAGGTGGTGAGGAGTCATAAACAGTCTTGCCCAGCTGTGAACCCTGCGAGCCAAAAGAAAGGCTGACATGGGATAATCTGCCCTCGGTGCAACTATGGCATGAATATTATCAGGTAGCTAACCACTTTCTGCTTGGATTTAAGGTGCTAAATGGACAGGTTGTCAAACTACCCTCTAAATTTGCATCTTTATTCTCATACATTAGTGCAGTGTTTAGACATCACCCTAGATGTTTTTTTATGCAGTGGATGGTGCTTGATATAGATCCTCACAACTGGTCAAAGAGTAAGTATCTGTGGAGTGGAGGGTTAATATGACCAAAATTCCTTGTAAGTGTGTATGAACTTCTCAAACAATTAATAAAATTATGACATTGAAAAGTAATAATTTTGTAGTCATGGAGTCTTTTCTGTTTTTAAGCATTTATTTATCTATTTATGTTTAAGATGGGTTTATGCTACGTAGGACAAGACAACCTGAAATTCACTATTTAGCCAGGCTGACCTCCAATTCTCACTCTTTCTGTTTTAGGCTCCCAATGTTAGGAGTGCAGGCATGTGTTACCACAAGGACTGTGGTTTTATTTTCTCAATTGATTGTTGATGCAATAATTTCACATATGCTTTTGTTTTATAAACATAAAGGGCTGAAAAAAACTTCCTTGCACTCGGGAGGCAGAGCCAGGCAGATCTCTGTGAGTTCGAGGCCAGCCTGGGCTACCAAGTGAGTTCCAGGAGAGGCGCAAAGCTACACAGAGAAACCCTGTCTCAAAAAACCAAAAAAAACAAAACAAAACAAAAAAAACTTCCTTGTTCATGTTATAGCAATCTTCTCATGTAGTGTGGAAGTTGTGTGTGTGTGTGTGTGTGTGTGTGTGTGTGTGTGTGTGTGTGTTTGTGTGTGTGGTATGTACGCATGTGTGAGTGTGTGTGTTGCTTTACTAGGTAGCAAACTCACGGCCTTGTGAGTGCAAGACAATGGCCCTAACCCTGAGCTACAGTCATAGTCCTTTGATAGCATCATAATGATTTTATGTCTATAATCCCAAAGGATATTGTTTAATAGTTACCTTTTTTGACAGTCTTTGGCAAGATAATACTAGGCTTCATGAAATGAGTTAGCAAGTATTCTCTTGTATTTTTAAGGAAGATTGTATAGAACTGTGAATTCCTTAAACATTTGGTAGAATTCTCAGTGAAACTATCTAGAAATTTCTTTGGGTGAGATATGTAAATTACAGACTCTATTGTTAACAGTTACAGGACTTTTCTAAGTCTTTTTCAAAGTAATTGTTTCTCGATAACTTTTGTTTATCCAGAAATTAGTATATTATGTATAAGTTATTAAACACATGCGTGTGGTTTTTTCATAAACTCCTTGGAGTGTGTAGTGCTATCCCTTCTTAATTTCTGAAAGTGGTGATTCTCCCCACTCTTGTCCCCTCTCCCCTCTCCTTCCCGTGACATTAGAAGTTTACTGATGTTACCAATCTTCAAAAAACTAGCCTTTTGTCTCAGTTATTATTTCCTAGTTTTTTCTCTTAAATTTCATTCATTTCTGGTCTTATTTTTAATATTTTTTTTCTTCATAGTCTGCTTTTTTCCTTAATTGCTAAGGTAAAATAAAATTCGGTTTAAAAATTTGTGACTTTTCCTTTTTAAAAAAAAAAAACTTGCATTTAACGCTAGAAAATTCCAAGTGTTGGTTTACTAATGTCATAAAATGTTGATATGCTGTATTTTTTATTTTTGTGTATTTTTAAATTTCCCATGGATTATTTAGCAGTATGTGTTTTGGTTTCAAAGTATTTGGAAAATTCTTATTTTTATATTATTGATTTCTAGTTTGTTTGTTCTGTTATGATTAGAGAAAACATTCTGTAGTACTTCAATTCTTTTTTTTTTTTTTTTTGGTTTTTCGAGACAGGGTTTCTCTGTGTAGCTTTGCACCTTTCCTGGAACTCGCTTTGGAGACCAGGCTGGCCTCGAACTCACAGAGATCTGCCTGGCTCTGCCTCCCAAGTGCTGGGATTAAAGGCGTGCGCCACCACCGCCCGGCTCAGTACTTCAATTCTTTTATGGGTGGGTATCTGTGTTTGCTCTATGCTCTAGGATATGATATACCTTGATAAGTTTTTTATGGCAATCAAAAAGACAATGTATCTTGCTGATGTTAACTAAAATAGTATAGAAGATTATTTGCCTATACTGGTTGATAGTGTTACTGAATTGTCCTCTATCATGGCTGAGCTTTAGTCTAATTGTTATCCATTATTGAGAAAGTGTTGTTGAGGTCAAGTAAATAATTATATATAATAAATCTATATACTTATTTTTACATATCCTACTAATATATAATCAACACGTAAAAGGCTAAAATCGTAGACTTGACTGTTCATTGGCTCTATTCATTTTTTGTTTGCTTGCTTGTTTGTTTTGAGACAGAATTTTATTTTATTGATTAGATTTATCTTAAACTCATGAGCTCTCATGATTTTCCTGTCCCAGCATCTTAAGTAACTCAGATTACAGGAGTGAGTCACCAGATCAGGAAGCACTATCAGAGTTTGCTTTGCATATTTTTGAGCTCTGTGGTTGGCACATATGTACATTTAGGATCAGTCTTATTTTCTTAAAAGATGGACTTTTATCATTATCTGACAGCCTTCCCTGACTCTGGTAATTTTTTTTCTGAAGTCTAATATCTCTGGTACCAATATAATCACATCTGTTTTACTTGATTAATATTTGTATGATTTATATTTTCCTGTGATTTAATTTTCAGCTTACTATGCCATTAGATTTGAAGTGAGTTTCTTGCATACAGTATGTAGTTGAATTATATTTTCTCCTCCTCCTCCTCCTCTTTCTTCTTCTTTTTCTTCTTCTTTTGGTTTTTAGAAACAGGGATTCTCTGTGTAGTTTTGGTGCCTGTCCTGGATCTTACTCTGCAGACCAGGCTGGCCTCAAATTCACAGAGATCCACCTGGCTCTGCCTCCCAAGTGCTGGGATTAAAGGCATGTACCACTACCACACAGTGAATTATATTTTCTAATTAGTCTTTTGACTAGGATACTTATATCACTTATATTCAGTGTCAGTATTGGTATTTCACTTCTGTTATAGTTTGAATTTGAAATATTTCCCACAGGCTTATGTTTTGATCAATTAGTCCTCAGTTTGCTTCAGAACTTTTAGGAGGTTGGGCCTTGCTCAGGAAAGTAGATCAATAGAGGATTTACTCCTGGTTCTGGATCCATACTCTATTTTCTGGTCTGCTATGTTGTGAAGTTTCTGCCACACACTTTATTATCCATGAACACAACCATTCCTTCCCAACTTGATAGACAGAAAATTTTAAAACAGTGATTCAAAATGAATCTTACTCTCTTAAGTTACTTCTGCCATATATTTTGTTGGTGACAAGAAAAATAACCAATACAGCTTCAATCTGCCACTGTCGGTTCACCTTGCTTGTCCTCTGGTTTTGGTCTTTCTGTCTTGTCTGACTCCAGTTACATAAACTTTCCCCCTAGAATTCTATTTTAATTGTTCTACAATGTTTTTAGCATATTTTTTGCATAACTCTAAAATGTGTTCATTGGTGTGAATGTGTGTGTATATATCTGTGTGAGCACATGCCATGTGAGTACAGTCCAAGAGGGCTGGAAATGGGCATCAGATTCCCTGGAGCTGGAGTTACAAGTGGTTGTGAAGTGCCTGTTGGGAGTGTTGAGAACTGATCTTGAGTACTCTGGAAGAGTGGGAAGTGCTTTTTAACTGCTGAGCTATCATTCTATTCCCATTTGCAGAGCTTTTAAAATATTTTTTTCTATGTGTTGTTTATGTTCATAGAACATCACACTCACTGGCAGTGTCGTTTTGCCAACTTGAGTAAAATATAGAAACTTTACTTCATTTAACTTCTCTTGTTTACCCCATAATAATTTTGTTTTGAATATTCATTTACACAATTTAATACTTTATCAAACAATATTACTATAGTAAGACAGGCCTATAGTGTCGAGGAAATTGGCTCAAACCAGTTGCCAAGGCATGCACATAGCATACTTCCTTATGAGCCAACCTGGAGTCTGCCTCAGGGCCTAGCAACAGGTGATGTCAGAGTTCCTGATCGTGCCTAGCCAATGAGGAATGACCACACAGCCTGGGTGCTGGAAGGAGGGTACATAAGGCCTTTCCTGTGTTGAGTCTGCTGTTTGCCTTCAAGGGACTCCAGGTGCCTGTGTTGCTGTCACTGCACCTTCTCACCCCTTCCCCTGAGGGAGCTGTCAGGACTCAGCAACAATATTATAAAATTTGTTTCAATTATAATTAAGAAAAATCAAGAGAAAGAGAGAATCCATTTCACTTCTTTATTTTTCTTACCATTTTCTCTTTATTGATATTTCAAGTTTCCTAATTTGTTTTTGTTTGTTTAGGGGATTTCCTTGAACTATTCTTTTAAGGTATGTCTGTTTATAGTCAACTTTCCTAGTTTTCCTTCATCTGAAAATGTCTTGATTCGCTGGGTGTAGATTTCTGTATCAATTATTCTTTTTCTTTATCCCTGAAAAACACCAATGGTCTGTGAGGTTTTTAATGAGAAACATGCTACAATTCTAATCTTGTTTCCTCTTATCTTAGTTCTCTCTTTCTTTGGCTGTTTTCAAGAATTGTTTTCTATTTTTCCTTTTCAGAAGTTTAATTACAGTATGTCTATAGCATTTACTTAAATTCCCTTGATTTACACACACACACACACACACACACACACACACACACACACACACACCCCAAAGTTCAATACCTGGCATCTTCCTTGAATACTTTCCACTTTATTACTTGAGATGGGGTCACTCATCTAATCTGGAGCTTGTTGATTTGGTTAGGCTGGCTAGCCAGGAATGCCAGGGACTATCTCTACCTTTCTACTTCTGGGATTGTAGGAGTACACTTCTACACCAGGCTCTTCTTACATGGGTTCTGGGCATTATACTTGAGTCCTGATGTTTGCGTGGCAAACACATTACTGACAGAGCCATCCCCCTGTCCCATGCTGCTTGCTGAGTCTGTAAACTTTGCATCCATTACTTGTTCAGTTTCCTTTTCAGTTCTTTTGTAACAAAATCTAGCTTGGCATGATGGCACATACCTTTAATTGCAACCCTCAGAAGGCAAAAGTAGGTGGATCTCCATGAGTTTGAAGCCAACATGGTCTACATGGTGAGTTCCAGGCTGGCTACTTTTACATGGTGAGATCTTGACTCAAAAACTAAGAAAAAACTGACTGCATGATTTAAAATTTTTGTTCTGAAGTCTTTCCAGGAATTTCAGTCTAGTTTCTGTCTGTTCTTCAGAGTAATTTTTGTTATTATATCTATCATTATGCCACTCACTGACACCTTCCCTATTCCCATGTTCCTCTGTTTGCTTCATTCTAGTATGGAACTCATTTTCTGAACTTTCCTTTTCAGCGATGGTGTTTTCATTGCTAAAATTTCTGTTTGATTCTTCTTTGCCTCGTCTACTTCTCTGGTGCAGCATTCTAATTATATTTTTAGAGTGGGTCCCACTATGAAGCTCTGGCTGGCCTGGAACTCACTATATAGATCAGGCTAGCCTTAGAATCATAGAGATCTGTCTGCTTCTCCCTCCCAAATGCTGGGATCAAAGTCATGTGCCAGTGCATCCAGAAGTTTTCTACATTTTCACGTTTCAAGTGTGTGTGATGCTGGGTCTGGTGGCAACTTTTGATGGTCTCTTTATACTTTTTGAAATCCTCCTGGTTCTGGGCATGAGGAGTGATTTTTCAACTGAAACTCAGATTTTTTTTTTTTTAACATTACAAGACTCTGGATCTTATTTAAACCCTGTTTTAGATGGCCATCTTTCTGCAGCATTACTCTGGGGGACTGGAAGGGTATAAGGCCACACGAGAAAGAATCACAATTACCCATTTTTGTTGACATCGAGTTGGAAGGCTTTCTTGTTTCCACTGGGCATGAGTAGGAGTTTGGGCTCCTCATGTGGTTTCCACAGACACCACTATTAGGGTGGCTGTATTATTGCTGGATAGAAGTAGTGATTCTTCAACAACATCTTGTGACAGCACCACTCTCCAGTGTAAGGAGACAAAAAGGTTCCATTATTCCTGCAGTGTGAGGTCCAGATCCAGGCTCCTAGCTTGGTCTTGGTAGACACAGCAGAGGTAGAGAGGAAAGTTCTCATTAGCAGCTATTGTGAGTGAAAGCTCCAGAACCTCCTCTGGCCTTCTTAGACACCATCATGTATAACACAAATTGCTAAATGGTCTTATTAATAAAAAAACCCAGAGCCGGATGTTGGGGTGAAAGCTAGAAGATCAGAGAAATAGAACAAGCCACAGCCAACCTCACCTCACCAACTCCTCAGCCGATCCTGTGTCCATGAATCCTCAGATTGAAAGCCTCTGAGTCCTCACCCCTGAGTGTCTCAGTTGAACTGCTGCTTAGTTCCTGTCTCCTCACACCTTATATACCATTCTCCACCCAGCCATGTCACTTCCTGGGATTAAAGGTGTGTGTGATTTCCAGGTAAAGGCATGAGACCTCAAGTGCTGGGACTAAGGTGTGTACCATTACTGCCTGACTCTGTTCCCAGTGTGGCCTTGAACTCACAGAGATCCAGACATATCTCTGCCTCCCAAGTGATAGGATTAAGAGTGTGTGCCACCGCTGTCTGGCCTCTATGTCTAATCTAGTGACCGGCTCTGTCCTTTGATCCCTGGATGAGTTTATTAGAGTACACAACAAAAGAGGGAAATATATCAATATTGTATACCCCAATAAAGCTTACCTGGGAATCAGAGGACAAAGCCAGCCACTACATTAAACACAGAGGTCAGGCAGTGGTAGCACACGCCTTTAATCTCAGCACTAGGAAGGAAGGAAGATGGCAGGGCATAGAAAGGTATATAAGGTGTGAGTAAACATGAAGTCTCTCTCTTTAGGCTGAGGATTTTGTAGAGGTAAGAATGTGTCTTGCTTGTTCTATTTCTCTGATCTTTCAGCTTTCATCCCAATATCTGGCTCCAGGTTCTTTTTTTAATTAATATTTAAGATTTATGTTACATGTTATAATCATGTTGAGGTATTGAAGTGCTTGGTTATAGCCTTTTAAGGATAGAAATAGAGACTTCCCATTCAGTCTTTGACAGTGAGGTTGTGATGGACCATAGTTTTGTTTTTTGTGCTTAATTGGAGTAGAGTGGCTTTCAACATTTCACCCTCTGTTTTCTTAGGCTGCCCATGTACCACTCTGGCTAGAGAGGCAGTTTTTTTCTTCTGCCTGTTGGTGTTTCTGGGTCATTGTCTCTTCTTCAGCCCTGACTCTGCAATGTGTATGGCAGAAAAAAAAATTCAAGAGACTCATCCCCAGGTCATTCTTTTGGTCTCAAGATCCCTAGGCAGTCTACCTTCCACTCTCTGCTTTCAGAGTCACATTTTCTTTATTTAGCATATAACAGCCATGATTTTTAGCTGTGCTTGGCAGGATGGGCATAGAGTAGTATTTTTACTCTACATCCTGGAAATTGAGCTTCTCTGGTGGTGTATTTTATCATAAATTTCCTGAAATCTATTGAAATAATCTTTCTTTTGTGAGTTTTCGATGTATTGATTTGAATTGATGTACTCTTGCTCAATGCATATGCTAAAATAAGGGTTAAAATAAATCAACAAAAATGAATAAAGGATAAAATATGCTAAAACAAAATTTAAAATGTATGTAATAGATTATAGAAATATTTATAAGCAAATTATACAAAATTCTTTTAAAGAAGCCACAATTATATATCCTAATTGATCCTTGCTGTACCTATTACCTCAAAGTCATGTGCACTGAAAAGTATAATTGTCAAGTCATATACAAAACATTATTCTCCTGTTCTTCATGTTCAATGACATAGCCAGGTTCTGTCCTCAGCAATGGGGCCTCACCATTAGGTCATAGACAGTGATCAATTACCTTGATATTATCCTGTGATGTTTGAGGGTGGTAAATGGGACCCCTTTGGCCAATGACTCAACAAGATGTAACTCATTCCTGGTACTGGAAGTTTTACTTGATGGTATAAGATTTCTAGTTGGGACATTGTCTCCTTTATTATATAGTGACCGCATTTAAATTCCTTTCGCATATATATATCTATTTAGGAAGCTTCTACAGTAGTAGGTTTCCATATGTTTCTTTTTTCAAATACCTTTGAGTGTCAGTTGTCCCTTCCCATATTCACTCTTTTACCTTCCTCCCCCACCCTCTCCCTATTTCATCCTTCTATTCTAATTTCCCTCCTATCACTTCATAACACTATATTCTAATTCTTCTTCCTTGGGAGATCCTCTCCTCCCCACTGGTCCCTACTAGTTATCTAACCTCTGCGTTTATTCAGATTAACACACACATATCTAAAGCTTAATAGCTAAGGTTCATACATAACAGAAAATATTAACACATATTTTTAAAAAGATTGTTTATTGTTGGATTTTCTTATATAGTAATGTTCATTTTCTGTTTCCTTATTTCTCTATAAGCTGAAAATTGAGTTTAGAAGAACAGCACCCAGCATATTCTACTTCTTGGTTCATCACTGCTTATATAAAATCCTTACTAAAATGGGAATCTGAAGTGGTCCATGGTGGCATGTATTTGTAACCCTAGCTCTCCGAAGGCTAAGGCTGGAAGATTGTGAGTACAGCCAGCTTGAGCTGTATACAAGAACCTCTCTTAAAAATAAATATAAAGTGCATGTAAAATGGTGGCCAGATTCTTGTAGCTGCTCTGGGCAAAAGTACTGCAGTCGTCCTTAATTCCTCTCTTTCTGCCTCTTGTCTCTTTAGCTGTACACTGGAATACCGGTTCTCACTTTCTTTGCCTGCCCTGTGTGCTCATCACCACCCATCTCTTCCACAGGAAATGCCTCCCACACTCGCTATCCCTTCGTCCTTTCTTTGCTTTATCTTTGCTGTTGTTGTTTCCTTAATGATCTCTGCCTGCCGAGTTCTAGTCTGTTTGTATAAACCAGGGCAGGAAGGGAGTTATGTTTTGTTCGCTGTTTTATCCCCACACCCCAAGCCAATATCTGACATCCTGTAGGGGCTCAGGAAATGCTACTGAATGAATAGAAGAAAGGGATGGAGAACATGGTGTGCACATGGCTTTGGTGAAGATAACATCGTTTCTACACTTTTCGTTTTAAGTTGTGATATGCATTTCCTGTTTTGTTTCAAGTGGATGTTATGAAGCAAAAATGTAAACTTTAAGATTATAAAATTAAATTCCCTATCTAGAGAGCTAGACTCTAATGTTTGTACCATCTACCAAAATGAAGATTTGGCCCCACCTTGATGTGCCATGTATTCTGTAGTCATGGTATACATTATGAACGGTATGCTAATGAGGAGCAGGGCTGAGGACGCATAGAGGGTTTAATTGCAAGTCATCGCAGCAGTTGAGTCCAACCTTTCTGCACAGAGCCATTTATCAAGAGTGACAGCCAAGAGAGGGGCCGCAGCAGATCCTTCTAGGATCACTCTCCCCTCTGCTCGTTTCACCCTGTCATTCCGTTTACAGTCCTCTTTGTTGGCTACAAGCATCCCCAGAGGATATATTTATCACCAAAGGAAAAGCTGGAATGACATCAGCAGCAGTGTTTACAGCTCTGGGCTGTGATCCAATAAAAGATGTGTGTGCAGCGCATAGACGCATTGAAACCTCTCCTAGTGCTACCAAGAGCCAGCAGGGTTATCAAGCCCTGGCCTTACTCAGGAACTAGGTAGACATCCAGAATCTTGAGCCTCACATCAGGCCTGTACTTTTAACAAGCATGGGGGTTTTAGTAGTTTGGGTGGATAGTGAAATTTGAAAAGCACAGGTCTCCAGAAGATACGAGTGATGCCCCCAGCATGACTGTTTTGGTTTGAGACAGGGTCTCACTATGTAGCTTTGGTTAGCCTGGAACTTGTTATGTGGACCGGTCTGACATTGAAATCACAGAGATCTACCTGCTTCTGTACCTGAGTGCTGTGATTAAAAAGTGTGCTGTCACTGAGAATGCTTGAAGCCAACAAATTATCAAATCAGTTTTGATGATTTTTTTTGCAAATTGCTAATTTCAACCTGTCTTTGGAACTCTGCCTCTGATGAACATTGATCACTCAATCTGGTTAATGTTACAGAAGACAGAAATGGAGTGTGTTTGCATTGTGCTAGTCTGAAGCACAGTTGGTAGCAACCCCTCAGCTTTGACTTACTTCTTAACTATGCACTAATGTCTCTGGACATTTGTGTTTGAATATGTTGAAAAAAGAAAAAATACATTTTGAATGGGTAACAAGTTGTGAGGATTTGAAAAAAGAACACCAAATAGTTGTTTTTTTAAAAAAAAATCTAAAAAGCATGCACAAAAAAAATAGACATTATCTAAGAGAATTCTATACCCCTTCCCTAGAATCCTGGCAGTCTGTGGAGGATGGACCAGGCAGCACTGAGTGGATTGTCTTTCTTTAAACAAAGAGTGATTAAGAGGATGTTGCTTCTAGCAGATCTAGATCATCGTAGAGACATGCACTTAAGATTCATTGTTTTTCTCTGTAGGTTCATTACTAGACACACTGGAAGAGCTGAAGGCTTCAAAAGCTTATCATTTCTTTGCAAACTTGACATCAGATGGCTGTTAATACAAGCTATTAAGTGTAATAGAGATATGGGGTTTGTTTTATTTAAGAGTCAATAACCAGCTCTACTTGGGAACCTGAAATTCAGTTTATAGAGAACTCAACTTGGGAAGCCACTGTGCTCTCATTCCAGAAATCTACAAGTTGTAAAATGGGATTCTGTATGTGTACTAGGTCTCCAGGGGCTAAGCTGTAGGTATGGTCAACACAGAGGTTCATCATGTGAGTTCTCTATATGAACTGTATTGGGTCATATTTTATCAGCAATCATTTAATTAAAAATTGGAGCACTCTAGGAGGTTCATAGCTTATTGCCATTGTTTAATATTTGTTTTATGGCCAGCAAAGAAAGGGTTGTGAAAACCAGCAATTTTTCTCTTGGGGAATAGACAAAATCAGAGCCATCAGCCCTAAGCATACATAAAACAGCATCTAAATCACAGTTATCTCCCACCAGAGGACAAGAAATAGTGACTATGTCTAGTGACTATGTCTCTAGAATTAAAAATTAATAGCCATAAAAGGGGACTATAAAGGAGGTGAAAAGGATGTAGGTTTTGTAACAATATACAGGGGCACCTAGGGGACCATTTATTGGCACATTGAGGTTGGAGATGGTCCATTCCATTTTATGGTTTTTAGATGAAAAAGGCTTGTTTACAAAAAAAAAAAAAAAACCAAACCTTGAATTGGGTGAACTTGCTTTTGAAATTAAAAGTATTTAATTTCTAAGTCATGTCACAGTGAAATGCATCCAGACTATTGTAAATGCTCTTTATTCTATAATGCTTGAATAAAATTTTGCTATAACAATATCACATCCCGTTTCAGGTCTGTGTTTTTTTGAAATCAAATACTGACTCTTTGATAAAGAGTGAGTTCTAAACATCAAGATGTTTTAGAAATTCAACAGCTAATTTGCTTCTCATACTTTTTTATGTTTGAATAACTTGACATACACATCTGAAGAAGTTCTTTTCATGACATGGTGATTGCAAGTCTGTGATAATAGCAATTGGATGACCAAGGCAGGAGGATTTTGAGTTCCAGGCCAGGGACATATGCTGAAACTCTGTCTCAAAAACATTGAAAAACTAGCTTGGAGTCTAAACTGGAGTTCCAACCAGAACTTCATATCACTGTATTGTTCAACCCTTGTCAGAGAAGTTTCTTCTTTCAGTAGGTGGTAATGAACACATAGACCTATAACTAGATGCATGCAGAGAATGGAGTACTCAGTCCAAATGGGATATCTCCATTATGCTTCTCCTGTCAAGGCTCAGGGATCTGTGTGGAAGACGGTAAGAGGTGATGGATGACTCAAAAAAAACATTGTTTCACAGACACAACAGGGCAGATGCACATACAAACTCACAGAGACTGTGGCAGCATGTATGAGACCCTCCTAAGCTCAAGCCAGACAAAGTCCCAGCACAGAGGAAGTGGGCACAAAGTCCCATCTTAACCCGAGAAGCTATTTACAATTGTTAGCTTCTGGGAGAGGGAAAACTTCCAGTTTTCTCCAATGGAATGACACTGTATATATCAACTAGACTCCAGAGAAGTCCCGTGCTGAGGAGTAATTGGTCAACAAAAATTTGACTTTGTGTGTGTGTGTGTTTTATTTCATTTTAAGAGAGAGGAAGGACATGAAGTTGAGAAGGTATAAGGAAGTGGGAAGGGTCTGGGAAGAGTTGGGGGAGAGGAAAGAATATGATCAAAATATGTTGAATGAAATTCTCAAGGGATAAATAAAAACACTGAAAACAAAACAATAAATACTTCTATAAATAAGAGATTCTAAGAGATATAAAAACAAGATTGACTCTACAGGGGAAACCCCTCTTATTTTAAAATAAAAGTAATATAATCATAATGTTTTCCAACTCATAGTACATCAGCATACAGCATTGCATCCATCCCAAGGTGTTTTCACAATGCGATATGCTTTAAGAGAAAAGGGCGGCATGATCATCATTTTTATTCAGCATAGCACTGGAATGCACAGGCAGAGCATATAGGAAAAAGAAAGGAAGGAAGGGCATCTATATTGGGAAGGAGGCTGTCAAACTGCTTTGTCTATGGACAACATGTTCTTATATAAGGAACACCTTAAAGATTTCATCAAAAATGCTGTTGGAAGTAATATGGAAGTTTAGTAAAGTTACAGGATACAAAATCAATATACAAAAAAATTCAGTAGTGTTGCTATGTGTTAATAGCCAGATTTCTGAAAAAGAAATCAAAACAACCATCCAATTTTAAACACACACACACACACACACACACACACACACACACACACACACACACAACCCACATAAGAATAAATTTAATTGAGTGAAAATTCTCTGTAATAAATCTACAGAATCATGATGAAAGAAATAAAGATGATGCAAATAAATGGAAAGATATTCTGTGTTTATGGATGAGAATCAATAATATTGTTCCGATATAACCTCTATCAACATAAGAATGTCATTCTTTACATAAATAGATAAAACTTTATATGAAACTGTAAAAGATTCCCAATAACAAAGCTGACTGAAACTATTACATTGTTTGATTTGAAATCAGAATACACTATAAAGGCTACAATAACAAAAGTAGCACATTACTGACACAAAACAGACACATAGCCCAATGAAATAAAATGGAAACCCAGAAATGATCCTAAGCACCTATATCCAGCTGGATGGAGAGTCTCTTCAGTAAATGATGCTAGGAAAGCTCTGAACATGCAGAATGAAATTCAACCCCTACCTTCTACTAGTTACCAAAATCAACCAAAAGTCAGTTAAAAACTTACATGTAAGGCCAGAAACTGAAATTACAAGAAGAAAGCATAAGGGCAGCATTCTGAAACAATGGCCTGGACAAAGATCACTTTCCATATGAGCCTGAAAGCACAGGCAACAATGAAAAGGTGAACAAATGGGATTACCAACAAACAGACCCCAAGGAGACATTTGTAACAACATGTTCGTGTTATTCACACGAGTGATTCACAGTAGCCAGGATATGGAGTTAGCCACATGGTCCATGAATGAATGAATGAATAAAGTAAATCTGTAAAAAGACACCAGAGAGCCAAAACCACCTTCAGCCAAAAGAATATGTTGGTGACAACATCATATCTGATTTCAAGTTATATACTTTAGAGCAATAGTAACAAAGGCAACTTGATACTGAAACAAAAACACGTGGAATAGAATAGATTCATCATTACTGGGGAGCTGGATAGGAAAGTGGAATCAAAGCTTGGACTTGATCTCATATTCCTGCATGAGAATCTGAAGTTTCGCAAGGTGATTTGTGTGTGTATTAAATCCAGCAGAGTAGTACTCCTCTTACACATGAAAGGGTTTGAGGCTTTGAGAGCTTAACCACCCAGGGACCTTCAGTATAATGGCCCATGTATATTTGATTTTGAGAGAACCAAAGCCTGTCTTCAGTGAAAGAGTATAGACAATCTGCCTACTAACACATTTGCAGATGTAAAGGCTGGTGTCCTGCTTATGCAATACCTAGTAAGAGCATATGTGATAGTGTTAATTATCAACTCAACACAATCTAGAATTGTTATCGAAGTTGGGGGCCATGCCCTGTGCCCTAAGCCAGGTCCAGCCACCAATCCTTAGTAAGTCAATTAAAAGAGCCAAATTCAAAGTGGAAACAAAACAGGAGATTTATCCAATGTGGCCTCATTAGGAGGAGGGACAAAGAAAATCCAGTGAATCCGCCAAGTCCACTGGGGTTCTGAAGTGAAATGGAAATTTAAATAGAGTGCCAAAGACACCTGTGCACATCTAAGCAGCTGGGCTAAGGTGTGGTTCCACCCACTACTCACCCATCATTGTCTGGGCTTCAGTCTCAGCCAATAGGTGGTCTGACACATGTTAGAATGATATGAAATCTCTTTCAGGGAGACACATTTTTCCCTCTGGTTGTCTTTTCCTTCTCTCAGCATGAGATTCTTGGGGAAATTCTCATTTCATTGAGGTCCATTGTTTCAGTAGTCTGATAATCACACTGATAGACACAGTGTCTCTTTATAATGCTGGTATTTTAAGGAATCAATTGGGGAAGGAGTTAGATTGGCCTGTGAGCATGTCTGTGGGGGGTTAATTGAAGTGTGAAGACCTGTCCACTGTGGTTAGCACCATTCCCTATTCAGGAATTTTGAACTGTGTAAGAGTAGACAGTCTCAGCTCAGCTCATGTTCTGGTTGTTTTCCAGCCTAGTTCTTCCTACTGAACCAGAAAAATTGAGGATCATATAACTAGAGTTTTCCTGCCTTGCCCACAGTCAGGACAAATCTTTGTCACCCACCAGTCCCACAGCCGCTCAGACCCAACCAAGTAAACACAGAGACTTATATTGCTTACAAACTGTATGGCCGTGGCAGGCTTCTTGCTAACTGCTCTTATAACTTAAATTAATCCATTTCCATAAATCTATACCTTGCCATGTGGCTCGTGGCTTACCGGCGTCTTCACATGCTGCTTGTCATGGCGGCGTCTGGCAGTGACTCCTTCTGCCTTCCTGTTCTTTCTTTTCTCCTCTCTGTTAGTCCCGCCTATACTTCCTGCCTAGCCACTGGCCAATCAGTGTTTTATTTATTGACCAATCAGAGCAATTTGACATACAGACCATCCCACAGCAGGATCATAAAAGTTTTTGCCTTTCAGAACCAAATCCAGGTGACATTTGATCCCACATTTTGTCTCAAAGTAAGCGAGTTCTGTTCATTATAGTATGGACAATTCACTTCATATTTTATGCATATTTAGGCATGTTTTGTATTGGTTAAGGATCCCCAGGCAGGGCTGTGACAGCTCTACCACACGAGTAGATTTTCTTTACTTCATATTGTCACTTAGCTTCCCTTTATGTAATCTCTTACCCCTTTACTGTCCTTCTTTATAAATCATATCCTTTTTGCTTTTTTAAGATTAAATTTCACTATGTAGGCCAGGGTATCCTCACACTCAAGATCCTTCTGCCTTTGCCTTCTGGGTGCTAGGCTTAGAGGTGTACGCTGCCATGCCTGACAGCTCACTTCAGAAACAGTATGAAAAGATAGTTAATGACTATTTACAATTGCTTCTGGGTAGCTCTGTGAATATTTCTAAACACGTACAACTCATAGGTAAATACTATCATATGATTTTTAAAATCCAACAATGTATCTCACATATTCATTTCCTACAACTATCTCCAGGCTTTTATCTATTGCTGCAATGATTGGAAAGCACAGATAGGGGACCCTGGCAAAGCAAGGTCAGGGTGGAAGAAGAAATATAACTAGGATGAATTTATACAAATATGATGCAAGATATTTTGAGGGACTAAAAGAATCCAGAGAAGCCATTTTGCTTTCAAAATCAGATTTTGATTTTTCAGGTTTGTGGTTTAAAATTTCAAATTTGGCATTACTATTGGGGAACTCTACCCCAGTTTAGATTGTAAATGTCCCCCAAAAGGTCATATGTTGAAGGCATGGTCTCCATGACTAGTGGTGATACTGAGAGACATGTAACCTTTAAGAGATGGGGCCCATTGGGAGTGTTTATGTCATTGGAAGTGTGCTCTTGAAGGAGACGGTGAGACTTTGACTTCCCCTCCTTCTCTTTGTGTACTGGGTAGCTGTTCCAGCTTTGACCTGGAAGTACTACCCCTAGTGAGGGGTCTGGTAACTGCCACACCTACCTATGATGCACCCCTGGGGTGGGGCCAAGATGGGAGCCCTTAAGACCTGAGATCCAGATGTGCCAGCCCTCTTGGCTCCTCATGATCCTGGATGCTGGAAGACAGACCAAGTTAGAGTTCTCCAGAGAACCCTGTTGGACTGCACCCCACCTCTCCAAGATCCTGTAACCAACCCCTTTACTGGCTGTTAGTTACTCAAAAATAAACCTCCTTTTTAACTATGTGGAGTTACCTAAATAAATTCCCACAATATCTGGCACACAACATGGGGCTCGAACCCACAACCCTGAGATTAAGAGTCCCATGCTCTACCAACTGAGTTAGCTGGGCTCTCTTAACACAAGCAGCTCTGCTATGCTGCTCACTCACTGTCATGATGTGTCAAATCAGCAGCACCAAAAGATCAGGGGATGGAACCCTTCAAATCCAAGAGCCCTAAGAACCCTTTTCTCCTAATGGGTTCATTATCTCAGGCATTTTGTTACAGTGACAGAAAACTAGCATAAACAGCATCATTTCTGCAGGGTGTCTCGGTGTTACAAGTCCTTAAACCAGCATGGGACCTAACTCATTCTTAGTGGCCACATCATCTCTGAGGTATACGTGTTGTTTAACAAGTCCAGTTGAGGACAAAGAATGATGTTGTAGAGCTTACATACTCTGCCCTGTTTATCTTTGCTGATCTGTGTGCACACAGGCATATCTATGGGGAGAAATTCCTACAAGTCCAGCCCCATTGCTTATTTCTGAGATTTTCTTGGCAATGCAAACAATTTCTGTAAGAAAAAAAAAAAGAGAAACCAGGTTTTAGATGAGAAACTCAAATATTAATTACAATGCTAGAGAGAAGATCATGTCTCTTTCATTGCTCTAAAATTTATTTCCAAGGCTAATCTGGCAGGGAAAACAGATCACAAGGGAGACTTTCAGGCAGGTATAGCTGAAGAATTCTAGAATCTTTCAGGGAGTCTGACTCAACATCCTTCCTTCCTTCCTTCCTTCTTTCCTTCATTCCTTCCTTCCTTCCTTCCTTCCTTCCTTCCTTCATTTCTTTCCTCCTTCCTTCCTTTCTTTCCTCCTTCCTTCCTTCCTTTCTTCCCTCCTTCTTTCCTTCCTTAACAACAGAGCTGATGATAAATATTTTCTCTGTTTATGAGGATGTGACAGGGATTGGTTTAAACCCTGAGTGGTCACACAACCTCAGAGATCAACACCCCCTCACCTTATGAAGAGATTTTTAAAAAACATCACTGAACAGGGTGTACTGAGCACAGCTGGGTGTGTGCTGAATTCTACTTTGCTGCTCCTGCTAATGCAGATCCTGTCTGGTCTTCTAGAAGGCAGCACAGATCTTTTCCTTGGAGAACACACTCCATATAATAACTAATTTGGACACTCACGGCAGAGGGCAGAATTTGGCTTGGAGTAATTAGTTCATAATTAGTCAGCTAAGGGGGTGTGGGTATGAATGCACATGTGCAAATATGCTTGCTTTCAGACATTCACTGGGGTCTCCTGTGTGGGTGACATTATCCTTGGTGTGGAAATTAAAAAAAAAAATGAACTCTAAGAATTAAAAAACAAAGCTCAGTAAAGCCCCCCCCCACACACACACCCAGAAATTAAACCCATTTTCCATTCTTATTTCTGAAATCGGGTGTTCATGTTGGCACCCCTGTGATTTATGGAGAATTTGCTGTTTACACATATCAGAGGAGTCCAGCCTCCCTGGCTGCTTTGTGAGGATTGTTCCCTGAGATCACTGTCCTCAGCACATGCAGTTTACCTGATTAGTTGCCATTAAAACTAATGTAAGACAAATACGATCCTGTGAGAAGAGCCTGCAACTTTAATAACGCCCAAGGGGGTACATCTGACCTCACACCTCCAACCCAGACATGGTCTACCCATACTCCACAACTTGTGAATTTCAATTATTTGTTCAGAGGGGCCATTCATAATTGCCTGGCGTAAGCCTGCCTTTAGGATGTAAAGCAGAAGACAATGAAAATGCTACCCAGGCGAATTAGGGCAGCAGCACTTCCACGTATAAATTAACTAGGCCTCTTTTCACAGCTCTCCCCCTTTTCTTCTGAGAGGTTTCAGTCTGGTGACATCAAAGACAGGATTATGAAGCAAGATAAAAACTTGATCTAATGTCCATGTTTGAAGTCATGAAAGTCCTCCTCTCCATAGCAAAATAACCCCTCTTCATAACACACGCACGCGCACACACACAAAACCAGGGGCCAGGTGCAAAGGGGGTGGGGGCCAGCTGGTGACAGGAGGGAGGCTGTAAGAAGGCCTGGGCTTCCTGAGGTAGGAACAACTTGGGGGGGGGGGGGGGAGAGCCGTGCCGTGCCTAACGCGCTAATAAATTGTTTGTAGGCTTGGACTGGTTTTGTTCTGCAAATGAGCGTTAAGTCTTTCTCTGGCCCCTGTGATGTGGGATGGGTCTTTAATGATATTTTAAGTAGGTTTCCTGCTGTATCTACAAAGACCACAACAGATTCTTCTGTAGTTACGTGAGAGTGATCTGTAACTTCAACATCATTAACAGATATTTCCCCTTACGATGTTATTTGCGAACCAAATATTCTGTCCAGTAAAAACTATACTACTTGTATCCATTCTGCACCAATGGGACGTGGAGCATATGGATTCATATTAAAGTGATAAGGATCTCTGATAACATCTTTGTGGATGGGCCAGCAGGTGGCTACTGTAACACATTTGAAGGCATCATCACTTTGGGGGTTATGGAAGTTGTTTGGGATGACCACAACCCTTGGCCTTTTAATAATAATAATATAATAATAATATATGCAGCTGCACTTCCTGGTGTCACAGCAAGGAAGACTTATTTTTAAAACTCTGCAAGCTATCAGCTCATGACTTTTAAAGTCTTGAGTCTTTTAAGCACTAAATCAGCATTCAAGTGGCTGGTTAATCTCCCAAGAGCCAAAATGAAGTGCTTGGGGCCTAGATTATAACAGTCTGACTATTAGAAAATTCCAGTAGCATCAAACCTAGTGAGCTTTTGGGCAAAAACTACCTTTTCTTTTTCTTTCTTCATCTTTTATAGACTCAGGCTAAAATAACAAAACTTTTTTTTATTTAAAAAAATGGTTTTTTTTTATTCTTCTCTTTATTACATCCTGACCACAGCCTCCCCTCCCTCTGTTCCTCCCAGTTTCCCCACCTCACCTCTCCTCTAGATCCACTCCTCTGTTTCTCTTCAGAAAAGAGCAGGCTTTCCAGGGATATCAACCAAACATGGCATTACAAGTTACAAAAGGACTAGGCACATACCCTCCTATCAAGGCCGAGGCAACCCAGTAGGGGGAAAAAGGGTCCCAAGAGAAAGCAAAAGAGTCAGAGACACCTCCCACTCCCGCTCTTAGGAGTCCCACAAGAACACCAAGCTACACAATCATAACATATATGCAGAGGACCTACCTCAGACCCATACAGGCTCTGTAATTGTGGCTTCAGTCTCTGTGAGCCCCTCTGAGCCTGCTTAGTTGATTCTGTGGGCCATGCAAAACGTCTTATGGTGGAGGTGATATCAGGTACTAAAGATTTTGTCTGACAAGCTGCATAGGTTTCACAGTTACAGAAAGCTCTTGGGGCCTCTGGGTATGTAAGTGCTTCTTGATTGTCATTCCGTGGTGTCAGAATTATTCCTCACCAATATCATTGGTGTGTATTTAAAGGTAGAAGGCAGCCATCCAATATGTTCCATTTTGAACAATGACCGCCTCACAGATAAAGCCTTAGCCTTCTTATATTAATTCAAGTTTATAGAAAAAGTAAATCAAGGATGAGTCTTCATTTTTGTGGTAGTTAGTATAGATCTCAATCTCATCTTTTTTTTTCTAAGACAGAAGGTATAAGAAATCCAATGGTGTGGAAGTCTAAGAAGCCCCACGTGACTGCAACCTTTTGTCACAACCCTCCATCTTTTGTGTATACACATACCTTATTTCGTTGGGTGTGATAAAAGCCAATCATCCACTTATAATGTTGAATCAAATGTGTCCTTATTTTTACTTTCAAAGGCATTTAAGAAAGTTAGCCCATCGAGTGTTTAAAAGCTCATGCAGATAAGTTATTCAGACTGTGAGCAGTTTGTTTTTCTGCATGGCTATCACACATTAGAAACTGGAAAAGTAATCTGTCTCTAAGAAATACTTGGCCAAAATATACACCCATCCTGTGGCTTCTCACTACTCCAAGATTCCCAGTTTATAGGCCCAAACTCTTCTCTTTGGAATGGATCTGCCAAGTGGAACCAGACTCATATGAAAGTCTATTCCTTTTCTCACTCCTCTGCTCCTGCGAGCATAGTCTAAGACTCATTCTGCCTGACTATTAAATATCCGATGGTCTCAGGTTAGAGTCTGGAATTCATCCATAGTCCTGTTGGGAACCTAGCACCAATGTTCTCACAAAATGGCTTCCAGGTCTGGCACTCGATCTTTGTCTATCAGTGGGAACAACAGGAGAAGATGTATCATTTCTTTCCATCTCCCATATAAATGGAAAAGCTATGAAATGAAAACACTTAGACCAGAGTGATTTAGAGGGGCGCTTTAGACTTCCAAATTGGGTTGACAAAAGACTAAGCAGTGCAGCCATACTCCAGTGTAGGAAGAGTCACCAAAGCCACTGAAACCTGAGTACAGAAGCAGCAGTCATCACTCAAGCCTAGCTCCAGCTCAGCTGATTCTGGGTACTCTTTCTGTCCACTTCATCAACAGTCACTTCGGGTTGAGGCTGAAGGTTCCATACACAGTTGTGGATTATCCATTTCTTTTTCCAGTTCCATCAGCTTTTGCTTCAAGTGTGTTTTCTGCATTCGTGTGAGAAAACATCATTTATTGGAGATTACCTACAAACGGTCTTAGGAGACTGAAGCACAGACCACAAGTGTGGAGGCCATGAGAAGCGGATGAATGTCAACTAGAAATGTTTATATCCAACTAAAAACAAGCCATCACCACTGAAAATGAGTTCATGTGTGTGTGTGTGTGTGTGTGTGTGTGTGTGTGTGTGTGTGTGTGTCTGTGTCTGTGTGTGATCCACTTGCAGCAATCTTCTCCATTTAAATAAGAGTTCAAAGTAATTGAGAGACAATAGGATGCTTGTGACCACCTACTCTTTCTATCAACAAGAGGGAAGACTTTTGTATAATATCTAGATGTAGAAGCTATGAGCTATGAATCCATTTACTTTTTTAATAATCTGTAGGAAAGACATAGATTTGGGTCTATACTTTATGCTGTGCATTATCTTACAGGTAATAAAGAGGAGAAGTGAGAAGTCACATTAACTTCCCAAAATGAAACCCTAACAAGAGGAATGAAAAAATAGTTACTAATGCAGATCAAGGGAAAGGAGATGGAAGGGAAGTCTCCTGAAGCATGTCTTTCCATTACTTCGTTCTAAATTTTTAAATTATAGACAAGCTGTGATGACACAGCCCTGTAATTCCGACACATGGGAGGTTGAAGCAGGAGGAAGGTCATTAAGGATTATTAAGCCACTAAGAAAAGAGATGTTGTATTACTGTATGTATTAGTGATATTTTACTATAACCACAGAGATTGATTACTAACTTCAAGAACAAAGAAGTATCTTCAGAGAGGGGCTCACTGTCATCTGAACCAATGGTCATTCTTAGGTCAGAAACAATCTGATACATGTTCCCAATAATGTAAAGTATATAAAATGACAAAATATTTAACTGGAGTCAATTTGTGCCCTGAAAATGCCAGACTACAGGAAGCAAGATAAGTTAAGTGTCTTCAAATGTAAACAACTATTGGGAAAATTTTCTTCAGTGGGCAGAGGTGCAGGGATGACTAGGCAAAGTTCACCTCCCCTCCTGATAAGATCCCAATGACAAACTAAAGCTTTTGCTTCCACAAAAGCTCACCCTGGAGAAGCCAATGAGTTTATTGGGGCTACTTACAGAGCACAGATGAGGGGCTCCAAGTAAGGGCATAACTGACCCTGGAGCAGCCTCATTAAAAGGTCTACACCTGGCTTAGATGATAGCTTCCTAGTGGTTGTGTAGATGGGAACCCTTCTTAGTCCTTCCTAGCATGTGTACCTCTAGTCCTTCCTTGAGACCATGTGCTATTTGGGAAGAGTTGCACACAACTAATTGGGATGAGTAGCTGGAACCTCAGATGAGAGTCCCATAACCTTTCCCACCCCTCCTACAAGGGGAGGTCAACAGTCAACAAACCCAGCTATGATGGTCTTTTGCAAGAGTGTACAGCTGAACTCATGAAAATGACTGTTGTTAAATATTACTTTAACTATGTAAGGATGTGTTACATTCGTTTCTGCTGCCTTTGTTAACAATGTAAAGATGTGTTACATTTGTTTGTGCTTCATTTGTTTATGTAAAGATGTGTTGCATTTGTTTTACCATGCCTGCCTAAGGCACCTGATTGGTTTAATAAAAAGCTGAATGGTCAATAGCTACACAGGAAAGGGATAGATGGGGCTGGTGGGCAGAAAGAATAAGTAGGAGGAAAAATCTAGGATCCAGAGAAGAGAAGAGAAAAGAGCAAGAAGAGGGGAAGAGAATGAGGGAGAAAGAGAGGGACATTCCTGGGGTAAGAAGCCAGGCAGCCTCCAGCCAGTCAGACACAAGAAGCAGGAAAGTAGGACATACAGGAAGAAAGAAAGAAAAAAGACAGAGAGAAAGAAAGAAAGGTAAAAAGCCCCAAGGCAAAATATGGATAAAGAGAAACAGGTTAAATTAAGCTAAAAGAGCTAGCTAGAAATGAGCCCAAGCTATAGGCCAATCATTTATAACTAAGAATAAGTCTCTATGTCTTGATTTGGAAGCTAGGTGGCAGCACAAAGAAAAAGCCTGCTCTAGATGATGGTAGTTTGGTTCAGACCATATTCCTTTACAACAACAACAACAAAATACCAATGGGATGTGAAGCGTTACAGACGCTGTGATAGAGGGAGACATTATGGGGATAGGGAGAAACCTGGTGCTAGGAAAGTTCCCAGGAATCCACAAGGATGACCCCACCTTAGACTACTAACAATAGCAGAGAGGGTGCCTGAACTAGTCTACTCCAGTAATCAGATCGGTGAATATCCTACCTGTCATCGTAGAGCCTTCATCCAGTAACTGATGGAAGCAGACGCAGAGACCCACAGTCAACCACCAGGCTGAGCTCCAGGAGTCCAGTCAAGGAGAGAGAAGAGGGATTCTGTGAGCAAGGGGCATCAAGACCATGATGGGGAAACCTGTAGAGACAACCAAACCAAGCTAGTGGGAACTCATAAACTTTAGATCAACAGCTGTGGAGCCTTCATGGGACTGAACTAGGTACTCTGCATAGGCAAGACAGTTGTGTAGCTTGATTTGCTTAAGGGGCCCCCTGGCAGTGGGATCAAGACCCATCCCTAGGACATGAGCTGGGGAGTACAGTGCCTATGGTGGGACATCTTGCACAGTCTTGGTGCAGGGAGGAGATGCTTGGACCTGCCTCAACTGAGTGTACTAGGCTCTGCTGACTCCCCATGGGAAGCCTTGCCCTGGAAGAGGTGGTAATAGGGGGTGGTTTGTGGGGGAATGCTGTGGGTAGGAGGAGGGAGGGGAAGGAACCTTTGTTTGGTATGTAAAATGAATAGAACATTTCTTAAAAATAAAAAGAACTTCTTAGTCTCTTCCAAATGTCAGTATCATTATTTAGAAAGGGAAGTGAGTGAGGGTGATAGAGAATACAAGACTAAAGAGGTTTTATAACTAAATCAGTGCACATATACTGCTGTGAGTACATATTCTTTTTTTTTTTAACATCATGGATTGAACCTAGACCCACATCAGGCTAGGATAGTGCTCTACCACTGAGCTGTATCTACAGCCCAAGTATATCTTTTTTGGTTTTTTGTATTTTCACTGTATGGCCAGAGTAGGATCAGCAGTAGAGATACAAGACTGTGAGTTGAATTCTTGGCAATGAAGAAACAAAGAATCAGCTGGAAAAAAAAGTGGGTAAATGGGGATTTGAACTGATTATGATATGATATTAGAAAATCATTCCTTCTCTTAGATACTTCATGATATGCTAATAATATGTATGTTAATGACATAAAGGGACTATCTGTCTTTTTCTTTGCTTTTGTTTTCATTTTCTCTATAACAGAGTCTTGCTATGAAATCCAGACTGGCTTTAAACTTGTGATCCCATTGCCTTGGCCTCCTGAGTATAGGGATTAAAAAATGTGCACCAATGAACTCAGCTAAAGGAATGTTCATCTTCCTCAGAGCCTGTACTATTATTTGAGAATGAAGGATCATGAAGTCATAATAGGTTAGTAGATAGATCCATATGTGGCAAACCAGCTCATGTCCAGGCACCGTGGTATGGAGTTTGAGTGGTAGAGCTCCAGCTGCTCACTGTACTGTTCTTTCAATACTCATCTGTCAGTATGTTTAATTCTTTTCATAGATAAGAAGTCTCAGAGGCTTCATGTTGAAATTTCACATCAGAGAAAGAATGTCTCTGTTTGGCCATGGAGAGGTTTGAGTTCTAGAAAGGCATTCTTTTCTAGTGATGGATTGTCTTTCCCCTTCAAAGAGACAGAATTCAGTGACTAAGTTTTCAGTGTAGGGCCCCAAGCATAAGTTTCAGAAAAGGACCTTTTTGCCTTTGCTAATTGTAAATTAATCAGCTCTGCAGTGGAGAGAAGCCCCGCTTCTTTCTTAACCAACCCCCCTCCTCGGTGTTTATGCCCAGAGCAAGAATGAGGCATTTTATAAACTCAGAAGCTCTTGCAGAAGATGCTGTGGTTGCTTAGCTGGTAGTGATGAACAGGGCTCTGCTTGCAGTGTTCTTTCAAGGATGATTAATACTTTTCCAGCGACTGAACGGGGTGGTTGTGTGAACTCAAAGTTAAGGGGAAAAACCCTGCAGTTAGATAGCATGGAGTCAACAAGAGTGTCTTCTGCCCAATCACTGTGGAGAATGGAAGCCTATAAGCTTAGGTAAGGTTAGGACCTACCTTAGAGGTGTATGAGAATGAAGAGTGGCAAATAATGCTCACAATATCAATGGCGCTTTCTGGCACAGAGTAAATCCCAAACTGCATTATTATAACAGTTCTTACTCACTTGGGGAGAAGTGAACATGTATGGGACTCTTCAGAACACCAATAGCTGGGAAGTCAATTTGGGTCACCCAGCAACTTTAATCAAGATGATTGTAATTTATCTGTTTCCATGAACTTCTTAGAAATTCTTTCAGCACAGACCTGTACTACCAGTCCTTCAGCATCCTGGATGCTGGAGCTACAACATTGGAGAGAATCAAGAATGACTTCCCCAGGGTAAGAACACTGGTGCTGTTTCACAAGCATGCTGCCTGCACAGTGGGTTTCTTGCTTCTTCCCGTAACTGTTTTAGTCTTTTTCCCTGGAAGGTATTAAAATATAAAGTCATTGCTAATTAACTTAATTTTAAATTTCTTTTTATTTATTCTATGTGTCGTTTACATCATGCATCTTGATCCCATTCATTTCCCTGTCCCTTCGCATCCACCCTCTGCCCCTGCACCACCACCACCCCCAAAATGAAAAAAATTGAGAGAAAAAAAGGAAAAAATAAAAAAAATCTCGTCATGGAAGCTGCAGTGTGACACAGTGAGTCACACAGTAAACCCCTTTGTCCATATATCTTTACTTGCAAGTGTTCGTTGCAAGAGTCATTGGTCTGGTTCGAGGCCTCTGATTTCTACTATACTATTGATGCTGGGCCCTCACTAGACACTTCTTGGATATCCGGTTGTTGCCCTCTGTTGTGGAGATCTTGCATATTATATATAGATGAGGTAGATGTTCAGGCAGGCCAAGTCATAACCATGGTTCTGGGCCTAGATGAGGTAGATGTTCAGGCAGGCCAAGTCATAACCATGGTTCTGGGCCTGGGCAGCTGTAGGGTTGGTCCACCAGCCAGTTCTCCCCTGTCCTCACCACCAAGGTGAGCTCTCCAGCATTGCCCCCTGCTAATTCATCCATCTCTTGCAGCAATGAGTGAGGGGTGGGACTGGTTCCACTGCTTTCACTCCCTCAGGGTCTCCCACACCTATACCATTAGGGCCAGCTCTATTATGTTGTCCAGGTGAGGTACAGAAGCCATTCTTCTAAGTGCTGCAGATGGTGAGGGGCAGGGTCAGCCCTCCCATTCTTATGACCCCAGGACCAGCTCCTCCATCTGTCTCAGACGTTGATGAGTGGGAGGTTGGGGGGGAAGGGCATCTCTCCTCCACCCATGCCACCACATATCTGATGAGTAATGGGACAGCTCTTCTTTGCTCATAACATTGGGGCTGGGTCACCCTCACCTCCGACCACCCAGTAGCTCTTCTATGCTGCCTAGGTGAGGGGCAGGGCCAGTTTCCTGAGTGCTGCCACTGGTAACAGGGAGGGTCAGCTCTCTCATCTGTTGCAGGCAGTAAGGGGTGAGGGGTAAGGAATTTTAAATTTCTTGATTTAGAGCATATTTCAAATACTTTGGCATTTTTCTGGCAGCAAATACAGCATTTTATGATGTTATTTTACCGATTATGCATCAAACAATCATGTCACTTAAACTTCTGTAGTCGACATATCTTTTTTATTCATTCTTTGATAATTTCATATATGTATACACATGATCAGTGTGTTTTGATAATGTCAACCCCTATTCTTTTTCTAACTCCTCCAGACCCCCTTCACTACACTCCCTCTCATCTCCATGGTTTCTTTTCATATTGTATCAAGCCCTGTCAGTGCTGTCCTTATGTAGATGGGTGCAGGATCACCTACTGGACCATGGGAATCCTAACATGTGCTACTTCCTTGAAGAAAACTGGCCCTTTCTATCCTAATGGCCTTCAGCTGCCCAATTTCTTCAACTACAGGTGGGACTTCATGAGACTTTCTCCCATCTATGCTGGAATTCAGATTGGCTTTATCTTGTGTATGTTTTGTGCAGACAACCACAGCCACCGTGACTTCCTAAGCGTGTTGGCCCTGACTTGTTCCCATGCAAATTAAATATCTTAGAATAAACCTAAGCATGGAAGCAAAAGACTTGTACAATAAAAATTTTGAAACACCGAAGAAAAGAAATGATGAAGACACCAGAAGATGGAAAGACCTCCCATCTAGGGATATAACTTAATTGAGAATGCTTACCTAGAATACATGAAGCCCTGAGTTTGATATGCAGCTCTGTATATACTGGGCATGGTGGTGTATGCCTGTAATCTTAGCCCTGGAAAGGTGGAATCTGGAGGGTCAGAAGTTCAAGGCCATCATTGGCCACACAGTAAATTCTAAGTCAACCTGAGATACATAAGCTCCTCAGTTAGAAATATACATATATCATTCATTTAACAATGTAATACAATTTTCTGATCCTTGAATGTTATTATTACCAACTATTAGGATATAAAAAATGAAAGCTAGTAGTTAGACATTATAATAGAACTTGTAGTCCTATTAGGTATATTTTCAAGATTGAGCAGATATATTTTAGATAGACAAGTCATCTTCAAACCCTTCAGAGATCTACAGAATATGGCATTTAAAATGTTTTAATAACTTGGAAAATTTTTCTTTTTTGTTATGACTATGAGACATGTCAGCTCCTGGCAGTACCAGCCTACTTCAGAGAAAATATGGGCATTGAAAAACTGCAATTGGAGTTAACTTTCATTGTGGCAAAAGTTAGCCACTGGACAACAAAGTATCCTCGAATCAACTGCTGACAAACAGGACAGACAGGACACGAAACAAAGGACTACTGATTCTTGCCAAAACAAGTGTGGTTATGGCTTTATCAAAAGGCATCTTCTAGCCGGGCGGTGGTGGCACACACCTTTAATCCCAGCACTCGGGAGGCAGAGCCAGGCGGATCTCTGTGAGTTCGAGGCCAGTCTGGTCTCCAAAGAGAGTTCCAGGAGAGGCGCAAAGCTACACAGAGAAAACCTGTCTCGAAAAACCAAAAAAAAAAAAAAAAAAAAAAAAAAAAAAAAAAAGGCATCTTCTGAGGCCAGGACAATATGGCACCATCCCTGAAGTGGCCTTCGCAATTCGGAAAAGGTACAGTGCCCTTTTCTTCGAAGGCAGCTGAACAGGCAGTGGGCCGATGGCTTCTGATGTGCAATGGAACAGCAGCTGAAACAGTTATTCTTGAAGAGTAACTAAGCTCACGCCTCTCAATAGTAGAATGGCATTTAATAGAGGAATGTGCAGAAGAATGGGATGCTGAGATGAAGCCACATACACACATAGCCAAGAAGAATGGACATCTGACAGCCCGGAAGTGAATGCGAAGGAAACATGGCATCGGCAGTTTTTGCGCTGAGGACAAGGGCTGCAGCCCTGGTGAGCCCCGAGGCAGCTCCAGCTCTTGCGGTCAGATATGCATCCAAGAAGACAGGCGGCAGCTCGAAGAACCTTGGTGGGAAATCGCGAGGCAAACACTATGGCATCAAGAAAATGGAAGGTCACTATGTTCATGCTGGTAACATCCTTGGCACTCAGCGTCAGTTTCGATGGCACCCAGGCGCCCATGTGGGACTTGGGAAGAACAAGTGCCTCTATGCCCTGGAGGAGGGGATAGTCTGCTACACGAAAGAGGTCTATGTGCCCAATCCCAAAAACTCGGAGGCTGTGGATCTGGTCACCAGTCTGCCCAAGGGTGCTATGCTCTACAAGACTTTCGTCCACGTGGCTCCTGCCAAACCTGAGGGAACCTTCAAACTGGTAACCATGCTCTGAAGTCCTTCTGACTGGATGGAGCCTGGAGCCCAGGTCGCAGGAGCACGTGATAGCGGAAGTTAAGGGTCAGGGTGAGGGCAAGGTCCCCACAGAACAGGCCTGTGGATGGTGACTCTGCAGGAGCCTTTGTACTATGACTGCTGGAAACCCTTCGGTAGCTCCGACAGGAGCATCAATAAAGCTAGCTGGAGTCCTGCAAAAAAAAAAAAAAAAAAAAAAAGAATGTACAGCTGAATTAAAAAAACATCAATAATTTCCAGAATTTAAAATCCTGAATCATGACATGACACTATTGGAATTCAGGTGTTTCTGGTATATAGACTGCTCTCACCCAATGTGAGGTCGAACTGTTGACCTTGTGTACATCCTACTTCACAAATGAGTCTGTCAGATACGTTAAGCCTATAGGCTGAAGATGATGCCCCAACACTGCGGAGAAACCTCAGATGACTGTCCAAGCAGCTGGCTGTTTCTGTCAACTCACAATTTTTTGGAAGTTGCTTGCATGTACTTCCTGTTTTTATTTTTGTTAGCTAATATTATTTCCTTCTTGGGTCTCTGAGGGAGTTGAAGATTAGTTAGTTATAGTTCAAGATTAATTAGGATAGAAAGTGAATTAGATACAATAGGATAGATGTTGCTTGAGTTTTCCTGCCTGGCCCACAGTCAGGACAAATCTCTGTCACCCGCCAGTCCCACAGCCACTCAAACCCGACCAAGTAAACACAGAGACTTATATTGGTTACAAACTGTATGGCCGTGGCAGGCTTCTTGCTAATTGTTCTTATAGCTTAAATTAATCCATTTCTATTAATCTATACCTTGCCACATGGCTCGTGGCTTACCGGCATCTTCACATGCTGTTTCTCATCATGGCAGCTGGCAGTGTCTCTCTCTGACTCAGCCTTCCACTTCCCAGCTTTATTCTCTTCCTTGTCCCACCTATACTTCCTGCCTAGCCAATGGCCAATCAGTGTTTTATTTATTGACTAATCAGCAACACATTTGCCATACAGAACATCCCACAGCAGATAGATAATGGAATTATTTTCTCTGAATTTGAATACAAATGGACTAGACATTGTTTAGGTATTTATTATTTGTATATATTGTATATAGTTATTGTACTTTTGTATATAGTTTTTCTTATGTTAGTTATAAGCTTTTTCCTTTTTTCTTTTTATTAAAATAGAAAAGGGGAAATATGGTGATATTTTATTTGTATTAAAATGTTATTTGTATGTTAATAAAGTTGCCTAGGGGTCAGAGCTATTAGCAAGCCACAGGAAAGCTGGGTGGTAGTGACATATGCTTGTAATCCCAGCATTTGGTAGGCAGAGCTAGGTAAGTCTCTGTGTGTTCAGGGATACAGCCAGCATTGGATACGCACACCTTTAATCTCAATACCAACATAGAAGACCTGGAGGTCTATACAAACAGGCAGTGACAAGGCGGTCATGTGGTTGGGTTTACAACCAATGAGAAGGCAGAACAGAAAGTCTATATAAAGACTTTAACACAGGAAGTAGCTCTCTTTTGGAGAGGTAGGACCACCGCAGGAGGAAGGGTACAGTTTTTGCTCTTAGCTCTGACCTCTTGGCTTTCTTCTTTGCATTGGTTCTGTGTTTCTTATTTAATAAGATGGTTGGTTACATCTACACTCCTCTCTCAAAATAAAATTTAAAAAGACAAACAGCTAATTTTATGTTATAGGATATGTTATATTATATTATGTTAGCTAAATACAACTCACTTTTGTTTGCCTTTCATACTATAATTAGAAGTCTGCTGGAAACTACTCTACCCCAAGGAAAGAAATCAAAATTAGAATGAGCCTGTACTGGTTAGTTTTTGTGTCAATTTGCCAAAAGCTAGAGAGTATCTGGGAAGAGGGAACCTCCACTGAGAAAATGCTTCCATCAGGTTGGTCTGTAGGCATGTCTGTGGGGCAATTTTTGATTAGCTGTGTGTGGTGCCATCCGTGGGCAAGGGGTCTTGGGATATAATCCAGTAAGGAGCATTCCTTCAACAGTAAGCAGTTTTCCTTCCTGGTCTCTGCTTCAGTTCCTGCCTCTAGGTTCCTGCCCTGCTTGAATTCCTGCCTTGGTTTTCCTCAATGATCTATTGTGACTTGGGAGTTGTAAGGTAAACCCTTTCTTCCTTAAGTTGGTTTTGGTCTATTTTTTAATCACAGAAATAGAAAAAATAGGATAAATTTTATTATACAATAATTCTGGCTATGAATCCATTCACGCTTGTTTAAAAGTAGATACAGACACTGCCTAAGAATGTTTTGAATTTTATTTTTGAAAACATCCTTGCTCATCTTGAGTTATAAGAACTTTTTATCAGACTATATTAGGAAGTCTTGAGTTTCAAAGAAAGATGGCTTATGACAATTTTCCTTCATCTGAGCATCTGCATGGTAAAAGTCTTTGGTCTAATGAGAGATTTTTCATTATAGAGGACAAACAAGCCATGCAGTAAGATGCTTGGATTGTGAATCTTGATTACTATATCTCTACTATACTTCCCCCAAATAAAGAATTTTTAAAAATTCTAGCCAGGTGTGGTGGGGTACACCTTTAATCAGCACTTGGGAGGGCCAGAGATAGGTGGGTCACTGTGAATTTGATGCCAGCCTGTCTATATAGCAAGTTCCAGGTCAGCCAGAGCTACACAATGAGACCTATCTAAAAAAAAGGGAGGAAGAAGGGAAGGGGAGGGAAGAGAAGAGTAAAGAAGAGAAGAGAAGAGAATTACACTTTGACAACCCCAACCTAAAACTCTCCCCCAGTGTTTTGGTAGTGATTAGTTTCATCACTTTGACGTGTCTTTTGTTCTCAAATTACAACTGTGTCCTGCAAATTATTGTAAGACTTCTAAACTTTGTCAACAGTTGAGTTTCTTGGTGATTCACCTTCATGTTGTTGTCAACAGAAAGTTGATAATGTGTTCCACTTTAGAGAGTGTATTTGAGATGAGGCAGGTCTATGTACAAAGAAGAAAATTAATAACGTTGACCTCAGTTTCAACTCCATAACCGTTCTCTCCTCTCTCCTTTCTTGCCCTTTCATTCTTTCTTTCTTACTTCCTCCTCCTCTTTCCCTTCCTCCTTCCTTGGCTTCCTTGGCTTCCTTTTCTTTCTTTCCTCTTCCTCCTCCTTCTCTCCCTCCACCTTCTCCTCTTTTCCTTTCCTTTCTTTTCTCCCCTTATTCCTTCTTTTCAGCAGGGTTTCACTACAGAGCTCAAGCTGACCTGGAAACTTGTGATGTAGCCCATGGTATCTTCAAACTAAAAATATTCTGGTATCAGTTTCCTAAGTGCTGGGATTACAGGCATGTGCTGCCATACTCATCTTCACTCCACAAGGTTTCTGTAAGCTGTGGTAAGGTGTAAAATCCAACATCTAGTCCAGAACATGGGTGAAATTGGATAATGGTCAGAGGACCATTATTCTGCTACTACAATGACTTGGAAGATTACACCACAGAAGCCAACCAAGTGTTTACTGTGTAGTGCAGAGCAGAGCATTTTTTGTTAATGTCTTAGAGGAACAACTACTTTTATAAAATACACAGTTAAAACTCGAGGTGAATATACTAATGCTAAGGTAATTTCTTAAACTAAGAGCAGATCTAAAAATGTTATTTACCATGGTAACATTAATCAAAAGAAAGCTGGTGAAGCTATATTAATTTCAGACAGGGCAGACATTGAAACAAAGGAAATTATCGGAGAGAAAGGAGGGCATTACACAACAATAAAGAGATCAGTTCCCCCAGGAGACAAGAGACCTTAATATGTATGCTGTTAACACATGGGACAAACCTGACAGAACTGCACAGAGAAATAGCTGAGTACACTGTTTGAGCTGGAAATGACAGTACTGCCTGTGTATAATGGACAGATTCAGAAGGTGGTAAATTAGTAAGAACTTAGCTGACCTCAATAGCAGCATCAGTTAGACATAATGGGTACCATTGAAATGCTTTAAGATTTTCTTCATTTAACATGATGCTTGCTGTAGTTTTGCCACATACAGACTTTACTATGTCTATATATATTCCCTCTATTCCTACTCTCTTCAGAGAATTTATCATGAGAGGATATTAGACTTTTTCCAAAGGCTTTTTCAGCATCTGTGGAGTGGGTCACATGATTTCTGTCTTTAAGTCCATTTATGTGATATATTATATCTACTGATTTGCATGTATTGAGCAATTCCTGTATCCTTAAATTTTGTCTTTTAGATTTATTTATTTTATTTTACATGTCTGGGTATTTTCCTATATGTATGTATGTGCACCACATATATGATTATTCCCTGTAGATGTCAGAAGATGGCATGGGATTCCCTGGAACTGGAATTGTGGATGGTTGTGAGCTATGTGGCTGCTAAGAACTGAACTCAGGTCCTCTGCAAGAGCAACATGTACTCTTAACCACTGAGCAGTCTCTTCAACCCTATGATGTGTTCTTGGATTCAGCTTACACGTTTTTATTGAGAAAACATTTTTTGAAATTATGTTCAGGGAGATTGGTCTATAATTTTCTTTGTTGTTGCACTGATATATGGTTTCGATAGGGTGCTACTGTCTTTGTAAAGGGAGTTTGGTAAAGTTTCTTCTCTTCTTATTTTATATAATGTACTGGTGTTCTTTGAAGGTTTGGTATAATTCAGCAGTGAATCCATCTGGATCTGAACTTCTTTTAACCTGGAGATATTGTATTACTGCTTCAATTTCATTGCTTGTTGTAAATGTGTTTTAATGACATCTCTTCTTGGTTTAGTTTTGTAGGTTATATGGATCTATAAATTCATACATTTCTTTTAGATTTTTTTCAACTTAATAAGATGTATTTTTTATACTGTGTACTAATGGTTTTATGAATTTCATTGATATCTGTCATAATGGATTCTTTTCATTTATTTTATTAATTTGTGTCTTTTCTTTCTTTTGGTTAGCTTATCAATCATGTTTATCTTTTCTAAAACCCAATTTTTTGTTTCATTAATTTAATGTTTAAAAATTTTTCATTTAAAAAATTCTGCCCTAATCTTAATTATTTATTTCTTTTTAATGACTTTGAGTTTTGTTTGCTTTTGCTTTTTCTAAGGCCCTAATTGCATATTTAAGTCATTCATTCAATATCTCTATGACTTCTTAGTGTAGACGTTTACCAGCTATAAAGTCCTCTCTTAGGACTGGCTTCATTATATCCCACAGAATTGAGCTGAGTAGGTTGCATTTTTGTTCTCATCAAATAATCCTAGAAATTTTTTTTATTTCTTTCTTGGTTTCTTCAATGATCCATTCATCATTCAATAGTGTGTTGTTTAATCTCCATGATTTTGTGTGTGCTCTAGAGTTTCTCTTGCTATTGATTTGTGTTTTTGTTCCATTGTGATCATACAGAATACAAGAAATCATTTCAGTTTTCCCTTATTTGTTAAGATTTGCTTTCTGTCCTATTATAAGATCTATTTCAGAGACAGTTCTGTGGACTACTGAGGTGAATGTGTATTCTGCAGTGTTTTATGGAATGTTGTGAAGATGTCTGTCAATGTCATCATTGATAATATTCAGTTCAGATGTTTCTATTTTTTACTGAGAAGGCTTGTCAATTGGTAAGAGTGGGATAATGAAGTCATTTACTATTATTATTCTGGGGTTAATCTATGACTTAACATCTTATAATATTTGTTTAATGAAATTGGGTACACCATGTTTGGTGAATATATTTTTAGGATTGTAATATGCTCTTGAGGGATTGTTACCTTAATCAATATAAAGTGTCCTTGTTTAACTCTTCTACCTATTTTTTTCCCAAGTCTATTCTGTCGGATACTCAGTGACACCTGCTTTTTTCCATTACTTAGAAAACACCTTCTCTTGTCTCACCCTAAGGTTTTATCTGTCCCTTTTGGTGAGGTATAGTTCTTGGAGACAACAAATGGATACTCTTTTGCAATCCAGTCGCTAGTCTGTATATTTTGATTAGAGACTGTGGATTTAATATTGAAAGTGGTGTGTTAATTCCTGCCATTCTGTTGAATTTGTAGGGTCCAGTGTCTTCCTATTACTCTCCTGCTTAGCTATTATTCTAGCATGGTTTATTCTTTGCTATGGCTTCATGGATGTGTTTATCCCTTGTCAGTTCAAAGGAATCCTTCAAGTATCTTCTGCAGATTTGACCTAGTGGTCTTCGGTCTGATTTTACTCTGGGGAGCTGTTCTTCATCTTCAATCATGACAACAGGTTTTCTAAGTATAGTAGTCTTTGTTGGCAGTTGTCTTTCAGAACTTGAACACAGCATTTCAAGCTCTTTTAGCACTTCAGTTTTCTGCTGGAATTGTAGTTTTATGTATAACTTGGTATTTCCCTTTTACTGCTTCTAATATTCTTTCTTAATTGTGTATACTAGGTGATTTAATTATAGTATGATGTGAGGAGGTTATTTTCTGTGTCCCCAACTTTGGGAAATTTTCTGCCATGATTTTATTGAAAATGCTTTGTATGCCTTTCAAATGAAATTGTTCTATGGTCATGGTTCTTAGATTTGGTCTTTTCATAGTGTTGCATACATCTTGAAAATACCATTCATACTTTCTTATTACTTTATCTTTGTTCTTGCTTGAATGTTCCAATTCCTTTACCTTGTTTTTAAGCTCTAATATTCTGTCTTCTCTTTGGTCCATTCTATTGCTGAGGCTTTCCATGGAGTTTTTATTTGACTTGTTGTGGTTTCCATTTCCAGTACTTCAGTTTGTTTTTTCTTCAGTATTTCTATTTATTGAATTTTTCTTTCAAATCCTATGTTGGCTTATTTCATCCAGCTGTTTATATTGTCTTGAATTTATTGAACAATGTATTGTTATCATCTTTCTTGACTTCTTGATCATACAAACATCCATTTGAGTTTATTGTCTGGAGTTTCATCTAATTCACTCTCACTGGAGGCCATTACTATAGAATTAGTAATTTTTGTATAAGTTATACTGCCTTGGTTTTTTTTTTATGTAACTTGTGTTTTTATGCTGGAACTTATGAGTTTGGGGTTACATTGTTGAGTGGACTTGTTTATTTTCAAATCATTTTCATTCTTTCAGAGAAAGTGTTTGCAATGATTAGAAGGGACCAAGTTGTTTGAGAGTCTGATCCAGGAGTTTTCAAGTTGTTGTCACCTATTCAAGAATTAAATAAAGGTGCACACAAATTTCAAGGTAGCAAGAACACTTTATTCAGAGCAAAGGAATAGTAGAGATCAGAAAGAAATGAACTTTCAAAAGTAACAAGTTAGGGAACTCAAGAGCCCCAATTATTGGTTGGAGTTTCCTTTTACGAGGTTCAAGAAAAGGAGGAATTTGTTGGTTAAGGCATGTAGTTTGGGTTTATCTCCACTTTGATTGACAGATTTTAGTTATAGACCATTTCTCTACCACACATATCCCTTCCCATAATGCATGCATTTGATTATAACCATACGCATGCCCAGTTATGCACAGCCATAAGATGGTAAATAGGAGATTCTCCCTAAAAGCTCAGTTTGAGGACACAGTCCTCGTTAGTGTGAATACTCCCCAATTAGATTTAAGTTGAATTGGTCCCCCTACCTTCATACCTGGACAAACTAGGGCACAACTAAATAGAATCTAAATTTGACTGTTGTTAAAGGGAGAGAAACATATTCTGTTTTTCAGAGATTGGTGTATATACAATTTGATGCAAGCAGGCATAGGTCTTACATTGCTAGTACCAGAGAGAGAAGTATGTACATAGAACATAAATGGTTTCAGACTTCCAAGTGCATTATTAGATGAGAAGCGTGTGTATAGTCCAAGTCACATGGAACCCCGCATGTTATGCTATTACTTACGCTTGCTTGCTTCAGTAGGGTTGAGATACTGTTTTCCTTAGCTAGACCGATATTGGGGCATTAGTCTTTGTCCTCAGTAATCCTTTGAAATTAGAATATTGTCTGCAAATATAATCTCAATACAAGAGTAGGCCCATCATGACAGCACAGTAATAGTGAGCTATAAAAACAATACCCACCAGGGCTGGAGAGATGATCCAGTGATTAGGGGTGTGTTCTGCTTTTGCAGAACTTGAGTTTGGTTCCTAGTTCCCATGTCAAGAGCCTCCCAACTACCAGCAACTCTAGTTCCAGGAGATCCTGATGCCTCTGGCTTCTGCAGGCACTTGTATTCACAAGTACATACTCCCCACATACATGCAATTAGAAATAATAAAGAGAATCTTTAAAACTGTAACTGTCCCTTAAATGCCTACCATTTTAGTAAGTAAAAGGGCACTAATATTACCATATGCCCTAATATATTACTTATTGTGGGTATGCGTAGAAAAAAAAAGTAAAGAAAAGCAAAACTAAACCCAGCTCTATAGTCCCAAATTTGATAACCTAGAAGAAATGGGCCACTTCCTTGAAATAAAATAAAACTGGTACAAGAAGCAGCAGACAATGTGAGCAGGCTTGTGACTGTTAAAGAACTTGAATCAGTAACCAACAGCTTTCCCAGACAGAAGCACCTGTCTCAGAGTTTCACTAGTGAATTCTAAGAAATATTTAAGGAACATAATATAAATTGGAAATTGTATCAATTTTTTAAAATAAATTCTTCCAGAAAAGAAAAGCAGGATACACTTTTTCCTCATTCACCAAAAGAGGTCATCCTTACCAACATCAGACAGATTTATTACAAGGAAATTCTGACCAATGTATTTTATAAACATAGACCTAAAAAACTGAAAAAAATGTTGGTATACTAAATACACTGATGTGCTAAAAGACTTATATGCCATCATCAAATATAATTTACCCAAGATATGCAAGCCTGGTTCAAACTTTTAAAACAATTACTGTAATCCATCATACCCAAAAGAAAAATAATCATACAATTACATCACAGGTGAAAAAGCATTTGACAAAATACAACACATTTCTTATTTAAAAAACCCCTAACAAGTTAAGAACTCACATGAAAAATACAGCACCCCAAGGTCAGGAGAAGAAAGACCCAATATTCTCAAGATGGCAGTTCTTCCCAACATGATTTGTAGATTTAGCACAATCACAATCAAAATCCCAGTAAGTTCTTTTGTAGATTGTTGACAAACCTGTTCTAAAGTTTATATAGGAAAAGTGAAAATCCACAGCAGCCAGCACAGTAGGCAGAGCAGAACGACAGCAGCAGCTCAGACAAAAACATCAGTGGAACAAAACAGAAAACCAAGAAATGCATCTGTGCAAATACAGTCAGCTGTACGAATATGGTCTGTGACAAAGAAAAGGGCAATATAATGGAGAAAAGAAAGTATTTTCAACAAATGGTGCTGGGTCAATGATACAGCCATATGCAAAGAAAATACTGTGTACCCTTTGCTGACCTGATAACCCCCCCTTACACACACACACACACCACCACCACCACCACCACCACCACCACCACCACCACCACCACCACAGCAACAACAACAACAAGAACAACAACCTGCCCAATGAATCACAGGCTTCACTGGAAAATTAAAAACGCCAGAACTTCTAAAACATGACATGGGAGAAAACCTAACTGACCTTGTATTTGGCAATGACATTTAGTTACAATATCAAAGGTGAAATCCATGAAAAGAAATAACTGATAAGTAGAGCATCATTAAAATTAGAAACGTTTACCATGTAAAGGACTCTGTCAAAAGCATAAGAAGGCAAGAAGGCATAGACTGATAGAAAATATTATTTTAAAAAAGTTCTTCAACTTTTCTGTGTTTATATATAGAACATTTAAAGCTTACCAAATAATGGACCGAATTTAAAGACAGCCAAATGTCCTGAATAGTGAGACTTTATCAGAGAAGACACAATATGGATATGAAAAAAATGCTTAATATTTGCAAATTGCTAATTAAACCATTATAAGATATAACTATGTCTCTATTAAAATGGCCAAAATCAGCTGCTGGAGAGGATACAAAGCAACAAGGATGCATTCATTTGACCAATGGGAATAGAAAATGATGTGTGGAAGACTTGGTTGATGTAATCTATTTTACTTAATTGTTTTCCACTTTATTTTTTGAGACATAGACACTCACTGAACCTGTAGCTCACTGATTGGCCAATAAATTCCAGGGATCTGTCTGTCTGCTGGAGTTACAAGGTGAGGGCAGTCCAGCTTTTATGTGGGGTATTGGGGATCCAAATTTAAATCCTAATACCTGCATGGTAGGTACTTTGCTGACTCAGTCCCTAGCCCCCAAACTCTTGCCATGTGACCCAATATTATTCCTTGATATTTATCCAGATGTGTTGAAGATATATAGCCACACATATAAAAACATTATACAGAGGTAGTCATATCATCTCTAATAGCCAAAACTTGGAACTAAGATGTGCTCGAGTAAGTGAAAGGATACATAAGCACTGGTATATCCTAACAACTGAATATTATTCAGCACTAAAAATCAATGAGTCTTGATGTTATCATAAAAGAAGTATGGGGGAAACTTAAAGGTTTAATGTTGAGCAAAGGAAGCCAGCCTGGAGAAAAGGCCACACTACGCTTCTGACTCTGTGATGTCTGGACAAAACGAAACTAAGAAGACCGTGAAAAGATCAGTGCCTGCCCAACATTAAAGGGAAGAGAGTGATGAATAAGGAAAACAGAAGATATTTTTGGCCAGTGAGATTATTTAGTATTGCTGTATAATGGTAGACACATGTTATAGTACATTCATCAAAACCCATAGAATATACACCACAAAGGGTAAACTCTATGACTGCTGTGGACTCTGAGGGATAATTTACTGACTCAGTTTTACTGATTATTATGAATGAATCTCTCTTGTACAGGATTATTTTGTGTGTGAGTGGGCAGAGACAAGTCTCTTATTTTCTGCTCAAGCTTGCTGTGAAATTTTGTGCCTCAAATAGTCTATTATTTAAAACTGAAATAAAAAGCATGTGTTCAGATCTTTACTTCTACCAGTCACTGTTGCATGGCCCCGACAGACACTGCTTGAAATCTCCATTTCCTCTTCTGTCAAATAGCTGGAGAGTCAGGGTGATGTGATGGGAAGTTCAATAATCCAGATGAGATGCTCAGTGCAGCATCCAAGCACAGTAAGCACTTACTAGTTGTTGTTGTTGTTGGTTGTTGTTGTTACTGTTGTGTTGTGGTCCAGTTCCTAGCCATGGTGGTTATTGTTATTGTTGTGTTGTGGTCCAGTTCCTAGTCATGGTGGTTATTGTTATTGTTGTGTTGTGGTCTAGTTTCTAGCCATGGAGGTTGTTGTTATTGTTGTGTTGTGGTCCAGTTCCTAGCTATGGTGGTTATTGTTATTGTTGTGTTGTGGTCCAGTTCCTAGTTATGGTGGTTATTGTTGTTGTTGTGTTGTGGTCCAGTTCCTAGTCATGGTGGTTATTGTTGTTGTTGTGTTGTGGTCCAGTTCCTAGCCATGGTAGTTGTTGTTATTGTTGTGTTGTGGTCCTAGCCAAGGGGATCTCATTGTCTTCCAGAGACTGGTGCTGCTATTGCCAGGTGAGCAAGTTGGCAATGTTTATAATTTTCTTGACACCCTTCCTCCAAATAGAACTCAAAAGACAAACTGGAGGTAAATGTGAACTTTCTTATGGGCTTGGGAAACTGATATATACCCTGAAAAATTCCTTTCACATGAAATATTCCTGCTGTTTTTCTTCTTCAGAGAGGTACTCTGCCTCAGGGCTTCAGGTGTTTCTGCTGTTCAGGTCAGTAGGTATTTCCAAACTTCAGTGGGTTCAGAACTGAGATCAGTGTTTAGAAAACATACTGCCTTCTGATTGGGGATTGGGTGAAGCTGAATAATTCACAGTGCCTGAAAATGTGGTACCTTGTTCTCTGCTCTGTGGCTGTAAGCCATGGAAAAGAGAACCACACAGATTCATAGCCCTTAAAACCTCACAGTGGACAAAGACCACCATGAGTTTCAAAGGATCCCAGGGGCTTTCTGACAACTAGATGCCCTGTAAGTTTTGTAAAGATGTAAAATTTAAATTTTAAAAAGGACAAGAAAAATAGAAGCGAAACTGCATACAAAATAAAGAGGACTTGAAGGCAGCCAGCTGAAGGCGTCAGTTACCCAGGTGCTTTATTTGTCTGGAGCAATTTGTTCTGTATGTCACACAAAAATGTGCCTTTCATTTTCAAATGACAAGTGTAATGGAGTGCTTTGTGAAAAACAACCGCATTATTGATAGCGTCGTCTCCTGTCTCGCTGCAGACTCCTGTTTATCAAATTTAACATATTTGGTGCTAGGGGAAAAATTAGCAAAGCTTTTAAAAATGTACATTTGGGAGAGCAGACAGCTCTGAACTTGATCTAGTTTCTGACATCACTTCCCGATAAGAGTTGAGGCTAACAGAACTCAGCAAGAGTTGTGTAGAGCAACGTGGCTTGTTCTCAAAGATTCTGCCAGGCCTCAGGTAGCTGAGAATCCTTCCTGGGAGGCAAATAAAGCCCCCTACACTAAGCTCTCTCAGGAGATTTGCCCTTGTAGTTCTTCGCACACAGTAGAAGCTCAACAAACATTGGCCGAACAGAGTCTAAGCCCTGGGATCCTCCTAGCAGAAATCCACCAGCTGGAGATGGCGTCTCTGTTCTGGTTGCCATTGTAGGGCACCTCACCACCTAAATAAACTCATGACTCTCTCTACTCTTCACTATTCAGATGCTGTGTTGTTTCTTCTCTTCTTTCCCTTGTAGTTCTCTCCTTTCCCATCTCCTTTCATTGTTCTTCTTTTCCTATAAGAACTCCATCTTTTGTGTGTAAATCATATCATCACAGTCATTGCCTGGTCATTACCTAATAGTGCTGGGGACAATACCTGTGAGTGACGATTTCAGAAGCTAAGGAAACCTCACGCTGCCACATGCTCCAGTGATTACATGCAGTGTTACGTACAATTAAAAGTCAGCTTTTAGATAATTTATAGACCTCTAGCAAATAAACTTCATGACTTCAATCAAAAATCAATATACTTGAGTGTTTGCTGCAATCAAGATCAATGTTAAGATTGCTGAAGGCTACAGAAATAACAAGACAAGAGTGAACATCTAGTCATATTTGCTTTAACCAATAGCAGAAGGAAAGATTTTAGCTGGGAGATAGAAGGAATTAATAGTGAAGCTATTAGTGGGGTTGTTTTAACAGCAGTTAACTAACAGTGGCTACAGAATTACTTAAGCCTGGGGGTGCAGCTAGGAGGCAGAGCATTTGTCCAGCATACCCAGACCCTAGATCTGAATACTGAAAAAAAGATGTATTGAGTAAGAAGTAATTAACTCATTCCTTAAATAAGTGTTGAATCCTCACTCAACATAAGCCTTGTCCTAGATGCTGGACACATAGCAGATCCACTCTTGCCTTAGGGAAGTCACAGACTAGGATGAAATATCTAGATTTCTACCCCAGAAAATTGCACTGTTGTCCATTAAAATGGGGTATACAGCAGCAGGTTTGGGCGAATATAAATGCACAGTTTTCATAGCAAACCAGTTTATGTATCAAGGAGGCAGCTGCATATGTCGATGTGACTATCAAGAGGGAAAGGGAGCTTGTGGGAGCTAGAGGGGTCTTGAAGTTGGACCCTCAGCACAGGTGACAATCTACAGCCACATGGAGAAGATAATAAGGTGGTTCATACAGCACAGAGCCATAAACCAGACAGAGTCTTGTGTTTCCAGGAAGACCCGCAAGGAGAAGGAGGAAATGGAGGGAAACTATATTAACAAATATCATGAAAACAAAGGGCAAAGAGTGCTTTAGGGAGGATTAAACACATCTAAGAGATTAAACAAAATGGTGTCTGAGGCTGGGCTGGTGGAAGGAGCTGGGCATGGAAGAAAGACAGAAATGCAAGAGATGTTTTGCTTTTATGACTACAAACGAATAGTTTCTGATATTAAGTCTGACAGCAAGAGAGATCTGGGCTTGCTAACCCACAGCAGGAAGAGTCATACAAAGGAAACAGAGAGAGACGGTCAAGTTCCTGAAGGATGTGGTAAGGGTGGGAAACGGAATTGATTTTCCGTGCCTGGGGCATACCATGTTTCTTCTCATCACAGAACCTCATGCAGACACACAGGAAAAGATAGGAGGTGGTATAATTGGAGATGCTGTAAAGAATACCGAGGACCAGGCACAGTGGCAATCTGAGAGCTCAGGAGGCTGAAGATCCCATTTTCTAAACAAACAAACGAACAAACAAGGGTTGGGGTGCAGCTTTGTGTTGTAGCACTTGCCTAACATGCATGAACATGAAGCTTTGGCTCAACGTCCAGTATGAAGGAAAGAATGAAAGGAAGAAAGGGAAAGGGGGGGGGAGGAAAGTGAATGGAGAGAGAGAGAGAGAGAGAGAGAGAGAGAGAGAGAGAGAGAGAGAGGCAGACTGGGAAGGCACAAGCATGAAGGCTGGGTGTCATTCAAAGATATGAACTATGCATTCCTTGTTAATAAAAATATGTTAAAATATTTACATTTGGGATAGCTAGAAATATGGTTCAGAAGAGTCTCCTCTGCCCTTCTAGAGGACCTGAATTCATTTCCCAGTGTCCATATCAAGTGGCTGACAACAGCCTGTAACTCCAGCTCTAAGGGATTTGATGCCTTTTTATCCTGTGGGGCACTTGTACACGTGTGTATGTGACACAGATATCTGCACACACTGAATTACTTTTTGTGAGGCCTAGTGTAATACAGTATATAAATATACTCTTCTTCATTATTTTCCTGATAGAATTTTTAATTTTATTACATTTTAGTGTGTATGCACATGAGTGTGTGTGTGTGTGTGTGTGTGTGTGTGTGTGTGTGTGTGTGTGTACATACTAAAGCACTCATTTAGAGGTCAGAGAACAACTTGTTGAAGTTGATACTCACCTTTCACCTTGCCAGGCCCAATGACTGAACTCAGGCAGTCAGGCTTGAATATCAGGCTTGGTTTTCTTACCCTCCAAGACTCAACAAATGCAGATTCAGAGGGGAATATTGAAGCATAAATTAAGTTGCAGACTTTTAGTTTTTTCCCTCCAGATCTTTCTAGTTAAATCCTAATTCAATCACAAGTGATGGGACTCTAGACATGGTATCTAACTCCCCTGCCTTCATTTTTGCACACATTAAATGTAATATGACAACCAGATTTCTAATGATTTGTGGAGAGTCAAGCAGTTTAACACAGACATGCTTAGAATAGTGACCAGTCAGCAACAAGCACTTTGCTGTAGCAAGAATCTTAAAAGTTCTTATTAATAAAATCAAACCTGAGGCCAGTTATTGGGGTGAATACTGGAAGATCAGAGAGACAGAACAAGCCACAGCCACCTCACCTTGCCAGTTCCTCAGCTAATTTTGTTTCCTCAGACTGGAAGCCTCTGTGTCCTCATCCAAATGGCTCTCAGCTGAACTGTGCTGCTCAAAACCTAAAAGCTTAACCAGCCAAATGTTTAACCAGCCAAATGCTTCTAGTTTCTGGTCCTCATGCCTTATATACCTTTCTGTTTTCTACCATCACTCCCTGGGATTAAAGGCTTGCTTTCTGGGATTAAAGGCGTGAGTCACCATGCTTGGCTGTATCCTTGAACACATGGATTTCTGCCTCTGGAATGCTAGGATTAAAGGCGTGTGCTACCACTGCCTATGCTAAGTATCTAGTGGCTTTTCTGTTCTCTGACCCCAGATAAGTTTATTAGGGTACACAATATTTTGGGGAACACAATACCACCACAATTTGCTACATTTCTTTCACTATTAATATTTAAAAGAGAGTAAATTACACAGCTTATTTAGACAAACTTAACAAAAAATAAATAAATAAAAGGACTAAATCATTTGGTCAAGAACATACAGCTAGAAAGAGGAAGCTCAAAACTGAATCTGGTTTGTCTTCTGATTTTTCTTTTATACAACAAAGATGTATTTTGCCAGCGTCACTGAGATGACTGGAGGTCTGCTAACTTCGCCAGTGTGTACAAATAGAGCCACAGTGAGAGGTAAACAAACAGAAACAACAAAACCACTGCAAACAGAGCCCCTCATCACACCTGCTCTGCCATTTCCCTCAATGTGCTACCCTGGCACAGCCTCGCTGTCAGCATCCCACCTTCGAGCCTCAGCAGTTCCTAGGCTCATGTCCTCTGGTAAACCTACTCAGATCGTCTGTGGGCCTCTCATACCACAGTCGGTGCTTAGATCTTGGTTTTTGGCTGATGTGCAAAAATTAAAAAGAACGAGAGAAACTCCCTGAGAGACTCCACAGCTGTGCATGTTAAAGAACACAAATTTCTTCAAATAAGAGCTGGAAGAAAACAAGAAACAGAAGTCCTCCACTTAATTTACCTTCCACGATTTCCCCCTGGATCCACATTTTGTGGAAGTCTCAGAGGGCGTGGCCCTGTGGGTTATTGCTAATTCCATCCTCCCTGGCCAAAGCACCTACTCCAGGGAGCTCGGAAGTCTCTGCCACCAGGGAGGCCAGCATGTCTATAAATCCTCATTTAACTGTGAAGACAGCTGTGAGCCCTTCAAACTGGTAAGTAAAATTAATCAGTTTACCTAGGTAGATTTGAGCCCACCCGAAGAATCCCAAAGTGTAGTGCTAATCCTTGAGTTAAGAAGTAGCCCTCTAAATGCAGGACAGATGGTTCCCCCTGACTGCTAGGCAGAGGGGAGGATGAGACTCCATCAAGTGATAAAATAAAAGAGGATCTGATGATAACTAAGGCTGGGGAAGCCCAGAACAACAGGAGAGGCACAATGGAAGAAATTCCCCAGGAAGGAAGTTGGTACCTTTGATGATCTGACTGGAATCAAGGGCTGCACCCCTTCCCAGCACTGTGACTCTGGACTGTTGGGACAGCCCCTTGTCCCCTGACTGCTGTTGTGTGTTTCCTTGCTACTCACTTGCGCTTTTACTGGAAACAGGGTATGATCTATGCATCTTATGTTTTTAACACACATGCTAATTTCTTTACATAATGGGGGCTCAGGGACGATCACTATTCAATTTGAATTATAAAAATATGATTTATATTTCAGGAACACAGCTCTTGAGGCAAATAAAATATATCCATCTCATGTTATTATTAGAAAGGACATATATATCCTTCACTCCATAGACCGGGCTAGTCCCAAACTTGGAGATCTGCCTTCCTCTGCCTCCAGACTGCTGGGATTAAAGGTGTGTGCCACCACCATCTGGCTTAGAAAGGATATTTTAAATTATTTGAGGAAAAAACACTTTCTCCATTTGAAAAGAGCAGAAAATGGAGCTTTATGTTTACTTAAGTGAACAGACCTGAATTACTTAAGTACCTATCATAAATCTCTTGAAAATAAAATAAACTGAATAATTTTTGAAAGTTAAAGGAAATACCTGACTACAGAAATTTATACTTAGTATCAATGACTGAGAACCAACTCTTCCACTAACACACACACACACACACACACACACACACACACACACACACACACGAGAGAGAGAGAGAGAGAGAGAGAGAGAGAGAGATACATACAAAAAGATACATACACACAGACACAGAAACAAATACAGACATACAGATACGTAGAAACACATACATACACAGACAGATATATACATAGAGGCATAGACACACACAGGGACACAGAGATATATACACACAAATACAGAAACAAATACACAGATACAAAAAGACACATATATGCACTTGGGTACACACAGAAACACACACAGACACAGAGACACAAGCACACACAAGCACGCACACACACACAGAAAAGAGAGAGAGAGAGAGAGAGAGAGAGAGAGAGAGAGAGAGATTTGGTGCCTTCTTTACCTTTAAAGGTGTGTCTTCCATCATAAAAATAAAAGAGCTATGTAGTAGAACTTCTGTAACCAGAGGCTTTTCTCTGTTCTGCCCTGTTCCACAGCTGCTTCCAAATAATCACTCAGAGGCTTATGTCAATTATAAATACTCGGCTGGTAGCTCAGGCTTATTACTGACTAGCTCTTACACTTAAATTAACCCATAATTCTTATCTATGTTTAGCCACGTGGCTTGGTACCTTTTCTCATTATGGCATTCTCCTCTTGCTTCCTCTGAGTCTGGCTGGCAACTTCTGACTCTGCCCCTCCTCTTCCTGAACTGTTAGTTTGGTCACCCCACCTACACTTCCTGCTGGGCTACTGGCCAATCAGCATTTTATTAAATCAATTCGAGTGACAAATCTTTACAAGGTATAGAGGATTATCCTACAGCAAACTTCCTTAGCTGTTTCTCTTTACTATCGCCTATTCCTTCCTGTCCTGTGTATTATAACTATATAACCCTGCATCTTTTCATGGTGGAGCGATGAGAACTCCTCTACTGCTTCTTCCTTCCCATGCTTTCTTGGCACATCAATACACAGGGATGGATCCAAGGTTCTCAAACCCATAGCATTGTTAGCGTCGGAGTTCTGCCACCTCACCCCACATTTGTCACTTGTGATTGTTAATATTGACTACATGACAAGATCCAGAATACCAAAGAGACAAGCCTCTGGGTTGGATGTGTTTGATTTTCTGGGTTAATTAACTAGGTGGGAAACCCATCCTAAATGTAGGTTACCATTCTATGAGCTAGGATCTTGAACCTAATCAAAAGGAGTCAGCTTTGTTGACTGCAACAAACTTCTTTCTCTTGGGCTGGTTCCATTCCCTGTTAACAGCTCTCCTCGGCAGATATTCCACAACTCTGGCATCTCTAACATCTTGGGTTCTCCAAGGCAATCCAGGCTTCAACTTCACAGCTTCACACAATGGCCTCTCTACTAGGCCTTCATTCAGGGACACTCCTGACACATGCCTGGACTCAGTGGCAGTCTTTAGGCATAGAGGCAACTTCTATAATCTGTTTCTTCTTTCCTTAACTCTAAAGCCAGAACCACATGACCAAAGCTGCCAAGTTTCACTGCTTACTGGGCTGGAACATGGCTCCCTTATTTAATTACATATTCACCAGCTTTCTGTTTTTCTTTACTGCCTAAGCTTGGCTGTCCATGAACTTGATCTTTAGAGCAGGCAGGCCTCAAACTCAGAGATCTGCCAGCCTCTGCCTTCACAGTGCTGGGATTAAAGTTGTGCGCCACCATGCCCAGCTCTAAACTTTTCTAATTCCTGTCCACAGGTTGGAAACTTAGCTGTGTGGGATCTTGCCCCTAGGTCATCACTTCCTTTATTCCATTTCTTAATCTGTTTATCTCCTTGAACAATTAATTTAGCTCCATTCTGCTTTCTGGTGCTCTTTTTCTCAAATATTTTTCCTTGCTCAGCTTGCTCCTTTTCATTGTATATCTTCATTAGAGTTACCACTGATATCCACATGACAGAGTCTATACTAGGCTGTTTTGAGATTTCTTCTGTCAACGGAATTAATCTAAGACTTTTCATTTTAGCCTCAGGCAGACTTTTTGGACAAGGGCAAAAGGCAGCCACTTCCTTCACCAAAATATCACAAGAACGATCTTTAGGCAACATACTAAAATTCTTCTCTGAAACCTCTTGAGTGAGCCCCAGACAGTTCAAATAACTCTTAGTACCACTGTCTTTCACGCACCTACTAGTATGGCCCATTAAGCAATGCTTAAAGCATTCCACTGCTTTCATAACCCAAAGTACCAAAGTCCAAATTCTTTCAAACAAACACATGGTCAGGCCTATCACAGCTATACTACAATCCCTGGTACCAACTTCTGTCTTAGTTAGGTTTTCTATTGCTGTGAAGGGACACCATGACCATGGCAACTCTTATAAAGGAAAACATTTAATTGAGGGTAGCTCACAGTTTCAGAGGTTCAGTCCATTATGATCATGAAGGGGAGCATGGTGCTGAAGCTGAGAGTGCTATGGCTTGCAGGCAACAGGAAGTCAACTGACTGTCACACTGAGGGAAGCTTGAGAAAAAGAACCTCCAAACCTGCCCTCCACAGTGATACACTTACTCCAACAAGGCCACACCTCCTAATAGTGCCGCTCCCTTTGGGGGCCATTTTCTTTCAAACCACCACAATGGGCAAGTCTATGGAAGATTTTCTTGATTAAGGATTGAGAGAGGAGGGTCCAGCCTATTCAACACAGTGCCAGGCCTGAGCAAGTAGTATTAGGTAACATGTGAAAGAAGACTGAGCAAGCCATAGGGAGCAAGCCAGTATCTAGCATTCTTCCATGGTTTCTGCTTTAGTTCCTGCCTCAAAGTTACTGCGTTGAGTTCCTGCTCTGACTTCCCTCCATAATAAACTATAAATCCTAGACAAATACAAACCCTTTCCTTCCCAAGTTGCTTTGGTCATGGTATTTTACCACAGCAATAGAAATAACAACTAAGACAATTCCTAAATATTGGAAGAACTGAATTCTCCCTACCATGTAATTTTGAACATCAAATGAAGGTTTCTTGTGTGGTAGATTTATTTGCAGGTTGCTGACAAGGCTAAATGTGACTATTGTTCATCCTAAATCAACTTGCTAAGAATTTTGTTAGAAGGCTGGAGAGATGTCTCAGCAGTTAAGACATGTTACTGCTCTTCCAGAGATTGTGAGTTCAATTCCCAGCAACCACGTCAGGCAGCTCATGACCATCTATAACTCCAGCTTGTGGGGGATCCAACTCCTCTGGCTTCTGAGGGCACTTAAACTCACATGCACATACCCACACCCAGACATACACACAGAATTTAAAATACAAAAAATAAATCTTAAGAAAAGAACTCTGTCAGGGATGCTTTGTTGTATTTTTGTTTGTTTGTTTTTAATGGACTAATCAGGTTGTACGAACTTGGTCCAGATATTTGAGGACTCATCTCAGGTTCTACAAATCAGTCATTCTGGAGAGCCAGGTGTGCTGTCAGGTGATTGATCTGAATGAGATCTCTGATTTGATTTTTTTATGCTATGTTAGCTCTAAAAACTAAACATGTCCCAGAGGCAGCCACTTAGCTAAGGAATGAATGCATCTTCACTGAGCATCTGTAAGGAACAACAGAAGGTCACGAGTGCCAATTTATGATTATGCTAAGTGGCAATGATATGGGTATCTCGTAGGAGTCAGCTAAAAAATAGCTGGCCCTGGACACTATGTGTGTATGTCGGGGGTGGGGGGCTATGAGTCAACATAAAATGGCTGGTAATGGATATCCAGGGCCCCAGAAAATAGTCATGTAATCTGTTGGATAACTATTTTGGCAGAGAGCCACTTTTGTGTGATTCTGTATAAATATGGTCTTGAGTCAAGGGCATTTGCCTTTGACTTCAACAGCCTGCCCGTGAGTCTGTCCATAGGCCTGTGTACCTATCACCAGGCAGCTGTGTGCTACATGCCTGTGTGTGCCAGCATGTGCCCAGGTTTGGAGTCAATAAAGTATGTCTTAGCTAATTGTGAATTCTCAAAATCTCTTTAACTTTCTGGCTTCCCATGACCCTCCTCCTTCCCTGGCATCAGAGCATGGACCACACAGTAGCTTTTGTCCCATTTAGAAGTTTTCTGTGCCGGCTGCCCTTCACTGACCTTGAGTATGTCTTCAGTGAGGAAAGAGGTGGAGACGGGGACAAAACAGTATTCCGGATAGAAAAATTCAATAATCTGTTTTTCTTTTTTTGTCGTTTTAAAATTACATTCATCCATTTGTTTGTTTGGTGTGTGTGTGTGTGTGTAAAAAAGAGAGAGAAAGAGAGAGAGAGAGGCTTTGCTGGAGTTCACCCTAGATCTCACTGTCATGAACAAATCTAGTCCAGACAAATTACTAGAGCTCAGAACAGGAAGCTCACAGGGCAGCATTTTAGCCTCTCCAGTGCTTTGAACTGAAGAACTGAGGTCTGAACGGTCTCCAGCCCTCTTATCTCTTACCATTGCTCCACAGAGAACAGGGAAGGGCCCAAGTTCTCCTGTCTAAAAACAGACTCTCCAGAAGGAACAGCATTGTCATGAGCCCCCTTCCTGGGACTCTTATCAACCCAGGAGATGAAGTACGTTAGTTGAGGAGAGACCAGACGTTGGCACGAGAGACATTGTGGCAGGCTAGCCCCTACTCTGAGGGCTTTCCAAGATGATGCTTCAGCTGAAATGTCTCAAAACAAGGTGGTCTTCACTCCTGAACTGCTTGCTGGGCTTTTCCCTCTTTTGACTCTCATTTGTGGGGCCCCAGGTGTATGCGCATAGTTAAAATAGTTTTTCAGGGGCATGGGCCATCACATAATCCCCCCACTCAAGGCTGAGGCAGAAAGACTGTGTTTGAGGCCAGCCTGAGTCACATAACAGGAGGTTGTCTCAGAAAAATAAAATAATGGTAATAATATAAATCATACAAATAGTGAAAAAATAAAATGTCCATTCCTCTAGCTTATCTGTCCATTTTCTTCAGAAGACAGAAATATTTTCTCCAACACAAACCGAACTAAGTTGCTATATTTTCTCCATGTAAGAGAAAATCAAGGTGAGGTCACAATAAGCTGCACATTGACAAGGGACTCAGCGGGTACAGGGAGAGAATAACAAGTGTGTCCTAATCTTGAGATCCCGGTAACGTTACTGTATGAAAAAGACACTATACAAGTACAGCCAAGTTATGGACCTTGCCATGAAGAGACTGTCCTGCGTGCCGTAAGTGTGACCATGCACGTGTGCATTGGGAGGAGGCAGAGGTAATACAGGAAAAGCAGACTCTTCCCTTGCCCATGGCCAGGATGAGACCCTTGTAACGAAGATCAGGGTAATGTGAGATAAGAACGCATTCATTTACTGCATTTCACACAGCATAGAGGCTTCATAAGGCAGTGACTGAGGAAGAGTGAGACCTTCCTTTCTCTGATTAGGTTTGATGAAGAGAGGTCAGTCCCCTGCAGCACTATACTTGGACAAAGGGGATGCAATGTAACGGGAATAAGGTCGGTCACCTTTGATTCCTTTGATTATCTCTCCTTCAATCCTCTTCTCCAGGTACAGAGATGTCTCTCCAGTACAGATCCTGTGACCCAATTCAGGGAAAGTTAGAAAATCCCTCTGAGATCTTATGTCCTGCGTTAGAGAGAAGAGCAGAAGAGTTAGGGAAGTGGGGAGCTGCCTTTATTTCTCCTCAAATGCTGAGGTGTCATATTTTGGGGTGTAGCCTCTTCTGAACACCACCAGAGATTTGACAACAGAAGAGACCATAAAGTGATGGTGGGGAAAGACTTGGAAGCCGGAGAAAGGGAGCCACAAAGCCCATGAAGATAGTTGACCATTAGAACCCGAAGAAGACAAGGAAACGGAGTCTGCCCTCAGATCCTCCAGAATGAATCAGTCTCACCACCCCATTGACTTTAGCCTGAGAATCCCATTTCGAGCTTCTGGCCTTCAGAACTGTAGGAATAAATTGGTATGGGCTCAAGTTACCAGGGTTGTAGCTCTTACAGAAACAACCAGAAGCAGATATATGCATCACAAACTTGGACTTATGCCTAACCAAATAAACTCTCATTTTAGATCCTTATCCAGGAGGCTTGTACATCACAAACACTGAAATTGATGTCTAGTTGTGGAGTTCTAAGCTATTCTTCTGTGAGTTAGGATGTTTTACATACTGTAGTTGTTTCTTTTTTTAAACTCTTTGGGGGCCTGCCATCCAGCTATCAAATAAATATGAGGAGACTTATTCTTATTTAAGAATGCCTGGCCTTAGCTTGACTTGTTTCTAGACAACTTTTCTAACTTAAATTATCCCATTTCTCTTTACTACGTTTTGCCTCTGGGCTTTTTACCTTTCTTTATTCTATATATCTTTCTGTCCTTCTGACTCTGTGTCTGGCTGTGTGGCCATGTGGCTCGCCCCTGGCATCCTCCTCTCCTTGTTCTTTGGTTATTAGAACATAGAAGCTAAATAGTGTGACCCAGAGCAGCTGCTTCCTGGGGGTTAGTGCATGGACTAAGCATGGCACACTGACGTTGTAGGGTGTGTCTGCTGGAGAGCCAACTTTCAGCACCCAAGCTGCAGCAAAAACAAGCAAAGAGGACAGAGATCTCATCTTGGTGCAGACAGACTTTGACTTTCTTGTTTTCTAATGAGAATACTATTGAAAGAGTGAAGACATTTTTAAAATATCTTCCTTGGCTGGCATGTATGAACATATCTATGTCTGCACATGCCATTGTCCACAGTAAATTTGAGCTTTAACTTTCTCCTCCATGATGATCTGGGTCTGTTTTGCAAATGCCTTTCCCAGAGGAGATGTTCTACTGTACCAGACGGTCAGGTCTGCAGAGAGACACTGAAACCCCTCCATATATTCTTGTTAGCTACCTATAAAGGAGTAAATAACTAACAGGCTGAAAAGGATATTTGAGTGTGTGACTGTGGCACTGAGGAAGGAAAGCCTGGGTCTTCAGGACACTGGCATTGACTAGTCATGTCAGTTTGTGTCTGGAATATTTACAGACAGCAGGACGGTACCTTTAACTAGGTAGCTTTTAAACTACATTGAACTCTTTCTCACAGTTCTAGAGGCTAGGTAGTTTAAGACAGAGGTGCTGGCAGGCTTGGTGTCTAGTGGGAACATGTTTCTTGCCTGGCCCATAGAACTGGCCGTCTTGCTGTGCCCTGTGTTAGAGGACACAAGGCAGCTCTGCAGGGCCCATCTAGGAGAACGCCTTTTCTACTTTATAAGTCAAACCCGATGGGTGGGAGGGGAACTTTTAAGTCACAGGAGACTAAAAGCAGCAGTTTCTACCCTTATGAATTGACTGGAAATTCCTGGGAGGATTGGGGTTCAATTCTGCCCCATAGGAAGAGGCTACAGAAAATGTCTCAAACTTTTAAAGCTGGAGGAGGAACTTTGTGGTGGTATCGTGTTCCCCAAAATATTGTGTACCCTAATAAACTTATCTGGGATCAGAGAACAGAAAAGCCACTAGATACTTAGGATAGGCAGTGGTAGCACACACCTTTAATCCTAGCATTCCAGAGGCAGAAATCCATGTGTTCAAGGATATAACCAAGCATGGTGACTCATGCCTCTAATCCCAGAAAGCAAGCCTTTAATCCTAGGGAGTGGTGGTAGAAAGCAGAAAGGTATATAAGGCGTGAGGACCAGAAACTAGAAGCATTTGGCTGGTTAAGCTTTCAGGCTTCTAGCAGCAGTTCAGCTGAGACCCATTTTGGATGAGGACTCAGAGGCCTCCAGTCTGAGGAAACAAGACCAGCTGAGGATCCGGCGAGGTGAGGTAGCTGTGACTTGTTCTGCTTCTCTGATCTTCCAGCATTCACCCCAATAACTGGCATCAGGTTTGATTTTATTAATAAGACCTTCTAAGTTTCCTGCTACAGAACTTGGTTTCTGGGAACTTTTATTTCACTAGGATATTTAGTGTGTAAGGCATGAACAACAAAGTATCTTCTAAATATTTGACCAAATGTCTCTGCTTTTTAAAAGCGGTCTTTTTATTTCTGAGATGCGATATTTGTATTTATAGCACACACACACACACACACACACACACACGCAGCTTTCTCTGTTTTTGCTTTGCAGATAACACTGTCCCTCTGATGTCGTGATGGAGGCAGGTCTCTGCTTTCCCACTGGCCTTGTTCATGTCGTCACCTACAGGGTGACTAGAAGTGATCTGATTCTGGAAGCATCTGGAATGTTCAATTTCCCCTTGCATGAACAAAGAGTGCCCCAGATTACTGGAGAGCACTGAGCCAAACAGACAGTCATCAGTGGGTTTTTTAGATAAAAGGACTAGGAACTGCAACACCTTTTTGTGATGTCCAAAATTATTTGGATGTCTCCTATGGACTAAGGTAACTGACTATAGCTATCAGCTTGGGACAAACAAACTTCTCAGTGTGTGATCCTGGCATCCAGCAACACTTGTGGGTTTGTAGGAACCACAAATCCCTGGCACTACCTTCCAGCTGTGAATCAGTCTCACTGCTGAGGAGGCCCTGCAGACTCCTATGTCTCTCCTGATAGTTCATATGCACTCAACATTTAAGGGGTAGCCCTGGTGGACTTAATAAACCTTTCATCTCTCCTTTGGAAGGTGATGTAACTTGGCTTTAGTCAATCCCTGACTGGGAAGGAATGACGTTATTGGAATGAGGATGCAACTTCATTCTGTGTATTTAAAACACCAGACCTCATTTTGTACTCAAGCTGGTGAAGCTGCATGTGTTTGATTAGACTTTTATTGTGATAGTTTTAGATAAAGAATTTAGTCTTATAATTTCAACAATTTTGCTTCTTCAGTAAAACTTACTGGAAACCCCAAACCTCAGTGATCCATGGCCATTTGTTACAGGTTGTCAAACTTCTGACCTAGAAGTTGAGATGTGTTCAGTATTCTGAAATTGCATATTACTCCTGGTTAGTTGTGCTTCTGTGATATTTTTAATAAAGAGTTTTGCACAGGTAGGAAAGACGCAGTACAGATTTACCTGAATTAACAAAAATAAAAGCCTGGGCCTGTTGGTACATGCTTGCAATCCCAGCACTTCAGAGACTGAGGCAGGGGGGATCATGAATTGGAGGACTGAACCAGCAAATTCAAGGTCATCCTGGGCTACATATGGACAAGAAAAGAGTGAAAAGCATCTGGAATGTTCCACTTAAAAACTTTATTACTCTCCAAAAAGGGGTTGCCAACAGGAGAAAAAAAATACATTACTGTTTTTGAAAACTGTGTATTATTTTTCATTTAGAGGTAAATAACTAAGCATGTGCCATAAATCTGCTTCATACCCCTGATCCCTTCATCCATGAAAAGTTCAAGGGTGCTACAGAACTTGTGAAATCAAAATGCAAAAAAAAAGAGAAGACTAAAGAACGTGAGATTTCATTTTCTGATGATTTTTCTTTTGGATGATTTTTGAAATATTTTCCTACTCAGAATTTATGGGGCAATGATTCTGTGAAATTCTTCAAGTGCCAAAAATGTAAAGTGACAGCCTACTGTCCTTTGTCCCTGCATGGCCTCCTGAACTGGGTTCTGGCCACAGGCACAGAACACAGGGCAGTTAGGGCGCACAGGAGTGGGTGGTCCCAGCTGTCTCTCCTGCTCTTTCCTTTCCTTTTGTATTTTAATTTTTTATGTATGTAAGTGTTTTGTCTTGTGTATGTCTGTGCATATGTGAGTGCCTCTGAGGCCAGAAGAGGGCTTTGGGTCCTCAGGAACTAGTTACAGATGGTTATGCCATATGGGTGCCAGGAATTGAACCTAGGTCTTCTGGAAGAGCAGCCAGTCAGTGCCCTTAACCACTGAGCCATCTCTCCAGCCCCTACTCTTCAGTTAAAAGTACATTTCCATCAGCTAATTCTTCATCCCTCCCCTCACACTGAAGATAGTTTTGGAGACAGGGTCTCACTAAGTTACTTAGGCTGGCCTTGAACTCTATCTGTAACCCAGGCAGGCCTCAAAGGTTCTGTACTCTTGCCTCTGACTCTTAAGTAGCTGAGATTGTAGGCCTACATCACCAGGTCAGACTTACATTTTAAAATAAGCCACTGACCTGGTTGTGGTGGTTACTACACTGCCATAATGTCAATATGCGGGGAGCCGAGGCAAGAAGACCACTCGTTCAAGGAAAGGCTGGGCAGCACAATGGGACTCTTTCTCAAACAACATAATTGCTATTTTCTTGAAATACCTATTATACAGCCTAGATTTTTTTTTACTATGCTTCCTCTTATTCTAAGCCTAAAGCATCATGAAAGTAGACAATCTAACCAATCTTTAACAAATGAAAATAAGATGGCATTTCATCAGCCCTAAATGACCAGCTATTCATATTTGGTGTATTCTTTTCTTGTGTAAATTTTTGATGTGTATTATATGGTTGGGATCATACTGAAGACCTTTTTCCTTCTATAGGATTTCATAAACATTTGTTACTGGGAACAAAATTTTATAAAACATCACTTATGACACCCTGGATACCCATAGTGTGTGAACATCGTTGCTTATTAAGTATTTCCCCACAGGGACTTAGTTTTATCCTACAAAATGAATTGCAGTAAGTCTAATGTCACAGAAACACTGGGTGAGCACCGAGGCCTCTTCCTTTTAGGCAGGAAGTGAAGCTGAAAATGATATAAGCACTATCCTGTCCAACTAAGCAGCATTTGAAAAGGACGTAGAAAAATGTTTTTATGGCAGGACCATGTCAGGTCAGCGGCATCACAGAAAATGTCACATACCTTAAAGAGTTGGTCTGTGATTTCTCAAGAGGGGAAACAAAACAAAGGCGTAAGTTAGAAAATAATTCTTAATTGTGTTTTTGCTTTGCTAGTAGCAATCACAGTCTGCCTCTCCCTCCCTCCCTCTCTTCCTCCCTCCCTTCCTCCCTCCCTCCCTCCCTTCCTTCCTTCCTTCTTTCCTTTCTTCCTTCCTCCCTCCCTTCCTCCCTCCCTTCCTTCCTTCCTTCCTCCCTTCCTCCCTTCCTTCTTTCCTTCCTTCCATTTTTTGTCTCTGCGTTTCATTTTTATAAGCCCTTTCTGGGTTGGCTGTGGTTCAGCTGGGCCTGCCTCTCCTCTCTCCAGCTCCCTCCTTTTTAAGCATCCATCTGCAGCAACAGTAAAAAATATGCTGCCAGGAAGGTGCTGACAAGACTGGCAGTTCCGATGGGAAGACACATTCTAATGCATGGTAAAAACGATGCCTCCATAATGGCGTCTGTGACTCATGAGCATAGCCTGGGTGTCCCATGTGCACAAAAGACTGTTACTTGTGGCAGGGAAGAACTATTTGGATCAAATTAAACACAAGTAAAATGTCTTCTTCACAATATTATTTAAATATTTTCATGGGTGATTAAGTTACATTTTCTGGATTTTTTTTATAGTTTTATAAAATGCTCCTTGATAATGACATTCTCTTCATGGCTTTCTTTAGTTTACCACAATATCTCTGTAAAAACACAACTTCAGTTTTCACATGCTTTATTTTCTGCATGATGATATGTGAGCATATCATGTGACTTGTGTAGATCATGGGAACGTATTATGGATTAAAACACAGAATTTGAATTTCATGGACCATGCTAAAATTCAGTAAAATTGCATTTGGATGCAAAGAGGAAAGAGCAACATGTGGCTTCAATTTCCTTGAAAACACACAGGGGTAGTTAGAGGGGAAAGTGCTTAGGACAGAGTGTGTCTGGAGTTCTGCCAAACTTGTGCCGTTTAAACAATGGTTTAACACTGAATTCAAAACCCAAGCAGAACCCTTCAGTCTCCCCCAAAGGGCATGAGGTAGCACTTGAACTTGGAAAGATAATATTAATGGAAATACTTTGAATGAGCAACATGGGAACGTCGAACTTGAAAAGATTGTTTTGTCCTCCAGAATTCAAGGACTTACCATCTGCATTTGGATCCCCACTCTGCCCTTAAAGCCCTGACAAAAGTTATCCCTGGTTTTTGTAATTGTTTTTTAGTTTCCCATTTCAACACTAACTAAAACCCTGCCCCTGCATCCTATGCAGGGCACAGAACAACACACACAGCAATCTTGCCATCACAAATGCCACCACCCAAGGTGGGGATGAGCATACCCCCCAACTATCCTTCCTCCCACTGGGGAATGAAGACTCTTTTATGTGGAAGCTCTCCATTATTTTGTGTACTTTGGGATTGGCAGTTTGGGCAGGTGAATGGAATTGAAGGAGAATCTGTGGCTTTGATGATCCATGACCCTTCTCCTAGGGAGCTCTATTTCCATACTCTCCTCTGGCTCCTGTACTGGTGCCAAGCTGGCAAACATCACCTTTGAGTCCCAGGAGGAGATGTGTTGAGCCTTCCAACGCCCCCTGTGGAAAGATGTTTGGAATTCAGCGGTGCCACTTTCAGTTAACTGGCTCGGATTCCTGGGAATGCAACTAGTTGTCCTCCCTGGCTGGACTAATGCCAGATTACTTAAAGGAGATAATTGACCACAAGCCAGCCTGGCTGACAGACTTCCTAAGTGCCAGATGCCAACTGTGCCAATGGGCCCTTGCAGGAGGGCCTGCTTTCCTGGAGACCACAGCTAAATGTGGCTTCCTTCTCTCTCAGCCTGTGCCTCCGATTTTTCATTTTTTATTTTTATTATTTTTTAGGGGAATAAAGTAAAATTGATTGGTCCAAGTTATTTTCTTCCCCTCTGTAAGGACAAGGATAGCTACACTAACCTCTCCTCCCTCACTGCTTTTTCCCCCATCTTTCTTGTGGGTTCCGTCAGTTCAGTTAAGTGAGGGCACAGCTGAATAATTGCAGCCTTTTCTACCACCTTGGCACCCAGGAGGACAAGTGAGTGTCCGGTCCCCAGTGCCTGGCCTATATTAGAAAGTGATAAAAAAAAAATCACACCTATAACCCAAGAAGGTTATAAATTAACATCGTCTCTTCTTTCATCTTAACTATGTCTCAAATTAATTTTCTGTTGTCTAATATGTAGAGGGCAGCTGCCCGTGAGCTCAGAAGAGACCGCATACTCAACTGAGAGCTACCAAAGGAACACACAGTTAACTACTATCTTTATACCACCTTAATATAAACTCCATATTTTGTTAGTGACTTGACCCCTAACAACACGTCCAAAATAAACACAGGAGCTTTTAAGCAGGCCTGTTTGGGCACGTGATAATAATAAACTGATCCTGGTGTAAAGCAGGAAGCTGGGGGCTGGTTCCTCCTACTCCAGAGTCCCAGCGGTGTGCCATGAGTGTTCTGCCAGGTCCCAGGTCTGGCAGCATCTGCTCATGGGGATATATGCCCCACAGTGCAGTCAGATCCCATCTGAGTTGGAAGATCTGGAAACAGAGGAGGTATCTAACTGGGGACAGTCCTCCTCCACCATTAGGATCAGAGCTTCCCCCTTCACTTATTTCGACAAATCCTTCCTTCACACTATGCACAGCTTCCTTGGGGCACCAGCGTCCTTTCTGATACAAGAACTTCAACATAATCACCGTGCACTTCACTTTGCCTTCCCGCCTCTCCCTCTTTTCTCTAAACATGAAACAATCAGTTTTCTCCACCTACGTAGAAAGGGTCCCCAGCAGGGGCTGGGTGCAGGAAGGGTCCTGGAAATGGCTGCGGTCCACTACTTGTTTGCTTCCTTTTGGGGGCAGAGACAAGGGACCCAGAATTGGGACCATTGGCACCACTAAAAATTACCAGGAACCATTCTGGCTGATCTGGAAGGAAGAGGCAATACTTTCTTGAAGAATCGGCTAGGAGACAGGGACTCTTTCTTCAGGTCAAATGTCTGTAGACCCCCAAAACTAGGCTCTCAGAGGGGCTTCAGGGACCGACTAGTTGGAAAGTGGACAGAGCAGGCAGACTCCAGATTCTCCCCTAATCTCTGACCCCCATATCAGTATGTCTCTGGCTCTCTTTTCTCTTTCTACCACCTAAAGCTGTGGAGTGGAAAATCGACGGAAAGCTAGACAAACTCCAATTAACTGAGGCCCAGCATTGAGGGCAGCTACCTAAAATATGTCAAAATTTAGTGACACACTGCAATGAGATTTGTAAGAGGTACGGGCACAAACACCGGTTTTTTTTTTTGTTTGTTTTTATGTTATTTGTTTTTGTTTTTGCTTTTCAGGGTCTACCCCAAACACACCCCAGCAAAATTGCCGAGTAACTCTCCTTTTTGTCTCTTTACGTGAAGGTTGGAGGAATTTCTCAGGCTTGGTAGGCAGAGGAAAACTGGTTTTCAGTGGAATTTTGCTGGAGGTTAGAGGGAGACAGGAAGGGGGCTGCACAGGAGGCCAGTCATGGCTTTCTCGAATGAATCCAACATGCAGAGGACCTCTCACCTTCTGTCCCCGCATCTGCCCAGCACCCGAGGTTCTGGCCCTGGTTTGTTCCGAGGCCCAAGAACTTCGTGTCTCCACCCCAGGCAGCAGTCACCCAACCGCCAACAGTCACCTAGCAGACCCCACTCTCAGACCTCTCTTCCCTAGGCTGGGCAAGCAACAGGTCTCCCAGAATGCGGTGGCACTTCCCATCCACTTAGTTAGTGTTCACCGATAATACTGGCGGTGGCGTCTTCCAACCGTGCTGCTCTGGGCCACCCATAATCCAATCCCACAGCTGCTCTGTGGGCCCGGCCCCTAGGTCTGGGCCCTGCCCTGCCCCTGCCAACCTCAGAAAAGGTTGCCAATGGGTGGTGATAGGAAAATTTTACTGCTGCGGGTTTTGCCAATTCAGACTCTAATGGTGACATGGGCTTAAAGAAATTTTCAGTTAGGAAAGTAGAGGGATGAAAATGGGTAGAAAGTAGCCAGCAGTGTGGACGGAGCACGGAACCGGCAAAGAACACTGTCCCCAGAGATGGCTCTCCCGTTGATCTCAGGCCTCTTGAAACTCTGAAGTTAAGAAATTAAGGACTGGGGACGAATGTTCAACTGTGGCCTCATCTGCTAAGAAGAGAACAGCCTCACACCGGCACGGGTATATCCAGAGAGACGTTTTAATGAACACCCGATACAAAGCTAGCAGACAGGAATGAAGCGAAGGGGCGCCGACACAGGCCAGAGGGGACTTGGAGCCTGGGCCACTCAGCACCCCTCCCTAAGTTTGTGGCCAGTAAAGTGCTGTTCCTGGGTCTCAAACCCCAAGAAGGGCAACAGTGACAGGGTGAATTTATTCACAAACGGTAACTGAAGAATTCGCCTGAAAAGACACGCAGCAAGCGAAGGTGACGCCTCCTCGTTTGGGCTCCAGGAGATCGGAAGCGGACAGCCACCAAAAGGCACCCCCTCCTCCCCGACGCGCGCCCCTCTCCCCGAGGTGACTAGGCATCCTCGCACTAATAGATGAGCAAACATCCGTGATACAAGTGACTTTTTTTTTTTTAAGTCCACATGGAACTGGTCGTGGGAATGAACTGTGTTCTCAGGCTCCGTAACCGTTTCTCACCCGATTGATCCACAGAGGAGTCGCAGGTGGAAAGTCGCCTTTATTGTCTCTCTCCGGGGGGGGGGGGGGGCTCCCCGAACTTTACTTTTGGAATCTGGAGCTTTGCTCTTTAAGCCGCCGCCATTCTCTTTTGTGCGAACTAATTACTTTAGCTGTCGCTACTATCCTCCTCGACCTCGGGTCACAGCCAAGAAATGTAACCGTTTCCCTAAGGTCCCACTAAACACCCCCACCCCGTCAAAGCGACTTTATTCGTGGCGTCGTTTTCTTGTCCTTTTTCCTGACCAAGGAAATAACGAGACCAAACGCATGCATCCTTTTCCTTACCACCTAACACGAGTTCTCCTTGGTGGGGAGGCGGCTGCGGACGCTTGAGACCCGCAGACTGAAACTTGTAGTCTGAACTCCATTTCCCGCACTCTCTTGGGCTTCTGCTCCGGGTTGGGTCGCCAGCTTCTGCTCCAGGAAAGGGGCGAACTCCGCTTCCTCTTTGCCTGAAATGAGTTTCCCCTAACCGTTTTTGCTCCCTCCCCCATAACTTACCGATTTTTTTTTTATTACAATAGAAACTCTTACCTGAAAATGGGCATTCATGAATCTGATTTACAAGATAGTAAAAACACAGACACCAGGAGGTTACATTTATTCAGACCAGTGGAGCATCCACTGCTGAGTTGTCGACCAGTTTCTAAAACGCCTTCTTGTTTTGCTCGAAGCCAACTTTGTCTGCCTCTTTGGGATGCTCCCTCGATCTGCGGCTGTTGACTCAGTCTCTCGCCAGGTGTCTTCCTCCTCTAGGAGTGCACCAACACCGAGTGCAGGGAGCCTCCCTTACTGTCAGCCGTGCTGGCTGCGGTGGGCTCCAGGAGCGGGGCTGTGGGTGAGGCGGCGGCCGCGCACACGGTGGAAGGAGCAGGCAGCTGTTGGGACGCCGTGGGGACTGCCAGCGCCGGCGGCAGCGTGGTCACGGGTGGCAGCGCAGGCGTGGGCTTGATGGGCACCGGTACAGCTGGCAGGCTCTGGTTTGCCGAGTGGCACAGGGCCTTGACTGGCACCCCGAACGCCCCGTACTCCGGGCCTACCGGGACCCCAGCTGCTGCGGCGGCGGCGGCAGCGGCGGCCACCGAATCCATCACGCCAACATGAGGCCACACCGAGCCGACGACGTTGCCGAGCTGGCCTGGCACCGGGTAGCCCAAGTGGTGCATGACAGATGCCAAAGGCAACCCCCCAGCCTGCAGCACGCCCTTGTAGTCCCTCCCGATGATGTTCTCTATGGCGAAGGGGTGTTTGAAGCCCGTGGTGGACGCGGCGGCGGCGGCCGCGGCGGCGGCGGCCGAGCCCAGCCCGTAGGGTGGAAACTGAGACAGACGCCCCACGCTGCCCACCGCCGCGGCCGCCGCCGCCGCCGCTGCCGCCGCCACGGCCGCCGCCTCCTGCATCTTGCCGGGATGGGACGGCTGCGGAGGCTGCGACTGCGGCGGTGGCTGCTGAGCGGGCTGCGACGGGAGGTGTGGCGGCTGCGGAGCCGGAGCCGGCTGCTGGTGGAAGTAGGGCACCATGTGCGTGGGCGGCGGCGGCGGCGGCTGGGGCGGGTGGTGATGGTGGTGATGGTGTGCCGCGTGGTGGTGATGGTGGTGGTGGTGGTGGTGCGGGTGGTGGGTGTGGTGGGGGTGCAGATGGCCCCCGGGCCCCGTCCCGGGCGCGCCCTTGCTGCTTCCCGCGTGCAGGTGAGCGTGGTCTGCGCGCAGGACCTTGAAGCGCTTGCGGCGCCGCAGGAAGCTGCCGTTCTCGAACATGTCACCGCAGTCAGGGTGCAGAGCCCAGAAGCTGCCCTTACCCGGTTGGTCCGGCCGCCGCGGGATTTTGATGAAGCAGTCGTTGAAGGAGAGGTTGTGGCGCAGGCTGTTCTGCCAGCGCTGCGTGTGCTCGCGGTAGTAGGGGAAGCGCTCCATGATGAACTTATAGATGTCGCTCAGAGGCAGCATCTTCTCAGTCGAGTGCTGGATGGCCATGGCTGTCAGTGAGATGTACGAGTAGGGCGGCTTTTGGTCGCTGTACGAGCTCTTCCCCGGCCGTGGCATCTTCCCAAGCTCCTCCACCTCCTCCTGGCCCACAGTGGGCCTCGACGCCCCTCGGAAGCCGGATCCCCGGCCTAAGTGTCCCCTCGAACTCTCTCTCTCCACCCGGATCACGAGCCCTCTCAGCCCCCAGGACCCCTTTGGTTCGGTCCTCCTCCTTCTGGGAGCTACCTAAGTCCCCACGATTGGCTTTTCGGGCCAAAGCAGCTCGACGGTGCTCACAACTTTTGGTCTGGACTGTCGCGGACAGGCCCGCAAGGTAGCCGGAAAGGCTCGCCAGCTTTACCTTGGTTTTCTCTGAGTCTTACCCCGCTAGGGTGACCAGTCTGGAACTCCGGAGCGAAAGGCGGTTGAATGAGTTTCTTTTTTGGCTTCTTTGACCTTTCTCGGTACAAGGGCAGCTCGGATCAAACCGACTGGGCGGTGGAGACTCGGGCTCTTTAAAACCCCGTCCGCGCTAGCTGTCCGGAGGCCACTGCTGACCCGACTTTTCAAGGCTTCGGAAGCTGACCTGGTACTGGGTCGGTCTGCGCTGGAGTTCAGTTCTTGAAAGAGAAGAGGGGCAGGATAAGGGGAGAGAGAACACTCTTCTAGCAGCCTGTGCCCTCTTTCTCAGGAGATCCTGAGGATGGAAGAGGCATCGAGCCCTAGATGGTGGCTCCGAGGTAAAAAAAAAAAAGTTTGGTGGTGTCTGCAGCAGAGGCCCCTGCAGGCTCCACGGAGGGGAGGGTGCTCAGGACTCCCGGAGCTAGCCTCAGGCTGCAGGGGGCGTCGGCGAAGACAGGCCAGGACCCGGCTCGCCCGGTCGGCACAGCCGTCTGCGCTGCAGCTGCAGCCGCTCTGCCCCGCGGGTTTTGAGAAGAAGCGCTGCTGTGGCAGCGACGCGCTCTCCTGGCTGCGTTTTGTAATGGTCCCCGAGACGCCAAGACCCCTGCAGCTTGCGCTTCGAGACTATCACATGACCGAGGCTGAGGGACTCGCCGCCTCCACAGCCTAGTCTTTCGCAGAAGAAGGGGCAAGAAGGCACAGTGTCTCGTCCCCGCCCCTTATCCATTTCCACTGGGTACCCGGACCCTTTGCATTTACTACAGCCTTGCCAGCCCAGGCGGCAGCCGGGTTGGCTGGGGAGCGCAGTTTGACCACTGAAAAGGGGTCACTGTCTAGGCGAGGCCCCTGCTGCTGTGTTCCACAAGGTCTAAGACTCACAACAAGGGGGCAGGACTTGTTCTCACCCCGGGATCGGGTCTATTCACCCACCCTCTCCTAGTTTCCCGGTGTGCTAGCCACTCGGTCTCCAGTTTGGAGCATCATTGTCTTCAACACCTCTTCTCTTGGAGAAATAGAGATGCCCAGAGGGTTGTAGGTGGAAGCCAATAGAAAGAAGAGCTGGGGCGTTTTCGTCAAACGCCAACTTGGTCCTGATTTTATTAGGCACGGCCTACATCTTGGCCGGATGTGCGCGCTAGGTTTAGGGAGGCGAGGACTGTTCCTTGCACTCCAGAACCTTGGTTTAGAGGGCTCAAGGACAATTGGCGGGACTGGGATGAAAGAAGCTTGGGGATGGGGGCGCAAAACTCCTATCCCTAGAAACTCTCCCTAGAAAACAGACCGAATGAGGTTTCTTCGAGGTGGCGATATCAGAGGGAGGGGAAGAAAGAGAAATTGAGGGCTGAGGGGGTCTTATCACCTGGTTGTGTAGCTATTCTCCTTACCAGTGGGAAGATTATCATTAAAATGACACAGGAAGCCAAGCTGTCGCCCAAACGTGTGACTTGTAAGGGAACAGTAGCTGAGCCGGGGTGAAGGGCCCCCTGCTTGGCTGGGGCACTCACCCGCATACTCATCGCTGAAATCTCAACGCCCATTCCAAGAACCTTAAGTCTTTCTCTGGTTTGGGTCACATTTGCTCTCAAGCTGGTAGAGAACAGAATTTAGAAACAAGTATTCTCACTATTCCTGTCTCTGGGCCTCAGTTTCAGTATTTTTTTCTTTCTCTGAAGTTGGAAAATTTAAGGATTCTTTCTAGTTCCCTCACTTGAAAAGGGCAGTTAAAGGCGACGGCTCCCTCAGATTTGGATTTCTCTCCTAAGCATAAACCCAGAGGCAGAAGTCTTTGGCTCAGTGGCTAGAAAGGTGGGCTCTAACCTGTAGTCTTGGCTACAGGTCTAAGAAAAGCTTCTGGAGTTTGGTAAGTGGTAGAATGGGGGTGTGTCCCTATTTGGTCTCTTGGCACAGACCCTGGAGTGAGGCGAGCAGGGCAGATTGCTTTCTCCGTTTTCAGCCCTCAGCGAAACCTCTGGCTCCTGCTGTTTGGCCAATTTGTCCTCTTAGGATAGGACCAATCCTATCTGATAGGTGGTAAGATCAGATGAGTAAGACTGATAGGGGCGGCAGGGGCGGCGGTGGGAGAGAGGATGCAGTCTTGTCGCCTGGCCTAAGAATCAAGAAGACGCCCCCACTGTCACTACACGTCAAGAACTTTTCTCGCGCCAAAGGAATTTCTGCTAGGCTTTTCATTAACTGAGCCCGTTTACGGAGACCAGCAGCGGAGCGACCCCTGAGAAGTCTCAGAAAATTTCCCAGGGTGCCCACAGTTACAGTGACAGCCAAATCCGCGGGAGGCGGGTCACTCCTGCTCCTGTCCAACCGTGCAGGCTGGGGTCTACCCACCCTTGTGAAGCCTCTATGGGCAGCTCCACACGCCTGGCTGGCGCTTAAAGGCTGTGCAGGCAAATGACATCTTTTGTTGATGCTTCTTTAGGGCATCTCTTCCGCGGGATCCGGGACCCGCGGTGCCTCTTTTCTGGGATCAGTCAAGGGCGTTACCTTCCCTGGGCAAGTGGCCTGCGGGGCGCCCGGGAATCCAATACTGGGGGAGAGAGCCCTTCCAGGCCGTGAGGGGGCAAACTCAGCCTGCAACCTGGACCCCTGAACCTTACAGCTGCGAGGCCCGACTCTCCTTAGAGCTGGGCAACCCGCCGCCGCCACCTAGAGTTAGTCGCCAAGAGACGCGAGACGGGTGGTCTATGTCCCCAGCTTGGGCCAGCCAAACCCAATTCGGCGGCGGCCAGCTCTGTGCAACTTAGATCATCCAGACAGAGCAGCGAAGGCCGAGCGAGGGCTGCGAAGGGGCCCACGCGCTGTAGCGTTCATTGTGGATTTGGCAAGGGAAGAGACTGTCGCCCACCACCGGGGCTCCAGCTGGCTCACGCGGCCAAGAGAGCTGACCAGGAGCCACGCGCCCGACGATTTGGACCCAGGAGGGCGGACCGCCGCCGCCGCTATACGGAATCCTCCGGGATTTGCAAGAGTGGAGCCCAGCGTCGTCACCCAACCTGGGCAGTTGTAGAAGGGCCTTTTCGCTCTCCCCGCCTCCCCAGGTTGATTTAATTCAGGCAAGCTGTGTAGCTTGCAGCGGCAGCGGCAGCAGCAGCAGCAGCAGCAGCAGCAGCAGCAGCAGCAGCAGCAGCCGGGACCGGAACGCGCATTCTCCAGCTGCCTGCACACCCTGTTCCAGAAAATCATCTCTTGTAACCGCCACAGCACCAAACCGCTGGATTTAAGTTTCCCGGTGTAATCTCCACCCTACCCCCCACCCCACTTACAAGCAACTACACAATCCAGATGCCGGCAGTCACTAAGTGTCTGTATCTCAGGTGTATTTGGTTTACCCTTTAGGCAATTACTGGTGACGCTTTGCTGTGACCCGGAGTTCCACGTCAGGCTTTATTGCAATGAACTGGCTAT